>NW_028324300.1:34580538-35803038 GCF_058129835.1 Hydra viridissima
GAAACTGTTTGTCAAGAAGTATTAGAATTTTTAGGTTGTTTATTCGTATGAAGTATTCATACACACGCAGCTCGTAATGAATAAAGTACAGCTTTCTATATCAGTCTTATAAAAGAAAATGAGTTTTCTGAAGTTTATTCAAATAGAACTCTGTGTGTTTAAAACAGCAAAGGTTTTTAGTGTGACATTAACATTCATACAAAATATATTTTTAAAGATAAGCAATCCGGGTTTAATCGAGTAGTAGTTCTGCGCAATTTTGCGAAAGGTTAAAACATAATAATATAATCTAAGTGAGTTATCATAAGTTTTTTTTTTTCAGAGTTTTATAGTTTTAAAACGCCCTTGTTTACCAGATACGTTGAAACTTTATTTATTCAACGTTACAGCACTAATAACCGAGGTAAAATAGTAATGATGGCGTACATTTTTAATTGGTACGAAAATAAATGCAATAAATTGGTGCGTACACTCTTAATGAAAAACAAAAGGAAAAAAAAAACAAAACAAAACGGTGTTAATTTACAACGTTTTGGTGTTAATTTACACCGATTTGGTGTTAATTTAAACCGATTTGGTGTTAATTTATTCCGTTTTGGTGTTAACTTACACCGTTTTGATGTAGGGTAAGGTTGCCAATATTGTACCCCCTAAGACAAAATTTAAAAATGTAGGCAATATACTGAGTGGAAACATGGATTTTCAATTGTATTTCATAATTTAGGGATTGTTTGTTGTAAAGATGTTAAAAAAACTCAAAATTTAAAAAGCGTTAAGTCTCGAAGAATCAAATTAAAAAAATAGCGCTAAAAGTACAATTAAAGAAACTTGATCCTTAATTGTACCATTGTAATCCAATATTGTACCACTTACTTGATTTCAAATACTTTACAACTTCGCAAACATTTTTTGATTTTAGATTTAAGGGATTAAAAAAACTGATTAAAAGGAATGGTTTTTATAAAATCAGCAATTGAAAATGTTCTGATATATCATAACATAACACCTAACTGCCCATAATATATTGAAATAAAGTTTTTTATTTAATAAACTCTATGCAACTTGAATTTTTTTTTCTTCTGGACAATGTCGAAAACAGGTATCACCACATATGGTACAATTTTTATTTAAATTGTATGTTTACCAATGGGTTAGCTAAGATTAGAATAGAGGAGGAAGGTAGGTATTAAAGATAGTTATACTAAATAATCTAAAACAATATATACTATATCTGTTTTAAAAACAACCACACTAATATTGTAAAACAAAATACATAAAAACATTATTTTTGGCAAAAGTTTCAGATATATTGTGTCTGTTCTTGATTAACACCTGCACAGTCAACATGATACCAGCCTTGACATATTGTTAAAACTGAACTAGAGAGTGCATCTTTTTAAGGACTGCTTGTCAATATAAGAGTAATACTGAAATTTTTCTTTTTTTGTTTAAGTGGTGAAGTTCGTATTGTAAGTATGGATATTTCTCTGATTGGAATCTTAAGAGGAATTTGTTAAACTTTACACGCGTTTTTTAGCGGTCAGGATGGTTGCGTCGGTACAATTTAGGATATGCCTTGAGGTACAATTTACGCAACTAATCTGACATTAAGTTAATTTTAAAATTTGACAACTAAAAATAATATATTTTAAATTCTAGGTATTTATTTTGAATTTAGATAAAATATGTTTTAACATAAATACACTGAACAAATCATATCTTCTGTTTTTTTAGTGAAATACGCTTAGCCATAAAAACCTAAAATAAGAAATTTCCAATAACAAACCAACAAGAGCTTACTCTGGCCTTAATGCAGTTGGATGACAAAAAAAAACAGTTGACTCCTTAATTTCATTCAGCAAAGATAAAAAATAAATTAAAAAATTTCTTGTAGGTTGTAAAAATAACGAGTTATGTTAAAAGTACGATATAGGCATCGGTACAATATTAGCAACCTTACCCAATTTAATGCATGAAATATACTAAATAAAGTTCATGCATGAAATTTATAAAATCGGTGTAAATTAACACCAAATCGGTTTAAATTAACACCTAAACGGTGTAAATTAACACCAAAACGGAGTAAGTTAACACCTTTTTGGTGTTTTTCATGTTGCACACCTTTTTAGCTAAAAATGTGTGCAAATTAAACTAGTGTAGTTTAGCACCATTTAATTAAGAGTGTGTAATGAATTTCATCAAAAAAAGTTTGAGTTACCAGTACATAAGTAAATAATATTTTATGTAACCATAAAAACATCAGGTTTATGTGTATGAAATTTTCTTTTTTTCGAGTTTTTTATGCAACGATAACTTTAATTTATATTTCTGTCGCCATTTTGTAAGTAAGAATAAATATATGGTTTTTTTTTAGCCACCAAGATATATGGCTTTATACCTTTGTTTACTTGTTTTCTTTGCAAGCAATATAATGACAATCACCTCTTTTCTTTTATCAATGTCGGCTTTTTTTCTTTCCATACAAAACACTTGAAAAGAAGCAGAAAAAGATTTTATAGGAACAAAAAAATTGGATTGGGAAATCAACAATAGAAAGATCAATGTACTTTAAATTGAAGTGAAAAAAAAATTGAAGTGGCTTTTTTTATATATAAAAACCCAAATGGGTTAAATTTTGGGGCACACAGCATTCGGCGTCCTTGGCATTTATCCAAATGTCACAAGCCATATACGAGTCCATGCATGAGATTTTATTTAACTGCCTTCACAGAACTTTTCATTTTTTCACTTCAATTTAAGGTTTTTCAATCATGCCTAGCTACTTTGTCAGATTTTTCTTTGAACTAGGATTGTTATTTAGAAGTGCTAATTGAAAAGCTCTTAGCTTTATTCCAGTTTGTCTACACCATACACAAAAAAGTTTTCAAGTATGAAATTTTCAAAGAAAATTCAGCAGAAAATAATTTTTAATTTTTTATTCATTCTTGTTATCAAGATTTATTGAAACTATATGATATTTAAAAAAAATGCTCAGCTTGAGAAAAATTTAAATTATTATAGGCAAATGGAATTAGGGAAGAGGCAGTAGCATATTTTGTCTGTTTTTTCAGTGTAGCTGTTTGCTTTGTCATTTTACTTTTATTTAATTAATTTAAAAGCGGTATCACATTTTAAAGAATGAGTTGTTTAATGTATAGAGAGGAAGTGAGGATTTCACTTCTTTGAGCTTTTCTTCATCAAATATTTGCTCTATTTTGAAAAAAACATTTGGAGTAGGTGATAAAACATGCAAAATATCAATTATTGCAGATTTCGTATCCGAATTGGAAGTTGAAGATGTTTTAGATAAGTTTGCTTTATTAGAAAGTTTTATAGTAGTAGCTATGGTGTCGGTTACTGTTGTAGAGGCTATTAGGTGTTGTTGAGTGATAGAAGTGAGAGTGTTGTTGACTGTTGATGTTTCATTTATTGCTGATGGCTCAAGTTCCGTTGGAATATCTGTTGTCATAGATGGTAAATAATCAAGGTCGGAAAATGTTTCAATCTAATGGAATTATTCTTGTGCATTTAAATCCCCTTTGAGCTATATCCAATCATTCAGCTTTTGTAAATGCACTGGACACTAGACCAGCAATATCGTAATAAGCTGCTTTGGCTCCAGTATTCATCTGCATCCATTTAGCTGATGCTTCTCTAAAAGCAGCCTTGAAGAGTTTTATAAAAGATCTTAATTTTTTTTTGTGAAATATTTTTTTCCACGTGATTATCCTATGACAATTAGTGTAGCAATGATGGAATAAAACTCACAAAAAAAATAGAAGTTATAAAAAATGAAAACTCACAAAAAAAATAGAAGTTATAAAAAAATGAAAAAAAAAAACCCTCTGCGTAAATCCATTTTAAATTTTTATCAGAGGTTGTGAAAGTTTGTTCAAAAAGTTCATATTATTTAACTTTTATATTTTAAAATTTAGACTACATTTTTGATGTATAAGATATTAGAAAACGTAATTAGAGAAATTGATCGCCCTTCCAATATTTCTAAGCAAAGAAATCGTTTGAACAGAAATTTAATTGATAAGTCACTGATGGATTTTTCAAAATTATGTATGAGAAGGCACTTATTAGGAAGATATCATTTTCTCTTAGAATTAGGCAATAATCCTAAATGAAGAGATGTTATTAAAGAAATCTCCACTGAAGTTTGTTAGATATGGTATAAACTGACGAACAATTTTTTCCGGAGAAATCAGTGCGAAAGAAAAATAGAGACTGCCATTTATAATTATAAGTTTATGATTAAATTAACATAAAGAAGAATTAAGAAGGCAATTATTATAAGTAGCTAGGATAAATTATTTAACTTAATGCCCAAAATTGCTAACTTTAAAAGTCCAGAATACAAGCTCTTTTATGAATTCTGAAGCCTTCCGATGCGTATAAAGATCAATGCAGTATTGTGACAGCCCACCCACGAGACCTGTCACCTAAAAGAAAGGAAGTTATAATTAGCAATTTATAGTCAAAAGACCATAGATTACACTATTCTACTGAAACGTGCAAAGATCACCGAAAAGATTGTAGCTAAAATAGCTGAAAATGAAGGGTTTTCAATAAAGTGTACGGCAAATATTGCCAAAGTTGCACTCATTTCAATTGATGAAGTATCAATTAGCAAACCTGCAGCCCAAATAGCGTATACAACAATAGCGCATAAACAATTTTGATTTGATCTTATATTGAGTCGTCGGAAGCTTATATTTTGATGGTAAGAGACAAACAACATTATTAAAGTACTTGCATTTCGAGAAAGTCTAAATCTTTAGTTATATCTTTGAAAATGTTAAAGAAAGGTAATTCTGCCTCTATTTATAACATTTTGCATAAAGCTATTTTGGAATTAATTTATTAAATAAAATTTCTATTGTAGTGTGATACCACGGCAGTAAATACTGATTCAAAAAATGGAGTAATTAATTGTTAGCCATAAAATTCATAGAGACCATAATTTGAACTTAAAAAGAACAGGTATATATACACTTAACCGCAAAATTAACTCACCTTTTACACATTTCGATTTATTTTAATTATCGTCAATATTATCATATATTTTCACAAACATATTAAGGAATAGAGCAAATTTACACAATTATTATGATGGTAATAGTAAAATTGACTTTAGAGGATGGTGAAAAAAAAAACTAAAACCAAAAATAAGGTTCGTTTAACAAAACAGAGTAAAATGGTTATTATTGTTATGCACATTAATACAGCTGAAATTGAAACATTTTTGAACTAGTGTTACCACCTCTTAATGTTATTACAGCCTGACAGCGCCTTGGGAAACTTTGAATTAGAGATCTAATCGTTTCTTGAGGAATATCTTCCCTCACGCAGATAAGACGTTGTCGCAGCTTGTCTACGTTGTTTGGTGGCTTCAAACTCGGCGTCCATTATGTCCCAAAGATGCTCTATTGGGTTCATATCTGCAATGCAAGCTGGAGAATCTAAAACTGAATATTAGCATTGTTTAAGTATTTTGTAACAATATGTGGCATATGTGGTCTAGCATTATCCTGCACAAAAGCTTCTAAAATGTCTGCTACATGTGTTGAGAAGTCACACGTCCACCATCAGTATTCAAAAGCTCTTTGCGAGCTGTTAAAGATATTCCACCCCATATCAACAATGGGCCACCTCCATATAAAGTGGTTTCTCGAATGTAACAAGCGAAATATCCTTCATTTGGTTTTCTGCACACTCTTGGGCGGCGATCAGAACTTACAAGACAAAACTTTGACTCAACTGTAAATTAGACCTGTACCCAATCATGTATTTCCCAATTCATATGCCTCCTTGCAAATGTCATTCTGTTTCTTCAGTGGTCTACAGACAATCTAGGACCAATAGCTGCTGCCCGAGATTGTAAATTTAAAGAACGAAGTCTTCTTCTTATAATATCTTGACTAACAGCAGTTCCATGAACCTCAGCAAGTTGTATCCATATATATATATATATATATATATATATATATATATATATATATATATATATATATATATATATATATATATATGTATATATATATGGATTAAACTACATTTAACTATATGAGTGATGGGCAAATAAATAATACTGATGATACTAAAAATACCAATCTTTGGGTCTAAATGTTCCATACATATACAGTATTGGACAAAACATTTGCAACCAACATCGAACAATGCTAAAAAGTGTTCCTAATTTTACATGTCTTAAAAACGAAACAAACTATACTACCACAGCAAACAGTTCAGAAGTCTGGAGTCATAGCATGCCATGACATGAGCAATCAGCTGACAGGTGACAGCACACAGGCAGAATTTCGTTGAAAAGTGCCATTTTGCAGCGGACAAAACAAGTGCAACTTTTTTGGTTTGTTTCATTTTCTTAAGTCTGGTCCGTGTCAACGTCATGGAAGTTTTTTAATAATTAAAGGAAGTATCTAGAAGTTTCCAGAAGCATGCAGAAGCTTCCAGAAGTTTCCAGAAGAAGCATCTGGAAGCATCCAGTAGCATCCGGAAATATTTTTATGACTTCAAGTGCAAAAATGGCTCCCGACAGTCTTGGATTGGAACTAAGAAAGAAAATTATTGGCGATTACGTAAGTGGAATGTCACAAAAAAATATTCGTGATAAATATCGCGTGAAAAAATGGACCGTATCAAGACTATGTTCCAAATATCGTTCTACGGGGAAGTTGGCAGCAGATAACAAAGGTTATCTGCTGACAATTTCCCCGTAGAAGACCGCGTTCCACCACTTCTAGAGAGGATTTTATGATCGTCAGATCTGTCAAGAAGGATCCCTGGATATCATCAGTCGAGATACAAAAGCAATTAGAGCTGCCTGTATCGGACCGAACAATCAGACGACGTGCTGTTGAAGCCGGATTGTTTTCTCGACGCCATGAAAAGAAACCGCTGATTTCACTAAAAAACCAGAAGAAAAGACTCCTGTTTGCTACATCTCATATTGACTGGAATGTGCAGAAATGGCGAACTGCCCTGTTCAGTGATGAATCGAAGTTCAACATCATCGGGAACGATGGTTTCTGCCGTGTACGTCGACCGGCCGGAAAACGCCTCGATTTACATTACTGCCATAAGACCGTGAAGCATGGTGGAGGCAATGTAATGGTCTGGAGGTGTTTTTTTGCTAACGGTCTAGGTCCAATACATCGAAACGATGGAATAATGGACCGTTTCATGTATAAAAATATCCTGAAAGATGTTATGTTACCTCATGCTGAATGGAATATGCCAATAAAATGGGTTTTTCAGCAAGACAACAATCCGAAACACACTGCAAAAGTAGTCAAGCAGTGGTTTCAAGACAACCACCTATCGGTGATGGATTGGCCGCCTCAATCTGCGGATCTCAACCCTATCGAGAACCTGTGGGAGATCGTCAACCGCAGAATTAATCGTGAAGGTGTTCGTAATAAGGATCAACTGTTTGAACAAATCCAAAAGACCTGGGCAGCGATTCCACAAAGTTTCATTGATCACCTGATCGAATCTATGTCTCGAACATGCAAGGCTGTGATCGACAACAAAGGATTCGCCACGAAATATTGATAGCGAAATACAGCTTGGTCAACATTTTGTCGAGTTGCACTTGTATTGTCCAGAAGGAAATCAACTTTTTTTAATACTTTTGATTAATTTATTAATTTTCGTGTACAAATAATGAACTTTGTGATGAATAAAACTTGAAGAACTTTGTCTCTAAACAGTTACATAGTTATTTCTCTAAATTGAAAGAATGCAGCACTTTTATATAAAGAAACTAAATTAGCATTATTTGGTTGCAAATGTTTTGTCCAATACTGTATATCAATACAATTATCAAGTCTATAAATGGCAATAGGTATGCAAATGTAAATCTTAGAATAACTGAAGGGCAAAAGAAAAAGATACTCACATCAAATGGAACTATTGGTCTTCGTTTAAATTATGAAGAAAATAACAATCCAGATGAGAAAAAAGATGCAATTGCCTTTACAGACTCAAAAATAAAAAGGTTGCAAAAGCATTTGAGAATAGTAAAGGAGTTACTAATAAAACGAGCAAAAAGTCAAGTAGCTTATAATTCTAAGACTGGAGGTGGATTTTTAGGTTTGCTAGCTGGACTTATATCTTCTCTTTTACTAACAATTGCAAGAACTGTCTTGTCAGGACTCGACATTAGTACTCTATCTGGTTTTGCTAGAGCTGGTACTCAAAAGCTTATTGGAAGCGGACTAATTTGTAAAAATAAAGAGGTACCTGGATAAGGATTCCATCTTAAAAAAGAAGTGTTTTTTAGGTTGAAATTGATGGAAAAGGTTTATATCTATCTCCATTTGAAATCCACATTTATGGACTTTAATAAATGTTAATTATATCAATAATGAACAAGTGTAAACCTTAATATATTTCTTAGAATAAAAAAAAAACAACTACAACGTTACGCCATTATTAAACTTCGAACCCCAAATTAAAAAGCCCGCCAAAAGAAAGAGCACTCCAAATTATAAAACGTGCTCACACGCTCCTCCATTCTCATTAAGTCCCAGTCTTATTTACATAGTTTCTACACTCCCCACCTTAGAGATCACTATCTCTAATCACTGGTTGGTCAGCTTCATCTTTAACTCTGCAGTTTTCGCCGACACCCGTTTCTCCGGTAGATCGATTGGAGGTCCACAGCTCGATTGAAGTTCCAAAGGAACCAAGCGCTTTAAGTCACGTTTCAACTTTACAGCAATCCCATTCTTTCCAATTACGCGTAGTACAGCCCCCCGAACCTTCCCATCGCCTCCAGTTATTTTATCGATCACTACACCCTTTTTCCAACAGCTTCGAGGCAATTTATTGTCGTCTTTAATCAACACCATATCATTTATTTGAATGTTATTTATAACATCGTATTTCCGACGATTATAAACGTGGTGTTCCCGTAGTTCATTTAAGTATTCTTTGTAAAATCTTGTTTTAAAATATTCAATTGAAGTCTTCAGATGTTCAAAACGTTCCAACGCATTAATTTCAATCTGGTCAGGATCCTCTGTATCAACCGACCCTGCTTGACTAAGAAGTCTTCTCCCCACAGTCAAATGAGAAGGGGTCAACAGTTCCACGTCGTGTTCATTAGACACGTAACACAAAGGTCGGCTATTTACAATCATTTCTACTTCAGCTAATTCTGTGTTTAGTTGATCAAAGGTCATTTGGGCTTTCCCCAACGTTTTTCTTAATGTTCCATTAATTATATGTATTAACCTCTTGTAAAACCCTCCCCACCATGGGGAAAGCGGCAAAATAAATTTCCAATTTTTAAGTTTATCACGTAAAAACCAATACCTTGATCGTATTTCATTCAAGGTGCTGTTTATTCCAGCATGGCCTGTTTTTTCATGTGCTTGTAATATTAGCAATTTTGTGAACGTAGAATCAGTCCGGAGATAAATAGGATGTTTAATATCAATTTCCACAATTGCATTAGGTAAACGTCCATGTAATCGTAAAACACCATCACTATCATATTTTAAATTTAAAGATTGATAAATATCAGGAAACTCATTAAGCTTTTTTTGCTAACAATTGTTCTGTTCTAACCCACATAATTTCAGCATGCGTTACTTCTTCAGTACTAATATAACCTATAGCTTTCTTTTTTCTTCTTTTTATTCGATATAACAAATTATTTATGATTCGCACCACATATGATGTTACTAATAAAAGTTTGTTCATTGAGCTGAAGTTATCTATTTTTATTACCTCATGTAAGTTCACAATTATTAAAACTCCCTCCACCACCGTGGCATTTTCCAGCATACTAAAAACAGTACAATCAATACTGGATTGATCAAACATTTTCCAAATCAGCAATTCCATTTAAATTACTTTTTTGTTTTTTTCATCTCGGAATTGATAGACGATTTTGTTAATTCATCTTACAATTGTTTTCTGCAGTCCAATGAGTAGGGTCAAGCCTTAAAAACTCGGGTCTATTCCAGTAACTCTTACTTTTGAGAACTACATTTAAATCATTTTCTCTAGTTGGAATATCAGCAGGGTTGTTGGTTCCAGAAACAAAATGCCAATCATTAATTGTAGATAAACTTCGTATTAAATTAACACGGTTTTCAACCCAACATTTCCATTCCTTATTTACTCCATGAATCCAACATAAACAAATTTTTGAATCAGTCCAATAGTAAATCCTTTCAATATGAAGTACACTATTAATTGCATTTTTTACAGAATTTACTAACTTGCTCAACATTAGACAACCCAAGAGTTCAAGTCTTGGAACCGTTTGCTTTTTTAACAGAGCAACCTTCGCTTTTGCTGTAAGTTTACAACAACCACATCATAAGCTTCAATTCGTAAATAACACAATGCTGTGTATGCTTGTGTTGAACTGTCACAAAAGCCATGAATATGAACAGACTTTACTTGTTTAGCTATGTCAATAAATAAACATCTTGGTATGTGTAAACTACTAAGTTCTTTAAGTCCGTATAACCATTTATACCACTGTGTCACTCTGTCATCTTTTCTGTACATATTCTCTGGAACATCATTTTTGATTGAATAGTAATTGGAATCAACAGTCCAAGAGGATCATATATTTTTGAACTGATACTTAATAAGGAACGTTTAGTTCGTGGCAATTTAAGTGCCTCATCCACTAATTCATCAAAACAAAAAACAAGTTCATCCAACTTGGTGTCCCAACTGAGTCCTAAAACTTTCCTTTCAGTGTTAGGTATATCAACCTGAGACTTTATTAAGTTTATTAATTCTTTTGAGTTGAGTTGAGATGCCCACTTTGCTAATTTGAATCCAACTTCTTTCATCAGCTTATGGGCTCTTTGAAAAAATTCAAAGGCATCAGCAACATTATCAAATCCAGTTGTAGTATCATCCACATATAGATTACAAAGAATTTGTGAAACAAAATTTTCAAATTCCTTAACATAGTTTTTTAAATATTCTCATATTGTTGCATTTAGTAGAAATGGACTGCATGTTAATCCAAAAACAACACATTTAAAGCGAAATATTATTTTTTCTGGATTTTGTGAGAATACATCATCAAACCAAATGAAGCGCAAATAATCTTGGTCAGAAGGACTACTACCAATATTCAGAAATGCTTGTTTGATGTCTGATATTATGTCTTGTGAAGTCTGAATCGAACTAATATATCAAATAACAAGGTCAACAAACAGGGACCGGAATACAGACAGTCATTTGGTGATGGATGTTTATCATTTTTTGACGATGCATCAAACACTATTCTCACTTTCGTTGTATCTTTATCCAAACGAATGACAGCTGTATGAAGCATATAATGAATTCTACCTGGCAAGCCAGAGCCGCTTTAATGATTCAAGCCTTTTTTCACTATTTGAATAGTTATCAGGAAGTGTCATGAAATGGTTTAAATGGTAAGGCAACTACATATCTTTTTCCATCATGGTACACTTTATTTTGAAAATTATAATAAACTACATTTTCTTCTACTCCTAAAACTTCAATTTCCCAGAATTTCATTAGATTAGATTTTAAACTATCATTGTCAACCTGTAAGGTATTAATATGTATGACATGTGTTGAATAATAATTTGAAGCTGTATAACTTCTTTTAACGGTCATGTTTGTTGGGCCACAAATTACCCACCCCAAATTACTTTCTAAGGCTACTGGTCCATCAAAGGTTTTCCTGATAATACGCCCTGTCATAAATTTATAATAATTATCCATTCCAATTAAAATGTCAATTTCGAGATTGTTCCCCACTAAATCATTATCTGCTAATTGTAAATTTTTAAAATAAGGATAGGTTTTTAATGTCAATTTCAAATCTTGATTTTGCAACGGGGAACACAGGAAAGGTAAGCAAAGAGCTTCGATATATATATTGACAGGTTTGGTTTTTCCACGCACACAAATGTGTACTACATTTTATGTTCTCAGAATTCCTTCATCTAAAGCAAATTGTTTCATTAAAACTGTTTCTTGTCGTAATACTTTAAGATTTAGTTTTTTTCTTAGTGTTTCGGTACAATATGTTCGCTGACTACAACAATCAAATAATGATCTTGAATTTTCCTCTTTTTATCATTAGTATTTTTAGTTAAAGCAGTTGCTGTTTGTAGCAATATCGTTTGTTTTAAACAATTTACATGATTTGTAATAGTTTCCTTTGACTGGGAATCATTAAAATATTGTCTTTTTCGTTTACTGGAGGTATTACATATGCTTACATTATGGTTTCCATTACATTTCACACACTTATACAACACTTTACAACTTTTGGAAATATGCCCTTTTTCCATGCAAATGAAACAATGCCCTTGTTTTCTTAGTATATTTTTCCTACTATCTCTATCAGTCACATTTAAACATTTATTAGAAAAATGATTCTTATTACAAAAGTAGCAAACCAAAGTTTTTTTTGTAGTGTTTGAGCAGTGAATTCATTTTGAAAATCTACATCATCAATATCTGATGTCCTACCAACTGCTGAACAACGCTCACGAGCACAAAGTTCTTCATTAAAAATTTCAATAAGTTCATTTAAGTTCCAATTTTCGTGTTTGAATTTTCTTGAGATAATAATTTTTAATTCTGTTGGAATGCGATCAAATAAAATATTTATTTGCATTGATCCATATGTAGCTTTTTCCACTCCAAAATCATTTAAGTTTCTAACACTAGTTTCAAGTTTATCATAGACCATACGAAGTTTAACCAAGTCATCAATTGATCTAACCTTTGGTAATTTAAGTAAGTTGTCCATATTAGTTGAAATTAATACTTGAGTATTCCCATACCGTTGAGTCAACATGGTTATAGCTTTTTCATAATTATTTGATGTTAATGTTAATCCATAAATTAAATCATGGGCACTTCCTTTGCAATGTTTTTAAATAAGTAAATTTCTCTATGTCACTTAGAGTGTTATTTTCACCCATAGTTGTTTTAAACTTTTCCCAAAATTCTCTCTAATTTAAAATGTTCCCATCAAATTCTTCCAGTGCAATTTTAGGTAAATTTATATTACTGTTACACAAACTGACTATTGACTTGGATGAAATTTCTCCTTTACTTACTGTCTTTAAAAAATTTTGAGCTCGAATGATTAATAACTGAATTTCATCAAGAAAATGTGAGCTTTCGTTAATTTCAATATCAATGGCTTCTTCATCATCTATCATGGCTAAAATATCGTTATCCAATGTTTGTATAAGGTTTAACTTTAGACTTAATTTTTCCAAACATGATTTCAACCTTTCTGCGTTGTCCTTAATGTATTCAAGCTCTTCTCCTATTCTAGCAACATATTGTCGATGCCCGCTTCTAATTCTTTTCTTTTTATTTAAATTTACACTCATTTTAAAACGATTTTCAATCAACTATATATCTTTTTGTGTATTGACTTCACTTTTACTTAATACACAGATAATTCAGCAGTAAACCAATATCAATTTATTTTTATATCACGTCGAGGTCACCATTTGAAATCCACATTTATGGACTTTAATAAATGTTAATTATATCAATAATAAACAAGTGTAAACCTTAATATATTTCTTAGAATAAAAAAAAATAACTACAACGTTACGCCATTGTTAAACTTCGAACCCCAAATTAAAAAGCCCGCCAAAAGAAAGAGCACTCCAAATTATAAAACATGCTCACACACTCCTTATTTACATAGTTTCTACACTCCATATACTGAATCTGGTCCTGGTCTTGGAGTAGATATGGGTGATGGATTGTTTGTAAAAGGTAAAAAAAGCTAGAAATGGTTTACTACTAGGACCAAACAAGAAGATATACATTACCTGCTTGAGAAACTAAAGTCTTGCCTTTATGTTTTGGTGTATCCATGTCAAAAGGAATGATGATAATTTCTTTAAAAAACACTTTAAAACATAGAGTATCTTTATAAATTGAGATTTCACTTGAAAGTATTGATGGTATTATTATTACTATTAAGACAAATCTATTTAGTAATGTAGTCATGGAAATTCAAATCTAATTACTAATGTAGTCATTGAAAAAGATAAAGCTCTGAGAAAAAATATTTTCTTTCGTTTATAAAAATGGAAATTAAGGAAGAGACAAAAACTTATCCGATACTTCCAACTGCTCCTCAATTAGACATTGATGATCATGTTGCTGGTTCTGAATATGGATTACAAAGGATAAATGAAATTTAACGTTTACTAGAATATAAAACAGAATTAGCAATATTGATACAAAACTTAGAGTATATCTTTGGGATTAGGTATTACTGGTGGTAGACTATTATCCACTATTGTTACGGCACCATCAGAAGCTACTGAAGCTAAAGCTTTTGGATTATGATTTCTATGCATTATAGGTGAGTTTATTAATAAAAAGTGTAATTCTGTTGTGAACAGATTATTGTTGTCATGCCATCGATTTTGCGAGAAAACTACAAAAAGATTATTAAGAAGGGTGAAAAATATAAAAAAATAAAAACGTTAGCAGAGGCAATGTTGAGCACTATTAATGACAGTGTTAAAAGTACTAAATGATAACTTTGTCTCATCTGACATAAGTTTTATGTTTCATGTAACGTAAATTTTATATTTCATGTAACATGAGTTTTATGTTTCATGTAGCATGAATTTCGTGTTTCATGTAGCATGAACTTTATGTTTTAAATTTTTAATCTTTTTTTCTTTAAACCAACATTTTAGAGTAAATTAAAACTAGGCTTAAATACCGAGCTCGTCAAGAAAACTTTGAAAAGTTTGTTAAAACTGATCAAGTTGATAAATTAGTAAAAGAAAATCTTGAAAAGGTATTAAGAAAACCAAAACAGAGTCATTAGTAAAATGAGTTTGTTATCCAGATTCATTTAACTAATCGATAGATAATAAAATTTTTTTTGACATAATTAAAGTGGAAAACTAAAGTTTATATGTATATGTTAATCTCTTTTATAATATTGCTCACTAGATTCAATGAGCAATGTTATAAAATAATTACAGCTGGATGAGTTTAAGAATATGCAAAAATGACGATTGAAAAAATCTAACGAGCAAAATTGCAAAATAGTTACATATTGAGTTTTGAACATGTATATGAGGTTATGCAAAAAAAAAAAAAAAAAATGGTTGAAAAAAAATTAACCACCGTTTGAACACAGTCACGTGTTCATAATCTTAATGTTTTCAAATTTATCATTTTATACTGATGAAGTAATACTATCATTACTGCTGATGAAGTCAGAGATGGTATCAGAGATTATATAAAAGGTATAGACTTACAGTACTTCCACAATATTTTAAAAAGGAAGTACTTTGTCAATAACAGTCTGAACAGTTTATAAGACCTCTATACGAGCTATACGAACAATTTTGTCATTAAAAGGAGCGTAAAGAAACACTAATAGCCTTACATTTTTTTGGAGGAATTTAACTTTTTTTTTTGCAGCACAAAGAGGGAAAATAGGTCTGACAAATGTAAAATCTCTCAATTAAAAATTACTGATGCCGTACACATCAGTAATTTCACATGCTTGAAAGAGACTGGACGTTTATAGCAAATCAATGTGGCTGGTGTTCTGCACTCAACTTTTTTACTCACATATTACAAAACATTATTTTAATAAAAATCATAAATATAAATTTTTTTTATTCTCATATTTGATGGCAATTTGTTTTATTACTTAATGATTCTCTTTTCAATCTCTAATTTAATTACAATTTTCGCAAAAAAATTATTTATTAGCAATTTTTCCCTTTACTCTTTATGTTATAAATTTTTGTAATAAAAATGTTTATGCTACAAACTTTTCCTATTCATTTTATTTTTACATTAAAGCTGTTTAAAAAACATTTTAGCGTTTACACTCAAATGCCCTTAAGGTTGCATACAACTGAAAATAAGTAAGTTTTTTGAAAAAAATCAATTATTTGATTTTTTTGGTATTTTGATTCTACAATCATTCCTTCAACATACACAAAAACAATTAATCTTAAAAATGATGTAAAAGTTGGTTTAATAACATTTTGGTAGATTACAGTTAAAAATAAATTCCCTAACAATGCCTAAGCAACCATCCAACATTTGAGTTTTTATGAATTCAAAACAGGGAAATAAAATCACAATCCATGATTTTAATGTGTTATATGCAGACTCTGGTTGGTTTTCCGTTTTAAAAATAATAATTCAAAACTTAATATAAAAATACGAGTGTTTTTTTGGTCTGTTGATGTTAGTCTCTTCTACTGTAACTTTTCTCTCATTTTGTACCAAATCATTTTAAAAGTGATTTCAACTTAATTGGAATAAAATTGTTTTTAAATGAATAAACGAGGAAATAAAATTGTTTTTAAATGAATAAACGAGGAAATAAAATTGTTTTTAAATGAATAAACGAGGAAATAAAATTGTTTTTAAATGAATAAACGAGGAAATAAAATTGTTTTTAAATGAATAAACGAGGAAATAAAATTGTTTTTAAATGAATAAACGAGGAAATAAAATTGTTTTTAAATGAATAAACGAGGAAATAAAATTGAAAGAACAAAATCAAGAAGAAAAAAAAAAAAAAATGGTGTTGACAAAAAATTGACAAAACCAAAACTCGACGTATGATGACAAAGTTAATTGATAAAAGTAAAATTCAGAGAAAAAACTAAGAGCAGTTAAAAAAGGATTTATAGATAATCAGCAAATAAAAGAAACAAGTGGCAGTTACATCCCCCTGGTGGATTTTGATAATTATTATGCTCTTATTATATATTTTTTTCTTATTTTTGCTTTTTTGGCAATATGTATTTTTTTAAACTTTGAAACATATTTTCTCATGAACGAAACTCTATTACATAATAAAATTTTCAGAATTTGTTTATTATAAGACAATACTTTAACCTCAGAATTTTAATGAAAATCTATAGAGAGTGAAATACTGACGTTTAAAGTGCTGGATTTATTCATGTTTCAGTTTATATTAGGTGATTTTGTTAAAAATACAATATTTTGGAAAATAGTTTTAATCAGGGTGAAATATGGCTAGGAAACTATGTTCAAAGTTTTAGATTGAGTTGTTGAGGCAAAATCAAGTTATTAGGTTTTGAAGATTTACTAAAAACACGTGTTTTACAACACATTTTTGGCCATTAAGGAAAGTAAAATTAAAAAAAAAAAAAATGTCGCTTTTTTTTATTTTATTTTCATATAAATTTAATTCTTATCAAAAAAAGAAAATCATAACTTTGATTATTTAAAAAAAACTTGTTTTCAGTTGTGTGCCACCTTAAACATTTTTTAAACATAAAATTAGTTTAAACGTCATTCAGGGGTAAACTTAAGTCCTCTCAAATTTTAGGTGCATTTTTCTCAAAGCAGCAGTCTGATGATAAAGAACAAATAATACAAAGAGGACGTTGTATAATGTGTAAAAGCAAAGTATTTGCAAAGTATTTTTCTTGATTTGCCGAATATTAAAAGAACTTGATTCAACTGTTTTTTGCAAATAAGCGACACACGTAACAGTTTCGTTACCGCAAGCTGTTATTAAAATTCAAAATCTTTTCACAACTTTATTTCGTTTTGCTTAAGATATACTACTTATACAAAACTTTTAAGTTCACGTCGCTGTTAAGTCGATAACGAATCTGTCTTTTTTTAAAGTCTTGGCCTGACTTCTGGAGAGTTTTTGATGTCATTTTTGTACATTTATGTACAAAAATAACATCAACAACTATGTATAAAAATAACATCAACAACTTTTGGACATTGCTTCAACGTCATTCCAACGATACGGAAGAAGTTGGTCACGTCATTTCCTAGCAAAGTCCTATTTTGAGAGCTATAAATCCAACTACAGCTTTTGAGAGCAACTATAGCTTAAGACTGAGATTAACGTCTTAAAAACCTCTTAATACTCGTTAAATAAAGTACGAACTCATTTTTTAACAAGAAAACTCGTTAAATGAGAAGTTCGTATTTCTCCTGAGAGGTTCCTTTTGGTCTTCTTACGAAGTTTGACTGTTTATATTATAACTGTTTAAAAAACGTTTTAAAAAAAAAAATGGTTGCAAACCTTTGTAAATTAAAAAAAAAAAAATCAGATGAAAAATCAAAATCATGCAACGTAATACTTTTCAATAGAGATCAAAATGATGAGACCACCTTTTTTTTTAATCTCTGAAACTATTAAATTCACTGTTAGAAATTGATAAAGTGCTTGTATAACCTTGTTTCATTTTTGCTGTAGTATTTTTTTTTTTTTTTTAAATTCCTCTTATAAAGATATTTAATAGATATTCCTTTGAGAACCTTTGGTCTTTTTCAAATGGAATTTTTGAAATTTTTGAAATTCCTTTTGAGATTCCAATTAAGGAAATATCCATTGGGGAGAACTTGCACCCTTGATCCGTATGCACCTTTGATCCTACAGCGTTATCACACCTGTCCGGAGAGCCTTAAAACATAAAAGTCATGCTCAAAAAATAAAACCAATTGGGTTTGGTAGCCCATACATCCATGTTTCAAAAAATAAAAAAATTGAAATCATCTGCCTACGTCCAAGGAAAAAAAAAATGACTTTGACTTTTCTCATGTTATTGGCTCCTTTCCTATTGGCATAAGGAATAAAAGATGATAATTATTTATGAATACCTATAAAATTTGATAGATAATCACTAGAAAAAATAAAAATTGATAAAAAATAACTATATATAATAAACAAAATGAAACTAGATTACTTTTATTGTAAATCCATTTTAATTTGCACAACCCTAGAGATATCTTTACCTGCTAATTCGCTTTCTCTTAAAAGTCAAGTGTTTTAAACGTTTTTTTCAGCCTATATTTTTTGAATAGCTAGGTCCATTTTATTGCTTAGTACTTAATGTTACAGTGTTACATAATTATGTCATTTAATAGTGAAATAAAGAAGCTGTAAAAACATAAATTTTTTTATTAGTTGCTGACAATAAAATATCAAATGAAAGCAAAAACAAGTACTTTTTGCAATTTTAACTTTATTTGGACTCTTTCAAAATGCCAAATAGTGCCAAGTCTCACAAAGTGTAGAAAAACAGTGTGTGTTTATGTATGAAAAAGTGCAATTCACCAATTTCTGGTCTAGCCTTTGAGAGATTCAAAAATATTTTTGCAACAGACATTGATTTTTTGGACTCTAGAGTTCCAACTGGAATGTGTGGTACTTGTAGAAATCAACTTAGAAGGGTTGAAAGAGGAGTATCTGTCAAGCTGCCTTCTCTTTACAATTATCAAACTATCAATGTCAAGACTGTGACAAGAGGTTCCAACTGTAATTCTACAACTTCAAATCCCACAAATCCCCTGAAAAGATTTTCAGATTGTTTGTCACCACAAGGGAAAGGCTTACCTCATAAATGCAACTCTACTTCTTTGAATTTAAACCTTTTAGAAATTTCAACAGAAAACTTTCCCTCAGTAACTTAAATTTTGTATCTTAAATTTTGTATCTTAAGATTACATTTCATAACAAGGCTTTTTAAAATTTGTCTTTAGGAGCATCATGTTCAAAATCAACAACTGCAGAAAAGTTTAAGTTAAGTGCCCAAGACCTGGTGCAAAATTAGCAAGCTACAGGCATGTCTAATATTGGAGTCAAAAAACTTGCAACAACACTAAATTTGGTTTACAAATCCCCTCTTTTTGAGCCAAACTATCGAGCAAATTTTCATGAAGCAGGGTTGCAACTTGCAAATTTTTTTACAAAAACTACACTTGCATCATCAGGCGAAAAAAAGCCACACAGAGTACACAGTTGTTCACTGCAAAAACGTCTCTGACTTTCTAGCAGAAATTTCTCTTAAGAGACAACTTTAAGCAGGTCATCTCATGAAACTTGGGATTGAAGGAGTCAAGGCTTCCTAAAGCTTACAGTAAGTCTTCAAAGAATTAATGATGAAGATGATTCAAGCAGCCCACCTTCAAAAGAAATTGTCACCTATTGAGCTCTAAAAAACAGTGAAGTTAAAAATTAATTTCTAATTGCAGTTGCAGAGGATCTACATGAGAATTACAGCAACATCAAAAACTTTATTGAGCTTGTTCAACCAGGAAATGTAGACTTTGTGGTCTCTTGCGACTTGAAAGTTGCTAACATTTTATGTGGTTTGCAATGTCACTCTAGCTCACATCCATGTTTATACTATGAAAGTGAAGCAAAGAACTTAGCTGAAAAAGGTGCGCTCAGGACGCTGTCTGACCTTCAAAATTGTTACACAGACTTTCTTTCTAAAGGTGGTGACATTAGTAGGCAAAGTCTTTCAACAATGTTGTCCATAAACCGCTTCTAAAAGTTGATCCAAGCTAATTCATTTTCGAACTAATTCCCCCAATGGAACTTCATCTGCTTCTTGGGATAGTAAATCACTTGTTCAAAGCACTAAAAGAAGCATTGCCAGAAGCAGATAAGTGGCCAAAAAGACTCAACATCACAATCCAACCATATCATGGCGGACAATTTGCTGGCAATGAATGCCAAAAACTCCTGAAAAATATTGAAATGATAGATCAGCTCTTTGAGAACCTAGATTCATCATGGCTATCATTCAAAAAACTCAGTGCTGTTGTTAGAGCCTGATTTGGAAAAGTCCTTGACAAGGAATATGAAAATAAAATTGAAGAATTTCGGACATCCTTTTTAAGTCTAGGATTTATAAGTGTGACCCCAAAAGTGCACATCGTATTTTTTCACATTGATGATTTTATTAGAATGAAGAAAGAAATCCCTTGGTCCTTTCAGTGAACAATCTTTAGAAACTCTTCATCACAATTTTTCTGTTCAGTGGCAAAGATAAAAACATTCAAAACTACATGCACAACATGGAAATTGGCTTGAAAGATGTGTGGTTGAATACAATAGCAAGCACATATAGGTGAAATATGTCTGTTGCATCTTTAATGAACATTGAAACCTTGCTACTTTAGAATAAGTGTTTGTGACAAAAAAAATCAACTGAGAAAATACTATGGATTTATTTAAACTGACACAAATTATTCATGAGATTAAATGTTTTTAAATATTTATTTGTTTAACCTGTGTGTAATTGTAATTTGTAAAAAAACCCAAAGTAAATAAAACCTATGATATTTAGAATTTTGAAACAGCATTTGCCAAAGTTTAATTATAGACACTCTTTTAATAGTTTTTTTTATTTTGCGACAGTGTTTTAAGTTTAGAAATGATTAAAATTCAAAGAAAAAATGGTGATTAAAGTAATCTTATCCATTAAAAGTAAGGTCAAAATGACTGACAAGTTCAAAGTAACAATGATTTCCTACACATTGACTGATGGCTTAATTTTTTATTTTTAAAGCCTCTATGTATAGACTATGCATATCAGTAATAGTAATATCAGTTTTATTATTTATTTCTTATTTTTGAGTGTGTCATTTGTGGTTTGAGGCTCTCCGGGCGATAAAGCAAGGAACAAAAAATCAAAGTCATTTTTTTTCCTTGGACGTAGGCAGATGATTTCAATTTTTTTATTTTTTGAAACATGGATGTATGGGCTACCTAACCCAGTTGGTTTTATTTTTTGAGCATGACATTTATGTTTTGAGAGTCTCCGGACAGGTGTGTTATCTCTATACTTATGTAACTATTTAAAAATGGCTGATAGCCATCGTGTTATAAATACTGAATCTACAAATTTTATTGTGTTTTGGTAAGAAAATAGGCCATTGTTAAAGTTATTTCTAAAAAAGTTTATCTTGACGGCAAAAAGTATTTTTTTTGCTTTTACAAGGAGCCTCATATCTTTAACATTTGCTTGTGTTGAGTAATTTTGTTTATACCATTTTGTAACTAAATTATTCACCTCTTCTATGGTTGTTTTTGTTATGTTGTAAAACCATCTAATATGACAAAAAAAAAGTTTTTGTGAAAATAGAGTGGGTTAGCACCCTTGATCCTAATGCGTTTATGCACCTTTGATCCTATGATCAAAGGTGCATACACAGAAAAAGAAAATAACAAAATGTAAAAACTATAGAGTAACATGAACATTTTTGTACAATATGTCATATTGTATTTTAGTAATTTTTTTTTAGGATAAAGTGTTATGATAAAGATTTTCATGCTATTTTGTGTTTATTTTTGTTCTTATAATATTATTTTGTATTCATATATACATAAATACATACATACATACGTACGTACATACATACATACATACATACATACATACATACATACATACATACATACATACATATATACATACATACATACATACATACATACATACATATATACATACATACATACATACATACATACATACATACATACATACATACATACATACATACATACATACATACATACATACATACATACATACATACATATATATATATATATATATATATATATATATATATATATATATATATATATAATTTATGTGTGTGTATAAAATCTTTGTTTATGTTTGTTTGTATTTATAAAAAGATCTTTATAAAAATTAATTCAACAACTTATGAATAGAATAAAATTAAACAGATTTTTTTTTTTTTTTTTTACAGTTTAACATGAAACTGAAAGACCGACCAGGGGTAAAATTAATGAAAATGAAATGCGAGCAGCTGTTGATGCAGTTTTTGATGGCCAATCAGTCACTGCTAATTCATTTCAAGATGCTGTTGATTCAGTTTCTGCTAATTTTCATGTCCCAGCCTTTAATCATTCAATGTCAAGTCTGCCATTAGACTCACCTTCTAGTTTATTGCCTATCAGTTTTTAAAAATAACTGACCCTGGGAGTCAACAGTGTTACTATTAACATTGCTCATCAAGCAAGTCTAGAAAAAATCAAGCCATTTCCAAAGGCTCAATCAAGAAAGTCTGCTAAAAGACATAAGTGTCAGCGCACCCTAATACTCACTGATACTCCTGTTCCAAATGAACTAAATAGATTCAGGAAATGAAAAAAAAATGTCAGTTTAAAAAGACAAAAAAATCAGGAAGCTTTATGCAAAAAAAAAAATCTTCATGACAAGAAAGAGAAAACTTGATGTCCAAAATTATAAAAGAAAAAATGATAATATTTTGAACAGCTATAACAGTGACAGTGATATATTAGAAGCACACCATTTTAATGAATTGTCTTGTAGATTTACACAAGGATATTGTAAAGAAGTAATTTCTTACTTCAACAACTGAGGAAACATAGAGCCTCAGTAAAAAGATAACATTTTTTATCATTGATTTTTCTATTTTTGTTGCATTAATTTTTTTTCTTTCATTGATTTTGCTTTTCTTTCTTCTAATAAGAGGAATAAAGTTGTAATAAAATTAATAAAAAATTAAATGGTTTTTAATATAGACATTGTTTGAATGACTTAAAAACAATTTTTACACATTTACGGTATAAATTTGGATTTGGATCAAGTATACAAAAATAAGATCAAGGGTGCATATATGTAGGATCAAGGGAGCATACTGGTATGCACCCTTGATCCCAATTGAGTTTTATTAATTTTTATTATTTCTTATTTATTTTAAATATTTTGGTCAGTAAATGATCATTAAATTATAATAAAATATAAAGTTTGCTATCATTTACTGTTAATTTAGAGGTCAAAGTGAAAACATATATTCAGTAAATTGGCCGGATAGATTTTTAGGATCATGGGTGCATACTCTCCCCTACTACCAATACGAACTTAACCACTTAAACAAAATAAAAATATATTGAAACACATCAAGTTAGTTAATCAAGTAAAAGTTTTGGGACATCACACACAAAAAGAATAACAAATCCTCTGGATACTTGATTAAAAAAACAGTTTGTACTTTTACCATCCAAGAACCCAAGCAAATATAAGCGGAGCAACAATTGTTGCGTCAGATTCGACAATATACTTTGGTGTGTGAGCATCTAGTTTTCCCCAAGTTATTTTTTCGTTTGGCACTGCTCCTGAATAAGAACCGTAACTGGTTGTAGAATCAGATATTTGACAGAAATAACTCCAACAAGGTATTTTTTCTAAGTTCATGTCTTGGAATAACATAGGTACAACGCATACTGGAAAATCACCCGCTATACCGCCACCAATTTGGAAAAAACCTACGCCTTTTCCAGACGAATTGTTTATGTACCAATTAGCTAGCCATACCATGTATTCTATGCCTGACTTCACAGCAGATGCTTTAATCTCTCCTTTAATAACATACGAAGAAAAAATGTTTCCCATCGTTGAATCTTCCCATCCTGGAACTACTATCGGTAGATTTTTTTTAGCTGCAGCAAGTACCCACGAGTCTTTAGGATCAATCTCGTAGTACTGTTCCAACTCGCCGCTCAACAATATTTTGTACATGAATTCATGCGGAAAATAACGTTCACCGCTGTCGTCAGCGTCTTTCCACACTTTGTGTATGTGCTTTTGTAAACGACGAAACGCTTCTTCTTCTGGGATGCATGTATCGGTAACACGATTGTAGTTATTCTTTAACAAGTCTAGTTCGTCTTGTACTGATAAATCGCGATAGTTAGGTACAAGCTTGTAATGTGAATGAGCAACAAGATTCATGATATCTTCTTCTAAGTTTGCACCCGTGCACGAGATAATATCTACTTTTCCTTGACGAATCATCTCCGCTAACGACTTACCGAGTTCAGCTGTGCTCATAGCTCCTGCTAATGTGATCATCATTTTACCGCCGTCGGCGAGGTGGGTTTCATAACCTTTTGCGGCGTTTACCAATGCAGCAGCGTTAAAGTGTTTGTAATGCGTTTCGATGAAGTTCGAGATTGGTCCTTTAAGCATGCTTGTATTTGTAAATGTTCAAGTTCAATGCAGCTTTACTTGAAGAAAATAAAATTTATTTAAGAAATACATTTTAAGAAATGCATGATAGTTGTTGCATCGAACTTATTGAAGTTAAATTCTTTTATGTATAAAACATCGCAATCAGTGTATTTAATAGGATTACCGGTTACCCACTGATTTACAGACAACTAAAGTATCTGTATGGGAAACCGAGGCTAGTTGACTACAAGGGAAAGTGTACACACGGTATTTAACTTACAAGTTTCCTATCAGAACTTATCAAAATTCACGTGACCTTCCTACTAAACTCATTGATCTTCCAGTGTAGTTCCAGCGCAATGAGCCAATCTACACTAAGGGTCTGCGTATCGTTATTATTTCGAACCGATAACGATATGAAACGATAACGATATGAGTTTGTCTATGAAACGATAATATCGGTTTAGTTATCGTTTGAACCGATAACCAAACGATAACTTATCGGTTGAAACGATATTATAGGCTTTTTTTATCGGTTTATCGGAATACTTAAAAATAACGAGAATACCGATATTTATCGGTATAATAACGATATTTTTTACAATATTCCAATTTATTTTTTTAAATGCCAAATTTTAGTTCAAATATATCATAAATCTTCAAGTCGAGTCAAGATGTCGTTTTGCCTATCTTTACCGGTTTTAAAAGTTAATCCTTCCCAATTGTATATATTATCTGGATGTCTAACTTCACAAAAATTCTGTAAAGAAAAAGTGAAGCAACACTGTTCTCCAAATTGAACCCCAGGTTGAAACTCTCCCCACTCCTGATTTTTTTTTACATTTAATCAATCATATGCATTAGTAAACACAATGTATGTTGTCAAAAAAATCTGTACTATGTGTTAAATATGTATACTTCCAAAATTAAAACGTATAACTTTTGGCTTTTTTTCTTACAAAGTTTTAATAAAGTCAGTTTGTTTGTGTGTGTGTATATTTATATGTGTGTGTGTGTGTGTGTGTGTGTGTGTGTGTGTGTGTGTGTGTGTGTGTGTGTGTGTGTGTGTGTGTGTGTGTGTATATATATATATATATATATATATATATATATATATATATATATTAACACACACATATACATATCAATATTATATAATATACTTCAGGTAGAATAAAGTATTCGATAGAAAGTAATGTATTTCAGTTAAATAGGAGTACTATTAGGCGAACCTCTGATATGTATCCAGACAAATAGTTAGCCAGGGTCAAATACTTTAAGTGTAGCTGAAAAAATCTATGGACTCTGCTATTTAAATCTTAGTACAGATTATTTATATTTATGATTTTATAATTTAAAAATAAGGTTAAAATAAGATCAGTTAAAACATTTTTTCTCTTTATGTTATTTTATAGTTTGATTCAATATGTTTTTTATTGTTTTTACTTATTTCAAAAACTGTTATAAAATTCTTTCTATTAATTTTAGAGGAGTTTCTCATGATTGTTGCAAAAGTAAAGCTGTAACCAATATCGTAGATATTAGTGAATCACTTGGAGATAAACATGCAGAACAAGTAGCATCTGGATTGTTAAAGCATAAAATGGAGGGTGAAAGCATTGTAAGTGTAGAGCAGTTCAAGATGTCTACAGGTGGAAATCTTCTCTCTGTTACAGTTTGAGTAAATGAAATTGTGTTGTAGAATTGATTATTAATGTTAAAATGACTGAATTGCAGGAAACTCTGAATATCTTTAAATGGTGGTCAAAACTTCTTAAAAATTATTATTAACGTTTTCGATCCAAAAAATCATTATTCTTCCTTTGAAATATATGAAGATTCTGGTGTCAAGCAATCCTATATTCTTGCGATTGTGGAGATGGTCTTAGAGGATAATGGCAATCTCCAAAAATTACTGGCACTTCTTCAACTTGAAGAAGTAAACTTTAGTTTGCCATTTGACCTAAAGTGTGTAAAAAGTGTTTTTAGAACTTTCAAGTCACTCTGGGAAATATGCCTGTCTGTATTGTGAAGGAGAATGCTCCCTTGAAGCAGGGAAACTAAGAACGTTGGGCTCCATAGACTTATGTTATGATCAATATGTATATGGTGGAAAAAAAAGATTGAAAATGCAGGAATACAAAAATGTAATAAATCCTCATTTCATTTACTTAAAAGAAGATCAAGAAATTTTTCTTGAACACATTGTTCCTCCACCTGAGCTTCACATTATGATGGGAGTTGTGGACAAACTTTGTATTTTGCTTTAATATGTTTGGCCAGCTTTTGAAAGCTGGTTGAAAACACATTACAAATTAATGAGAGGGTATCATGGTGTAGGTTTAGATGGAAACAATGATAATTGATTTATGCCCCTGTTAGATATTTTGGAGAGGGATGTTACCTTAACTGCAGCAATCAATATTTTACCAATAATGAATTGCTTGCGTAAGTTTTCATTAGTGAAATCAGCTGTGTTTGGTTTGGAAATGGGTACAGATATTTCTGTTAAAATTGAAGATTTCAAAAGTTCATTTTCTAGTCTTCAACTATATACAAAAGATGTATTTAGCTATGACTTGACAGTTTCATGGAAAATACATTTTTTAGTGTGTCACATTCTCACCTTTGTAGATTGCAATAATATTAGCTTAGGTAGCTATGCAGAACAATGTGGTGAATCAGTTCATCACAAATTTAAAAAAACTTGGATGAACTATAAAAGAAACATAGGACAAAAAAGTTATGGAGAAAAGCTAAAATCTGCTGCGGTAAATTTTAATTTAAACAAGCATTAACTCAAACATCATTTGTGATACAAATGTATTTATATTATGGTTTTTTTGTAAATGAAGTAAATAAATATTAATGGGTTATTTTGACTACCATAATGGCTGACTTTATTAAAACTTTGTAAGAAAAAAAGTCAAAAATTATACGTTTTAATTTTGGAAGTATACATATTTAACACATAGTACAGATTTTTTTGACAACATACATTGTGTTTACTAATGCATATGATTGATTAAATGTAAAAAAAAATCAGGAGTGGGGAGAGTTTCAACCTGGGGTTCAATTTGGAGAATAGTGTTGCTTCACTTTTTCTTTACAGAATTTTTGTGAAGTTAGACATTCAGATAATATATACAATTGGGAAGGATTAATTTTTAAAACTGGTAAAGATAGGCAAAACGACATCTTGACTCGACTTGAAGATATATGATATATTTGAACTAAAATTTATTTAAAAAAAAAAAAAAATTGGAATATTGTAAAAAATATCGTTATTATACCGATAAATATCGGTATTCTCGTTATTTTTATGTATTCCGATAAACCGATAAAAAAAAGCCGATAATATCGTTTCAACCGGTAAGTTATCGTTTGGTTATCGGTTCAAACGATAACTAAACCGATATTATCGTTTCATAGACAAACTTATATCGTTTGATATCGTTATTATTTCTTATCGTTATCGGTTCAAAATATCGGTTCATACCGATATACCGATAACGATACGCAGACCCTTAATCCACACATGAGTTAGAACGATTTTATTTTTTTAAGTATAAAGTTTTGTTAATTTTAAAAACCAATAGTATTAGCTAAAAGTAAACTCGATCAGATATAAGTGGTGTATGGTTCACTCTAACCTTTTACATTTTGTTTTTCAATATTTCGTGTTTTTAGGGATCTGGAACTTACTCTTATTCACATTAGTCGCAAATTCACTCGAGTTAGATAATACTTCTGATCTACCTACAATTACGTAATTACAAGAAAAAAACAGACAAGGCTACTAGATCCTCTAAATGTCATGAAAAGGTATATGTAAAAATATAAAAGATATAAAAAAAATTAAAAAGGAAATATATATATATATATATATATATATATATATATATATATATATATATATATATATTTACGTTTAAATTATGATGCAAATATGTTTAACTGGGTATATTTTTTCATATACTTTTTCATGACATTTTGAGGATCTAGTAGCCTTGTCTGTTTTTCTCTTGTAAAACATACAATTTATTTACGTTTAAATTATGACGCAAATATGTTTAACTGGGATTCTTTGTTGTCTAGAAAATCTTTTAAATTTTTTTATGGAATAAAATTCTTTTATTGATTATATACTAAAATAAATTTTCAAACAATTAAAACTGTTTATTAGCAAAGTATATATGTTTAAAACTATAGACTTTCTTTTAATACTTCAAGTTAACCCCCTGTAAAAATTTATTTTCCTTATGTCCGTCATACAAAAAGGAATGTTTCAGTATAATTTTTCTGTTTCTTCATTTATTAAATGTCATAGCTCTTCAAAAACCAACAATTGACGCAATAGCCCTGTTGCCTAGGATCTTGCTAATTAAAAACGGCTCATTTCATAGACACACAATTTCATTAAGAAAATTTTTTGCGAAAAAGATTAAAGAATTTCATTTTTATCATTTAATGAAAGTTCATCTTTTCTATTACTTTTTTCTTTAATAATAATGCAAGCTTTTATTTAAAAAATATTCTGAAATTATTTTCTAAAATTTAAATTTTCAAGAAAGAATCACATGTTTCACATGAGTAAGATGTCTAATTTTCGTTTGTATATCGTCACGATCATAGCACAATCGCCTAAGTCATTTTTGGGGAATTTTGAATTAAGAGTTGTAATATAAAAAGCTTATACAGTCTTCTATTATGTGGCAAATCGCCTTTCATTTTTAATTTTTTCATTTCTGCCTAAATCCGCATCTTGACTTAGGCGACTTGTTTTCTTCAACGTATACACTAATCACTTTTAAAGTAATATATGGAGGCATCTAAGTTGTAAGATGCCACAAAATAAACCAAAGTGACGTAGCAAAAGAAATACCGAAGTTATTCAGTTATTTTTAGTTTTCTCAAAACAAGAAAAAATGACTTAGGCGATTGTGCTACGATCGTGACGATATCTAATTACGCTCGAGAGAACTTTCGCGCCTACATTAATCCGAAAAAAACGTTTTTTTAATAATAAAAACCAGGTTAGCAATGTTTTGCTTTTGAGAACTAACTCAACCGTAACGTTAGTTTAATCAAGATGGCGATAATAATGATTTGTCTCATTATTTTGTACACTCAACTTCAGTTTAGAGCATTTTCCATTGATTTTGAGACCCATGTTTTTATACGATTTATTTTTTACGATTCTTAATCAGCATAAAATTAGGGGATGGGGAGAAAGTTGAGTAGCGCCATCTCTCTCTCTCCCTCTCTTTCCCTCTCTCTCTCTCTCACTCACTCACTCACTCACTCACTCACTCTCTCTCTCTCTCTCTCTCTCTCTCTCTCTCTATATATATATATATATATATATATATATATATATATATATATATATATATATATATATATATATATATATATATAATTTTTTAGACATCCAAATAACAAATAACCAAAAGGGTAAATATGATTTTAACATACATCGAAAAAAAGCAATAACAAATATTCAGGTTAAGCCCAATTCAAACCACGATCCAAAAATCTTAGAAGGAATATTTAAAGGATTTATCCATAGAGCTTTATCAATTTGCTCTGAAAAATTTTTAAATAAAGAAATCGATTTCCTAATAAATGTGTTTGCTGAAAATGGATACGAAAAGAAGAAATTACAAGACCTTGCAAATATTGTTATAAAAAAACGACACTCAAATAATGAAATAGCTTTATCTAACAACGAAGCAACTATGCCAACTATATCACTACCGTGGATCCCAATATTATCACCAAAACTTCGAAAAATCTTTAGGAAAGCAGGTTACAGGGCAGTCTTTAAATCCAGTGCAAATCTTAAATCTTTGCTAACTTCGCGCAACAAAACAAAACTACCATCAAATAGCCATCCCGGAGTATACCTAATAGAATGTGAGTGTAAACAAAAATACATCGGCGAAACAAAAATGAAAATAGCAACAAGAACAAAACAACACCAAAAAAATGTTTTTGAAGAAAAATTAGAGCAATCTGCAATTGGCCATCATAAAATTAAATGTTCATGTAATATAAAATGGGATCAAGTAAAGACGCTTAAAGTAGAACCCAAAAAATTTGAAAGAAAAGTTCGAGAGGCAATTGAAATTCAGTTCAACAAATGCGGACCTAAAAATGGAGGTATGAATTTAGATGATGGTCAATATGTAAAAACGCAATTCTGGACGCCATACTTTTTATACCTACGTAATATTAAAGAAGCCCAATTAAAGCGAAGTTTAAAGAAACCATTAAAAAGTGACATTACCGTTAAAGTTTGTTTGTAATTTAATTTAATTAATAATTTGTAATTAAAGCTGAAGATGCTAGTATCAATAATCTAGCGAAAATTTCTTAGATAAAATAAAAAATTAGTATTGAGAGAATTCGTATTTATTGAAGTTCACATATTATATATATATATATATATATATATATATATATATATATATATATATATATATATATATATATATATATATATATATATATGTATATATATATATATATGTATATATATATATATATATATATATATATATATATATATATATATATATATATATATATATATATATATATATATATATATATATATATATATATATATATATATATATAGGATGAGTTGGTAGAAAATATAAAAAGAGACAAGTTTAGCAACATTAAGTATCATTTTTAATAATTTCCATCTAACAATATTTTTGACCATAACTTTTTTTGTCCATAAGCCAATAAAATATTCAGAACAATAAAAGAAATATCAATTAACTTAATTATTTCCTCAGGTTTACTTTTAGAAAGAGTTCCAACAAATTATAAACAAAAATTATTTTGAAACATTACTTAATGTATTAAAAATGAGATACTGATATATATATATATATATATATATATATATATATATATATATATATATATATATATATATATATTACAGGGGTAAAGTATCTCACTTTTAATACATTAATTAATATCTTTGTGGATTTGTTTAGGTCTTTAATGATTTACAAGAAGATCTTTTTGTGCTAAAAGAATGCCACAAAATCTAAGTAAAAGTGAAGCAGCTGGAGAAGACTTATTTACAGCTTACCTCAAAAAGATTCAGAGGTGTATATTTCCACAAGTGAAAGTTAGAGTGTATTTTTTAAATGTTGTTCTCAATGGAAGTGTAGACACTGCAAACCTTTCTGGTTAATTGACTGAAGTTCAGTTTTTACAGTTTTCCCATCATTTTGTCAAATATACTAAAAGCTCAAAAAAAGATTTGTCTTGTTACTATTAGATAATCATGGCTTCCGTCCCCTTATAAAAGCTTTAGACTACTTCAAAGAAAATGATGTATCAGTTTGTTCATTTCCACCTCATAGCAGCCACAAATTGCAGTCTGTAGACACAGTGTATTTGGTTCTTTAAAAAATACACAAATACAGCTAGCCATATATGGATAGCAAAGTATTCTAGTTCAACAATAACAATTTACAGTATATCAGAGATTGTGGTAACTCCTTTCCACTGGCATGTATTCCAAATAATATCACAGCTATTTTTAAAAAAACAGTAGTTTTTCTACAAAGTATTAACATTTTCAGTGAACATGATTCTATAGCTGCACTTTCGAGATATCAAATCTAGAACCAGGCCATGCTATGGAAAGTTTAATGCTAAGTGTAAATAATGTTACTCATGTTGGTTTAACAATAGAGAAAGAAAAGCCAGAAGTTAATTCCCCAAAAGATTTAGAACCATATTTGCCATATTTCATCTTCAGAAAATATTGATTTCCTTAGTGCAATTCTAACTCCTGAAGTTTTGAGACCATTTTAAAAAGTTGAAGTAAGAAAAAGAGTTTTAAAAAGAGCAAGAAAAAAAAGTAAGCACATCAACAATAACAGATTTATGAAATATGTTTTAAAAAAAAAAGAAGAACTATCTGTGAAGAAGCAAATGTTAGATATGGAAAAGTAAAAAAAGAAGAAAGTTTATTTTAAAATTGAGGCGAGTAAAAAGCTAACTAGTAAAAGAAGTCGATACCTAATGAGAAAAAGTCTGAATCATTAAAATGAATTTGATTATGAGTAATGTTTTTGTTTATAATTTGTTGGAACTCTTTCTAAAAGTAAACCTGAGGAAATAATTAAGTTAATTGATATTTCTTTTTTTGTTCTGAATATTTTATTGGCTTATGGACAAAAAACGTTATGGTCAAAAATATTGTTAGATGAAAATTATTAACAGTTTTCATTAAAAAATGCACTTAAAAATGATACTTAATGTTGCTAAACTTGTCTCTTTTTATATGGTCTACCAACTTATCCCAGGATGGGGTAAGTTTGTTCATGCTTTCTCTTTTTGGAGGCCCTTTTTGGCCACCAAATATTTTTTTAAATAACGTTTGACACTTAGACATAGTCGCCAAAAAAAAAAATTTTTTTTGAACTGCGGTTTGATATTTTCAAAAAGTTCACCCAAAATGTACAGAGCTCAAAAATTTAATTGTAGCTAACTAATCCCGGTTTTCCCCTACGCTAGAAACGCTTAGCCTTTTGAGTAAATAAACTTAACTAACCTTAATAAATAGTGTAATTAAAAAATTATTTTCCTTCAAAATCTTCGCAGAAATTTGCTACCAGTAAGCAAACCGACCTTGAACACTTACATTGGTTATGCTACAGAATTAATTACTTTGTGTTAATTTGTAAAGAAAATGTTTGCGTAAGCATGGACGTATAAGAGATGGGCGTGCAACTCATTGTTTTACATTAAAAAGACCTCAGAAATCGGCAAGCCATGCGATTTTCCGACAAACTCTAAATTTTCACCCGTCAACAAAAAAATTGCTGCCCACAGTTTTAAAACAGAAGCTCTGATCACATGGTATTAGTTTAAATTTTTATAGCATTTGTTTAATAAGACTGTTCAGGATAAAGTAACCTTTTCACGCGTTGACAAATTACTAAAAAAATTACACCAAGGTGAAGGAAATTAGTTGTCGACAGGAACATATTTTCATCATTTTTTTAAGATGAACATTTGTAAATTTGGGAACTTTTTTCGTGTAAACGAAGTCTGTCAATTATAATATAGACCTGTAAAGATAATTTTAAAATGACTAAAAAAAGTATAGCAAAATATAAAAAAGTTTAAATAAAATTTTTTGTCAAGATCTGATCTTCGACTCCTTCTTTCGTCAGCCTTAATTTTGTGTATTTTTTTAGTATTTTTTCCGATGTCGCCATTTTTTGTCTCGACTACTCTATAAGCTCTATAATATATAATCCACAATGCATTATTTTTTTAATGGTGTATTTTCTAATGGGCTTTTTATAATTTATTTGATGAAGCAAAACCTTTTAAAAAGTTATACAAATTTATAATTATCTTGCAAAATACGGCCAGATATTCCATGTTTTTGTTTTTCATATTTCATATATTATTTCATTTGTCATAAAAAGCACATAATAACCTATTTGTTTTTGTCAAATAAAAATTAGTATAGATGTAGCTGGTAAAGCATATAATGTTAATATTAAATATTTAGTTATTTTTGCTGTTTGCCATAAATTGGCTTTGCTAAATTCTTTAAAACTGTGACAAACTATTTTTTTCTTTATTGTATTTACATTCATTTTATGTATGAGTTATTTATCCTTAACTGTATATATTTCTGTTGTTAAACATTAAAATAGGAAATCCTATAATATTGGAAGTCTACGACAATATAATAGATGGAGTAGTTCCCTGGGCATGAAACCATTATGCTCTAGGTAGCTACAATACTAGTTGATATTTTGTATTATTTTTTAAATCTCTAGTTATACATGTACTCAAGTAGTTAAGTAAACGATCTCCATTTCTATATCATCATCAACGTTATTTCTTAAAATGTTAAGTATGTCTAGCTATATAAAATTCAGCTTAAAACTTGGTTCCATTGCTGTTATCTTATTGCTGTTATTTTGTATTATTTATAACTAGTTGATATTTTGTATTATTTATTATATCTCTAGTTATTAGGGCTGGGAGTTAAAATTAGTTTTAGTCGACTAAATTTAGTCGACTAAGAATTTAGTCTTACTAATACTAGTCGACTAACTTTTTAGTCTAACTAAAATTAGTTGACTAAAACAAGATTTAGTGCTAAAAAAAACTGAATAGTCTACACCATGAAATTAAATGAACATAATATGAATTATGACAAATAAATCAATTTAAAGACATTCATCAAAATTTATCATTTTTAAGAAATTTAAAATACTTGATATAATTTGTGACAAGTAGGTAATAAAAATGTTTTTTTTTGTACCTAGTATTGGCCCAAATTTTTTTTTATTGAATAAAATAAAAAATGGTTTGTACCGAAAACATGATTAGTAATTAGCATTTTAACAATAATTTTTAAAAGAAAAACAAAATTGAGAGTTGAACAAGATATATATTCAATTACACAATATTAAAATAATAAAAAACATTAATTGCCTTACTGTTTATTGCCTTATTGTTGTCACTGTAAATATCTGCGTTTTTTTGAGTGTAAAACGAAATAAATTGCGTATTATCAACTCAAAAAATCATTGCAAGTATTATGTAAAGGAAATCCGAAAATAATTTTTTTAGTTAAGTTAGTCACAATTTCTAGTTTTGGTCGCAACACTACTAGTTATACATGTACTAAAGTAGTTAAGTAAATGATCTCAATTTCTATATCATCATCAGCGTTATTTCTTAAAATATTAAGAATGTCTAGCTATATAAAATAAGGCTTAAAACTTGGTTTTATTGCTGTTATCTTTAGTAATTAAAAGGGAGTAGATGTGACTGGTTAGACGAGACCAAAAATATTAGACGAATCCAATAGACTTTGATATAATTTAATTTCTATTGTTAAAAACAAAAGGATTGTAACAATACACAACGAGCATGGTTCGCAAAAAAAAAAAACAATATCGTTGCACCTTCATCTCTTAGACGTCAATGGCCTAAACAACCGAAAAATGTTCTGGAAGTTCATTAAATCCTTATATTGTATAACTATTGTATAACTAACTGATCTGTAAAACTCGTGCGTCATTCTGATATTTCATATTTCTTCTGTTTTGGAGACAGAAGGATTTTCTATTGTAAATCTTTAATGAAATCAGAAAAGTATTTTGGGACAGAGAGAGTATTACATTTTTGCAAAAAGACTAACTCTTATGGTTATTGACATACAAATAAAGTCGAATTTTTATTAAACGTCTAAACATCACTTTTAGAAACAGCCATGTTTTCTCAAAGCTGTCTTTTGAAAAATCTCACATTTTCAAAAGTCAAAATTTTTATTTTGTTTCCATCGTCTAAAATTTTTACTATTCAATATAATCCCCAAATTATTTGTGCATTAGTCAGACCACACCTTTTTTATGCTTTTTAACGTATTAAAAGTTCGGTAAAGTTTTAATGTTAATTTGTTTTAATCGTTTTTTAAATTTTGAAGAGAAAATGGCGAGCTTTATTTCTAAGAAAACCCTCAAACACTCGGGACTTACATGAAAATGGTGACTTAAATGATTTGGAGTTTGACAGCTCAACGCCGTTAATGCATGTTCTTGAAAATACACGAATTTTGCGTTTTTATAAAAAGGTTAAGTTTCACTGTATTTTTTTAACCAAATAATTTTTTTTTAAAATTTTTTTTTTCTCTCTTAGCGCTTTAGTTTGTCTAAAATCAAACAAAGTTAAATTTTTTTTAAATTACTCAAGTTTAGATATAAAATTTTGCTTTACAGTTGATGAACCATATTTTGGTATTAAAATGGTGCTGCTCTTAATGAAGATAAAACATTAAATTGAGAAAACAACTTTTTCAAACAAGTTTTCAGTTATATGTTTAATTTCTAACCAGTCATATGTCTGCAAACATATTAAAGGTCGAAAAAAATTAGTTATTTCAAGTTTTAAATCTGTTTTTTCCATTTTTTATGAAAGTTTTTATTAATATGAGTATGAAGAACACACAAATTGACATACGACTAGTTAGACTTTTAAAGTTAAACCTCTTAAGATTTATTTAAAAGTCTAGGCTTAAAATTTAAACATTACTGTGATATGTGCCACCCCTATTTTATAATGCCATAAAACTATTTAACTAAAATTCCGGTCTTTAAATTACCATAGATTAATGTTAAGATGTAAAATAGCGGGCAGAATAGAGTTGTTAACCGGAATATTTCGTACAATTCCGGAAAAATAAAATTCTTGCGGAAGGATATTCAGAATCAGGAATTTTTTTTTTCGTACCGAATTTTACGAAACAAAAAAAACCGTCGATGTTCATTTCGCAAATGCCACTTACGAAATGTCGCCTTTCGCAAGTTGAATTGCGAAATAAAACTATTTTGCTACATACGAAAGTAGCGCTTACGGAAGTCGCACTTGCGGAACGAGCTCTTTCGCTAAACGACGTTTTGAAGCCTATAATAAATTTTTGCTGGCCCAACGGATATAATTGTAAAAAATAAAATTTTTATATACCAAAATGTTTATAATAAAATTTTATTTTCAGTATTGCAACATATGAACATTTTAAGGTTTTATTTTTTGAAATAATGATAAAAAACCAAATTTCTTTCGAAACGAAACTCTTTCGCACCGCAGCTTATGAAAAGGTTCTTAACAGAAAAACACTTACGAAACGCGGCTAATTATAAATATTTAATTACGTTTTATGAATCAAATACGTATAATTAACTAGGTAACTAAAACACTAATTATTATAATATATTTAATATGTTTAATTATAGAATATAACGGGGCCTAACGCAACTAAAATCTAAAAGTTTTAGCTGCTTTAGGCCCCCTTATATTCTGTTTCAGCACCCCCACCCCGTCCTAACTTTTTTAATCTTTCTAGGTCACTGTGTCTATATATATCTGTATATATATATATATATATATATATATATATATACACACACACACACACACACACACACACACACACACACACACACACACACACACACACACACACACACACACACACACACATATATATATATATATACATACACATGTGTATACAGATATATATGTAAAAACTATTGAAGAATCATTTAGCAACATTACTTAAATAATAAATAATAATATTTTTGTGTATAACAGTTTAATAAATTCTTTCGATGTTATCACCAAGAACAAACAAGACAAGAAAGTTTGAGTACACGCATTAACGGCGTTGAGAGGTCACCTCGGTAAATTAAGATAACAAGGATATATCATCTCGGTCGTTGGGATTTTTTGTGCTATACAACAATTTTAGAATAAATATTGTTTCCACGTAGCAACAATATTATCAACTGGAATGTTTTTAGCGTAACTTACGCAAGCATTTTGTTAAAGATGAATTAAAAGGAAGTTTATTTTGATTGGGAAATTAATGTAATTATATGAAGATTATTTTGTTTGCTAATAGCAGTTTTTTTTTATTTTTTTTTTACTCGAAGGTTCTATTCGAAATTATTTTAGACTTAATTTATTTTTAACTTTGGTTTATTTACTAACAATACTCCGTTGGTTGTTGAGCATATTCGAGTATACGTTAACATCAATATTTCTGTTTTTCGTAGCGCTAGTTTTTTAAAAAAGCTTTTTATGGTAAATAACTCTTAACCTATCGGTCGTTTTTTAGATAAATAAAATAACTATTAATTTAATATCGTTTATTCTTTATTAATTTAACGTGATAAACTAGAAATTAACGGCTTTACGTGGCTGCAACTTTTTCCAGCTCTTCAGTACAACTGACCTTAAGCAAGGGTGAAGGAGCCAGGTAATCTATCCAAATCAGCCAATTCCTGCAATAAGATTGCAACTGCTGCTGGAGAGACAAGCAACCAGAAAAACAGTGAAGCTACAGGTTTAAGGACAAGAGACAAACTTCATGATTTTGCAAAGAGTTTGAGACCTTTTTTTAGGTCAAATTAATTGAAATTGATTCTACTAAAAAAAACTGAAATTCTGAATCCTAATGGAAAGGTTTGGAGATCTTTATTTTACTGTGACAACATTCCAGAACTTATTGACTTTTTTTTTTTTTTTAAATGAGAGGAGTCACTTCTACAACACTGAGCTCTTTTTAGGTCTTGACCATGGTGAATCATTTTTAAAGGTTTGTCTCAACTTTGAAAAAGTTCAATCCGGCTTTTGACATGAAACTGAAGTTAAGTTTCTTAGGAATTAGTACTGCATGTTAAAAATCCCTGAACCTTTTATGATCACCGAGTTAAAGCTAAACAGCATGAAGACGTTGGGCTTTTTAGGTACTCGTTTAAAACTTCCTTGCCAATTTTGAAGTTGGACTTTTGGGCCTAGTACTTTGTGACTGTGCAATGATATTCTGCATCATTGAAGAAAACCCAGTGTTCTCAATAGATGTAGTTTTCATAACAAGAATAGTTTCATGTTGGCTCAACTTGGAATTACTTCCAAAAAAACTTGTTTTTTAGCAGCTTGAAAGGCTTCTTAAGATCTAAAGAAGTGCTGTCTGAATCTATGATCAAGAAGTGTTGCTATTGCAAAATGATCTATGGTTTCTAAGTTAAAAAAAACGTGCCTCCCTCCATTGTTTTCTTTAAAGCATTTTTCATGCCAATCACTTCTTCGTCATCAGAGGGAACTTCAAATGACTTCACGATAGTTGTCATAATTGGAATGCATGCACTGATGCAAGTATTCTTTCCAGAGAGTAATTTAATGGCTTCTTCGAAAATCGCTAAGATGTTTACCAGCTTTTCACACAGGTTCCAATCATGTACAGTGAATTCAATGCCGCCGGAAGGACGGGTTTGTAGTGTGGCAGCAATTTCAGAATTCAAGTACAGAATTCTTTCAAGCATGTAATAAGTTGAATTCCAGGGTGTTGGGACATCATTTTTGAGCCCAAGCCTGTCTAAATTGTTCATTTAAACTTCGTGTTGTTTGTAGAGCTCAGCAAAGAAGGAGTTTGAATAAGTAGCATGAGTGCAAAGCTTTCTACATTTTTCTATCAAGCTTACAACATTCTGGAGAAAAAAAACTCTTTTTTAATCACTAGTTGAAGTGTATGGTTTAGACGCCGAGCAGACTTGAAAAGCTGCTTTTATATTTGCTGCATTGTCTCTTAAGCGGACTGTGATCTTGTCTTTAAGCTCCCATTCTTTCACAACATTCTCAAGTCTTTGAAAAATATTTGAAGCATGTTTTTCATTAAACTTGGAACATGACAAGCAGACTTTGATCTGCTCCCATTTGTCTTAAATGAAGTGTGCCATCATGCCAAGTACTCATGATGAAAGGATGACCAAGCGTCCAGACAGATGGAAACAATTTCAGCATTTTTTTCGTTAAGCATAGTTTTCGTTGCAAGCTTAATCTTTTAATAGGCTGGATTGAGCATGCTTCGGTAGTATTTATGAGTACGTTTTAGTTGTCATGTGTTTTAAAGAAACCCTTTAAAAATTCGCGAGGTTAGAATTATTTTGTTCTATCTCCAAGTTTAAACGTTGGAAGAAAGTTTTTGATTTTTTTCTTAAAGTAAAAATTATTTGAAATTTTAGCTTTAATTTTTTAGGAGAAATAATAACTTATGCTTTAAATAATTTATGTTTAAACAAATTATTTAGAAAAAAATTTGTAAAATAGAGCGTATTTTAAAAGTAATTATTACTTACTAAAATTAATAACTCATTTTCTCCCAACTTTTAAAATTGGAGATAGAATAAAATAATTCTAACATCGCGAATTGACTAAGACCTTTTGTGTAAGTCAGAGCATTATGGAGGCCAATTCAATAGCAATCACATGATCAAAGTAGCAAAACAAAGGCAGATTGAGGATGCTTGTTAAACAATGCCTTCGTATTTGAAAAATTGATTCAAAATTGAATACCATGAGAGCTTTAGAGGGGATTAGAAATGCATGCTCTTCCCAAACTCTTAATGATAACTATCAAATAAAAATTGAACAATTTGGACACTTTTAGATGGCAGTAATAAAAATTTTCACTTCCAAACCTCATTACTATTTTCACATTTTAAACAATTCTTGGATTTCAAAAATCATAGGTCAACAGGCCCAAAAATGGGCCTGGGTTATTGGTCAGAACATACAGCTGAATCAGTGCACCATAATTTTAAATCATTTTGGAAAAGTAAAAGGTTTATGAGACAGCTCGGCCATCCAGACTTGGGAATGTCACCGGGTCCCATTCAGCCGCCGAACGAGTAATTCCAAAAAATTTTTCGGGTCCTGAACCCGTTTGGGTATAAAGCCGTCAAATACCCGATAGCTCGATAACCCGAAACAACGATCAAATGAGTTGACGAGAACCGATAGCTAAGAAGTTGAAACCGATAAATTATCGGGTACCCGTTCGGGTATTAAATTTTTTTAATGCCTGAAAACCCGAGCCCGTACGGTTTTTGGCTTTTATCACCATTCGGGTCCCGAAACTTAGTAAAAAATTTTAAAAATTGCGAAAACGGCTAAAAGTCACTAAAATTTGCTACGAGTTATTGCTTACGGTTATTTTAGCATCTTTGGAAAAGTTTGTGAAATGTATAAACTAAGATAAAACATACTAAATTAAACTTACTTAAGCTAAGAGTTAATTAATGAAGTATTTAAGGTCCACAGTTAATTAAACAACATGAGTAAATGAAACAGATTAAGTGATGTGAAAACAAATGGAGTTTTGGTACCAAAAGTTTAACTTTCTTAACACATTACTTGCCTCAGTCATCATAGTATTAAAACACTGGCAAGTATAGCATTTTAACCTTCGAATTTTTACCTAACACTGATTACAGAAAAAACATTTAAAATTTGGAGATATACTGTTTGTCTTCATGAGTTTCTTAGCATGAAATCATGAGTTTCATAAGTTTCTTAGCATGAAATAAATTAAAAGAAATCTGAACCAAGGTTTAAAAAATCATTTTCGAAAAAGTGTATGTCTTTTTCAATGTCATACATGTCCATAACGTTAATTGCATCAACAGGGACTTCCTAGATGTCATCATCTAGCTCCTCATTTGGAACTGATGATGAGCTTTTTGTATCTGAGTAGAATTTGAGCAGCATTTTTCTTTCAAACTGAGAGTAGTTGCGTTTTATGAAGAGCAGTTTTTCAGTCTTCAGAGGATGCAATTTCTTCCCTTTGTGGCTGTCAATGCTAAACAAGCGCTCTGAGGATGCTGAACTTGCAGGAATGCTCAGGGTAGCAAAGGCAACCTTGTAAAGAATTAGACATTCCCTTTTGTCACCCAGAACTGCATTGGCTTTCCCATCCATGCAGAAATTGCCTAAAGATCATTTTCATAGGCAAAAAGTTCTCCTTTCAATCCAATCGCGCTCTTCTTCTGCTTCTTTAGCTGAATACAGTTTAAAAAGAAGATTCCAAGTTGTGAGTGCAAAAGGTAGTAATCGACAGGGAATGGTTCAATCTCGGAGTCTTCTTCCCCACTTTTGCTGAACAAACTTGAAAATAACTCTTTGATGGCTTCTTCAGGAACCTTGGCCAAATTCTGGAAACTAAATATAGTTCCTTTGAACTTGAATTTCAAGAACTTGGCGCATTGGTCTGAAAAATAAAAAAGAGAATTAAAAAATCCTGACTTTTATGGGCGAATACTTTAACCAATTTTTACTGATTTTGTGTCCTAATATTTACAACTATTTGCATTTTTGGAATTATTCGCAACTATTCCCAATTACTCGCGTTTCTTTTAATTATTCGCAACTGATTGCGTTACTTCAGATCATTTGCAGCACTTATTTATATGCGGAACTTTAGATGAAATATTTGATAATTGGCACGTGTAACGGTGGATTGGGAACTTGCACAAAAGTAGACTACAACCAGTTATATTGCAATTTTTGACGAATAATGTTTTTAACCGATTTTTCACTCACATTTGTAACAAGTGTCCAAGTAGTTGGCAACCAGGTAGACAACTTGTCTGGATTTTTTCAACTTTAAGCGATGCTTGAAGGAAATTAGAACCCTGTGTAAAATTTACGGGCACTAAACAAAGAAATTAAATTAATTGGCAATATATTGCCTGGTTTTTCGGCTTTGTTGCCATGGAGAGGCAGGTCATCTGGATCTGAAGATAGTGTTGGATTTTCTTTTTCATGTTCACTTCCTTCTTCGTTTTCAGTATCAACATCACCTAGACCCTATGACTGAGCACTTGACTGGCTAGCAAACATTTTCAAAGTGTTTTGCTTTTTTACGCAAGCCCGATTTTAATTTCAAAATTTTAAAATTACAACCTTTCTAACATTTCAAGAAACGGAAAAGAAAACAATTCTAAAAGCAATCATGCTTTAACGATCACTTTTGCTGATTTTTGCTTACCTTGAATTTTTCGTAACAATTAATCAGAGTTAAGCATTTCAAATAAAGGATGAGGTACAGCAATCTTGTCAACCGGATTGCGTGAATGGCATGAGGAAATATACTAAACTTTGTTTAACTGCTAAGAGGCCAAGTCAAAATGTAATTATGTTTATTACGGTAATATTCCATTTTGGTTTATTTTTTAGAAATCAATTATTTTTGAACAAAATGGACCTTTCATTGAATAATTGACAGAACCGTTCGGGAATTACTTTTTTAAACGGGTAATCGGGTACAGATAGTATCCGAAAGATTGAGTCGGGTCGAGTATGAAAAATTTCAACTACCCAATTTTATCGGCGTTATCGGGCAATACCCGTTCGGTTAATCAGAGTCCGATAAAATTATTTTTAGCTTTTATTGGGTCGGGTCTCGTTCGGTTCCTATCGGGACACGGACATTCCCTAATCCAGACTACAGTGAAATGGCATTGGCATGCATCGGCTCATGTTCTTTTATTTAGAATATTGACGAGAATATTTAGGGGTTTTTGCCTACTGGGTTTTCCCCTTCAATATTTTCTTATGTTAAGAATTTCTTATGAACTATTAATAGATGAAGGCTCCTGGCGAAAATGAAGTGCTTAATTACCACCTCCCTCCTTTGGAAAAGTAATTTACATTAGATACAAGTTATTTCTTTGAAAAATAGAATGAAAATTTAACGTTATTTAGCAACCGCTACCAGTGGTAGGGTTATAATCAGGTTTCCTTCGTACTATGATTTACTGCTGTACCATTTTGTAAACCTCAGACCATGTAGAAAAAGATGGTATGCGCTGTTTTCCTTAGACAGTTTTCTTACTTCTTCGACAATTTCAGGAATAGTGACTGTAGCAAAGATGAATTGGCGAATATTTATCGCAGCAACAGTACAGTAATTCAAAATAAAAATTATTTTCTTTTAAGTTTAATTTAAGAGATAGAATTTATATAATAATAAAATAATAAAATTTTTAAAACCATGTTGTCTTTTAGAGTTCTTTAAGAGGGTTCAATTGATGCGTCGGAGGATAAGCTTACTGATCTTCTACGCGGAAGCACCCCAATCTCAAGGCCACGTATACGTTTTCTATACGAAGACATTTCTTTCTGAATAAGACGCATGTTATCTTCCAATTCACTAATCAAATTAGTTTGTGCACGAAGACTTCGTTTCATTTGCTCACTCGACTTAACAGAAAGTTCTAAATGTTTACAAACACTCTCTTCCATATGATTTTTTATAGACTTGCGTTCACCCTGAGAAATAAACCAAATACAAATACAGTAAATCAAATACGAAAAACGTTTTTTTAAGAAAACCTAAGGGCAAGAGAGTAAGTTAATGTGTCAATTTTAGACTTAATTTTGTGATTTGAACGTAGACCTGATATAAAAGTTTTCAGAATTTAATCGGCAAAGTAATAAGTAAATAAAAAAATAAATCCATTTGTTCAAAAATTAAAATCCCATACAAAAAAAAAAAGGAACAGTTAAAAAAAAAGTAAGTGAAAAAGTACGCTTACCAAAAAATCACAGCCAATTGAGTGGAAACTGCATTGAATTGTATGTAAAGGACATTCGTTTGCTAAATGATTGTCCATCTAAACATGTCATTGTAAAAATAAAACCCTTTTTACATAATTATGAATTCATAGTTAACTTTCTGTATGTAATGTATATATGCTATAGATTTTTGATCACAAATTTCAAACCCACAGTTTACCAATCTCAATATTAAATAACATTAAAAAGGGGAAAGAACTATAATCGCGAGAGAAGAGAACGAACGCGAAAATTACGACAGAAAAGTCGAATTTCATTCAACTTCGATTACTAATTCGAAAAAAGTTATTCACCAGGTTATTTAACCAATCGAAAGTTGCGACCAATGCATCTTAACGATTATTAAGTTTTTGACTGTTACCAGGATCATATATGATATCTTTTTGTATATTGATTGCCCTTTGTTGCTCCTATTGCTTATTTATTGAATTAACTAGTTTACAAGATGGGGGAAAAAGATGCGCTATTATATGTATTTTCAGTTTAATTTACCTCACATCTTGCAATTTTAGCATTACAATGCTCCACACAGTCAACTGGAACTCGTTCGCATGTTTTTAAATGATTCTAGAAAGACAAAAAAAAAAAAAAAAAAAAAAAAAAAAAAATTACCTTTATCTTAAACACTTCAGTGAGGAATGAAAAATTCATTTGCAAACATACAGTTTAGGACGCGGACTTCAAAAATCATAGTTACGATCATATCTTGATCATAGTTATGAAATTCTTTTTACAATATTTTATACCTTTGCATCTCGAACACGTACTCTTTCTTCACAGTAATCACATGGCGTAACTCGATAAGGACACCTTTCTTCGTGCAATCCCATATAACAGCGCAAAAAACGCTTGATACATCCTTCGTAAATGCAACTTATTTCCTCATATTCACAGTCGCGCTCTTTGTGTTTCTATATAACATGAAAAGTGTAAATACTATGAAAGCATTATCGAAGAATACACATTTTATAAACATTTTTATCAAAAAAAAATTGAAAGTATTTGTTAAAGATTTTTGAACAATCTAAAATAACCTTTAGATCTCTCAGTTCTCCAACCCAACTGCACTTCTTTTTTTTATTTGTACAAAAAACGCGCAAGTTCAAAACCATTCTGTGCACCATTTTATTTTCAAAAATCTAAAAAATATTTACAAATGTTTTATACTAAAAGTGAATATAATAAAAATTTGATTAATAACGCTTTCATTAAAGATGCTGCAAGAAACTAATTTAAAAAGAAAGAAATATATACTTTAACAATGTGTGCATGTGGCCATCTATATATACATCTATACATACATACATACATACATACATACATACATACATACATACATACATACATACATACATACAAACAAACATACACATACATATACAGTAGTGTGCAAATGTTTAGAGACACCAACTAAGTTGATTATAACATCCTGAGGAATGTTATACCAACTTTCTTTAATCAAAGCAAAGAAATGGTATTTGTTGGTTGGTTTTCTACCAACTAAATGGCGGTTGATGTACTCCCAAGGATGCTCAATAGGATTGAGATCTGGGCTCTGTGAGGGCCATGATTTAAAGAATGATTTTTTGTGATTTAAAATAACCCTTAACAGATTTTGTAAGTCATTTTATTCTTTGCATTATGGCAGCATAACATTCTTCATGATGTATAATTAAACTCTCTGGTTCATAACACCTTCTATGCAATTAATGGGACTCACATTGTCATTTTGAAGGAATGGGACCCACATTCTGTTTTTCCCATACCATAACATTTCCTCCACCATGTTTAACTGATATTTTGGATTGAGTCTGTCTCCTACTAGACGACTGACATTTCTAATTCTGTAACTACTGAATAGCATAAACTTTAATTCATCAGAGAAAAGGACTTTTCACCAGTCATTGTCCTACTAATATAATCTATTGCAAAGCTTATTCTGGGTTTCAAAATTCTTGCAGATATTAACAGGTTCTTAAATGGACAGTGGCCATACAAATTATTTTGACATAGTCAACATACAGCTGTATCGAAGCTACAGTTAATACCATGAAACTGATGCATATTTTTAAGTTAAGTTCAACAGCAGTCTTGTGAAGATCATTCTTGGAATACCTTACCAAAAAAATATCGACCTTTTCAGTTGTAACTTTAAATCTTCCGGTGCAAGGTTTGCTTTCAATAGTTTTATGCTGACAAAATCTCTTGTTGTGACTTATTCTTAGTTTTAAAACACCGTAAAGTTTAGAAATCTTTCAGCCTTTTTTTTTTCAGTTTTTAATTTCTGTTTCATTTGAAACTTCATTAGCCTTTCCCATTCTTTAATAATATCACAAAGTAATAGAATTATAAAAGTTCAGAAATATTTTGACGATTGGTTATACTTCACTGTTTTTAAAATATCTCAAAGTAACTGAATTAAAAAAATTTTTAAACTTTTGCATGAAAACTTTTTCAATAAAAAGTTAAATTTTAATCAACTGTTATAATTTATGTTTGTGGTTTGTGTTATTTAATAAATTAATGTAAAGAACATTTGGTAAAAATTTCAGCTGATTTAAAAGTGTGTGAAAAATTAAAGTTATGTTTTTAAAGACTTAAAAAAAAAGGTTTTTCTAAACTTTTGCACACTACTGTATGCACTTGCATATGTATACGCATATGCATATATATATGATATATATACATATATATACATATACATATACATATATATACATATACATATACATACATATACATATATATACATACATATATATATATATATATATAAACTGCTCACCCTTTCTTCTTTAATATCAACACGACATATGGGGCATCTAAATGCTGTATGACTGCAAAAAGCAAAAATGATTTCTTTATATGTAATAAAAATTTCGAAAATTAAAAATGTGTAAAAATAATTGATAGTGCTCACCTGCTTCTGGAATGGCTTTTCCATTTATTCAAACAACTGTGACACATGCAATGTCCACACTGCTCCAACTGAACAGGATTTCTCAGTACCAGACTACAAAGTGGGCATTCAAGTTCAGTTAATATAATGCCATCAACCTCAACATCATAACCTCCAACATTATTTTTACTAGATAACTCATTATCTGATGTTGGCCAAGAGTTCACACTATTTGCAGATTCAGAATCAGATACTTCATAATCGGAAAAATCAAAATCACTTTCTATCAAAACTCTTGGAATATCCATTGAGGATTCAATATTATTATACTTCAATCATTTTTTCATTTTTTATTGAGCAAAGTATTCTTCATTAAAACATTTTTTTCTAAGACAAGAAGTTAATCAAAAATTTGTTCTGAAAAGTTTTTACAAATAAAACACAAAAGAACTGCTTCCAAAATGGCTATCAAGAGTAAATTAAAAATCTGTATACTTTTATTTTAAAAAAGCATTTATATTTCTATTCTGTAATAAACAAAAAGCATATAAAAACACAACTGCAATTCAATATTTCAAAAAATCCTTTATTACTCAGCTGTGATTTGCACAATTCGTAGTTCAAGATTTGTTGGATTGCTACTTGATAAACAAAACTGTTGATAAACAAAATATTCTGTTGGATTGCTAATTGATAAACCAAATATTTTCACAAAAAAATCTTGACTAAGATATCTATAGAATTGTTTCATAACTGTTTTATTGCTGGCATATAGTGTAAGCTACATGGAGAAAAAAAAAGTTTTGCCCAGCTTTTCTAGACACAAATGCATGAAGGAACTTGTAATGCAAATAAGTCATATATCACAACCATTCAAAGTTAAGCAGCTCAGTCTTTTCAGGGTAAATAATTTGTACTTTTTTGTGGCATCCTTATTAAAATCATGATGAAGAACTCAATTTTCACATTTCACTGACATAATCTAAGCTATCAACTACCTTAGGTGAGCATCCAATAATGGTCTGCACGTGATGATGCAATTTATCTTGCAAATTCATCAAAAAAGACTTCTCTTCTCTCTTTTTATGTTGAAGGTTAATGACGAGTTTATGCAAGTAACGGCAACTCAGCACTAATGAATCAGCAAACAGACTAACGGCTTGATTATCGAACAAGTTATTTCTAAATTACAAGAACTACTTTCTAAATGTAATTTTGTAAAATCATTTATTTAATCATTCAATTTATTTATTTACTTGAATTTTTTAACATAAATTAAACAAAAAAAATAAATCAAAATTACTTACAAAAATCTAAGTAAAAGCAAAAGATTTTTTACAAATTTGCAATTTTAATATTGTTAAGTATAATGTATATAATAATATCAATTTTTATTATTTCTAAATAATAAAAATCTATTACATTAGTTTATCATACATTAGATTATCAAAAAACAAATTTTGTTTGAAATTTAAAATGATCTCAGCAAAAAAAAAAAAAAATTTTTATAAGCACTATTACAAGATATGTAAAGGTAGTTAAAAAATTAGCAATTTACTATCAACTTGATTGGTTGAACTCAGTATAAATCTGGAAAAACTAATCAATTCTTTTTTTCATTTATTGATTGAAATTAAAAAAAAGAAGCTAATTACCCATTTTGCTTCAAACCAAAATAATATTTGAATTGAATAGTGAGCTATATGATTTTGTAGGTACATTAAGCAAACTTTATCATAGCTAAACATTTTAAAATTATGTATTATTGTGGATTTCATTTTTGCATTTTCTCTCTAACAATTTTTAAAATTCTACTCTTTTTCCCCTTTTTAAAAGTTAATAAACTTATAGAATTGGATTTTAAAACAACTGATAAAAAAAAATCCACTTTGGATTACATATTTTCTATCTTATTATGTGCACTGTTTCTAAGTATAGACTGATTTAACTTCATGTAAATGCTAAAGGTTTGTCAAGAAAAAACTGATTATTAATCAAATTCATACTTTTTGTAATATTACTGTAAGTGGCAATAGAATGCAGCACAGATCAATTTATGCCAAACAAACAGAAAATTACAAATTAAGAATTATAAAATTTCTGTTTACCAATACCAATTTTTATTTTGAAAAATTTCTCTTGGATTTCCCAATATTGATTTATTCACTTTGGGGAACAGGTTGTAACAGCATGTCCTGTGATTTGTATTTATATTAAAGTTATGTTATTTATATTGCATATTTTGCTTTCAGTGAGTATAAAATGTAACACATATTACATAAAAGTGTATTACAAATGTAACAAACTAAAATTCATGTCAAAGATTGTGTAAATCATAAATAGCTATTTTATTTGCCAAAAAAATACCCCTTTAAATAAAAATGTGAAAAGAAATTCAGTATTAATAAGTAGGATAGAAGAGGAGAATGAATGTTGCTGAATTACCTGTTTATTGTTAATTTTGCTAAATAATTTTATATGAAAATGTATGCAGTATATGAATTAAATAGTAAATAAAATTATGTCAATGTTATGTAGTTTACAAATTAAAATATAGTCGAAAAATTGGTCTGTAAGCACTGTTTTATCTTCACCCTGCGATTTAAACAATTACTTCAAATTAACGAGAAAAAGTTTTCTTAAGTTAAGTTCAATAATTTGTGATCATAGAAATGATAAAATGAAAATAGGAAAAACATTTTTAAAAATTCCTGGCTAATTAGTCTTTTTTGTTGTTGATTGTCAACAAATGACATCAAATCAAAGAGGAGACACATTTGAGGAGTATGTGGATATTACATATCATTTGAAGCTAAATGGTAGGTAGAAAAATAAACTACTTGCCTAAATGACTAACATGATTTCAAAATCCTGATCTTTTGAAAAGTACACAAAAATATAACACAAGAGTAAGTAAAAATGAGAAAAATGCAAAATATAATAAAATACTTTAAAAAAATAAAAAGCACATTCAATAAAACTGACCTTAAATCTAGTTTTTGAATTTTAAGAAGACCATTTCTCATAATAATACTTGAAATTTCATTTAGACCCTCGTTTTCTACACAAAAGAATTCTTCAATATTAACTAAAAAACAGGTAAAAATCAAACAAACTGCAAAAACATTGTGTATTGTTTAGTTATGCAAAACTTACATTTTGCAAACAATACTTGATTTGTATACAAAAAGACTTGTATAAAAAAAAACTTGATTTGCATGCCTTACTTTAATCAATTATTATTTTATAGAAAATGCCAAACAACTTTTCTCCAAGGTAGCTCAATAGATAAGTTAAGATCTTTTTAAAAATTCACTACATAAGTTAACCGTATAATGATAAAAAGATATAATATAGTTACCCAAACCATTATCAGCCCAAATAAGAACAACAAGATTAGAAACAGATAATGCGGAGCATACCCCTTCACCAAGACTACCTGAAAATTAAGAAAAGCACGAAGAATTCACTCAAAAGTCGAATCATTTTAGTTGTTTTTTTTTTAATTTAAAAATTCATCAACACTTCACAATTTCCACTTTTTCATGACTTACAACTATAATATTAATTAATGATTAAGTAATAAATTTAGAGAGAAAAAAAAATTTTTATTCCTTTGATAAAATGACATGTTGAAAAAATATATGTATACATTAAAAAAAAAAAATTCAAAAGTTTTTAAACATTTTTTGTTTTATATTTACTTTATATTCTAATTTTAAATATTGAATAATTTTTCCTAATAATAAAAACTCAAGACAAGCTGTCATATTTGAAAACATGTTTAAAAATTTTCATGAACTTACTGATTAATGACATGAAAATGTGCATCAAAACAGAAATGAACTACAATCAAGCACATTGTAACACTATGATATGATTATACTAAAGGTAAGAATATAAAGGGCTCAGCAAAATAAGTTCACTTTGTTTCTTAAAAGATAGAGGGAACATCTTTAAAGAACCAAAGTTCTTTAACAATATTCTTTCTATTATTACCTTAAAAAATCAAAAACATTTTTTTCCCTTTACAACTCACCATGTCTTAGGGTTGAATGAAGATTTGTTGCTTTAGAACAAGTTCATTATTTATGATACTGATATCAGATCATGTTTTTTTGCTGGCATCAGCATTTTTGTCAATAATTATGGTTATTCTGAACATTTATGGAATAGAAATAAAAACATAATACTGTAAGAAAGTAACTTTAAATAAAAATTAAGAATTTTTAGGAAGAAATGAAAAAAAAAAAAAAAAACAAAAAAAAAAAAACACTAAATTTTGTTTTGGCAGGAATCATTTTTTCTTCAATCGAGTGTTAAAGCTCTTGTTCAATTACAGTTTTGGCAAAACATGATCAAAGATCACTGGATGAAAACATGATCAAAGATCACTGGATGGATTTTGAATGGTTCATCTTGTTTAGAATTATCACTTAAATACAGATTTTAGCTATGTTCACATAACAAAAGGAAAAAAAAAAATAGAAATATTAGTTTTTTGGTATTTAAAGGTAAATTCACATGAAATAACATTAAAAAGTCATTTAGCTCATAGTAAGTGTAAGATTAAAAACAAGTGAATAAATATTTGTTGGAAAAGTTGCAGTTATTACATGCTTACTGAAATTGATAAAAAGTGAAAGAATTAAAATTTTAAAAACTTTACCAGAATTAAAGCATCTTTCTATTGATAACTGAGTTAAGTTCTTGTTGTATAAAAATGAAGAAAAAGATGGAAAGATAGGAGAAGGTATCTTCCTGTAGTTTGCCACCATTTTAAATGTTTCCAAAAAAGGATGATCTAAAAAAATAGTAAAAGAAAAAAACCTGAATAAAAAGATCAGTGACTCACTAGAAGCCAAAGGAAATTTATTTACCACAAAAATACTAAAAATATTATTTTAAAAAAACTGTTTTAAAAAATGTAAGTATCTGCTACTGAGAGATTATTTTGAGTTTTTTTTTTTCTATAAAAACATGAAATAACCATATAAAAATAAGAAAATATTTCTTACCTATCAGTGCTTCATATATATCATTATCATACTGATAGTCACAAGATTGGTAGAGTTTTAATTCTTTCAGCAAAATGTTTCCAACTAGAAATGGGGCTATATTAAAATCTGTTCCCAAGTATGTTGCTAATGAGGTAATACCAGTAAAGTGACAACTTTCATTATTGTGATTTTTTTCATTTAGACAGACAGGTGTCTTTAAGATATTTGCTAACACAGGTAACGGTATTTGACCATGGTACACAAATTTTGTTATATGAAATTCTTTTCTTTGATGAACTAAACATCTTGAATAAAGCATATCTAAGATATTTGAATCAGGAAAAACATCAAATGGGCTGATTTCTAACAGTTTCAAACTGGATTTTGAAAGTCTATTTTCTTGAAAAAAACTGAAAATGTTTTCTTCCATACTGATAGTATTAATATGCAAACTTTCTAGGTTTGTCCACATTGGTAAGTATGCTACAAGAACATTCGAAAATCCTTTATCATTTGTTATAATTTCAAGCTCAGTGATTTTAGTATCAACAGGTTTACTTTTTAAAAGGCTTTCAACTGCAACATCAAATAAATCATCATTACAGTTAAGAGTTGTTTCATCCTCGTTACAAATTAATTCTTTATCATAATCATCCACAGAAAAACTATTAGCCAATGTCAAACCATCACAAATTGAACTGTAAATTTTTTGAACACCACTTGAATCAAAATTTTTCAAATTAGAATTGTATGATAACTTTATGGATTGCAAGTTATATTTTCTTGCTTGAGTTATGATTGAACATAAACTGTTTAGTTTCATATAGGGTCCATGTATCAAATTGATATAAATCCTAAAAATCTTATTTATAATAACTTGAAAAACATCCATGCACTCAAAAATTATAGTTGCTGTAGAAGCTGTTATATGCAATAGATTCACATGACTTGATAAACAGATTAGAAAGGATTTGAGATCCCAAATTTTGGAAAATTTTTCAGACAAACCTTTATCTTTGCATTTGTTGGAAGTTCTTAACCAACAACAATTTGGATAGCTTAAAAAATGTAAAAGTGCAGTCTCGTGACATTGCTCTAAAGCAACAAAAAAGATAAAAACGCAGAATAATAATAAGCTAGAGTGAAAAAATATATAAAATGAATAAAAATTAATTTACAGGTTTTTACCAACAGGTTTTCTAAGTTGAAGACTTTCAATAATATCCTTCATAAGACAATTATAGAAAATCTCTTGCTCAGTAAATTGTTTATTTGAACCATAAGTTTGCCATTTGATTGATTCTTCTAGATACTTCCGAATATCTAAACGGCAACAAATAGGGAGTTGCCATTGGGTTAACCACTTTTCTTTTAAACAGGAACCTAAATTAGAACAATTTAAAGGGAGCATGCTGCAAAAGGTTTTCTTATGAAATCTATTCTAATGAAAATCCATTAAAAAGCATTTCTGGGAAGGCATATACTATTGATCTGCTTAGAGAATTGGGTTCAGTATAGAGAAGTAACTCATTGCTAAAAGAAATATATAAACCATTTGATTTCTGAGGCAAGTGAAGCAAGTGATAGGAGCTCTATTTATTAGTTTAAACATTAGATCTTATAAGAAATTGGGGTGAAGGGGAATCCCCTTTTAAGTTTTATCTATTTTGAAGAATATTTGGAAGAAGAGAATGAGGATTCAAGTATCTTTAAGACTAACTTGTGAGATAAATCAATGTATATAAACTAAAAAAAGCTTGTGGGAAAACTCATTCTGGAACCTCAGAACTCTTCACTCTTAGAAGATATAACATCTAGCTACAAATTTTTAAAACATGAATGTTCATTTTGTGAGAATGAGGCACCTATGTTGTCAGAAGCTGAACCTAACACAATCAATTCTCTGCTGTATTTACAAATTTATATGGTAGGTATAACCTTACCAAGGCCAAAAAAGCCATCTGTATTATGCTATGTGGAAATATCTTTTAAAATAAATATCAATAGGTCATATATTCTTTTTGGCCTTAACTACGGAACAAAGCAAGTTTTGGATTCAGTATATCAGTGCTTCAAGCAGTTTTAGAAAAGCTAGAGAAAAATCAGAAAATATTACCCAAAATAATTGGAAAAACTGAAAAAATGTCCTTTTTTGAAAATATATATAGAACATTTTCTGAGATTTTTTAAAAATAAAATTTTAAAAGTAAACTTTCTAAAGCCTTAACTTAAAAAAACTTTCTTAAAAAATTTTCATCTTAAAAAACTTCCATCATTTTGAGTAGAGGAAAATTTCCTCTTTCAGACTTATTGTGTCAAAAAATCTGCGTACAAAAGTTTTTTTTTTAGTTCAGATTCTAGTTCAGATTTTAGTTCAGATGAATTGTACATAAAATATAAGAAATAGAGAAGCATATCAATTTCTAGGTCTCTTTCAAGATTTTTTATTTTTAACAATTTTTTTAAGTATTTCTAATTAAATGGGGTAGTTCTGAAACTATTATTAGTTTTCTCTACTTTCACTTCCTATACCTATACTTATGATTTAAGTACCTGCATAGTTAATTAATACTCTTTTAATTAGCCTTTTCATCTACAAATCTCAAATTAAAATCTCAAATTTCTAAAATAACATTTTTCTGTCTCAGATTGATTTCTGGTATTGCATATTATTTAACTTTTTGGAATACTGAAAATCCAAAAACAATCAAAAATTTTGTCACATTTTTTAATATTATGTTGAACAAAAGCAGATAGCACATAAAATTCCAAAAGAACGGTTCCAAATTTGCTATGCTGCGATGATGGAGATTATATTGTAGCTGATTATAAAAGATAAAATAAAAAAAGAAAAAAAGAAGCTATCTTCAAAGCACTTCTGAGGTCCCAAATATAATAATTTTTTATACACATTTATTTGGAGAGATTTGTAAGAATAAAATGTTTGATCGATTTTTCTCTTAACCTACATAAAAAAACAAACAAACAAACAAACAAAAAAACAACCAACATCTAGAGCTCAACATAAAATTTGCAAATTAAATTCAGAACTTAGATAATTTCTAAAAATATCAAACATAGGCAAAAATAAAAGGTCACTTTCACTCAGCACCAAAAAATACATAAGAAAACAACAACTTCAGATAAACAGAAGATGCAATACATAAGGCTATTTGAAAAAATTCCAATACTCAAGTTAAAAACCGTTAGTACAGTTAAACTTTTTTTTAAGAAGTTTGTTATCTCCTACTCTATTTTAACTCTCTTTCATTTTAAAACTCTTCTAAAAGCTTCTTCTTTGCTACCATTGAATAACTTCATTTAAACTTTAACCATGTCAACTAATTTGTACCATTTCAAATTACTATCATTTTATTCAACTAACATCATTTCAATTGAATACAATTGCTAATTGCTAACTAATTGAATTAATTTATTACCACTGATTTAATTTATTAATAATGAGCTATATTAAAATAAAAAATTGCATATGGTAAAATTTATGTGAACAGAGTACCACTAATTCAAACAAACTTTAAAAATCTACTTTGAAAAACCTAATGCTAACCTTGAAATGCCCCATTTTTTTCCAATAAGTACAGTCCATAAGGAGACAAATGATAGGCTAGTCTCTGAATAAGTATAGCTGGCATATCTAAGTAATAAATAGCTAATTTAGTAAATTGTCATTAGGAAAAACTAAAGCAGTTATCCTTTCTGATCAGAGAAAATGATGCTAACAGGAAAATATAAATTTCAAGTACCTTTAATAACATTTATGTAGCAATGGACAAACTCATTCTTGGAAATAAAATGAAGACATAACATTTCCAAGGTGTCAAGATGCATTTTATAAAATATACCCTGAGTTTTAAAATATATTCTTTTTGTAATAAATATACATATGCCTGGTTGGCTTTTTTTTTTTTGCAAAAAAGTTCTCCTTTTAAAAGCTGATAAAAAAATTTTAATGCTTGAACAAAAATAATAACAAAAAAAAAATTTAAAACTTACCAAAAAAAACAGTAAAATATTCAAGAAATAAACTTAATGTTAAATGTTTTCTCATACAAAAAACTTCAACCTTTTAATTCATAAATTCATATTTACAAAATATTACTTCAAAAGTCAAATGAATAGATAAACAAAATACAGAATTTTTTTTTTTATAATTCAAATCCTTCCTAAATTCTAAAGTTCTTCTGACCATACTTCATCAAATTGAAAAGTTTCTTTCATCTTCTTCTCAATATACGGATAAATTTTCTGCATAACATTAAATGGATCACTATTCACATTTGCAGTTCCAAATAGATCAAATGAAGAAATATCAGACCTTATGTTATCAGCAGGACCTCGAGAAATAATTCGCATCATCATTGGCAACTCTTCTTCAGACATTGAGTTCAGTTTTGGAAATACATATCCACTACTAAGAGCATACTCATTTAGTACATTTATGTATGCTTGATAGGTGTAATATGAGAGGCGAAAAAAATCAAGGCATGGCTGCTTTGAAATTACCAAGATTTCATACTCTTTTTGTGGTGTCAAATACATCAGTAGTGTTGCTTTACCAAATCTATATAAAAAACAAATATTTAATATAAGTTAAATGTAGTAACTATTAAATACATAATAATAAAAAAATACTAATATAACATTAAAGATAATACTTATAATACTACTAATAATAATGACAATAATGATATTAATCATGATAATAATAACAACAATATAAATAATGATAATAGTAATGATGATGATGATGATGATGATGATGATGATGATGATGATGATGATGATGATGATGATGATGATGATGATGATGATGATAACAATAATAATGAAAATGATTTCTTACTTGAAAACTAACCCCAATGTATCGTGAATATCAATCAATTGCTGAAAGTAGCTGCTACCTTTATTTTGATTAGAGTAATGAAGAGCAGTGTGATAAAGATTATTCCATTTAGAGTAATATGAATAATCACCTAGTGTGAGGTGGAGATGCGGATGCACTTGACTGGCGCTGGCTTTTGGCAAAATATCCCAATAAATTATTCGATACTCATGACTTGGTATCAAGGAATGAGTCTTTTGAAACCACTTTAGTGCCAAATTTATTCCACTCAAGAACTGAATTTCAGAAATGTTTTTATAATCATGATTAAACAATAACAACATACCATGAAACATTTCAATTTTGAATGCATTAGAGACAACAACTGCATGCTTTGATTTCATATACCCAAATGAATCACTAGCAGTATATTTTTCATAGGAGCAAAAATCGCATTCTTTTTTTGAAGAATCAAGCAATTTTTGTAAATATATAAAAGTACTATTAGAGGAAACACCAGGTCTGTTAGAACGAACTGGATTAAAAACAACACTTTCATGAGAATACAAGTTATCAACAAAGACCAATGACTGATTTTCTGTAGATTTGATAAGATTTTTGTCACCATTTAGCCACTTTTCTAGTCTCTCTCTAAATGTATTGCTAACATAAATTTGAGTGTATTTAATGCGAATATTGTATATAGAATGAAATAAGTCATAACTCTGTCGACATTTTTTATTTTTACTTAACATTGCATTATTTAAATATATTCCAAGACTCTCAACAGAATCTATGTACTTTCCCTTGAAACATAACTTTCTCAAATCTGAAAAATCCATGCTTGTATCATTTTGGGTTTCATAAAATGATTTTAAAGAGATTAAAATAGAATTCCTGTAATAACAAACTATAACCACAAAAACTGTAAGCATAAGCCAAATGATTGGATGAATTTTTCTTGATAATAATCTATTAGCAAGCATTCTCTTCATATTTTTACAAAAGCTTTTTCTCTGTCATTATGTACCCAGCATAAATTACAAATATCCAACCAATCAAAACAACTGAGTACAGCACCTGAAACAAAGTATTAATAGCATTTTGAAAACAAAATATTTTATTAAAAATAAAGCTCAACAAAAAACATAAATTTTTTCTTCAAAAATGACCTAAGATCAGTTTTAGGGATAACTGAACAAGACAAATCAGATGGCGATGCTATTTTGAAATTCAAGCCTTCTTTTTTGCCTTCTGAACTTGTGCAACAATTCTTAGTTATTTAACTCCTTCATGCTGGGAAGGACTATATAATTCTGTGTGGAAATATTTGCACCTTAATGAGCATTTTTTAATCAGAACCTCAGGTGTGCAGTAATTGTGCAATGCATTACACTCTATCAAAATTGATTAACTGATATTATGAATTAGTAACTTCTGATAGGGCATAAAAAAGTGTTTGCATTTAATATCAAATTTTTTGCAGTGATTTACATATCTAGGCAAGAAATAGTTAAAGTAGATTCAGATAGCTATGCTAAACTTGTTTTAGTTTTGTATATAGTTAATTTTTAGCATTGGTAAACTTTGTTTTAATTAATATACAAGGTTAAGATCATTATATTTCAACCAATAGCCTATGGAAAACCATCTCTAATTTTCATGATTTTTACATATCCTTATCTACATTATGAAAATAGGTTAAATTTGCAATTTCAGAGTTCCAAGTGCAGCAGTTTAGAAATTAGAGCCTTAAAAACACTCTCAGGTGGCAACCCTCAGTTTCTTGAATGGTAAAAATAGACAAGTTTAAAGTCTTATAACTTTTTTTATAACTTTCAACAAATGACTAATTTTTTCTACAACTACTTTCTGGATATTTCTGTCTTAAAAATAATGACTTTTATTAGCTTTATTAGCTTGTATTAGAAAAAAATTATAACCTCAAATTTGGGAAAATTCTGAAAAATGCTAAAAAGTAGCAAAATGAAGTTAACTGTAGTATTTTTTTTATTCATTAACAAGTCCTTACATATTAGCTTTCTGATTAGCTACTATCGTCTGCAACAAATGGGCAAAACATAAAAAGCTTGTTACATTTTAGAAATCAAGTGTATCTAAAAATATAGTTCACACGAGTAAAAAGTCCCATTTTCAACCATTTTGGAACAGCTCAAAAATTTTTCTAACACTTTGTATTGATCTAATATTAACAGCAAATAAGGCCAGTAGGCCTAACTATATAAAAATGTAAACATAATAAACTTGTCATGTTCACAACAAAAATGGGAGCATTTTTTCATAACTATATAGAGCCCTGCACTATTGTTCAAATGTGATACTCAAAAACGATTTTAGTTAATCTTGAAATAGCAATTTAATCATTATTTCTTATAGATTTTTTTATAGTTGATTGAATTACTAATAATTCAATGCAAAAGTAGGACATTAGAGTCATGCATTACAAGCAATATAAAGTAGAACAAGACTAATCAAGCAATTGCAATATTGATTTGATGTTTTGTTTAAATCATTTTTTTTTTTTTACAAAACATGAGTTTCAATTTTGTTAGTCTAACTATTTATTTAAAAATACAATGATTTTATATAATATACCTTTTTGCAAATGTATATATATGTGTATGTTTGTAACTCAAAATAACTTATCTTGATATTTTTCTGTTCAATAAACTTTGTTGTTGCAGTTTGGTTCAGTTTTTTTTTTTCATTATATTATTTGAATCAAATTCTAACCTTCTATATTATTTTAACTTTATAAAAAATTATATAGAAGAAGTTTCAATAATAATTAATCTCAAGTAAATTTCTTAGAACTTTGTCATGAGTACTCATTCTATTGGTATTGAACTTAAGTTAGATTGTTATAGAAATACATACTGCAGCCAGTTTGAAATTTTGGAAATAATTAATAAAGATAAATACCTAAAGAACTGAAATAAAAAATATTCATCTGCATACAACTTGTACTCACCATAGGTTATAATTTATTAATTACTGTTCAACATACCATAAGTCATTCTGTGACCCTCTCTTAATTTATTCTATGATTGTTAAATAAAAGCTAATGACTGTCACTGGAGCATAATCAACTGAACTCTACTTTAGTTCCTGGGGAAAAAAACATGCAAGAAAAATCAAAAGTGTTGAAGAAATTGAACAGAGACTTGACCCAGATTACATACCACCTGATACAATAAATCCCTTTCTTATTAAATTTGGTGTTTCTCCTGTTAAAAGATCATCCAGCATGAGTATGCTACAAATAGACAATAAAATAAAAAGAAAGTTAAATTGCTAAAAGAATCAAATGCATCTGAAAAAGCAGAGCCAAAAATTATTATGTTTAAAAGTTCCTCTTTAGATTTTACTGTGGAACAGCTTAAACAAAAGTTTCATGAGATCAATATTTCACAAACAATAAAATTGCACACTTTAGTTCCAGTCCATCAAACTATTCAGGAAACAATAAATTGAATTTAAAACAACACAATATATGAAGCAAGCTTGAGCTTTGAAGAACATCAAAGGAATCCTTGGTGAAAGATTAACAGAGCTAAAAGAATCCTAAAAAATTGACTACTGAGATTGTAAATCAAATTGTCAACTTTTATGAGGATGATAATAACAGCAGGTTATTGCCAGGAGTAAAGGATTATATTATAATAAAGATAGTTGATGGTAGACAGTACATTCAGAAGCAAGTTATATTATGCAATATATCAGAACTTTACCAGAAATAGTTAGAAGAATCAAAATTCATTGGTATGGTTACTGACATCATTTGTTATTTTAAGGCTAACTTTCAATATTGTTGCTTTATATTAGGAAGAATTCTAATTAATGTAGTCATAGAATCCAAATTTAAATACTAATATAGTCATTGAAAAAGGTAAAGGCATTTGTATGTTGCATTATTTGGAGTGAGTGTTAGCTCTGAGAAAAAAAATTTCTTTCATTTATGAAAATGGAAATTAAGGAAGAGTCAAAAATTTATCCAATACTTCCAACTGCTCCTCAGTTGATGATGATTGATGATCCTTATGCTGCTAGTTCTGGATATAGATTACAAAAGATAAATGAAATTCAGTATTTATCAAAGCAATCCATTAGAGAAGAGCTGGGTAAAAAATACCATAGAATCTCAAATAGAATTAGCAATATGACACTTAGTGCTATATCTATTAGGTATTGCTGGTGGTGGACTATTATCCACTATTGTTGCAGCACCTGCAGTAGCAGCTACTGAAGCTAAAGCTTTTGGATTAGGATTTCTAAGTATTATAGGTGAATTAGTTAACAAAATGTGTAATTCTGTTGCAAATACTGCTAGATCACTCAATGTAATTATGCTATTATAAAAATAATTCTAAATATGTTGGTTAATTTCTAAACTGCTACAGTTGGAGCTCTGAAAGTATAAATTTAACCTATTTACATAACGTAGATAATATGTAAAAATCAGGAATATCAGAGATGGCGCCCCACAAAGTTTTCTTGAAATTGCTTGAAATAAAATGATCTGACCCACAAATCAAAGTATTTGAAATCTGTTTAATGACCCTTTTTTATAAATTTTTAGTTCAAAATCTATGGGAAGTTGTGGTAAAAAAAAAGTAGACAAAATTAGCATGTTAAGCGTATTCATAAAACATAATCTAAACTACCCTTAATAACAGAAATTGCTTTAAACATTATTTGCTTTTTGATCTTCAATTAAAACTGTAAAAGTGAAAGATAAATATTACACTTGAATGTTAAAGGATGTTACCAAGTCTCACTTATAAGAACTTGGTCAAGATAAGTTAAAAACTGAAAAATGGTGCTTTGATATGCCTGTAATGGAAAACAACACAAAAACACATTACTCAAAAAATTTACAACTGTTTAGAAAACAGGAGCTTCTAAAAAATGTAAAATACACTTTAAATTTTTGAAATCTTATTAAATGCAAAAGTTGAACACAGATTTTTATAAGATTATTCTCACGTATGGTATTAAAATTACTTATTGAGATGTGTTTGACACCTGTCTTAAGAATTTTTAAAGTGTGTCTGACACGATTCTTAGATATTGATAACCTTATGGTGTTTTTCTATTGGTTAGACTGAATCCTACCTTACCTACTAGCTTGTAAACTTAGTTGATCCACTTTCTATTCTTCATTTTATCTTTAAAAATGCATAATTGTGTTTATACTCATAAGCAATTTTTTAAGAGAACAAACGTAATATTACTGATATCCTAAATTTAAAAATGTCTTAACTTTTACTCTAAAGTAACAGTTAGAAGGATTGATGCGACATTTATTCATAAGATATCTATTATAAGGGGAAAAAAAGAAATACAAAAGCTGTTCAACTTACAATATTTATTAGAGCAACCACTTGGAATTTGCTCATTTGCTCACTTGGTACATTTGTTACAATAACTTATACCTATATAATGCATTTATAACTCTAATGTATAAAAAAAAGACAAAATATTTTAATACAAAGTTAAATAGATACAATAAAACACACACACACACACACACACACACACACACACACACACACACACACACACACACACACACACACACACACACACACGTGTTGCAAAGAAAGATAGGACTCTCAGTGTCATTTATTGCCGTCTTTCTTTAACATTAAACCTTGTTTAGATCTTCATTTACTGCGTATTTTTCAAAGGCGCGAATTTTCATTAGTACCTGTAAATTAGGACGAATAGCAAGCTTAACAATTACCTCAAGTGCCACGTTCCGGATATTTGTGTCGAATTAAAATAGAATGGAACTGGCAGAAATAGATTTTTTCAGAAAAAACTTTTTTTTAAATCTGTACCTACAAATTCTAGCGATACGATTTTAATATTAACCTCTTGGCTAGTGCCCAAACATTCGTAGGAAACAAATTTTTATTTTTAAATTGTTAAATGAAATTCAGGTTTTTCACGCAAAGAATCAACTTAAATAATGTTGGTTGTGATAATAGAATTCCTTTTGATTCGTGAGGAGGCAAAACATTTAACTTCGAAACGAGTTTAACATATTTTAAGAAATTTTAATTTATTACGTTGATAGAGTAATAGAACATGAACCTAGAAATAGTTACAAATTTTGAGCATAATTATTAATAATTATGCATAATTATACAGAAAAAGTTTCTTTTATTTAGAGTTTATAAAAACAGGTTGCTACATTATATTTCATAATTTTTTCTTACAAAAAAAATACCTTTTTTAATTTTTCATAGAAAATACATTTCATGAATTTTTATTAACTTTTGTTGTAAACAAGGTAAATACATATGTAGGCTTTCTTATGGCCCACATATCCGGCTTCTGTTGATTAGGGTATTTAAGCAATAATAAAAGCTTATCAGATGGTGAACTTTATTCATAAATTACGCTCTAATTTCACAGGCATACAAAATCCTAGAATAAACAAACATATGAATGGAAATAAGAAACTATATTGATAATATGGGAAGGCGTACAGAAATTTAATTAAAAAGCAGATAACTTTATAAACATCCTCTTTTTAAATTCTTGACTTCCATGTAATAATCTATTGAAATTATTATTTTTTTAAATTTATTCCGTAATAATTTCCTAAAAAATACGCTTCTATTTAAATTAATTAAGCTATATTGGTTTTATGTCACTATCAAGTCATCATGAGCGAAATTAAAATATGAGATAAGTTTAGTAGCTGAAAAACATTTTAGCGCTATAACCATTTTCATTTTACAGTATAAATCAAGCCATATGTGATGTAGTGTCGCATTTTTGTGATTTTTTTCTTTCATTTCCTTTTTTTGAACTCTCATCATGTTGATAGTCTATCCATTAGCCAATGTTGATGCCAAGTTTTAACGTTCTTTATGCTGTTGCATTGTTGAAATTGCTAATTTCACTAACTTTTCGATAATGACAAAATAAAGATTTTCATGCAATTTATTAGATAAACATAAAAAACAAATTAATATGCAATATTGAGCATTTATACTAAAATGTAGCATCATTTGATGGGTCTAAAGTTTCCTTAGAAAGATATCGCGATTTGGAAATAGTTTGAAATAGATAACAAGCACCATCTTAGCAAGACGTTTTACTTATAATTTTAATAGGATTGATGCATAGACTTTTAAAATTCATGGTGTCATTAAAGCTAACTATTAGCTGCTTTTCAAAACCTGCCTTTTCTAATTAATTAACCCTGTAATAGCAAGATGAGCTCATATAGCACCATTCATATGTATCAATAGGTAACATAGTGGCAATTTACTGCGTGCAACAAGCATACGAGATACTGCAATGGTTTTTTGAGTTTTTTTTATGAATTTCACGACTCTAATTTATCCGCCATTGACGTTTTTACCGTCTTAACTAATAACAAGGAATGTATCAAATGACTCATATTTTTCCTTCAAAAAGTTCAATAGACTTTATATTTTCAGAAGTCCCTGATGGAGGCGTTACATTACCTAGATAATTTGAGCCTAGTTCTTCTACCAATGACGTATGTTCTTCTGGCTTCCTTCTGTACCATCTGCTTCCTTTCTGTGCATTATTGGTAGTAAGGTATTTACTTTCGTCAAAGAATGATGGCAGCATAATATTTTTTTTGGCTGTTAAAATAGTTCTTTCTCTTTTTCGTGTTCATCTAATTTACCTTTATCAATAAAGTTCACCTTGTTTTTTTCTGGTGATATAAACCCGAAATCCTCCGTGAGTGCTAAAGCTAATGCAGCAGTTGCTTTATCGGAGATTTCATGGCGATCACAATCCATCGCTAAAGATAGGTCTAGCTTTAGTCTCATTGTTTTTTAACTGGAAAATGGTGGCGGCTGGAATGGTGGCGGCTGGAACATAATACTACTATGAAATGCCGATTCCAGCTCATTGCTACTTTTTTTTTGCATAATAATGTCGATTTTCCGGCAGATTGATATTTTTTTATAATGTGTTCACATTATGAAAAAGGTGTTTGTCTTATTGTTTGTGCATGTAGTTGTTTTGGTTCTTCTTCAAGTATGGAAAAAGGTGTTTATAATTTTCTCTTCGCGTTTCTCTAATTCTTTGTGCCTGTTCTTTTTTTGTTGTTCTTCTTCAAATGCATTTTTTAAAATGGGTAAGGTATTTAATTTTTTGCGATTATCATTGTGGAATTGTGTAGCAATTCTGTGTAATTCCGGGTCAAAAGTGGGATTAATTATTTGCTGTAGTTCACTGTAACAAAATTCCTCATATTCATCTTGTTCTGTAATACTCATTGACATTTTTTTATAACAAGAAAAAAAGTTTTTTTCTTTGTATAATTTACAAAATTAAATTTAAAAAAGGAATGCTTGAGAAAGGTGAGTTTGGTCCGAGCAATAATCCGGCTCCAACAGATTGATAACCTTTTCCATTTTTAACAAAGAGTCCTTCACCAATAGTAGGTTTTACCCAAGGTCTTAAAAAGATTCCTGATCCTGCAGCAGTCATTTTCATTCCATTTCCATTCTTTTTCAAGTAAACGATTCCTCTTCCAGCAATTTTATCAACCATAGCAGAACCAGCAGAAGAACCTACACCTGCTAACAATCCAGTAGCTAGAGCTGGAACTACTTTTGTGGCAAGAGTGCTGCCTATCATACCCAATAACGGTAAAAGAGCTCCGATAAATCCACCTTCAATGGTTGAGTTGTGTGATAATTGTTTTTTACTCAGCTTGAGTGTGACTCCTTTACCAGTTTCATACGCTTTTTTAATTTTGTTCAATTGCACATTAGTGATAGCGAGAACATGTTCACCTTCTAGATCTGAATGAGATAGTCTTATATTGACATCAGTCTTTTCTTGGATCGCTTTTTTTATTTTGTCAGATTGACTTTGTGAAATGTTTATTTTTACTTTTTGGTAGCTCATTTTTTAAATAAAAAAAAAAAAATTATCGCTGAACTGCGCTGCTCGTAAAAAGGTCTTGGAGCACAGAGGTTATTCTTTCTCTAATGTGAAATCTAAGGATAATGTCTTCACCTCTAAAGTCGATCAAGTTACCGTTTTGATCTACAATTCTTGTTTCCATTCTTGAAATTCTACCCACCATGATAGGTAAGTATATCAAGTGGAAAGGCTTTTCGCTAATTTTGTAGCCTGGAGGAGAGTCAGGATGAAAAGAGTAAATGTCAGATGTTCTTTTTCCGTTATCATAAGATGATCCAATAACATCGTTTGTGATTCTGATGATGGTTACATCGTCTATTCTCGAAAGTGATTCAGACTCGTAATAGTCAATTCAACTTGTGACTTTATTTGGATCTGTCGGATCTTCCTTTTTCTCTATATAGGTATATTCTGCTTTATTAAATCCAAGAACAGTGGATAAACTGTTATTCACGTTAAAATCCACCCAATATTTTGTTGTAGTTCCAGGTTTTCCAAATTTCAGAGTAGATCTTAAAGTGGTTAGGTTTGCACCGATAACAACACCATCCGCTCTATACAAGTTTCCAACTTGTTTTTTCATTTCATTCTGAAGATAATCATTAATCTCGCTAATTTCATACGCTCCTTCTTCGATGTAAATGGTGTAGCTGTTTGAACCGGCGTTGGGGCTGTATCTGAAAACATTATTTGTCGAATTGATGTTGGTGTAACTGTGAACAGTGTCAAAACCAACAAGAGCCATTTCATACTTTTTATTAGGCTCGAATTCAATGGGGTTGTCAAACTCGGTTTGGATGACGCTGTTTCTTACGGTTGGAGTTTCTTTTTTTGCTTTTGCAAGGAGATAAAATCCGCTCATCTTTTTATATAGAGTTGGGAAAATAAAAATTGTCAAATCCGCTTCGATATTTTCCACAATCCTTTTTTGAGGATAAATCAATGACTGCAAATCCGTGAGGTTGAGACCAGCAATATTTACAAAACTTTTTAAACTCTTCTATTTTCATATCGCTTGAAACATGATCTTGGTAAATGTGGTTAATGTTTTTCGAGTCTTGTGGAAACAGGCAAATGAAATTAGCGTTTTCTCGGATGGTTTGTCTAGGCAGCATAAAATAATTTTGAGCGAGGTAAAAGCAGTCGACGTTAGAATGTCTTCCTCGGATATAGTATTTTTCGCACTTGTTTTGTTTAGTCAATTGCAAATCGTCAAAGATCATTAAATTGTTTTTGGATGAATCAAGATCTTCTGGTTCTGGCACATCGTCTGCTGTTTCAAAAAATTGACATTCCATATCCTCTGTGTTATTCCATTTTTTTGAAATTTCATCAATAACACATTCAGGACTTACGTTTAATTGCTCTATTTTGCTTTGAATGTTAAACAAATCAAGAATAACCTCTTTCGGTAATTTCTTCTCGAATGAGTTTTTTAATATTTTATATTCTGGCTGAAAAAGAGATTTTCCAAACACTTGTAAATGATTATAGTCTAGCCATCCAGGTCTTAAAAGTAAATTGAGCAGCAGCGTCGTTTTACCACAACCTGATTTTCCAATAATGATCCCGCGTATACTTCTAGGCAAAAGTTTGTTGTTTTTCCTTTTGCTTTTATTTACATTCCATGACAAATCAATCACTTCCATTTTTTATTATGTTGAATATAAAAAATGTACTGCGTCAAATGCAAAAGAATAACAGAAACGGTCAACTTGCAACATGCTATAAGCAAAAGCAATAGAAATATGCTTAAAGGAACTTGCGTCATCTGTGGAATAACCAAAAACAAATTTATTTCTGCGCATGCGCTTAGCGGAGGAGACTTGGTGGAATCGATCAACAAACTCTCAAACAAAATAAAGCTTCCATGGGCAAAGTTTCCGGGAGAAATGCACGTTCCAGGTATGAACTTTGCGGGGCCTGGAACCAATTTAGATAAAAGACTCACTTCCACAAACATGTATCAAGATTGGAGCAAACCGGTGGATAGAGTAGACAATGCTGCATATCACCACGATTTAGCTTACAAGTATTTTAACGACAAGCAAAACAGAAATTTAGCAGATCGAATGATGCTTGAAGAAATGAACTCTATACAAAATCCCACTCAGAGAGAAATAAACGAACGAGAAATCATCGAACCCATCATCAAAGCCAAAGCCAAATTCGGATTAGGTGTTAAAAAAATCACAGATTTTTCCACGGATTCGCAATCGAATATAAAAAAAAACCACCGGAGAACCTGAAATGGACTGATCAACTTGCAAACGAGCTTCATAAACCAGTAATACATCATTTCAGAAGAAGAAAAGTGTTTGTGAATGACATTGATGAAATATGGGCTGTAGATTTGGTTGACATGCAGTCGTTTTCAAAATTCAACAACGGAATTAAATACTTGCTCATGGTTATTGATGTGTTTTCAAAGTATAGATGGACTGTTCCGTTAAAGAGTAAAACTGGAGTTGATGTAGCTAGCGCTCTAAGCAAAATATTTGAGGAGAGAAAGTGCGTCAAAATGTGGGTGGATAAAGGTAAAGAGTTTTATAACAAGCATGTAAAAGCTCTAGGTGTTCAATTATACTCCACTGAAAATGAAGAAAAAAGTTCCGTTGTTGAACGATGGAATAGAACAATGAAAGAGAAAATGTTTAAATACTTTTCAGCTAACAACACCAATAAATACATTGACGTTTTAGACAAAATGGTTGATAACTACAACCACACCAAACACTCTTCCATTAAAATGACTCCAGTTGAAGCTAGCGATGAAAAGAATAAAAGCAGGGTATGGATAACCCTAAATGGAAAGGTGAGAACAGAAAGACAAGAACCTAAATTTTCCATTGGAGATAAAGTGAGGATCACTAAAAAGAAATCACATTTTGAAAAGGGGTATACACCGAGATGGACAGAGGAGGTTTTTACTATATCAAAAATTCAGTACACAGACCCGCCTACGTATAAAATATCAGACCATCACAGCGAAGAAATACAAGGTACATTTTATGAACAAGAAATGCAAAAGACCAATCAAGACATATTTAGAATTGAAAAAGTCATTCGCAAGCAAAAGAACAGATCTTTAGTCAAATGGTTAGGATATCCAGATTCATTCAACTCGTGGGTGAATAATGAAGAATTGATACGTTTGCAAAAATAGACGCGTCGTTTTGTATGACAAGAAAAAAAAATTTTTTGAAATGACTTAAATAAATTCACGGCAAGAAAAAATGAATGCGACAATGAATGAGATAATGAATAAGATGATTATAAAAATAAATGTGTTTGAAGCTGATATGTATGAATGCATGAAACATATTGACTTGAATAAGTTCATGTCTAGGTACTAATTGATGTTGGATGAATTACGTTGTAGTATGTATGAAGCAGTGAATTTAGATAATATGGATGATATCCTTGAAAAGATGTATTATTTTGAAAATGAATTGGTTGATGATTTTTTAGAAATGGAACAGAAATTTCGATGGGATAGAGGAAATATGGAATTGGAAACATACATGAATAACTTGCGTAGATACTGTGTATAATTAGTAAAATAATTTGTATGACGATAAGGTTAAGATATCCAGATTCATTCAACTCGTAGGTGAATAATGAAGAATTGATACGTTTGCAAAAATGATCTTTAAAATTCAAAGATTTTCATTAATCCGAAAAATGATATAAATAATTTTCTTTTCTATATAAAAGAAATGAATTTTATTACGATTGAAAATTTTGATGAGAGCAAATTATCAGTTGGAGAAATTTACGCGGCAACAAAACCAGTAGTCTATCAAAAAGTACCCGTAAAATATTCTTATTCAAATGGAGATGGTCCTCTTGTATTACGAACACCTACATTATTTTCGTATGGTGTATGTGAAAATAAAGATCCGGCAACACAAAAATTGACTGGCTATTCAATGTCCTTCGTTTGCTTTGATGCTAAAAAGGGAAAGACAGAAGAAGAAAAGTTTATTAGCACAATGGAAAAGATTACTTTGTTTATTAGAGGTGAAGTGGATAAATTGTCAGCCAAACTTAAAAAAGGAGGAAGAAAAAAGCAAATTAATTCAAACGAATTGAGTATTTTAAAATATAAGCCTGATCATCCTGAAGTATCTCCTGTGTTTTATGCTAAAATGTTTATAGATAAAAATGAGAAAGATGAAATACTCATTACTTCTGTATTTCATAGAAGGAAAACAGATCTTGATATAAAAAATGGTATCAAAGGAGAACGTCATAATAGAAATTTAGTCAGATCTTCTGGACATGATTTCCTCAATCAAAAATGTTATGCCATTGGAGGACTTAGAATTGAGGGGGTGTATATCGGCCCTTCTATTGTGTCTATTCAAGTTAAACTAGTAGAAGCAGTCATCGTGAAAAATGTAACTTTTTCTCATATCAGTATGATGGGAGAATTGGATGTAGAGGTTAAAGAATCGAACGATGATGAAATGTAAACTCTATGGAATTCTTCTAAATTTTAAAATTTTTCTGAATTTTAAAATGATCAACGTTGAAGGAATTGTACTACCGAACAAACCTCTGACCAACTTTCAATTAATAGATGCTGTGAAAAAGCTTAAAATTAAAAACTTTAGAGGTGTTTTTGTGAGGGATGAATTGCCAGAAAAGACAAGAAAAAAAGAATGTGGAATTGTCAACACGGGAGATTCTAGCACAGATGGATTTCATTGGATCTGTTGGTATAAAGACGGAGACAAAAAATACAGCTTTGACTCTTATGCTCAGCCTCCTCTTGTTGAGCTCGTCGATTATTTAAAAGGTCCAGTCTTTTACAACAGTGAAAGAGTTCAATTTGGCGATACGTCTTATTGTGGTCACTTGTGTCTTTATGTTTTAAAAAAATTACAGGAAGGGGATGACTTTCAAAGCGTTGTTAACACACTTTGGTGAAAAAAAAAGTCGTATCTATATAAAATGATTGACAAATTTGGAAGAACTGAATTGGGAAGGTATTTTTATGATCCTTCCTCATCATCAGCCATAACAGGTGACCTCTATGTCAGAACAGATGGAAACAGCACCATCACTGCAGACATGGATTTCAACTCTCATAAAATCATCAATATGGGTGAACCCACCAACGCACACCATGCTGCTACTAAAAATTACGTGGATACGCATGCTTCAGGTGGTACTGGCACTGTAGTGGGAACTACAGATTTGGATTTAAATTTTCACAAGGCGATCAACTTGAATGAACCGAGCAATCTTCACGACGCTGCCACAAAAAATTACGTGGACGTTAGCTCGAGCCTGTGTGTTAAAACAGACGGATCCAGTACAATCACGGGAATCATCGACATGAACTCCCACAAACTGATTAATGTGAGCAATCCTACCAATTTAAAAGACGCTGCAACAAAAGGGTATGTAGACACCAAAGTCTCTTACAATAATATTTCTTACGTAGACATTAACATGACAGCTCATAAACTGATTAATTTAGCTGAACCTACATCAGCCTCAGATTCAGCTACGAAAAATTACGTCGATACGCATGCTTCGGGTGGGACGACTGTAGGTGCAGCAGATTTGGATTTGAACTCGCACAAATTAATTAACGTGCTCGATCCAACCAACGCACAAGATGGAGCAACAAAAAATTATGTTGACTTGCTGTTGCAAAAATCAAGCTTGACCAGTGTCGTTCCAGGATCTAGTTTCACCAGTTTGGGGTTCAAGTCTCAGACGGTAGCAGCGTTAACCACTTCTCCTGTGTTTGCGTTTTCCGGAAAATCTGGAGTGTTGAGAAGACTATGGTTGGCTTTATACAGCGCCTCTGGCACGAATATTCCCGGTCAAGTTTTTATTCGAATCTTCACTGACGGAGAAATCAATGTGGGGAATTATGTAGAAACAACGGAAGGAGCCGGAGTGGACGCTACCGGTCTTGCCACCGATTTGCTTTTTTCACCATTGGGAGGATCGTTTTACACCAATTCTCTGCAAGGTTGCAACATGTTTAACACCACTTCCTTGGGAGGATATTTCACGTTGGACATGCCTTTCAGAAACGACGTCTCCATTCAACTGGTCAACAGAAATGCTACTGCCATCACGTATTGGATTCAACCGTTCATCTCCACACTTGCTTCTATTCCTGCAACTATCCCTCTTTACAAGCTGTACTGCAGAACGTTTAGATATTTGAATACCACTTACGGCAGCGAATACGTTTTGATGAACACCAACGGAAAAGGAAATGGCGTCTCGTTGAAATGCATCAGGGTGCACATCATCGGCTCTTCTGGAAACTGGTGGGAATCCAGAGTCAGAATGTACGACGGAAATTTACCTCCAGGTAACGGCACTGTACTCACTCCTTGGACTTAATACAACACCAACAATTACACCTACTTTCCTGGTTATGATGGTGACAGTACATGCTTCTTTTCCTCTTCTGGATTAGAAGATTTTTACTTGTCGTCGTGGAACGGAACAAATGTGACTTCATTCAACAACAAATCGACTGGGCTGTTGTATCAATCCACTTCATCCATCGGCTCGACCACCACCATTTCTTTTTACAGAAATTTCGGAGAAGCTGACTCCATGCCTACTGTCGAAGCTGGTAGAAGACTCGTTGTCACGCTCAACTCTGGTGATGCTCAAGTCGGTCAATCCGGAAGCTTTTACCTTCTTCTCGGACAAGTCTATTATTACGCTTAATGTACAGATGAAAAAAGCGATTAGAATACAAGACCTGGTAAAAAAGGGAAATGGGATTTTGATTGCATGAGGATCTAAATTTTTTTTCTTTGATGTATAAAAATGGCAAATTCCGATGTTTTAAATTTTACAGAAGAGATTATTGTTGATGAAGAAATTGAGAGATTTGAATTTCATGAATACGAACCAGTGAATAAGAATCTAAACGTGGATGGAGAAATAAGAATCAATATTGAGCAGCAAGATTTGTTCACGCTTCCATCTGAGGCGTACCTTTTGGTTGAAGGAAGACTTTTAAAAGCTGATGGAACTTCCTATGCGGATGCAGATGTCGTTACTTTGGTTAACAACGGTATCATGCACATGTTCAGTCAGATTTCTTATCAGTTGTCGAATCAAGAGGTGGAAACCATTTACGATCCTGGACACGCTACCACCATGATTGGATACCTCAAATATCCAGTAGAGTATCAAATTTCAGAGGGTATGAACCAGCTGTGGCAAAGAGACATAACAGCTTTAGCAGATCTTGTCAACAACACTGGATTTAAGCAAAGACAAAATTACATCATTGTACAGCCTGAAGAAAAAGGAACGTTTTCGTTCTGCATTCCTTTAAAGCACATTTTTGGATTTTGCGACGATTACGATAAAGTTCTCTATGGATTTAAGCATACACTTGCTCTTGTGAGAAAGAGCGATAGTGATGCTATTTTTAGAGCAGCTGCAACAGCTGCAGGAAAAGTGGATTTGACTAAATTGTCTTTGTTTATGCCTCATGTCACACCATCTGTTGTAACTAGTAACAATCTTTACAAAATCATTGAATCAAAAGTAGATGTACCATTTTCGTTCAGATCTAGACAATGTGATACCATCGCTGTTCCTGTATCAAACAACTTTAGTTGGAGGTTAAGCGCAAGATCTGCTAGTGAAAGACCTAGGTATGTCATTGTTGGATTCCAAACCAATAAATCTGGAAGTCAAGAATTATAATCCTTCAGTCTTTGATCACTGCGATTTGAAAAACATATATGTCACCTTAAACAGTGAAAGGTATCCTGCTGTTGATTACAATTTAGACTTTAATAACAACAAATACTCGAGAGCATATAGAGACGCATGCAAGTTTGACAATAGGCTTTATGGAATTAGCGAAATTATGGCTCAACCTAATTTATCTGCCTTAAATTATAGACACATTTGTCCTCTTTTTGTTTTTGATGTAAGCAAGCAGGCCGAGAGGTTAAAAACTTCAGTGATAGATGTGCAAATAAAAGCTACATTCAATGCAAACGTTCCTGCAAACACTCAAGCCTTTGCTGTCCTCATTTCCGATAAACTGCTTAGGCTTAAATCAGATGGAAGCAGAATGAATATTGTTTATAAGGTGCAGAGCACCCACATGAATTCTTTGAATTTATTGATGTCCTTCAAAATAATATTTTTTTAATAAAAAATGGGATATACGAAAAAGGATTTGAAAAAATTACTGAAAGAAAACGGAATTTCCAAAACTTCAAACAATAAAATGTCGCTCATGATGCTTGCGGTTGAAAACAACTTGATTGATAAAAACGAATGGATTAAAGACGTGAAGGAAGAGCGACCTGTGGGTAGACCGAAAAAGGATCTTAAAAATGGATTAAATCGGTTACAAGAAGAATAAAATGAAACAGTTTTTTCCGTTTTTTCTAGAATGTAGTATCAAAGAGGCTGACGCAAATAAAAAAAGACATCTTGAGCTTCTTGCATTTGGAAAAACAGGTGTTTTTCGTGAATCTGTTTACGTCACTGAAAACGGAGATTTTAATATTCCAAAAGAGTACAGTGATGGAGAGAGAGACAGCTTTACCGACTTGTATGGAGTGGCGAGACGGAATATTCACGAATGGAAAAGAAAATCAAAGAGCATCTCAGTACTTGGAAAGGCTTGTCTAAAGAAGAAAGGCTAAGAATGATTGACAAGTATGTGCTTGTTTTGGATTGCGATTTCGAGGAGAAAAAAAAGATTTCTGGAGAATTAAAAAGCGCAATTTTAAATCATTCACTCGGTTCCAAAGACATTGTGTATGAAAACTTTAAAATACTTTGTATCCATGAAATGAAAAAAATCGAATTTGATTTAAATAAAATCTTAGCATAATAAAAGATGACTTACACAAGAAAGCTTTTGTAAAAATTACTGAAAGAAAATGGTGTTTCCAAAACGTCTGACAATAAAATGTCGCTCATGATGCTTGCGGTTGAAAACAACTTGATTAGTAAAGATGCATTTTTGGAAAACTCGAAAGAGGTGAGACCTGTTGGAAGACCTAGAAAATATGAGAAAAAAGAAAAGAAACCTCTTGATCCTAAACATGCGAGACTTGGTTTAATTAGAAATAATCCTTTAGGTTTGAGAATAACTCATGTTGATACTGGTGAGGTGGCAGAATACAAGTCTGCTTATGAATCGAAGAAAAAGACGGGACATAGCTGGCAGTACTTTGCGAGACGAAATGGAAAAGTAGTGGATGGAAACAAGTATGAAATTTTTAGCGCGAGAAGTTTTTAAATTTTTTTATATATTGAATTTAAAAATTTGAAAATGATATAAATAAAAATCTTGTGTTATTAAAATGGAAAACAAAACGGTGAAAGAATTGCGAGAAATTGCTAAAAAGCAAAATATTAAATATTATTACAAGTTGAGAAAGGAGGATCTTGTAAGGGCTTTGCAGCCTGCTGCTCCTCAACCTGTAGCTCGTAGACGAACGACTGAGGCAAGACCGTTGCCTGTTAATGATAGTCCTACAGTGGTTAGGTTTGTTCAACCACCTGTAAAAGTTTCTGTAAAACCGACAAAAGTAAGGTTTGTTGTTGGTTCTGAAAGACCTGTGCCTGCTCTAAGACCAAGGTCTAGCGACTTGATTTCATTCGAACCTTCTGCTCTCTTGCAAAATCGGGTGACAAGAGATGAACCCTCTATTCTTAACACACCGGTTATCGATTCAACAAACGTTATTACACCTAGACCGGTTCCAGCACCACGACCTGGTTTATTTTCAAGTCTGACGGCAGCTGCAAAAAGTGTAGCATCCTATGTTACAACTAAGTTTAATGATATTAAAGAATGGATAGATCCCTACGTTCCTGAAGTAGTCAAGAAGAATGTAAACGAATCAGTGAAACAAATCGATGAAAAGATAAAGTCTATCAAATCACTTGTATTAAAAACAGTGTATAAACAGCCTGTGTCAAAACCATTTACAGTAAAGTTTAAAATGACTGAACATTCAGCAGAGAGATCTGTAAGACAATTTTCTTACACACCTTCTTCTCGATACCAAGACATTGCATCCTTTTTTAATTTGGTGAGAGAGTCTGCCATTCAAACCATGGAAGGAGAAAGGAATACAAAGGTAAGGATTGTTTTAACGTGTGAAATGAAATCCGTAAGTATCATGACTGGTGAAGAAGTGACTCGGGAAGCAACCTTTTCATCAAGATCAGAGATTATTCTAGCAGCTACGGATGTAAGAACGTTAATGAGCGAAATGGAAGAGAAAGTCTTGGAGAATAGTGTTAAATACAATGCTTTAGGATCTAATTGTACCCTATCAAAGATTTTAAGAATGGATATCAACTTTACTGATTACGTACCTCTCAGCGGTTCTTCCTATATTGAGCTGTCTGATGATCTGAAAAACAAAAATGCCATCATCAACATTAAAAACGACGACAATCAATGCTTTAAATGGGCAGTCACTCGAGCGTTGAATCTAAAAAATAAAAACAACGAAAGAATTGATGAAGACTTGGTTCTAAAATCAGAAGAGCTGAATTGGGATGGAGTAACATTTCCTGTGGATTATCATAAAATCAGAACGTTTGAAGTGAATAACCCAACTATTAGCGTGAATGTCTTTGGGTATGAAAATAAAAAACCTTACCCTTTGCGAATATCTGAATTTACAGATCGAAATCACTGTGCTGATTTGCTGTATATTAAAAACGAAGACACAGAACATTATTGTCTCATTAAAAATTTCAATCGGTTTGCTGGTTCCTCAGCATCTAAACATCAACACAAAAGATATTTTTGCAGAAGATGCCTTCAAGATTATGACCAGGAAGAAAAGCTCCAAAAACATCGAGAAGACTGCTATGATAATGCACCTATGAGAATCGAGCTTCCTAAAGAAGGAGCAACTGTTGAATTTAAAAACTATAACAAGTCCATGAGGGTTCCCTATATTGTATATGCAGACTTTGAAAGTTTCGTTAAACCTATCGATGACAACACTGAGTATAATAATAAACAGTCATACACCAAACAATATCAAAAGCACGTTCCAAGCTCCTTCTGCTATTACATCAAATGCTTTGACGACAGCCTTTACAAAGAAAAACCAGTCATGTACACAGCAGAAAGTGATGATGACGATGTAGCTCAAAAGTTCATAAATATGCTTGAAGCAGACCTTATAAAGATTTTCGACAAGATTGATTTAATAAAAAAGAAAGTCATGACTGATGAGGATGAAAAGAATTTTGTGGCTGCAACCGAATGCCATATTTGCAAAAAAGATCTTAACGGTGATAAAGTCTTAGACCATTGCCATTTGACTGGAAAGTATCGAGGAGCCGCTCATAACAAATGCAACTTGGATTATAAACTTCCAAAATTCATACCTGTCGTTTTTCACAATTTGTCTGGCTACGACGCCCATTTGTTTATTAAAAAATTAGGTGGGAAACTCAATTGCATACCCAACAATGAAGAAAAATATATCAGCTTCTCTAAACAAATCAAAGTGAGAGAATTTATTAATAAAAAGGGTAAACTTCGAGAAGTGTGGAAAGAAATGAGGTTTATTGACAGTATCAGATTCATGGGTGATAGTTTAGAAAAACTGTCTAAAAATCTAAACGATTATCAATGCAGAAACGTGGCCGAATATTACAAAGAAAAGCAGTTTGACTTATTAAGAAAAAAAGGCATTTACCCCTACGATTGGGTCAACTCCATCGAAAAATTCTCTGAAACACAATTGCCTCCTATTGAAGCGTTTCATTCAAAACTGAAAGATGAACCAGCAAAAGTTGAAGACTATGCGCATGCGCAAAACGTTTGGAACGAATTTGGATGTATAAGGTTTAAAGACTATCACGAGCTATACAACGTGTCCGACGTGTTGATACTTGCAGATGTCTTTGAAAATTTTAGAGACGCATGTCTCAGTCATTACGTCCTTGATCCTGCTTGGTATTACACCTCTCCTGGTTTGGCTTGGGACGCTATGCTAAAGATAACTAAAATTAAATTAGAATTGTTAACTGATATTGATATGCTCAATATGATAAAAAAAGGTGTACGTGGTGGAATCAGCATGATCTCCAATAGATATGGAACTGCTAATAACAAATACATGGGTAAAGATTATAAACCTTCAGAACCTTCAAAATTTCTTCAGTATTTAGACGCCAATAATCTTTATGGATGGGCTATGTGCAAACCTCTTCCCGTTAGAGATTTAGATGGATGACTGAAGAGGAACTTTTAAATTGGAAATCTATACCTTGCATTCTCGAAGTTGATTTAGATTATCCTGAAGAGCTTCACGATTTACACAACGACTATCCTTTGGCTCCTGAAAGACTGACCATTGTAAAAGTGGAAAAGCTGGTACCCAATTTAAACAACAAAGAAAAATATGTCGTTCATCATGAAAACTTAAAACTGTATGAACGAATGGGATTGATCATCACAAAAATTCATCGTGGTATCACCTTTGAAGAAGAACCTTTTATGAAAGGCTACATTGGTCTCAATACCAAAGAAAGAGCAAAAGCTACAAACGAATCTGATAAGGAATTTTTCAAGCTTATGAACAACTCCGTCTTTGGAAAAACAATGGAGAATATTCTAAAACGCGTTGATATTAAACTGGTTACCACAAGAAAAGAAGTCTTAAAATTATCCAAAAATCCTCGATATAAAAGATACACCATTTTTGATGAAAAACTCCTCGCAATTCATATAAAGAAAACAAATGTCTTTTACGACAAGCCTGTTTTCTTGGGAATGAGCATCCTCGACATCAGCAAAACTCTCATGTATGAACATCACTACGACTACATGAAACCTAAATACGGGGATAAGCTGAAATTGTTAATGACTGATACTGACTCGCTCTTTTACGAAATAGAAACGGAAGATTTTTATCAGGACATTGCTGATGATGTACTTGAAAAATTTGACACGAGCGAATTTCCAAAAGATCATCCTGCCATTCAAAACTTTGCATTTGACGTTGGGTTTAAAAATAAAAAGGTTATCGGTAAGTTCAAATATGAAGCCGGTGGTAAGCAAATTAAAGAGTTTGTTGGTCTTCGTCCTAAGCTTTACTCCTATGAGGTCTTTAATGAAATAAAAGATTACAAAAAATGCAAAGGAATTCAGAAATGTGTAGTTGAAAATCGCATCACTCATCAAGACTATAAAGAATGTTTAATGAACAAGAAAGAAAAGCTCGCAACCATGAATGTTATACGATCACATCTTCACGATATCAGCACCGAAGAAATCAACAAAGTCGCACTCAGCGCTAACGACGACAAAAGATTCATCTTGGAAGATGGCATTCACACGCTATCCATCGGACACTACAAACTAAAAGGTAAGTGCTAAAGGTAAGTAACAAAAAAGAACAGGCACAAAGAATTAGAGAAACGCGAAGAGAAAATTATAAACACCTTTTTCCATACTTGAAGAAGAACCAAAACAACTACATGCACAAACAATAAGACAAACACCTTTTTCATAATGTGAACACATTATAAAAAAATATCAATCTGCCGGAAAATCGACATTATTATGCAAAAAAAAAGTAGCAATGAGCTGGAATCGGCATTTCATAGTAGTCATAATATTTGACTGGGACATGGTTCAGGTTCATTAAATTAAGAATTCTCATTTAGTAAATATCATTTGGTGAACAAACTCATTTGGTATTCACCAAATGATATTTACGGTTTCAAAAGTTTTATGTACTTGTCAAGGTAAAAAAACTAAAGCTGCTAAAAGCGAGAATGAGATACGATTGAAATAAGCTGTGACTGGTATCAGCAAACGCTCTTTCTTTAATTTCAGCTCTAATTCTTACTTTACTTTTAGTCCATTCATAAAACTTCATAAAATCATTATAAGAGATAGCGTGGAAGTTTACTAGACGGGCCGAGTAACTTTTCAAATGTAAAATTTTAGAAAGCATTGATAATCTACCCTAACAGACAACATTTAACAAAATGTGATGAAGTATAACTCACAAATTTTTATCAAGAGATAAAGAAAGAACATTTAAATTAAATAATAATTTATTTCCAAACTAAATTTCCACGACTGACAAGATTTTCTTCAGATTCATTGGTCTTCTGGATGCACTCACTTTTTTTCAGTGATATGAACATCATTTTAAATAAAACTTCTCCTTGTGATACGATCTAAATAGTCTTTTTTGTTATTAAAGCGCTATTCAAATCCATGTACCATTTAACTGAAGCAGCGGTTATCTAATGAAACAACATCTAATGAATTAGGCATTTGGCTTAGCACATTTCATCTAAGTAATTCTAAAGTTTCTTAGACCAGTTTTGTTATATGAAGACGAGCAAATTGCAAAAGAATCACCTATTAGTCCATTCTAATTGATGACCATACTGGAAAAACGATCAAGCTACATTTTTGCTTTTTTTGGGTTTTTGCCCCTGTTATAATCGGCTGCAGTCTAACTATATAATAATTGACTATATAACTAGAAAACCAATCAAATTACACAGATATTTAGCTTAACAAATAAGTGAGCTATGGTGTGAGCTATGGTGTTTTAAAGTTTAAAATCTAATATACTCAAAACAATAAAAATGTAGCTTGATCGTTTTTCCAGTGTGGTCTTCAATTGTTTTGCTTTGAATACACAATTCAATCCAATTAGTAATGTTCATCAGTGATAGTTTGACCAAGTTTATATAATTCATAATGCACCACGACCTTCTGATCCAAAAAAATGGCCTATCAAACTTTCTTTTCTTTAACCCATTTCAAGAGATTGCGTATTGGAATAGATTTTACTGGTTTAGCATTTTTGGCTGCATTCCCTTTTGTTAGCAAACTTTTTTTTCTCTATGTAATATAGGGAAAAAGATGTCAATGATGACGAAAATCTGACCCGAGCAGATCTTTTTCTTCCTTCTTCTTTTAGCCCTTCACACCATATACTTTTTGTTAAAGAGAAGAAGGCAAGAAAGTACAGAAGGCAAGAAAGTGTAGAAAGCAAACAAGTTTAAAATCAAGATAAAAGGGAGACCATTGATATCATTTGCGTCGTCTTCAATGAAGATGACGTAAATGACGATATAACATTTTTACTTTATAATTGTTTCCTTTAGGTGATTGCTTTATTTTTTTGATTAACCAATTTATTTTTATAAAATTGAAATAAAAAAAAAACAAAAAAACAAAAACAAATAAAACGCACTTAAAAAAACTAAAATTTCAAGAAGTAAACTGCATCTCCCTTTTTTATTCAACTAAAAATTTCAAAAAAAATAAATAGTACTAAAGTTATATATGGTTATAATAAGAAAAGTATTCAAAATGAAAATTTAAAGTATTTTATCAAAATAGCAGAAGAGAACAATTGTTAGTTTTGTAAGATTACTTTTAGTTTTATAAGTTTGTGTTTGTATATCAAAATCAAAACACTGTAATATCATGATCATCAGTACTAATCTTTAAACTGCTATGAAAATCAAAAATGTTAGTCTTGGAAGATATTTCATGAAATGTTAAAAATTCTTATTTTTCATTGATTTCATTGATAGTTGTTGATGCTTACATAGAACTTAGTTTATAGAACTTTTTTTGAATTCTGCACAAAAATCAATTTTGTTTGTTGTAGCTTAAAGTTTAAAGTAAAAGTAGCTTTTAGCTTTTCTAACAAAAAAGACAAAGAAGGTGCTTTAGGGAAGCAGAAAATAACAGAAAGGCTTCGTTTGGATGAACTTACTGAAAGGCTTAAGTTTAATTTTAATGCTGCAAGTAAAATAACATTTCTTGTTGATCAAAAGATGGCTGTTAGATTTCTTTTGTAACACTGTTAGACGGATAATTTTTAGAATCCTGTTTTTTTTAGGTTTTCATGTTCTGCTACAAAATTTTTAAACTATTCAAATATTTAATTATTATACATCATTGTAAAGAGCTTTAAATCAGTATTACAATGGTGAAAATTTCATAAAAAAACTAATGATTCTGCTAAAAGTTATGCCCATTTAAGTGACAAAAATTAATTATAAGGAATGCTTAAGAAAACTGCAACCAACTTAAAAAATTAGCGTTTGGCTTACGGTGGTTTTATAATAGAACTTAATTGTTTAGTTTTTAGCGCATTAATTTTCCTCGGTTATATTTTTATTCAACTAATAGCAGTATATGGTCTTGTGTGTGTGTGTAAATTATGTTTTGAATATTTTTAAAAAATCACCAATATTTTAAATAAAGTTTCATTTTTCTAAAAAAACAATTTTTTAATGAATAAAAAAGTCAAATATACAAAAGGCTCATAATCGTGAATCCCCCCCCCCCCAACTTCTACAACAGAAGAATATTTGGTACCTTTACTGCGTGCAAAAATAGAATATGAGCGTGTCATTATTTTTTAATGAAATTTGACAGGTACATAGAAAATAGATATATAAAATTGATTCAAAAGTTAGAAAAAAAAACCATCATCCCTTCAATGTCAATTCACTACCAGAATAGAAATAAAGTTTTCAATAGCAATGAATTCACTAAAAACGTTAGTAACTGCAAAAAAAACCAATAAACTTACAACACTCTACTTTAAAAATATTATCTAAGTCAATATAAAATTCTAAAAAAAAGACGAGAAAAATCCATCCTTGCAACACCAACCTCGAGCACGCGGTGAAAAAATGGTCACAGATTTTATCTTTAAAATCGGTGCCGTAAATCGCAGATACGCACTTACCTATAATAGTAGGGGTGGGAGTGAAAGCAAGTTTTAGTCTAACTAAAATTAGTCGACTATCTTTTTAGTCTAACTAAAGTTAGTCGACTAGCTTTTTAGTCTAACTAAAATTAGTTGACTAAAACAAGATTTAGTGCTAAAAAAAAAACTGAATAACCTATACCATGAAATTATATGAACATAATATGAATTATGACAAATTAATTAATTTAAAGACATTCATCAAAGTTTACTTTTTTGTACGTAGTATAATTTGTGATAAGTAGGTAATAAAATTGTTTTGTTTGTACCTAGTAGTGCCCCATATTTTCTTTTATTTAATTAAATAAAAGTTGGTTTGTTAGCAGAACAACTCCGTCAAAAACAGCTGATATTTTATAACGAAAACATAATTAGTTATTAGCATTTTAATAATAATTTTTAAAAGAAAAACAAAATTGAGAGTTGAACAAAATATATGTTCAATTACACAATATAGAAATGATAAAAAATATTAATTGCCTAACTGTTTCAATCTTATTGTTGTCATTGTAAATATCTGCGTTTTTATGGGTGTAGAACGAATTAAATTAGGTATTATTACTTCAAAAAATCATTGCATGTATTAAATAAAGGAAATCTGAAAATGCTTCTTCACATAACACACCTTTCAAAAACATGGCACCGTTTTTTTTTTATATAATTTGATTTCACATGTGTTTTATAATTTATAATTCCCTTTAATTAGAAATTGAAAAATCCAGATCTGAACCGCTTTTTATTGAAATTTAATACAAGTACTTGATAATAACGGGGGACTAATTAGATTAGTTTTATTGCAAAACTCTACAGGTATATTGCCCTTAAAAAGATAATCTTATTTTTGTTGATATCTCCTTAACGATTATCTCAATCGTGGAGATATTTTGTATAGTATTATCTGCTAGATATATGCATCTTACAATCTAAGGAAAACTGGAATTACTTTATTATTTTTCAAAATAATTAGAAAAATCATGTATTTTGAGCCAAATACTTCATTTCTTAATAACCATCAAGAACATCATTTTCTTAAATAATTTCAGTATTTTTATATTTTTTTCTTCTCTTTATATCATAAAGTTTATTTTGACATAGTAACAATTCTTATATCTTACGATTTCAATTAGCAGCTACTTATTTTAGTGCAAACTGAAAAAAAAAAATTGGTGAAAGATGTCAAAAAATGATTCGGCAAAATCGTGAATGTGTCACAATAAATTTAATGGTGTCATTATCAGGTACATTATACTTAAAACACATTTTAAACTTTAAAATTTACTTTTGACAAATATTATACTTATATTTTATATTCTAATTAAATTATCAAATTTGAAAGTAAATTTACTTTAGGCAGAGGCGAACAGAGATTTCATAATGTCCATGGCAGATCATAAAAATTTACTGAATACTCTCCATCCTTTTACTACCAAAATAAAGTTCCCCCACCGTCTGTTCACCCCTGACTTGAATAAATTTTATTACTTAAAACAGCAGACACATTTTTTTAAAAATTTTTTATTATTTAGGTGAAAAATGCATTTGCCATGTAATATTTGGTATTCAAGGAATTACTAGTCAGATGGCTCCGCTGAGTGCTGTTCAAAATATTCCTAACTTATTAGTTTCGACAACAGAGAATGGATCACAATATCACAAATCCTTACTTGTATTTTATAAATTATTCGACAGACATTTGATTGCAAAAAAAATACTTCACCCTGTTGTTGTACTGAGCGATGGTCACAGTTCTCGCTTCCATTATACCTTACTTCGATTTCTTAGAGAAAAAGAAATACATTTATATATATCACTTCCAGACACTACTGGGGTAACACAACTACTTGATCAAATTAGCAAGGCACTTCATGAAGACTATGCTAATTCAAAAGAAAACCTGTTCAATCAATATCAAATAATTAATAGAGAAGCTTTTATGTTGTCTCTTGCAAGTATGTAGGACAAGTGGGATACGCCAGAATCGATACAAAAAGCTGGTAAGAAGGTTGGTATTACTAATAAAAGTTTAAATGTTGCATTTATTCAAAGTGATAAATTCCACCAAGCTTCTATGTAGCCGAGGAAGCTGCTTCGCCTAACGTTACTGATATTTCAACAATTCTAAATAGCAAAATAAGTTCTCCTATATCTATGAAACGAAAAAATAGTCAAATGTATTGGAAAGAGAAAGCTTCAAACTGGAAAGAAAAATGTTTGTCATTGCAGACCATCATTACAGACTTACATGAAAAAAGTATCAATCTTAATGAAATACCAGGTCTTTTGACAATCTAAAAAATAAAGTCAACTCAAAGCAATGGTATGCACAAAGCAACTACAAGGGTAACTCAAGTTCATGGCTCCATGGAAGGTCAAGATGTGCTAAAACTCGTAGAATCTATTAACAACTCAAAAGAAAAGAAAGTGAAAGAGACAAAAGATAGAAAACAAAAAAAGAGTGAAGAAACTGAGTTGTTCTATAGATGCAAGGAAAAATGTATTTCAGACAATAGCATTTGCAAAGCAGCAAAGCTAAAACATGTGTCGAATTGTTATGAAATCAGTGGTAAATCAAAGTGCATCGTGGATGGTAAAAGACCAATTATGATTTTACCTAAATGTTTATCAAAAAAAAGAACCGTTGCAAAGAATTTATTTAGAAAGTCTAATGATAAAGAAAACAGTACTGAAGATTCGGAATCAAATAGATTTCATTATTGATAATCTTTTTTATTATTCATTATAAATTAAAGTGTTTTGTTTGTTGTTTTTGAGACTTTACTCCTTCAGAAATATAAAAAGTTGGAAAAAAAGTTAAAAATATATGGTGCCCTTAAAAAGACAAAAATATTAACATTTTGGCCGTGCTTTTTTAAGCAGCTAAAACTATATGTTCCTATTAAACAAGTGAAAAACAATTACTATTCTTATAAGGGCCCTACTCATAGCCTCTTTTTAGACTCTTGTTTACGGACTTTAGTTAAATATTTTTCGTTTTATGTTAAATATTAGTCATTTTGTGTTCTCAAATTTTTTTAAAAACAATCTTTCGGAACAAAATTTAAAAAAATTTTAAATTTCTGCACTATAACTTGACTTTTTTCTGAAAGTTATATGGTCTGTTTATATTTTTGAATTCCCCAACTTTTGTTTAATGCTTTTCAAGATAAGTTATAGGCAATTTAATTTTTTTGCCTTTTTAAGGGCACTATACCTGTAAGTGTATATGTCGCAAACCTTTCTCCAAAAACTTGAGAAACTCTGAAAATCAACCATGAAAAAGATATCCTGGAGATGTAAATTGAAACTTACAGCAATTTGTTATTTAAAAAATGGCGCTCTAACCAATTCACAACTAACACAAAATTTTAAAAAAGTTTATTTTGGGTAAAAGTAACAATATGTTTTTCGCAAATTAAAATGTTAGTCGACTAATTTTAGTTAGATTAAATAGTGAGTCGACTAAATTTAGTTAGACTAAAAAATTAGTCGGCTAATTTTAGTTATGGTTTTATTAGTTAAGTTAGTTACAATTTTTAGTTTTGGTCACAGCACTACAATATAAGCGAAGATATTTTGATGTTCTTTGTAGTTCTACAAGTCGAGGATAAGATTAAAGTGCGATTGCGCTTTTTTTAAAATTTCACTAATCTATATTCATAAAAAAAAAGGTAAATGAGTTTTAATTTAATAGAAAACTTTTTTTAGACATTTATACTTAAACGTAATATGTTTGCAAAACGTAAAGAAAAAACGAAAAATTGTATTTACGTGAAAAATTCTTTTATCTCTTCGAAGAATTTGAAAAATTTTTTTCAATCTACAAGCAATGATTGTTAATGAAAAACATCTAAATGTTGAAGCTGTTATCATAAGCGTGCAATTTTTCTTAATCTTTTTTAGCGTTAAAGTGCTACTGACACTTCCTATGGGAAACACTAGTATTGATACAGAAATCCTAAAACAAAAAGCCATAATTGATGAGTTGGATAATTTGAAGAGATTTAACCAAAAATTAAAAGAAAAAATGGTGTTTAAAAGAATTTTAGAAAAAAAAAACATTGCTAAAAATCAATTTAAGTTACAAAAAAAAAAAAAATTGAGGGCTGAAGCAGAGTTAACTGCGCTAGAGCTCCTAAAGAATGAAAAAGGAGAAATGCTCGCAGATGAAAACAAAAATGTCAGCCTTTTTTTTGTTCAACGACGATCTCAATTAAACAAAACCAAACAAAGGAAGAAAAATTGAGGAAATTGGAACTCAAACAGTTGAAAAAAGAATACAAGTTAACAAAACTGACTTTGAAAAACTGAACTAAAGAGAAAAATTAAACAAATTAAAGTTACGGACAGCGTCACAGATAGATGGATTCATTACGAACAAGCTTGTTTAAAATACCTACATAAAATTTTAGCTGGAGCATCGAAATAAGGAAGAACTTTTTCAGTGGAACAGATTAAAGAATTCATATTAAAAAGAAAAACGCATTAAGAAGCTAAACTTGTATCTCAACATAGAAAACGCGTTGCAAAAATTAAAAACTAGGTTTAAAATCAGAACAAAACAAGGTTCAAATCATTTAACTTTTGGCTGCAATTTGCTGACTCTATTTATTCAATCTAGAATAGTTGAGAAGTTTGTCATAGTTATACTTTAATTATTTGACGGATCATTTAGCAGACATTTGGCAATGGTTGTCTCTGACTTCTGATTCCTTTGCTTAGAAATAAACCGCAAACCCATTTGAAACTCAATATAGCTATTGGGTAATTAAGGTTACATCAGTTCCTAGAGCATCACTAGAAGCTCAAGAGACCAATGCAACCAAAGAACTACCTATAGGCAATGTTGCTAATACACTACAAGAGGTTACAGGAACAACACCTCGTAACAGTATTTAAAATTAGTAAAACTACATTTAATGATTTTTTTTAATTTTAATTCTTTAACATTAAAAAACCAAGAAAACTTATTTCAAAAAATAAGTTTTTTAAAAAAATTGTTTCCAAGTAATCAATTTAATAATGAAGTTGACTTTGTTCCACAATTGCACTTAAAAAGTAAATTGAATTTTTTGAAATTTAACATTTAAATAATTTCTTTAATAGGCTAATTTTTTAAAATCACTTTATTTCTTTCAACCTTTTTAAAAATTTGTTTCATAGTCCAGTTTTTCCTTCATAAACAACTCTCTTTAATTATTTTCTTTCGTATTTCTGTAAAGCCTTATAAAATGGACATCGGTCACCACTAAGAGCTCTCAACGCCGCCATCTTGAGAGTTCAATTTTGGCTTCAACCATTTTTGAAAAAAACAATAGAACACGCTATCCAGTTATTTTTTGAGATCAGTGGCTCGACTCAATCTTAGTTAAAAATGGGCCAAGAAATTATAAAGCAACATTACTATGGTTGAATGACAATATCTCGTAACTCACAAAAAATTCAAAGATGAGCTAAATATGCAAAAGTGCGTTGAATTTAATGCTGCATCTATCTGCAAAATCTCTTAAACCATTGATTACTATACGTGGGTCAAATAGAACAAATGCAATTAGTCTTAAATTATGGTAATTTAAAGCGTTATTTGTAAGAATTAGTCAATGTGCAAATCAAAGGTGTTGAAAGTTATCATTTTTTTAAATATGTTTCAAAATCTGCATGATTACTAAATTTTTAAAAATTAACTCAGTAAAAACGTTGCATATTAAAAATGTCAAAATGTCAATCTTAAAATAAATTCTTACGATTGGCAAGAAATGTAGCAAATGTACCATAAAATGTACAAGAAATGTACCAAAGTATTAAAATCACGACTATAAATCCATTCATTAAACTCTTTACAACTTAATTCTGCAAAACATTTCGGTAGTTCTTATGAAAATGCCCCAGGTCTCTTGAATGTTTTATTCATTCTAATATTATGAAACTCACGAAATTCACAAAAAACACAAATATTCATGGCTTCCACGAATATTAACAAAAAACACGAACAACCACGATGGAAATACATTAGCTGATGTTACTAAGAATCAGCGCAATGCATCGATTCGATGTGATGAATGCGGTCCCTGTATATGCTGTAAACTTCATGTAAGAGATGGAAAATTATATCCGAACCCAGTGTCACCAACGATGTGGTGACAACTTTTATCATCGCCGTGAGAAACTCGATAAACCAATTCAGTGAACATTATGCACACCTAATTCAATAGGGCCGCAAGGGCAAAATAATACAATCATGGAAAACAAAGAAATAACATTTTAAATCTTCTATAAAATTACTGGCAACCTTAAATTTTATTTTTTTAATAATATAATTCAATTACAATTGAATTATTAGGTGTGCGATTGACAGAGAAATCTTTAAACTTAAAGGTCTTAATTTTTTAGCTCTGTAAAATTAATTATATTTTAAAGTCTTTCGGCGAAAATCATTTTAAATTAAGGCACCTGGAAAAAGGTCTTAGAGGTGACACTAAATCGACAGAGTGGTCAAGCAAGCGAATAAGAAAAATGCCGATGGAAAGTTGAATTTGATGACAAGAAGCAACCCATTTTTTTTCAATCCAATTTTCGAACCGCATTCTCTGACAATGTAGAGATAAAATTTCTTCATTGCTCACCACATTGATGCAGTGTGCAGAATCTTAGATGTTCCATAACAAACTTCATGAAATAATAGCAGCAAAGTCGATTGGTTCATAACTGCAGACGCGTTCACGAACTTTTACGATTTTCGCATATTTTTGTGAAATATCGTTCGTACCTAGAGAATTAATTTAGTTTATGGATTTCGCATATTGAGAAATATTCCGAAGTGATAACAACCAATACGGCTCTACATGTTATTAATTTTAATTAAAGATTTCAAAACAAACATATGAATGAAAATGGCTTCTAATAATATTGATGGTAAATTTTGTAGAAACCATATATCTATATATTTTTTTATGCTGGGTTATTCTTTTACATAATGGATTAAATTATTTGGTTTCCAAAGATTTTTGTTTGTTTTAAGGTTACTTTAAGTATCATTAAAAAAAAAAATTATCCCTAGACCAAGAAATTCTCTCCTTACACCATTTAATCTTATGTGAATATCTCTGGCCATCATCATTGGTTTTCTAACATCTGCAAAAACACCGATTTTTTTTTTCGCATTCTGACTCTTAAATGATCCTGGATATTACCTGTTATTAAAAATGTTTTCAGAAAAATTCTGATACAACTTTTGGAAATAATTATCTAATTGCTATTTCTCTGTTGCTGATCATATGGTTATATCTGAAGTCATATTCTTGTCTTATCTGCTACACTATTACTTAGCTCACTGCTTTTCTAGCCTTCAGATATCAAAAAATAAATAAATAAATAAATAAAATAAAATAAAAAATAAAAAAATATACATGTGACTAAACTGGTCATAATTAGCAATTTTCTATAACCTTTAATAGAAAGTTATCAAACCAACATTAATTATTAAAATAATCATGAATAACAGTTGGTTTGAGAAGAAAGTTGAATGGGAATATATATAAAATGTTGCATGCTTATCTTTAGCAACATTTTCCTGTATTTTTTATATGCACTAAATTTAAAAACTGAATTAAAAAGTAATAAACTAGTGAAATTGTTTGTGATAAGTTGTGATAAGAAATATTACTTTTTTATGATAAGTTGAGAAAAAAGAATAAACAAATAATCTTAATTTTAAAAAACTGTATACCATCTGTTATTCTGCTTTCCTTTAATGCTTTATATTCCAAAAATAAGCAGATAATTTTTAATAAATGAATGTTTAAAAATAATTTTGAAGATAACTATTGTTAGTTTAAAAATTTATAATTGGTATTTAAATTTAAAAAAAAAAATTTTTACATTACTAATAATAAAATCTAATAAAGTTTAAAACATTCAAATTCTTTAGAAGTACTGATGCATTTATTGCATGGTTGCAGTGTGCGAAAAATAAGCTACTCCAGTAAAAGAAGAATGCTAATGAGAAAACATCTTTTACTTGATGAAGACAAAACTGCATTTCGTTATACTCCATCAGTTAAAGGAAAAAATTTTAAAAGTAAGGTTTCTGTTTTGCAAGAGCATTTCGACTTTTTTAGGTTTTGTAAAAAAACATTAAATGTTGCAACTAAATTTTTTAGTTAATCCATAATCATTTATTACTACTAAGATTTGCAATGGTATATGAGTTATTATTATTATTTTTTTTCTCTTGTGTATCTCAAATATTTCAATAAAATATTAGTGCTATGTGTATAGTATAAAAAAACCTTTTAGTTGAGAAAATACTTTTTATACATTTGATATGTTTTTTTAATTCAAAAAGTGATCTCTTTAAATTGACTTTTTTGCCATATGATGTTGATATTGTGCTAAATGAGGTAATCGATACCTTGAAAAACCTGGAATAAGATGTTCAGGCTTTCTCAATTTGTCGAAAAAGGTGTTTTTTATTTAATGCTTTTTGTTAAGTTGCCAATCTAAATGTCCCAAATATTTTTTATTTGATCAAATATAATCTTTGTGCCACTCCCAGGTACAAGTATCCTTTGGTTGAAATAATATTTAGACAAACTGATGTTTTTTTGAGTCACTATTTTGCTGATAGAATCATTCAAGTAGCATTTTATGCTCAGCATCATGGAAGCTATGTCAATGACAGAGGTGGACACTTCCAATAAAAGTTCTGATAATCCAATATTCTGCTAGTATCAGACTAAGAAAAAAGTTCAACCTCACAATGGGGAATCAGGCTAAAATTGTATCACTTAAATGGTATTCCAGTCTTGGGAACTCCAATTCAAATTACAACTTGATGCTGAGATAAATCTATTAAAACTTCTTGAATAATGAGTTCCTGTTTCTCCAATGAGATTCCTTTGGGTCTTTCTGTTCTGCAATTTGATGATCTATAATAATAACAGTTTAAAATTATTCAAGTAGTATAAAAAAATTGCACTAGTAAATTTGATAGTTACAAATCAAAATTAGATAAAAAAAAAAAGTGCTCTTTTTAATTCCAACTTAAACAGTTTTTAACCTAAAAATTACCTTTAAAAAATGTGATTAGTGATCAAAACATATTAATAGGAGTTTTGATAATTTTACTTTCAAGTAAATTAAAGTTTAAATATTAACGAAGTTATTAAAAATATTATGGAAATTGCATTGGAGTTAACTGCTTATATTTAGAAAAAGTTCTTTAAGTTTTCTTTTGGGTTTAGTTTTGATCTCGGATATAGTAGACATAAAATTTGGACAGTCTGCTGAAGCAGAAATGTATTATAAAAAGAAACCACATCATCTGTTTATTGTTGTCTACAAGGATCAAATGAAGAATATACAAAAAGTAGGATTCATTACTAAAGACCCAAATGAAATGAAGCTTTGGACTTTAGGTCTGCAGTATTTGTTAAAGCTTTTAGGTAAAATAATTTGTTTGCTAATTTGTTTGCTAATTTTCTTATTTAAACTTTATATTTTGTTTTTGTTTTTTTGTTTTTTTTTGTTGTTTTTGTTTTTTTATTTAACTTTAAACTTGAACTTTTTAAGTAATAAAAATATTACGAAACAATAACCTGTGATAACAAATGTGATCTGGTTTAAAAAGTTTTTGAAGATCAGGCTTTTCTTTTGTAATTATATTTACATTTTTTTAACCACCAACCATATAAAGTCTTCCATTGTAGTCTTCCAAATATCTTTTTTCTATTGTTTTAGTGAAATCTTTTACCCTGCTCTTCAGTATTATCATCTAAAATTTCTGGGAAAAAGTTTAGAGAATGTAAAAAAAGAAATTTTAAACACATGCAACAATCCATATTCATCAAAGTTTATCATAAAGTTCTTTTTTATTTCATACAGTGCATTATGATTTCTTGATGATGTTTTTCTTTCCAAAATCTGAATGCAAAATTAGTTATAAGGTTTTTTTAGATGATTTGACTAAAGATCCAATTGTTGATGAATGGCTGCGTGAAGCATTTTCTGCAGTTGATGTGGATAAAAAAAATGAGCTTGGTCTAAAGCAAATCCATCACCTGTTAAATTCTTTAAATATTTCTAATGAAGTAACAGATTTAAAACAAAAACTTAGAGTGAGTGTTTCAATGATTAAACTTTTTAGTAACAAAACAAAAACGAAAAATTTTGAAAACAAAATCTAAAAAGTTCTCCTAATGCTGTAAATAATATAAGATGATGCAAATGATAGCTTTTCTATACATCCTATGTTTTTCAATTTTATTGCTCTTATGTAATCTTTTGTATTCTTTTAAATATTTTAGTGTTTCTAAAAATTACTTTGTTTTAAAGTGTAATTTGATTGTTTTAACAGAATAATTTTGCTGTTTCTACTTTTTCTGTTTAAACTCTTTCCACACCCTGTTAGTAAAAAGTGTTATGTTTCCCCAAGTTTGCCCCTAAACCTGCTTTGTTGTTATCATTACTATAATAGTTATTATTGTTAGTAAAAGTAATACTATTATGATTTATAGTATGATTTTTATTGTTTAACTAATGTTATAAGTATCATTACTTTAACTAATATTACCAGTAGCTTTTTGTTCTTTCTAAAAAAGAGTGCTTTTTGTTCTTTAAAAAGGAGTGCTTTGAAGGAAGAAAAGATGAAAATGGAACATTGACAAGGATTGAATTTGCTAAATTTTTCAAATTGTTTTCATTTAACAAAAATGAAGTTTCTGGCATTGTTAAAGAATATGGCAGGTACCTGTATTTTCTCATTTCTCTTAATAAAGTAATTTCTCTTAATCTTACAAGCTTTTATTTGTATATGCAATAAAATCTTTTTTGTATGTATTATGTTATAGCTCCAAGTTACATTACAATAATCTTTTTAAAAATAGTATATTATGTACCCATTGAAAATCTACTCATTTGGCAACACTTTATCAATAAATCAAGCAACTTTAAAGGATAAACACATAAACCTTGTGTCCAAGTATATATATTTGATCATGGTGTACTCTTGTGTCAATACCCCTTTCCTTCCCTCCCCTTTCAAGGATTTAAATGAAAAATTATTCTTTCTTCCCCAGTTAAATATAGTCCTAATAATGCTCAGATTATCCCACCCCACCATATTCTACATGTAAACATCAGATCAGAGAGGACCTTAACAGTAGATCAAGAAACACTTGAGGGCAAAACACATTAATAACCTCATATTCATATTTTGTATGTCTATGTCAATACAACTCTCTCTCTAAAAATGACTCCCTCATCTCAAGAACCTTCAGAAAGTATCTCAATTAGCATCAACCCAAGTAACCTTAACTCTTAAATAAGGCATTAGAATAGAAAAAAAACAAAACACCATAATCAACTTAGAAATAAATTAATTTAAAAAAAGAAAACCTCGTATTTATAGATAAAGATCATTAATAAATAGAAGACCATAAGTTTAAAAAAAGGAAAAAAAAAAGAAAAATAGCAGGAAACCGAAATTAGTAAGAAACCCCAAGAAAGAAAAATAATACAAACGCTTTCTAGCAAAAGGTTTTTTAAACCGGAGCAAAGTAAACATTTTAAGCTACTAATTTATGCATGAGAATCACAAAAATGTTTGCTGCAATTCAATTCTGATTATGTTCAGTTCTTTGAAATTCATCTTTGTTTGCTAAACAAAATGCATTCAATCACTATTTAATAAAAACCTGCCATAAAACTAATGTAAAGTATAAACTATTTCATTAAAAAGCTGATATTAATAGTTAAAAGAAAAACTAAACCACACTTGTCCATATCAATTTATAAGTTTAATAGCACATGTTAACATTAGGTTCATAAAATTTCAGTTACAAAGTATGTCTACTTTAGATTATAGCTAACAGCTAGCATCAATTTTCTTCTTTCATTTACAGATAAGTCTCTTGTTCTCTTTAATGCTCTTTTGTTATTCTTTTTTCAATTTTTATTACTTTTTTAAACAAATTCTTTTGATGATAACTTTACTGTTAAAATAAGAACTAACTTTTAACCAACAAAAGAATTCACTATTTTCCATTCAGAGTGGGTTCGCAAACTGACAGCCACAAATGTGTATTCCTTTTTTGTATAATTTTTTGAACCATTCGACAGTTTGTTTACCAGCATCTTTGCAAAGTGTTATCACACACCCTGAAGTAAAAAGAAACAAAGAGATAAGGCCATCAGAAAGGTTTTAAAAAGAATCTGAGCTTACAAAACAACCTGGGAACAAAGCAATTATTAAAACAACCTGGGAACAGAGCAATTATTAAAAAAAACCTAAAAACAGATACCTTTCAATTTAAAAAAATTAACAATTTGTTGTTTTCTAAACAATGCATAAAAATTAAACAGCCTGTTAGAGGGGTGGTAAATATTCCCCCTGTTGTTATCTGGTTTTAGGGTATATATCATGCATACATATCATGTATATATTATGCTCAAATTAAAAGTTTTTTGAATTAAAATGTATCAAAAGCAGTACTGAGGTTAAGAGACTTACAAAAATGTTTTGCAAGTTTGTTGCTGATATTTGATAATATTTTCTTATTTTCTGGGTTATATATATAGTTCATAGAAGTTTAAAAAAAATTTGTGACTTGCTTCATGAACTCTTTCCTTTTATAAAGTATTACATTCTAAAAATTAAGTTCTGCGTACTATAATGTAATTGTGTAGCACTCTTTTTTTAGGAATATTCATGGCAAAACATGCTTGAACGCAGAGTCTCTACAGAGGTTTTTTAAAGAAGTCCAACAGGTAAATATTTACAATTATAAAATTATAATTATAAATATTTATAAAATTATAAAATCCCATGTCTGAAAATATCCTAAAAAATAATTTGTTTTTTTTCATGAAGAATATTCATTTTCCTTATATAAATAAGCCTTCAATTATTGTTTATAGTAAATAAGTATAAGAGAAAATATGATGTAAGATGTAACTCAAGGTTGAAAAGAACTACAGACGTTTATTTTTTTTTTTTGCAAACAAAAACAAAATGCAAGTTAAGCTATGAAGTTAAACACCCATACCTAAACTAAAATGGTAAAAATAATGAAATAGTATATTTATTTATAAAGCCTATAAAATTTGCCTTATAAAATAATTGGCTTTAGAAAGAGACAATAGTTTTAAGACTATTAGAAATATGCAATCAGTATTTTTACAAATATACTTAAAAATTATTTCTTTTGTGCATTAAATATATTTTTTAATATATTGATTTATTGATTAATTATCAGGAGAATTTCAGTTTGGATGAATGCAAGAAAATGATTTCAAAATATTATGAAGTTAAAGATACTCTTTCTTCTAAAGGTTAATATTGCATATACTTGTTTCAACTAAAGTTTGATATCAAATATGTTAAAATTAAATTTTATTGATTATTTTTATTTTTAAATTTGTAAATGTATGTAATTATTTTATCTTTTATGTTTGTAATAATAAAATCTGGATTTGGTTTATCCTAATTAATTAAATGTTAAACAAAGCTTGACGATTGATCAATCAGAACAAACCAGTCTTTTAAGTTGCAAACTATGAAAGATCATTTTTAAAAATGAAAAAAATTGACCAAGACAAAGTATTCTATGATTTAAATAATTAGAATAATTTATAATTTAAAATTATAGTTATAAAAATTATAAGTATAATTTAAAATTGAAGAAAAAAAAAAAAAACCAAAACACTAACATTCAGCATTTTTTCAGCATCATTAGTTTTTTACTTCAAGTCATATCATTATGCAAACTGACATGGTTTTCATGGTTGCAGTGATTAATTTTAAAATAGGATATTTGATGGGTCAATAATTAACACTTAGTAACAAACATGTAAATATTATAAATATTTAAATGTAAAATTAGTAAACAAATTAATAAATTACTTTGTTTAACAGTTTTATATTTAATTATTGAACTTTTAAGGTTTAATAAAAATTAATCTACTAAAAATATATATGTTCATATAGTAAAAAATAAAATAACATTTTTTTTTTTCTATACATGTACATGTTATTTAAGTTTTGCTATATGACTCTTCAAATGTCAATAATAATTTGGTTCGATTGGTTTTCTTTGACCCAAATTTAAACTAGATTAAAAAAAAAACAACCAGATGTTACAACAAACTGGTGAGCTATTTGTAAAAACAATTAGTTTTCCTACATTTTTATTTAGAGTTATAGCATTAATTTGGAATTTAGATAATTATTGGAGTTTTATTTTGTATAAATTATATATTTTTTTACAGGATTAATAAGGATATTGATATCTGAAGGTAATGATATTCTTGACCCTATACATAAAAAAGTTCATCAAGATATGAACCGACCTTTGACAGATTATTTCATCAACTCTTCCCACAACACGTAAGTCTGATACAGCTATTATCAAATTAAGAAGAATATGTTATGTCGTTAATTGAGTAGTTTACAAGTTAAGTTTATTAATTCTTTACTTTTGAATATTTAAAAATTTAAGTGTCGATTGTACCCAAACTTTTTATATTCAGAAATAACCTCCTTAACAAAAAAGTTTGCACTATTAATTCTTTTTTTTAATTTATATTTTAAAGAGAATTTAGGCAAAAAGATATAAAATAATTTGATTGGATTTTGTAACTTTTTTTAATGAAACATGCACTTATATAAAAGTAATGAAATATATAAAAATAATGAAATATATTTTATATAAAAGATATATATATATATTAAAGATATATATATATATATATATATATATATATATATATATATATATATATATATATATATATATATATATATATATATATATATATATATATATATAGCAAGCCATATATATATGCAAGCCATTGGTAAATAAAACAGGTGGCTGGCTCACAAGTTTTAGTGGCTAGCTGGCTGGATAGCCAGCTAGCCACTAAAAAAAAACACAAAACTACCTGTGGCTGGCTTGTAAAGAATGAGGCTGGCTGAAAGTGGAAAATATCCTCTCTTGTTTTTAGTTATTACTAAGTTTATAACACACCCCTAAATTATTTCACAGCAAATTAATGTTTTCGTGTATAAAAATAATCATATTCATATTAGTTGGGTCCAGTAAACTTCTGTGAGAATTAACAATCAATCCTGCAGTTGAAAACATGGATTCCACTGCTACACTACTTGATGGAATACATAAATATTCATTTGCCAAATGTGCCAGATAGGGAAATTTTTTATGGTTATTTTTCCAAAACACCACAGGATCTTTTTCTTCTTCTTCTGTTGGCAGACAATTAACATAATTATTTACTTCCCTTGCTAGTGTTTGATGCTTACTTTGATCATGATTTGGTAGCGTAGTTTTTATTTCTGGAAGCAGTAATTTCTTCGCAGTTGGATGATTTCCTAAAACATAATGATTTTAATTGAACATTATAATGGTTTTAATTGAAAAACATAAACATTTAATTGAACAACATTTTTGGTCAATTGAACGTTTGTTTAATATTTGATTAATTAAAATTAGTTATATTATTTAACATTTTTGTTTTATTTATATCATAACTTTTATTTATTTAGCTTACCATCTTATTTTATATTATTTAGCTTACCATCTTTTAGTAGTTTATTGTCATTTTTATCAACTGCATTGTTAATTGCTGAATTTGAATTTGAACTTTCTGTAAAACTTGATAAAGTCTCTAAGAGTATATCAGTTGCATCATTTAACTGCTAGATCTAAAAAACAAGATAATTTGGCTGTTTTTGACAGTTTCAGACGCTGTTCTAATTTTAAGCTACAAGCTAGTTTAAGCTTTTTTATCACAGGTAAATCGTTAGAAGATACCTGGAGGAGAGATGCAACTTTATGCTTGACCAATGGCAAAACAGAGAGAGAGTTACCCCCACTCACAACTTCTGTCAAGTTTTGAAATGGTTTAAAGAACTTTACAAGTTCGCTTAATAATTTTAGATCAAATTCATCTAGGCAAATTCTCTTTTTCCAATTTTTTTTAAAAGTTTTTTTACACCATTATATAACTGTTCAATAGGCTCTGTCATAAAAAGTGCACTGTTCCATCGATTACATACTTGGAGTTTTAAACTTTTATGTTGTTTAGATTTATATTTTGAGTTCTCTTCAACTAGATTACCATTTTTTTCATATTCATCCTCACTATCTACAATAAGCGGATTAGGTTTAATTGATTCTCATTCGATATTAGTTTAATTGGGAATTGTTCATCAAGATTAACAAGTTCTTTTACTTCAGCAATTTTTCGTAATTTATTATAAACATCCACATCATCATTTGTACACAAAAATTCGTTAATTAGAACAGTAGATTTGAAGTTCAAACATGTAAAAATATTTCGACATTTCTTGAGCAATTTTAAGACTTCGGAACATTTGTTAAGACCATCAGAAACACAAATGTATACCACATTACATAAAATTTAGTAATCAAATTTAAAAATAATATAACTAATTATTTATATGTTAGGCTTATTAGTATGTTGCATCTGGAAAAGTCAATAAAAAGCAATAGCATTTCAAAACATCTTAAATTAAGAGCAATAAAAAGCTAAATATTGATAAATATGACAAACGCTATTCTGATGTGCTCTAAAATGATGAACTATTATGGCCGCTCTATTAAGATACAAGGCATTGCGGTATTTGCTAGTATAACCTTTAATGAATAAACTTATTCTGAATATAAGCAGAATTAAATAAAGAAAATCAAGTTAGTATAGAATTTATCCTCTAGTATTGGTTACTTTCTGTTATGTTTCTTAACAGATCCAAAGAAAAGTTCGACTTCAGTAAAGCTTTTATTTTTGATTCAGTAATACCAATACAATAATATCACAAACTTAATATTTATAGTAAAATAGAAAGTTCCTAGAAAGATACAGAACATTCTGGAACGTTATTATGTATCTAGAGGGTTCTATGGAAGATTCTCGAATGTTCTGTTGTATCTAGAAAGTTCTAGAATGGACCGTAACATCTCCTCGCCAGCTTGGTTTTACGGAGAGCAAGCGTTTTGATTATTCTTAGATAGGCATCTACTAGATCGTCTTGTTTTGACTTGTTTTTTATCTTGACCAGTCGGCTCACACGACAACAAATCGGGCTGTACTATTATTGACTCCTCCACCTCCCCGGAGTTGTAGCGATGCCTGAGTTGTTCAATATGACGATGCCAGACTAGACCATCAGGCTCTGTCTTCACTATGACAGATCGAGGACCGCATACTTCAGTGACAATAGCCGTAATCCATTTTGAGTTGTAATCATTACTTGAGCTAAAATATCTGGCATAAACCAAGTCTCCCACTGAATATTTTACAACTTTGGAAGAGTCCATAGATTGCTTTGATTGTTGTAAATGAACAGGGGATGGCAAAAGCAGATCGATTTGCGCCCGAATTTGTCTGCCATTGAGTAATTCGCTAGGAGACGATCCATTTGCTAAAGGAGTTCGGCGGTAGACCATGAGAAATTCCTGAAGAGCATTCTTAGGAGGTAGGTTTGATTTCTTCATGGCTTTTTTGAAAGTTTGAACTAGTCGTTCGGCAGCACCATATGTGGCGGGGTGATATGGAGCACCTTTGAGCAGGACAATACCTCGACTATTACACCATTCTAGAAATTCCTGAGAAGTGAATGAGGAATAGTTATCGGTAAATAGAGCATGTGGATAACCGAAGTGTGCAAAATCTTCTTCCAGTAAATCAATGGTAGATTTGGCACTAATAGAAGACGTAGGATGAATACATGGATATTTAGATAGAGCATCAATCATGATAAGCCAATTAGTACCCATGAAATTGATTGCATGATCAAGATGTAGACGACTCCAAGGGCGTTCTGGTAGCATCCATGGATGGACTGCTGGTTTTGATGGAAGGTTCTGATTTTCCGCACAGGTAGTACACTGGTGTGCTAGATTAGTGATAGCTGAATCAATGCCTGGCCAATATACGGCAGATCGTGCGAGTTGTTTCATTCGTTGAATGCCGAAATGACCTAGGTGCAGTATCTTCAAGACTTGATCTTGAAGAGTTTTGGGGACGACAACACGTGGACCATAGAACAAGCATTTGCCTGAAACTGAGAGAGCTTCGGAAAGTTTTTGGAATTCCCGTATCTCGTCATTATTGTCGGATTCGACCCAACCATCTCGAACATTGCGAATAACTGCAGCGATGACAGGATCTTTGCTCGACTCGCGGACCAAGATATTCGGATCATGCATATTGATTTGACGACTAACGGTTTTCACCGCACAAATCATTAAATTTTCTTCGCTACTTTCCTCCCCATCGAAAATGCGATCATGGTCAACCGGTAATCGACTGAGCGCGTCAGCGTTGCCGTGTTCAGCTGTCTTACGAAACTCGATTTCATAATTGTATTGGCTAAGAATTAAAGCCCATCGAGCCAGTCTATTTGCTGCCATAGCTGGAGTAGCCTTTGTTGGACCAAATAGAGCCAGTAGTGGTTTATGATCAGTGACGATGGTAAAACGACGACCAAAAAGAAATTGATGAAACTTTTTTAAGCCAAAAATTATTGCCAATGTTTCTTTGTGAATTTGACTGTAGCGACGTTGACAATCAGTGAAAATCTTCGATACATTTGCAATTGGACGTTCAGAGCCATCTGCTAATCGATGAAACAATATGGCACCAATACCAACTTCTGAAGCGTCTGTTGCCATTCCTAACGGTTTCGAAGGATCGAAGTGAGTAAGAACTGAATCAGATGATAACAACTGTTTCACAGCTTCAAAAGCTGACTGTTGTTCGGATGTCCACTGCCATGGCACATCTTTCTTAATTAGACGATAGAGCGGGTCTAATGTCATAGACAAATTTGGAGGAAGAAATTTGCCGTAAAACTGTACTTGACCAAGAAAAGATCGCAGCGTATTAACGTCCTTAGGAACTGGCATAGCCAAAACAGCATCAACTTTGTTACCTTTAGCAATACCTTCCGAAGATATTATATGACCAAGATATTCGATCGAAGGACTAGCGAAAATACATTTTTCTAGACGACAGCGTAGTCCGTCTTTGCTTAGTCGTTGTAGAAGACCACGCAAGTTGGAAATGTGATCGGCTGCGTTGTTGCCACTGACGAGAATATCATCGAGATAGACAGCTACACCAGGTAGATCACTTGTTAATTTATCCATTGTCTCTTGAAAGTACCCCGGTGCTGAAGTGATTCCAAATGGAAGACGTAGCTGAAGAAGTACACCAGTATGTGTACTGAGAGCCAGTCGTCTCTGAGAAATTGGACCCAAACGAATTTGATTATAAGCGTCAGCCAGGTCAATTTTTGTGTATCCATAACCGTCACGCAGTTTACGCAACAGGTCTTCTGGCAACGGCATTGGGTAGCGATGAGGTTCTAGCTGAGTATTAATGGAGACTGAATAGTCGCCACAAATTCGAATCTTTCGTTTTGTTTGTCCCGGAAGCGCGGTCTTTTGAATTGGAACCACAGGTGTACCTTCGTCGTTGAATTGAGTACGTTTCCAAACACCATGCTTGATACCAGCTTCGTAAGCGTCAACCAGATCTTCTTGAATAGCGAAAGGTACAGGTCTTGGACGGCAGAAGATAGGCTTGTAGTCAGGCTTGAATTTTATTTCAAGTTCAAAGTCTTTCAAACAACCCAATTCTGGTTTAAACAGGTCTGGAAACTCAGAACATAGAATTCTGCACCTTTGTTGGAGATCTGTGTCAGGTTTGAGATGCTCAAAGACCTTAGCCACAGTACTCTTGGATGATTTCTTAATCTTTTCATCAACTGAAAGATCAAGTAGTCGAATACCCGATCGGCCAATAAGATTTAGTCCAGGAACAGAAGTTACGTGGAACCAGATCTTGCAACAGGTTGTTGGAGCTTTAACTGATAATTCAACTTTCCCTAGTATCGGAAGTTGATGCTTGCTTGCTGACTCGAATTGTAAATCTGACGATTGAAGATGTGGTTTACCCAAACTTTGCCATAAAGTATGGGTGATGAAATTGGCGGGAGCTCCAGTATCGAGTTCGAATCTTATCGAATGCCCATTAATTTGGAGATTTTGTGTAATTTCATCATCAACATTGATTTGGTTGACTTGGCGAAGTACTTTAGTCTGTCCATAAATGAATATAGGCTTGACCGTCTTTCGGGATTCAGCTTTTTTCTTGAAACAAACTGCTTCAATGTGACCATTTTTACCACAAAAATTACATTCGGCGTCCTTGAAACGGCAATTTTTGCGTTCATGGGTCGATTTGCCACAACTTCTACAAGCGGTTGACTCAGTCTGAGATTTGTTTTGTCGAGGAGCTGAGGATTTGGATTCCGATTTATGTTGCCCCAACTTATTGATTGGGAGAGACATCGGAGACTTTGAGGGACCAACGGCAGTTTCCTTGGCTACCTTGGCGGCCTCCTCAGTTTCGGTTGCTATTTCTACCGCCTTGGCGAAAGTTAGATCTTCATTTTTGCACTTGAAAAGAGCTTTGAGCACTGCTTCATTTTTAATAGAGCAGATAAAATGTGTTCAAAGAGCTTCATCCAGTGGATTTGTGATGTTAGCAAAGTCGCATGTTGCAGCCAATTGTCGAATTCGAGCAACCAGTTGTGGAATAGATTCACCTTGATTTCGACCAATGCTTGACCAAAATTTGAATCTTTCACGAACAAGAAATTTGGTTGGATTGTATTGTTCTTTCATGAATTGAGCAATTTGATCATACGAAAGATGGTTGACTGTCAAAGGAGTCTCTTGTTGGCTTGCAAGATTGCACAACTGTTTGTAGATGACTGGAGTTTGACAACTGAGAAAATAAGCAGCTTTGTTATTTCTTGTTATACCCCGAGCTTTAGCGAATGTTTCGAATCTTTCCTGATAGTCGACCCATAATTCAGCTGTTGAATCAAAAGCAGCAAAATCTTGAGTGACCTTTGATTCATTGGCTTCAAGCAGTTTGACAATGGCGTCTTGTTGCTCTTTGATTTGTCGCTGTTGTTCGGCTAGTTGTCGTTGACTAGCTTCTTGCAGCTTCTGCATTTCTGCCAATATCGCTACCAGAGTAGCACCGTGTTTTTCTTCCATAAGTAGTTTTTACAAAATAGAGAGATCTTCGTCGCCAAAATCTGTTATGTTTCTTAACAGATCCAAAGAAAAGTTCGATTTCAGTAAAGCTTTTATTTTTGATTCAGTAATACCAATACAATAATATCACAAACTTAATATTTATAGTAAAATAGAAAGTTCCTAGAAAGATACAGAACATTCTGGAACGTTATTATATATCTAGAGGGTTCTATGGAAGATTCTCGAATGTTCTGTTGTATCTAGAAAGTTCTAGAATGGACCGTAACACTTTCATTTTAATTTTATTTTTTTTTGTAAAACAAAAAAATCAAAACAAAAAAGTATGTTTCTTTAAAACTGTTGTTTCCAGCCATTCAATTTAACAAACATGGTTATACAGATATAGGAAGTGTTTTCTGTTCCTTGTAGTTACTTATTGAAAGATCAAGTTGTGGGAGTATCCAGTATTCAAGCTTATAGTAATGCTCTGAAAAAAGGGTGTAAAACTGTTGAGAGTGAGTCCCCTTTTGTGTTCTGAAAAATACAATATGTATGGCTCTTAATTGAGTTGAATGTTTTTTATAATAGATATTTATATAAATGAATAATTTATATATTGTTAAATGCAACAAGAATATTAAGCTATTGGTTAATATAAAATATCTACTTTTTAAATTGAAAAATGTATGTTAATTGAAAATAATTTTCCGTCGACGCTTCTTTCTTATTCCAGTGGACTGCTATGATGGAGAAAACAATGAGCCATTAATCTACCATGGTTACACGTTAACATCTAAAATTCTATTCAAGGATGTAATTAATACTATTCTACTTGATGGTTTTTCACTATCTGAGTATGTAAAAGAATATTTGAAGTAACCTACAAATAAGACTTTTAAGACATTTTAAAAAATTTTTTTGGATCTTGAGTTTTAATATTTGTATTATAATTGATTTTGTTTTTAGTTATCCTTTGATTTTATCCTTTGAAAATCATTGTTCACTTGAACAGCAAATTGTCATGGCTCGATATTTAAAGCAAATACTTGGAAGTATGACCAGTCATTTGCAGTATATAAAAATAATTTAGAATTATTTGTAGATCTATTTTTAATTTGAATTTTAATTCAAAAACTTTTTTAATAATTAGTTTATTAACTAATCCTACTGTCAAATTAGTGTTGCCAATGATAACATTACATTACAGTTTCTTCTCACCTCACATTTTATGAAGTCTTTTCATTGAATAACAATTAAAGCATAATAGCAAGGACAATAAATAATTCTCACATATTATTTACATTTACCTTAATATTTCACGTTTCATATATTTTGCTTTACTGATTAAGTTTATCATATTGATCATACTTTTCTTCTATTTTTTCATTTTCATTTCATCTTCCAGCTGATTACAATATTTTCTCAGTTTATTTCAGACACCTCCATGAGCTTTTGGACAACAGTTTTTGAAAATTTTTGTGATGCCACACCCCAAATTCAGGAAAATTAATTGTTATCTGCTGCAATTTTATCCTTCTTATGCATTTCACAAAATTTTTGCATCTCACATATCACAAAATTTTTCAATTGGACAAAGTTGTGGCACAATTGCAAGATTCATGTTTTTTGGGACAAACTTGATGCAGTTTTATTGATACAATTCAATTCTACTTCTTGAGTAATTGGAAATGCAAGATCAGGCCAGAAGTCAGATGACTTCCCAAACCATAACTTTCTTGCCAAATCTTTTGGTTTTAATTGATTTTTACAAAATGTCAGGTTTTGTTAACTTTTGGGATTGTATAAAATTGCCAGCTTGGGGGGAGGGGGGCATCAATCAGTCAAGTTTGCAGTAGATTTCAACTGTGTTTTTGGCTTTTGCTGATTGTTGTTGGTATATTCCAGGGAATTTTTGCTTCCTGCTTGATGTATGTCTTGTAGCCATATCTCTTTTTGACTTCTTGGATTGTTGACTTGGGAATACCAGTTTTTTTTCTTACATATCCCAAATGGAATACTCTGGTATTGTATTGATCCCCTAATCACTTTTTGGTCAAGTTTTAAACTTGATGGACTTCTTTCTTGGTTGCTTGACTTTCTTTCCAAATCCATGACCTTCACTCCACAATTTAATGATATGGTTGACAGTTTTCCTTTAAACAGTTTTGTCTGCGTTTGGCTTTAAGTACTTGGCATTGAAGGCTCTAGCTTTAGTCTTGGTCTTGTGGGTGCTTACCTTGTCCTTATAAGTACTAATCATTACTTCTTATCTGACCTCTTTTCATAACATTTACATAATTTATTATTTTTTTTTTCAGAAAAGTTATTTGATGACAGTTTGGATTTAAATCGCACTATTCTTCCCTCTCCACAGTCACTACGAGGAAAAATATTAATCAAGGTTTGTTATTGACTTTTAATTGGGTTGTACCTGTAAAATATTAAAAATATATAACTCAAAATTTTATAAATAATAATTTTAATTTTTTTAGGCTAAAAAATATAATGGAAATGAAGAAAAAAAAACTTCTGAAAATGATGACAAAATTAAAAATCGTAAAGCAACAAGTGAAAAAGTAACTTTCTTAAAATTATCCTCCTCAAAATGGTTACAAGTACTGTGCTTGGATTTTTTAACATTTTTTAAAGATTTTTAAATTTATTTTAAGTTTATTTAAGTTAATTATATTTTAATTTAATATAACAAAGGGCTTAAGATTAAACTTAAGATTAAAACTAATTTTTGATAACTTTTTTTTTAAAGTTTTATTAGAATTGCATAAAGTTTTTTCTTAAGTGATTAGTTGGCTATAATGTTATTTGAGGAAATTTCCAATTAGGGGCAATAATCTCCTCAATCTGAGTCAAATGCTCCCTATTCATGTTGGTAATAATGGTAGTTATAGCATTCTTCAGCGAACAAATGGTTTTATGAGAGTGTTTATTAGCCTCATGTTCACCTACACCCTAAATGTTATAATCCAGTGATTAAGGTCTGGGGAGCTAGGTAGTAATAAGTTTGATGTGGTGTGGACATTGAAATTCTCAGCCATTTGATCTTGTGTTACCATTGCTTTGTGTAAAGGAGCTGAGCTTTGCTGGAATTAACCGGAAGCACCTGGGAAAATAAGTAAGGTGGCATGACCTTTGTTGCTCACAACTCCTGAGCTAGTAATTTTGTGTGGATAACACAGGAATCTCTGTAGGTTTTCAATGTAGCCATCTATTATTTCTCTGGTTGATTTTTTGGTCTTGATTGAAATTGTTTTTGTCAGAAAAAAAAATTATAAAATGGCAGGAGCTTCTGGCTCCTTAACCTTTTTCAAAAGAAGTTTTCCTCAGATGGTTCTCTGCTCACAAGTTTGTGTCCTATTAACCTATTTTGCTGAGTCTTATTGATCTTTCCTCCTAAAGAGGAAAAGAGTCCAAAAACTGTTGCTGGCTGGATCAACAGTGAAATATTTTTCAACTGAGTTTTTTTTCTTAAACATATGGAACTTTTTGCAACATTCCAGTCTAAAAAAAATTCTTTTGGAGCATTCCAGTCTAATGGCCTTTAGATGATCAGTACTTTTTGATTCTGGCCAATAACCTGATACCAATCATCTTTTTGACAACTCTTCTCACTGCTTCTTCAGACACATTGAGGACTTTTGCCATCTTTCTGATTGACCTGATGAGGGTTTTTTTCAATCCAGTTTTTGATAGCACAGACTGGCTGGGTGTAACAATTGAAGACTTCTTTGCTGATCTTGATTTATGTTTGATATATTTTAATCTTTTTAACTATTTTTAACTCTGTAAACTGTACTTAGAGATATTCCAACTTCATTATTTGTGGAAAGGGCATTTCCTCATGGAGCAATCTAACTATCTCTTCACATTTGGCTCCCATTGTCAGAAATAAGATTATATCAGGCAATAAAAATATTTTCTCTTTAGTTTTTGATAAGTTTTTCATTAAAGAAAAGCTTTTCATTAAAGATATGTTTTCATTAAAGATAATTTGGACAATATTTTTTCCATGTATAAACAAAAATAATTGTTATTTTTTCTGATGCAACCTGTAGATACAAAGACCTCTTGGAGAAAAGATTTAAGAAGCTTTTTTTTCTATTTGAAGTGGTAATGTATTGATTAAACTCGTGTTTTATATCAAAAGGACTGACTCAACAGAAGAAGACATACTATGCCTAACATCAATAATTATAACAGTTATTGTAACTTATGAAGAAAAAAAATTAAAGAAATTAAGTACAACAGCAGCAATATGATTCAGCATACCCAAAAGCTTTAAGAAAAGTTAAATTAAGTCTTTAAATGACCTATCACTTTCAAAGAGGGTTGATGCCTGTGTGTCCAATACAAAGCAAACAAGATGTAGTTAGCTGGAGTACAAAATCTCTTTAATACTCATTGAAGATTGTAAATCCATCTTTGTTTTTAATGCCACAAGAAGGTTTTTTGATGATAGCAGATTCATAGTTACTATTCTTGTTATCTTTGTATAAAATGAAATGAGGATGTGTGTTCATTTTGTAATTTTCTCTGATTGGTTGAATTTTTACTGAGCATTTTGTTTTAAAAGCCTAAAGAAGTCAGTGAAAGAAATTCTAGACATGAAAAGGTAATGGCAAATTCATACCTCCAGTTATCTGGCATCTCCACATTCTTTTTAGGACCATGTTACAATCACATTCGATATAATTAGCAAGGTAGGGAAAGCTATTTTCACAAAGCTGTCACATCACAATTGAATGGCAACATCAGAGAGATAATAAATTGATGATCATTTTCTATTGTGCATTTACTTTAGCATTATTCTGTGCAAGATTTTTATCCAAATGGTTAAGTTTGACATAAATCACTTGTTGAGCAAATGCTCTTTCTTAGAAAGCCAATTATATTAAAATTACAGTTGCAAATAGTCCTGCATGATTAATGGCTTTTAAGGCCTAAAAATAGTTTAATTTGAAAAATTTTTAAATCTTTTTATTAACAAAAAGATGCAGTATTAGTATAATAAAATATAATGTTGTCCTGTGATTTGAAAAATCTTGTCTATTAAATTTTTTATTCAATATATAAAAGTTAAATATGTGTTTAAATATATGTTATGTATATTTAAATTTATCTTTGTTAAATATGCTTTCTGTAGAAAGTCAACATATCTGAAGAATTTTCCAACCTTGTAAACTATGCAGAATCTGTTTCTTTCACATCGCTGGATGAAGGGCTTGCTTGTAAGTATTTTATTTTAGTTGTTTATAAATTCTTTTTATTATTATTATTATTATTATTATTATTATTATTATTATTATTATTATTATTATTATTGTTATTGTTATTATTATTATTATTATTATTATTATTATTATTATTATTATTATTATTATTATTATTATTATTATTATTATTATTATTATTATTGTTATTGTTATTATTATTATTATTATTATTATTATTATTATTATTATTATTATTATTATTATTATTATTATTATTATTATTATTATCATTATTATTATCATTATTATTATCATTATTATTATCATTATTACTATCATTATTATTATCATTATTATTATCATTATTATTATCATTATTATTATCATTATTACTACTACTACTACTAAAAGATAATGGTTAAGTTTATTGTTTTTTTTTATTATCTTTGTTTTAATTTTTTTGAAATGTTTATTTAAAAAATAAAATGTGCATGTCACAAAAACTGAAAAAAAATTAAAATTCTTTTTCCTCAAAATCATTATCCAGACAAAAAAACAGTATTCACATAATATGAAGGGTGGTTACAAGTTTTAAAATTTTGGTTACAAGTTTTAAACTTGTGTAATAATCAGTAATTGTTAGCATATGTATATTTAAATTATATAGAGATTTGATAAATCAAATTTAATTTCAGAAAAGGACCATTAATATAATTCATACAAATGGCTGTTTAATTTTATTATTGATTTAGCCCAAAAGTATTACAAGAATGTTTCTCTTGGAGAAAAAAAGCTATTAGAGCTTGGTAAAAAAAATCCTGTAAAGTTTATTGAATATACTAACAAATTTTTGGTAAGGACATACCCTAAAGGCTCAAGAATAGATTCAAGCAATTACAATCCAATAAAAGGATGGATGAATGGGTGTCAAATAGGTAAAATATTTGAACCTTTCCTATGAAGCATAATTTTATGCGTACATAATTTTTTTTTTCTTATGTTACATCTGTCTTTTCTAGTTGCCTTAAATTTCCAAACCCAAAGTGAAATGATGGATATTAATGATGGCATGTTTAATTTGAATGGTAGATGTGGATATGTTCTTAAACCTGAGTGTTTAAGAAATGGTAAGTTACTACAGCTTATCTTATAAAGTTTGCTCCTGAATGAAATGCATCTCTAAAATCTACATCTTTTTTTTTTTTTGCACATTATTCTTGTAATTTTATTTTTTCTCAATAATCAATTGCAAAGCCTTAATTCTGGTAACAATTCTGATTGGGCTAAGCCCTTAGCTCTGCTTTGGTCACTCCAATTTTTTGATATTGTTTTCTGTCAACTATTTTTTGAAATCATGTTGAAACATTGATCCAGGTCAATTTTCAATTGATCTCCAGGTCAATTTTTTTAAGAGATTTTAAAAAGGAATACACTGAGATTATTGAACAAAGTAATTATGAATATGGCAGTGATGTTCTTGGGGTTGAATTTTTCTCATTTTTTTCTTCATACAAAAACCTCATCTCTCTATCCTATTTACAGTGGCTGCTGAAACTTCAAAACAATTCAAAATAACTTTTGCATAGTCAGTAGTTGTCTATAAGTTTTAATTACAAAAAAATTTGATTGGTAAACAAGTGTACAAACTGTTCTTCTGTATGTTTGATAAAAATGCTTTAGAATGGAGTTACAGTGGATTAGAATGCTCTAAAGGTTACATGTGCATTAAGGTGGAGCAATATACTTAAGTAATATTGAATTCATCATTTTTTTGCTGGATAACTCATTGGGACCAGAAAAAAAAAAAAAAGACTCACTAAATAATCTGACAAGTGCCTTTTATTTTTTATTACTTGTTATCATCATACTCCTCCAAGCTCTAAAGAGATTTTAAAACAGTTATTGTAAGGAGCAAAAATCTTATGAATTCCTTAAAAATTCCTAGTCTTATAAAGAGACATATCTTATGAATTCCTTTTTTCTATTCAATTGCTTAAACTTATAATATGACTAAGACATCCAGACTGGTGTCATCTGGTTTTTTTAAAATAATCTTTTATTAAGTGACTAAGAAGTATTAACTTCACTATAATCATTTTAAGCTGACTTACCAAGCAACTAATTTTGAGCTGCTCCAATTTTCTTCCCTTACTGATTGTCATTATCTCCTGTCCGTCTATTACATGTTTCACTTTTGTATGTCTTTTAAAAAGAAAGGAATGCAGAATCTCTAGATTTTTTTAATTTTTTTTTAAGAAATTGAGTTTGAAATTTTTTTATTTAAGGTAGCTTTAATCCACTAGAAGTAGGAAATTCTGGAAAAGGAAGTCCTTTTAAAGTTATTATCAAGGTGAACTTTATTGTTGTGTCGATACTCAAGATTATTTACAAAACTTTTTATTAACAATTGTCACTATGAATATTTTTTAAAATAGTAAGATTTTATGTATAAGCAGATAATCAGTGGTCACCTGCTTCCTAAAGCTTCGAAGGATGACAGTGTGAGTATTTTTTTTTAACTAATGATTTTTAAAACAACAGCCAGCAAGTCAACTCTCAACAAACTCAAAAGTTTTAAGTTTGTTGAGAGTCATTTTTTTTTTTACTATTACAATAACAATCTATATGATAACTGTAATATACTGTTAATGTATATGCAATAATATATTTGCTATTTATAACAATGCCTTTGGTATAGTAAAAATGCAATTGATTTTTTTTTCATTTTATTAAAATACTTGATCTTTTGTTTGATTTAGATACCAGACCCCTATATCAAACTTAATATACATGGCATACCTAAAGATGAAGTTCTGGGAAAGTTTACAACAAAAAAAGTTGTTAAAAATGGTATGTTTTTGTGATATTTTCTTTAATATAAGTTTATAATTATATGTCAAAGTTTTTTTTCATTTACAATCTTTTTTACTTATGAAATTTTTAAACACTTTAAGCAATGATTTTCTAATTAGTGTTTAAAATAATTAATAAAAAAATGTTACAATTTGCTTTTAAGAAACTTTTTTTCTCAAGGTTTTAATCCTCAATGGGGTGATGAGTTTCAGTTTTACTTGTATGCTCCTGATCTGGCACATATAAGATTCGCACTTTATGATAGTGATATGGGTATTGATGACTTTATAGGACAGTATTCCATACCTTTCACTGGGATAAGAACAGGTCTTTGATTGCTATTACTTTGCTAATAATCTGTCCATAATTGAATTATAATTAGTTTAATTTGTAATTTACAACTACTTATTGATTTATTTATTAAAAGTTTTTTGTTCCCATTCTTTTTTGCTGTTCATGAAAATATTTTTATTGTGTTTTTTTTTGCAAATTTGAATTATTTATTTAAACTGGTAGGTTATCGTCGGGTGCCTCTCCTCAATCGTTCAGGAAATGTTATTCGAAATGCTTCACTTTTAATCTACATCCAGACTATTCTCACTAATAAGTGATGTAGTCTTGATTGTTTTTAATGATATTTTAATTTTTATTGCACATAGATTAAATATATATTTTTGTTGAAATATTTATATAAATTTTTATATTTACATCTTTATATCACTATTGGGAGAAATATTCTGTTATGATTTTTTTTATTCTAAATGTCTAAGATTTAACTGTTAACTGTATAAAGTGGTGTTTTCAAGTTATTTTTTATTTAAAGATATTTTTATTTATTTAAAATTAAACTTTACTTCTTCTGTAGACCTAATTTTTAAACACTCAATATTTAAACACAAGTTTTTTTATTGTATATATTTTGTTTTGATTACTAAGTTGTGAAATACTTTAACTTGATTGTTAAATCTACTATAATAGTTGTGTTGTGACCATCATAGTTATTATGCCAGTTGCTGTGATCTCGTATCCTTCACTCTGAGGCATATTGTTTTTAATTAGAGTTATTTTTGAGTCTAGCCAAGGTATTTTTTAAAGCAATCGACAGGAACAACTATAATTTTTGTCTATTTATTGAGTTTTTTTAGCTGTTTGACTTAGTTTGTTAATTGATGCAACAAAAAGTAAACATCTTTGATTTTAACCAATCCATTCATGAAATCAATTTCATAATTTAGAGAAAAGTTAAAAGAAAAAGTAAAAAAAGAGAGAACTTTACAGAGCAAAAGGATTTTAAAAGCTATTTCATGTAGTGAATCATATAGCTAAATATTATTCTCAATTAACCAACAGCCAAAATGTCAACACACAGTGTTGAACTAACAAATTTGATATAGGTATGTGTTGTGTTTTGCTGATGTGAAATAAAAAAAAATTGGCTTCATCTCGATTTATAAGTTAATAATTTCTTTGACTTCAAGACGTGAAAATCAAACTTGATTTAATATGAGTAAATATGTAAATATGAACAAAAGGTGAATATCTAAATATATTGAATATTTAAATATAAACATATTACATTTTAATTTTACTATTGCCATGACACAATAAGGTTTGTGTGTGCCAGTTTGAAAGATATTTCAATGCTTAAGTATTCAATAAAAAAAAAAGGAAAAACTAATATGAACATTATCGGTGGAGACACCTGGAGGGTTTATAGGGGGTGCAGATCAACTAATACCATTTGTGTCTGACATGAATAAGAGTGTATACAAAACAAAGTTCATTGCCTTGCAGCCTGGTTTCTATAAAGCAGAAATTGCTCTTGAGTCAGATATGAACATATTGTCTGGCACATTAAACAGAAAAAGATTTTAAATTACCAAAGGTATTAAGATTTTTACAACAGCAGATGTTTTGTTAATCATGTTGCCATTAGTTTGAACTCCTGTTTGAAATAGATTCATAAATTTTCAGGTTTTTTTTGGGGCTAATAAAAATAAATGTTCCTGTTTTATAAGGGTTTTTCTATTTTTTTGAGCTGTTTCTACTTCGAATTTTTATTGTGGTTTCTTTAATGGTAAGCTTTAAATTTTAAAGTTCTTTTTCTTTTTTAAATTTAATTTTTTTTTCACGTACAAAGAAGTTCTTAATATAGTTTGAATTAAAGTTTTGGATTAATGTGATTTAAAAGAATTCCGTTTTTTTTGATTTTACAAGTACATATACAATTTAAACATGGGGTAAATAATACGTATCATCTTCTAGTGTAATTTGATTTACTGATAAGGGTTTACTAAAAGAGTTAATCTTTAACAGGTACATGTTATGCTAGTTGTTAAATATCTTTGCAAAGGTCTTTTTATTTGTTATCATACAGATGTAATGAAAGCAATGTTTTCTTATGAAATGTATAATTATGTAATATATGTCAATATATGATGTAATTGCAAAAGTTGTAGTGATTTTTACACATGTTAGATATCCAGGCTAGCTTTTATATTGTGTCAAATAACAAACAATAGAGTTTAATATTCATAATATATTTAACTTTATTTTTTGTTTCATCTAATAAATTGCTATGCAAATAATATGAAATTCTTTACTATTGCTACATTTAGAACTTTTAGATATCCAGGCTAGCTTTTGTTAAATAAAGTTGGTAAACTTTAGATATCCAGGCTAGCTTTTGTTAAATAAAGCTGGTAAGCTTTAGATATCCAGGCTAGCTTTTGTTAAATAAAGCTGGTAAACTTTAGATATCCAGGCTAGCTTTTGTTAAATAAAGCTGGTAAACTTTTTACTCTTTTTGAGAATGGTTTAACATTTTGAAATCAGCATCAAAATAAAACTACCAAAACCTATTAAAGTTATCACAGAATTACATAGTGGTGTTAAATTATTTTGTTTTATAAAGGCAGATCTATTTATAAAGGTAGATCCATTTACAAATCAATGTTTTGACATCATAATAAGTTCACTTTGTAGTTTTTTTTGTTTAAAAATGGTATCTTAAGTACTTCTTTTTGGCAAACTGCAGCTTTTAAAAAACATCCAAATTGATGGAGGAAGATAATTTGATCTCAGCATCACAAGGAACAAGATCTGATTATGATAATGATAACACACAAGATTTGAATGAAGATGGTGAGATTGTATTCTATTACATAAAGTTTGAAATAGTAAACTATTTCTGTCTCTATTGCATATGGTTGTAAATTCATAGGAAACTAAACATAGATTTTTATGCAACCCTACTTTTCTTTGATCTTTTTATTTTGTATGTTCTCTCATTTGTTAAGTTATATTTGTTTATTTTTAATTTATTCTCTAAAAAAACAAAAAACAATTTAGTTAAATAATGTAGTTGTTTTTTCAATGCAAAATATCCAAATGAAAATTTTGGCCATAAAGAGTCAAATATATTGTTCTCATTTTTTATGTTTACATTTTGTATGTTTACATTTTATTTCTACTTGTATTTCTATCTGATCTCTGGTTATTTATAATTGTAGCAGCTTCATTTCAAGACTCTTTAAGAGTCTTTAAAAAGAGATGTTAAAAAAACTGCATTCTAATGTATCTGGAAGCAAGCGCTATGAAGTATTTTAAGCTTGCATGGCTTCACCTATGGTATAGTTAGTTGTCTTTTTTAAAAAAGACTAAAATGAAAGATGAAAGTTTATATAAAATTTGTTTTTAGAAGGTCAAACTAATGTTGCAATTCCTTATAGAAACTGTGCAGAAAGAATTGTAAGATGTTTTTTTTTTATCTCCATCAATTTTGTAAATTCTTAGTCTTAAACATTTTACTGTTTTTATCTCCTTTGTTTTAATTAGTTTGCAGATGTTTTTACATGTATCGCTTCTTTTTTACTTTTTTTTTTTCTTTTACTTATTAGATTTTTGTTATTGACATCAGTTTTCTATTGGGAATTTCGACCAATCAACAATCTGGAGTGTTTAAGTACGATTCTAAGTATATTAGAATTGTCATAAAGCAAAGGTTTTTGATAATAAATTTTTATTGATAAAAACTTTTGCTTTGTTTTTATTTTGTTTATTGTTCTCTGAATGTTAAAAGTATGCAAGTCACACTATTTAAAAATAAAGCTATAATTATAATAGCACTCTTTTTCTTTTTTAGTTGCATACAATGTGTGAAATTATATTTATATTTCAAAAGAGTGTTACTCTAAGTTATTTATTCACAATCTTTTGGTTTAATAGAAATATCTGGGATTTGGTTAAGCGAGCTATCATAATGTTTATTAATATAAAAGCTTCTTATAACTCAAATCATCAGTTTGCAATTTCGGTTTTGGGAGAAGAAAATGTGCTATGGGTACGTTTTTCTGTATAAGAGGCTGAAGTAATTACTTGCTGCTCTATAGAATTATAGCAAGTGTTTTTGTTTTTTTAAAAAAAAAATTTTTTATGCAAAAATTGGTGGAAATATTTCATTAATTTTAGTTTTTTTCTTTTTTTTCAGTTGCTAGATATGACATCAAATATACAAATACTTTTAGATTGTCTTAATAGTATTGAATGCCCACATGAAAATATCGACCTCGAAAAATGCTGTATCCTTTCTTGAATTTGATAAGAATGACGTCAATTATTATGACGGTTCCATTACGATATTAGTTGTAAAATGTGAAAATGCTTTTTAGGAGTTTATGTAACAAGTTTAATCAGACTTTTTATAGTAAAGTTGTAATAGTCCATACTTAACAATAAATCCTTCACTAAATATATTTTTTTTTAAATCATAGCATTGGGAACAGTTTTTAAAAAAATGTAAGCTTAAATTAAAAATATTTTTCAATTGATTTTTAAGTTAATGGATTGTATGTATGCATGTTTTTGCTATCTAGTAATTATGCATGTTTTTGCTATCTAGTAATTAGATTTTCCCAAATTCTGCTTTATGCTCAATCTCTTATAAAATATCTTCCTGAAAAAAAATTTCTTTCATTTATATTTAGGTGTTTAAATAGTGTTTTTCATAGAAGACTTGATTTTTAGTCTTAGTGTTTAACAAATTTATTTTTGGAATAAAATAGGATAGTTGTGTTTGAGAGACTGCTAATATTGATTGGTTAGTCATTATTTCGTTCTATAGGAATCTGTTATAAATCTTACGTATTCATCTTTTTTTTCAAATAAAGTTCTTGTTTTATGCTTTAACAATTCGCGAGGTTAGAATTTTTTTGTTCTATCTCCTATTTTAAAAGTTGGGAAAAAATGAGTTATTAATTTTAGTAAGCAATAATTACTTCTAAAATGCGCTCTATTTTACAAGTTTTTTTCTAAATAATTTGTTTAAACATAATTATTTAAAGCACAATTTATTATTTCTTTAAAAATTAAGGCTAAAATTTTAAATAATTTTTACTTTAAGAAAAAAATCAAAACTTTCTCCCAACGTTTAAACTTGGAGATAGAACAAAATAATTCTAACCTCGCGAATTGTTTCATTTTACCGCTGAGTTTTTCAGCAGCTTTTCATGGTTCCATATCCCACAAAACATGTTTTTCCTATTACTCTTCTGCCATTTTTCAATGTTATTTTTTCACTCAAGTCTTTTTGAAACTGAACTTTCCAATTTTCAAACTTGTATTTTTGAGTTTGTATACCTTTAAATTCAACTTTCAACTCAAGAGTATGGCGTTTCTGTAAACTTTTTCAGCGGTAATTGTAATTGGCTTCATTCCTATCTCCTTCGTTCCTAATTTTTTTTTTTTTTTTTCTTTTTTTTCAGTTTTAATTGCAAATTTGTAAAAGCATGCAAAGATGGCAGGGGTGATTACGTTGTTCGTGTAATATTTATACATGGGCGAAAATCTCCGTTGGTTTTATCTCGTTCAGAGATGCTGGTAATAAGTACTCTTCAATTAGTAGTTTAAAAAGTGATTTTCACTTTATTTGTAAAATTGTTTAGTCGTGTAATGCTTTTTTTTTTTTTTTTTTTTTAAAGGAATACAATGAGGTCATCTCTTGTTCTCGGTTCTTCTTTGATGTTTTGTGCGTGCTTAAAGATGAAGAATATATAACTGAGTTCAAGGTATAGTATTATGTGGTTAGAAGATGGTCTATTCTTATTATATTCTTATATAAATCAGAAAATTTTACTGGTATTATTTCGCATATTATGGACTTGGTAGGACGGTTTTGATTTTTGCAATTTTCAATTATTTGCTTTATTTCCAAACGCTAGGAAAACATCGCGAATTTATGTGGACTCAAAGGAAGTAATTACGTAGTTGAAGCATTTAGGAATCCAGCGCACCTATTTGAAAGCATGGCTATTTTATTAGCTCATCCTTTACAGCGATGCTCACAGAATCAATGTCATTATAGCCTGGATCCAGAATGACTTCCGGTAAAATTGCCAAAGTAGACCAGGTTGCTTTTTAACTTTGGACTCGTTTTTTGGAATCTTTTTGAGATATTTTCGCGTTTAACTGGAATCCGCATATGTTTACTCAATTAAAAGCTTAAGTCCGTGTTTTAAGAAGAAGTGCTTATGGTTGTTCATAAACAAAATTTTTGCAAAAATTTTTGCAAAAATTTGCAAACTATCGGAGTATATCTGATTACTTAACCAACATAAAGCGATAAATATACTTTCCTGTAAAAAAGTTTGACTAAAATAAAGTCACTTTGATCGAATTTCAGCGTATCTCATATGAACCAGTTTCCAGACAGTATAAAAAACAAGCCCTTTGGCAGCAATACTCTTAGAAGTTGTTTTTTAAAATACTTTTGAAATAAGAATGATTAAAAATTGAATTTATAATCTGTAACAACTCTAAAAACCGCAGCTATATTATGAACAATAACTAACACAGTTTTAACAGAATTTGTTATTTTTAAATCATAAGATAAGGGCTCTTTTATTTAATACCAAGCGGCCAACAACAAACTTGCTTATAACTAATGTAAAAATATTGTGTTTTTTTACATCCCTTATAAGCAAGTATATCCCTTGCGTATAAGGGATGTTAAAATAAATTGTAGAAATTTATGAAGAGTTCAGTGCATGATGAAGACCCATTTTATCTTAATATAAATGTGAATATTAAATTCTATGTTAATATCTCCTCCAGTGCTATTGATTTTATTTATTTATTTATTTTATATAAAATTGATAATTAAATCACTTGAGTTGTAACAACAGTTGACATTAACGCCTCCGTCGCCCCTCAACCCCACCCTACATAACTAAGTTTTTGTTAGTAACGTCATTACTGCTGATGGTTTATACTTCAATATATTTGTTGGCTAATTTACATTTCACTGTTAAATTCATTATTTGCACTGTGGACGCTAACGGCTCTATAAAATAAAGATTTTACTAGTAACGAAAAGCTAGAAACCTTAAAGCAAAGTGTGACCCTTAAAAAATTAACGAGAAAGGCTTTCTAGTTACGTTTTTAACATATTAACTGCCGTTGTTCTGCCAGTCAATTAAAAGAAACTAAATTTCTTGAGACCGGATTGCAGCAGAAAAAGCTAGTGGCAATCCCACCGAACTACTGAATTCTAAGGTCAAATGAAGCTTACCAGGATACAATGAACGAGAATTACACCATAATTTTGTTACAACTTCCTGGAAAATATTAGTTAACAGTTTTGATGGAAAAAACTCAGAACAATTTGTTACCGCCAATTTCAGTGCCGCGGCACTCAAAGTAAATAGAAAAGAAGACTTCTGAAATTTGCACTAGGTGCTTGGGGTAAAAGAATGCGGCAAAGTGGTAAGCTTGAAGGAGCCCTGGACCATTTAAGTACTTAGCGCTCTTTAAGGTGGAAAAACCCTCAGAAATATGAAATGTAAAAAAAATATATTATTTTCTTATTTTGTGCAAAATTTATCAGATTCATTATCTGAAAACCATTTTTGAAAATTAGCTATAGATCTTCATTAAAATAAATTTTATTGAACTCCAGTATTTTAAGCTTCCTTAACAACCGCCATAACGACGGCACTATTTTTTTCCTATACTAAAAAATAGTCCAAAATCCTGTTTTTTTATATGAAAATATATCTTATCAAGTAAATTGTATTTTCCATTGTTCAAAACAACTTAAGTATAAAAACAGTGACTGGAAAGCTCATAAATATATCATAAATCTTCTATAATGGCTAAAGACTTGCAGAGTTAAACAAAGAGCTAAAAATAGTAAAAGGAAAAAAATGTTTAATGTAAAAAAGCACTTAGTTATAAATAATGTTGATATGGATGTAAATATGGAATCGAATATTGTAGATATGAACATAAATGTCTCCACAAGCGTTCAAGATGTTAATGTAAATATGGAGAAACCAGTTGATTATAACTATTAATTCTGATGAAATATGTGCTTCTGCTAGAAAAATATAAAAAAATTCCTCATCATCAAGACCAAAGTTATCTAGTAATATAATTACTGGATACCGTTTTATAGATTTAGAAATATTAATTCTGTAGTTTCTACCCTTAGATGTCCAGAATGTATGTCATCTAAGTTGTTTCGCTCTGAAAATGAAAACAAGAGAAAAGGTTTAGCGTATTGTCTTTATGTTAACTGTGTATGTGATTATTCAAGAGAATTTTACATCTCAACATTGAATATACAAAAAAGTTTTGATATTAATACCAAGGCTGTATATGCTATGAGATCATGTGGTCAAGGCTATTCTGGATTCTCAAGATTTGTCTTATTAATGAACATGCCTAAACCAATGACTGCTATAATTATAATAAAATTGTTATAAAACTAATGCAGTAAAATCTGTAGCTGAAGACACTATGATGGATGCTGCTCAAGAATTAAAAGACTTGAAGAGTAATCTTATTTTAAATTCTAGACCATGTGCCCAATGTTATTGATGTTGCACTTTTGATGCAGTTGCCCATTTTAACATTGATAGACAAGCTAGTGTTTTATTTTTAGAAAAAATGAGTTTAAGACCTGGAAAGTATTTGTTAGAAGGATGTTGGAAAATTGATCAAAAGCAATTATACTCAGCCATATATAAAAACACAGAACGAGCAAAGAAACGCAGACAAATAATTCGTGGAAAAAAGAAGAGTCGATATGACAAATCTCTTGAAAAAGAGCAAAACCCATATCAAACTGGTGCATTTTAAGATTTAACTTTTTTTATTATATACAGATTTGCATATTTATTTACACTACTTTGAAATTTTTTATGTTAACATTTTTAAAAGCTGTTTTTCTCAGATGAAGAGTTTTTAAGACGCCGGCCAGCATATCTAAATAACTAAAAGTGGTGCTAAGCTAAAATTTTAAGTATGAATTTGTTTGATTGTCTTCTGTAATTTAAACGTAAAGACAAAAATTAATGTTAAAAATTTAATCCAGTCCTTAAATCGGTCAACAAAGTCATACAATTCGGTCAAATTTTTTCTATGTACTTCGGTCCATTATATTAGCCTATTAAAAATTATTATGAAAAATAATAATTTTTAATAGGCTAATATAATGGACCGAAGTAACTTCTATTTTACAATTTACACTTCAGTAACTTCAGTAGAATGCTTAGTGGAAAAGGAGTTATTCACTCGTAATTTTTCACAAAACTTCTTTTTAATTACAAACTATAATTATGCTGTAATAATAAATAACTAAAACTCAAAATTAACTTTTCAACACGTACATAATTTAAACCGAACGTTCCCTTTTATCTATAGGCACCTAAAATTATAATTACAGGCTCCGCCCTCTCCCTCTCGCTATTCCGATAGTGTACATTGTGCCATACTATAAAGCGCTAAAATGTATAAACAAAATTTGACTGCTTTGTTACAAGTGTAAATACTTGTTGAACATTTTAAAAAAGACAAAATGATATATTCTATAAAAAGATTACAAAACATTGCAATTATAAAGAAACAAATTACAATCTTTTAAAGTAATAATTAAGCAACGATTTTCAGAGGTATGCCTCGACTCGGAATATAAGGCGTCTGCCGTTGAACCATGGTTATACAATCTGAATTATGACAAAACATTCATTAAACGTGAGAGGGAAAGATTCTATGTATATTGAAAAAAAAAAGAAGCGTGATAAAATATCTTACCTATAATTGGACAAACGCTTAGGCATAAAGTGCAGCCCGTGCAATCACTAGTAATGTGAGGTAAATGTGTGTCAGGATCGAATTTAATGGCTTGATAACCGGAATCATTGCACGTCATGTAACATTTACCACAATTTATGCACATTTCGTCATCTATAACAGCTATAACTTGCTCATTTTGAGCGAGGTCGTTGTATCTCCCAATGTAATTTAAAGAACGACCAATCATATCCTTAAGTCAATTGGGTAAATTAGAATTAAAATACTACAACACATTACAAATGTCTTAATATAATTGTTCATGGGAAACTTTATAATATTAAAAAACCAACCAACAATATTTTTCCCTTATAATTTGTCAAAAATGCAGCAACAATAACACACCATTAACTCAAATATTTGGATAGTAGCGAACAAAACATTTGAAAACCTCATAAGCACTGAGCAACCATGTCGTTAAAAATACAGTGGCACAAAATAGCACTTGAAACCTTTCCATACAACGCAATATGTTTCGATATATATATATATATATATATATATATATAATTATGTGTATAATTTAAATTCAGAAGACTTATGTATTTATCATTATGTTTCTCAAATGTTTAAAACCGAATAAAAACGAATTTATTATTCAAACAAACCGGATTTCATTAAGAAATAAACGTCGTTGTAACGAAATTATTTTTGAATGGCGTTTAAATATTTATGTCGAACTGATTGCAAATGTTTTAGTGAATCGACATTCTATTCGTTTCTCCCTTATTTGTTGTCAAGGAAAATCCGTTAGATTTAACGCTAATTTAATAAAACATTCTACCTTAACAGTTGGTATTTTTCGTGTAGGCGATACGCTTGGTCGCACTTTCATCGGAAGTAGTTCTTCTCTCAAAACATCTGACTCTTTGATACTATTAGCAACTGAAATTTCTCTTTTGCGTTTGAACTCACCGAAATGAGGCAGATTCTAAATAGCAAAAAACTAAAAATGCTAAGCACAAAAAACAACTTTCAAACTAGAGTTGAAATTTAAAACTTTTGTTAAAAAAAAGACCATGAGTAACTTAAAAAAGCTTATTATCATATTAATCAGTGTTTTTTGAAAAGAAGAAATCGATAATTTAAAAAAGAACGTTTCAACGAACTTTGCCGACAATATCAGCAATTTTCGGTACTGGTTTTCCTTTTTGGTGTCTCATGGTCGGCTCGCTTTGACCATTCCAGTTCACAAATTCGTCACACGAATTCATGTACAGAAGACATTTTAGACCGGTAACATAGTCTTCGATCAAGGTATAATCTTGATTTTGTACTGCACTACAGATCTGAATTGAAATCAAAAAATAATGAGAGGTTTTCTTGACTTTAGATTTTTAATGCAATATATATCAATAGAATGGACATAAAAGTAAACAATATAGCATCAAGTATACGTAACAAAATTATTTTTCGTTTCTGGTTAGATAGAAAATTAGAAAATAAAAGATGAAATGCCTGAACAACAGTGGCCCCTGCGTGTATAAATTGCAGTGCGACATCAGCTGAGTCTATTCCTCCTGTAGCTAGGATTGGAAAATCAGGAAGAGCCTTAGCAATTGCAGATACAGCACGTAAGGCAATAGGACGGATGGAATTCCCAGACACTCCACCATATGTAGTACGTTTTTCCTTACCAATGCTTGGCCAGGGAGTAGAATTGGAATTTATATGCATCAATCCAGAAACAGTATTCGTTGCCGTGACTCCATAAGCACCGCCTGAAGGGAAATTACAAAGCTTTGATCAAATTATGTTAAATAAATTACATTACGTACATTACATACGTAATAAATTTAACTAAATAATCATTCTAAATGATATTGAATTATACCAAATAAATTATAATAAATTCTATTAATAAGAAATTGCATTAAATATATTAAATTTATTAATAATTAATTTAAGTTAACAGCGTAGCATATGGTTGCATCAAAATGGTGCTACGGCCAACAATATTTGAGACAGTTAACTTGGTTGCGGGAATAATTTTCAATCATGGTGGCCATTTAAAAAAAACTTTGGGTTGAGAAGGTCATCACAACTCCTTGATCTGATACAGTTTTTTTCTGTAGGAGTAAAGAGGAGGTCTAAGGAGAAGGTCTTTATTAGAAAACTATTTATTTTGTAACCATTATTTTTGTTGTTGCCACTTTGTTTAAAAGATAATAAATTTATGAATTGGAAAGGGACATTTTTTCCACTGTTTTTAATAATTTATGCTAATAGCAAATAAATTATGGTAAATTATATTTAATAAATTCTAATAATTTATATTCAACAAATTTTTTATCTTTAAAAAAGAATTTTTCTTCGTTTAGTTTTTTTTACATAAAATATTAAAAAACTAAATGAAAAAAAATTCTCTTTTAGAATTTGAAAGTGAAAATCATTCATTTGTTGAAGTGGAAAACTTTTTTACTCATAATTAAAAAAAAAAGAAAACAAACCATTTTTAGCAGCAAGAGCAATCTCCACAATATCAGTGACATTCGGAGTTAGTTTTGCAAAAAATGGTATTTTTACTGCAGCTCTAACCCATTTGCAAATATTATAAACAAACTCTGCTTTTTGACCACAAGCTAATCCCATGCCTTTTTCCCCCATTCCATGAGGACATGATAGATTCAACTCAAGCGCAGGTGCACCTGCTGCCTCAGACATTTGAGCCAATTCTGTCCAGTCTTCTTTGCTATACCCACACATTATACTTGCAATAAGAACCTATTAGAAAATCACTTCAATGAAAAATTACATGATTACTTTATATACCTCTTATTTAATAATTTTTTTTAAAAAAAAATCATTTTCTTTTTCTAATATTACAGCTGCATAATCTTCAAAGTTTTGAAGCATGGCTAAAAATTAAGCCCCTACAAATCCATAAGTTGTAGACACATTAAATTTCAAATCCATTTGAAAGTTGAATTAAATTACATATCATTTAAAAGATGAATTGATACCAAAATCTTGAATCACATTTTAACATGAGTAAAATCTTCTTTTCCTGACTTATCTAATAAGGTTTGCAAAGAGTATGTACATTCTATATATAAAAAAATGGCAACTACTTAAAGTATACTGCTTTTATATTTTTTACTTGTGTTGCTAAAAGCAAAGTGCTATTAGTACAGTTTTACTGGTATAATACTGAATTTCTATCTGTACAAAACTTCTTTATTTCTATATTGTAGCTATTAACACACAGCAAATAATTATTTTCATATTAGAAATGAAATCTTAGTTCAGCACAAATACAGGTTAGAGCCAGTGTTGAATCCAGTAAACAGAAAATTCTACACAAACAAGGAGAGCAGAGGGGCTATTAGACAAAGCAGGTTTTATTACAAAAAGAGTTTTTTTAATTTTTAAACTAAAATAGAAACAATACACTGTAAAAATGGGCTGTTTAATACATTTAGAGCCCATTTTTTGTAATCCTGTAAATATTTATCAATTTATGGCATCAGAAATTTGAGAAATTACACTTTTTAACAAGTTAGTGTAAAAGTATTTTGATAAAAAGAAAAAATATATTGATAAATATTTCTAAATAAAATATATTGATAAATATTTCTAATTAAAATATATTGATAAATATTTCTATAAAAACCAAATATTAGAAAACTTAAAAGAAATTCTATGAACTCAAAATTTTTCTCCAGGGAAAAAAGTTTCATCCTACTGGCTAGGGTACTCCCTTTGAATTCAACACTGGTGAAAGTAATCAAAGTACCAATTAATTTTTTTCATTTATTATTTTTTTATTAGATAATAAAGGCACTGTTTATGTGAAAATTTATATAGAAAGATTGAAAACGAAATTCTTCTGACTCATGTATAGAAATAGGCTCAAATGAAGTTTATTAATACATTTGATTAAAATTTCATAGCTTTGTAGAGAACTAAAAAAACTAAATAAATATCAGAGCAAAACTAATTGAACAATATTTTTGTCATACCTGGTTTGGAAAGTCTTTAACAAGCTCAGTTATTGATTGACACCAATATGCAGCAGATTTCTCACTAATTAGTTCAATATTCAAGAAAGAACTCTGACCCGGCCCAAAATGGTGTCCTGAAGTGCTTCCTCGTACTATTCGTGGAGAAACATTTGTCACATAATCCTAACAATAATGATTTTCACAGAATGATTTTTAAAAAAATATTCTCAAAAAACATAACATGAGTTGCAGCAGCAGTTTGTGCACAACTAAAAAATACATCTTTATATAAAAAAAACCTTATCCAACACATAAGATTTTGTTAGTTGAAATCCCCATCCAGCTTCAAATGCACGCCTCATCATTGCGGAACTTGTTGTGGGTGGAGCAGATGCTAACCCAAAAGGATTTGGAAACTTTAACCCGCATAATTCTACACTGATATCTACTTGGTCAATTGGTGTGCAGAACAATGGTAGTTCTGGTATCACAGGAACATCTATATTGCTTAAAGCCTAGAAAAAGAGCATCAGAGTTTACTTTAAGAAATTAATTTTGAAATTTTAGTATAGAAATTGAAAAAAATAATGAAATTAACAAATTATGATGAAATACAAACTTTTATATATATATATATATATATATATATATATATATATATATATATATATATATATATATATATATATATATATATATGTATGTATATATAATATTTTTAGATTTTCCAATATTTCTAGTACTTGTAAATACTTGTGTATTGTCCATGCTGCTTGTTTTCCATCATTAACAGACTCAACAGTTGTTTGAGCAATACCAGCAATATCTCCACCACAAAATACTCCACTTTCACTAGTTTCCATTGTTTCAGCATTAACTTCTGGCAAACCCCATTGATTAAAAGTTAATGGCTCAAGAGCTGTTAAAACTGGAAATAAAAATTTTAAAATGGATAAAAATTAACAAAAGTATAAGTACAACATAAAGTAAAAAATTTCACCAACAAAAATATTTTAAAATAAAAATTTCCAGTATTTCCATTAATAGATAATATCTTTATCACTTAGTTTTTTCATTATCATGTGTGTGTGTGTGTGTGTGTGTGTGTGTGTGTGTGTGTGTGTGTGTGTGTGTGTGTGTGTGTGTGTGTGTGTGTGTGTGTGTGTGTGCCTATATATATACATACACACACACACACAAACACACACATATACATATATATGCATATATAGTTTAAAACAGTTAAAATTGATTTTACCATCTTTTTCAGTCAAAGTTGAACCAAATGCTGAAATTACAAAGTTTGTCTTTATTATCATTGTTTGGTCAACATCTTCAATCCATGTTCCATCTTCTTGCTATTTTAAAATAAAAAATAGGACAAAATTATTAATAAAAAGTTATTATGCCAACTTATAAAAATACACAAATAATATACAACCATTTATCTACCTTATTTTCTGTTGGATATAGGGAAAGGGAAGGTAACTCTGCCATATATTACCTGCTCTTTCTATATATTTAAAAAACATAAGTTAGAAAATGAATAAATCTGCCATCCTGTCTAAAAAGTATAAACTGTTTTCAAGAGTGTTGAGATTAATAACCTATATGGTATCTTTGAACCAAACTCAATAAAAGCATGGACATTTTGTAAACAGGTTTTTAGGTTAATGTACAATATATCAGATTTTCAATTATTTTCAGCCTTTAAGTTGTTAACGTAAATGGTTCCAGAAATATTCAATAGGATTAGAATTTGTATTTGGAATTGCATCACCTGAATCAAATTTGTCAAATGAGAGCATTTGACAAATATGATTTAGGTGATGAAATTCTTTTAAAAAACTCTTAGCAGAACCTCATTTCGAATTCCATACTCAATTTTGTATTTTTTGTTCAACTCTACAACCATATAAGTAGCTGACTTTTTCTCAAGTCATCTTTTGAGACCTTTGTGATAATCCTGTCTTCTTTTTCATTTGTAACACAAGGTTGTCATTTAGTTTTTTTGATTAACACATCAGCTTACCTTTTTATATTATAACATTTCTTAACATTAACAACATAATAACAATAACTTAATGACATTGCTAACTCTTATCTTTGAAATGCTAAATCAAGCTGCAACTTGATGCTGAAATAAACCTCTAAAAATCTTGGAAAAACATTTGCCTCCTTCAAAACCTTGGAAAGAGATCTTGGAGGTGTTTGAAGCCTACTGACTCTTTTTCTTGAGTTGTGACAAACTGTTTCACAAGCTCTAACTTAATATGCAGTGGTCAACCCTTCTTAAAGGTCTATATGCAGTTCCTTCTGACATTCTGATTTTCCCTACAGAGAATTCAATTCACTATAGCTAGTCCCTTTGGTGATAATGTCTTAACACCCTAAAAAGTCTCAAAAATAAATGAAACAAGGAAACTCTGCAAACCCACCTTGAAGACCAATCAATCAGGACACCATTTTGAAGCCTCCAATGATCTCCCTGTTATAGTCATAGTTTAAGACACTCAGCAATATTTTAAAACTGCTGTATTAGTGTTTCAGGTGCACCAAATGAGCATGTTTGGTGACATTTTTTCTGTTGTGAGTTGCACACATTCTCAACTATTTGAATCTAGATGTCAGAAGTTCACCTTTTGATTTCATGTAATTAAATATCCTTATACAACCACTACTCACTATATCAACACTGAAATCTTGTTTTGAAGCACTGGTAATTTATACTCTATGGATATTGCAGAACAGTCTTAGAAAGTTCAAGAAAGCTCTAAAAGAATCCTAAAAAATCTAGAGAATGTTAAATACTTCTAAATTTTTTTTTTTTTTTACAGTTCCATACAGGAACTTTACTATATGCAAATCATAAACATTCTAGAAAACAGATAAATTCTAAATGCCTTATACTGACTAAAAAACCTAAGTTTTTTTAGGAACATTTTTAGGAGTCATTTTCTTTTTTTTTTTTTTTCTTCAGATATTAGGAAATAGGAACACACTTTAAATCCAAAAACAGAGAAAAGGTTTAATTTTGTTAAATGTTAAAATTTCCTGTTTCTTCTGCTAGATTTCTTTTAGCCTTAATAAATTAGCCCCAATAAATTTACAGTTTATTGATTAAAAAATATTCAATAAATAACAAAAGGTGTGAAAATGTTTTCGCTTGTTATGTGTTGCACTCTTATTAAATTTGTTTTTTGATTTTTGGACAAAACAAGTATTATTTAAAAGTGTAGCTATATTATGGCTAAGCTGAGAGATTAACTAGCAGTTCTACTCCATTAAATCAAATTTAGGTCAATTAATATCTACCTAGAGACTATACAGAGAAAAAAAAAAATCAATAAACTACTACATACTATAAAAAATTATACTTCTAACAGCTAATTTCAAAGTTACAAAGCAAAGAGTGAAAAAAAATGTGGTGGTCTTTTGTCACTTTTGCTTAAAATAGTAATAAAGAAAACCACAAGGTGAAGTTTTTTTTGTCTGCTCCTGTGTAAAATTTTAATGTTTCTTTCACTACACTCTGCACGTTTGTTTTCACAATTGTATTTTACTTTAAAGTTACTAATATTTTGACACTGATTCAGTGATTGAATGTAAAATTCTACTGAAAAGATTACTTTGCATAAACAAATTTAATTTTTACTTATTCTTTATCTCAAGTAAAAAAAAAAAATCTAATGCATGATAAACTAATGTAATAGATTCTTTATCTCAAGTAAAAAATAAATAAAACTCACTTGTTCTGTTCTATAAAACTCCATTGCAGTTATGTGATCATCCTTTACAATAACTCTCTTTGGAGACATAAATGGCAAAAATTCACATTTCTCTTTTCGTGCAAGCTCCATTTCTTCAGGAACTGCTCGAATATTAGTGAAGCCTTTTCGAAAAACTACAAAAACACGACGAGCACCACATCGGAGAGCTGATGTACAACAATCAAATGCTGTATCACCTGCCCCAAGAACAATAACATTCCCATAGAGTTCAGGCAGCTCTGATCTGCATGAACACATACCTGTTGGGATATAAAAAACATTAAAATTTTGAAAACTTTTAAAGTAAAACAATATTTTTAAAGTTAAATATAATATTTTTTTTTTACTGTTTATAAATACTTTTATACAATTGAGATGCAATGATAAAAAAAATGGCAGATTTTGAAATAATTAGTTCACTAAAAATTGGAATTTCAAAGAAAATCAACACGCCATTTTAAAATTCAAATGTGCAAAGAGAAAAAGAAAAGTCAAAATTATAAAACTGGATCAAACTATTTTTTAAAACTCAATTTTTAAAACTGATTTTCAAGAAGGTATCAAGAACTTTGGAGAACATTCTGCAAACATAAAAGGCAAAATAAAAAAAGGAAATCTTTAAAATGCCTAAGTGATGACATGTCACTGTTGATAACTGAAATCTAGAAGGTACATGTTGCTAGTATATACCAAGTTACATATACAGCTAAAGTTATATAATTATCTATTAAATTATGTAAGGCTAAGGTATATTTTAGTATGCTTATTGGTAATCAAAAAAATCTGTGAAACAAGACTGGCCCAAGCTCATAGGATAAATTTTCATACTTGGGTTTTTGCAACACTCACTAATATTGTTATACATGACATAAGAAACTCATATGCAAATATTCACCTGGATAAAAACTTTTTGCCCAAACAATTAAAATTTAGATGAATTCATTACAGTTACAGTATTTCCACACCATCCTAGAGGTAACTGCATTCGGAACAGTTTTTAACTTGGTGGCCTCATTAGGTCTAGTCCACACAAGTGCCATCAACAACTATTCAGAATGCAGGAATTTATCCTTCATTGTATGTTTGATTAGATTTGAAAACTGATTTCTATGCTCTTCTACAATTTGTAAGATGTGCTGCAATTGTTCTTCATTCTTTGTGAGATGTTTGTTGAAAGAGCAGATCAAAATAACTGTTCTTTCTGTATTGTCATTAACAAAATTCATGTTACCAATTTACTGTTTTACTTTACTGTACTCTTTTGCTTAAAATGTTTCTTATTTTCTTTCTATTTTGTTAGATACAATTGAGGAAATGACACTGAAAAGTAAAAGGTTTTTTAAGAAACGTTTTGCTGTCATGAAACTTCCTTATGATGTTTGCTGATAAACTCTTGTCTAAGAAATCAAGTTGAATTTTCTTTTTTCTAAGAGCTTTAACCATTTTTTGTTTCATATCATGACTAACTCCATCATCAATTAATTCCAGAGGTACCAGCTCCTCATTGAGGTACTGTAAGTGGCAACAAGAGCTTCGAAGGCAACTGCAGATATACCTTTGTTGTTCTAAAACTTTTGCAGACAATTAAGGTTTGTTTGATGTGCTTTTGATACAATAAGTGCTGCAAACCAGTTTTGCACATAGATAGTAACAGAAAAGTAAGCAAAACATTGCATTCCACATTGTTCTTCCTCAGTCATTTTGAATTGGGACTTAAACAACATCTTTATTGCATATATTACTCCGCCCATTTATCTGGCTTGTTTTGATACAAAGTATTTAGTCTATGGAGTTCACAATAATCTGCTTGTGGTTGGGTCTTATGCATTTCTTATTTGCAAAGTTTGATTTGTGTGACTTATCAATTTTTATTGTTTTATTTTTATTGTTCTATGGTTTTTAGCAAAATATAAATGGTTTGAGCTGGATTACAATTATAAATATTGATTGTTGCATAAGCACCACAGTGTTTAAGAAATATCTGAATTTTTGATAGTGGATTTCATAAAGATAATGAATAACCGTCTCTTTGAATAATCAATTAATAAAAAAATTTGGTGACTACTAAATATGATTCAGTTTGGATGAAATTTCTTTTACAACTTTAAACACAATGAGAGGGCTTGCTAATCTATTTATTAAAAAAGAATTTTTTTGGGCTCATTTGATAGACACCTTAATTTCACGTTTCAAATTTTAAAAAGTACTAAGAAGATGAAAAGTTTGTTTGGATTTTGAATTTTTTTAATAAAATATTATGCGTAAGCAAACTATGTGTAAAATTGATTTTGTGAAGAAGTGTAAAAAACAGGCTGCAGGATTGCATCTCTAAATCAAAATATTTAACAAAAACATGAGAGTAAATTAGGAGGAATGCTTACAACCAGAATTAATAGGACTTTAAATGATCCAGAATAGATTTAATAATTGATTTGTTAGTCTTAATAATTTGGCAATTTTTCCAACAAGAATATGTAAAGTTTGAAGTTCAAAGGTTCAAGCTATTTTTCAAACCTAGCTTTTGCTTAGATTATTTATTAAAAGTTATTGTATTTTTTTTTTTAAAAAAAAGATAATTTTTAAAAATTGTGTATTTTTTTAAAATAAAAGATTACCTGGTTTGCTTGCTTTTGAAACAAGAGGAAGAAAATGTTTTGAAGAGTAAAAACCATTCTTGATACTTAAGCCTTCAAACTCTGGACCGATCTTTGGTTCAGGGAGACCTAATTTTAAAAGCATATATGCAAGTTACACCAAGTTTAATTAGTTTCAATTTTAACTACAAAAAAAATCCATTTCATTCTGATATTTAAAAGAACACTTACCAATGCCTACAAAAATAGCTTTGTAACCATCATTCTTAAGAGATCTGATTGTAAGTCCAGCTGATGCACTTAAAGGTTTTCCGTGTTCAACCTTGTAACAAAAATCCAATAAAAATGTAACAAAATTTGGTTAAATTATACTGCTTTTAACTTTATTCAGGTCAATTTTTCAATATTAATCTTTAAGGAAAATATATATAAGATTTAACTTATTTGAAAACTGCAGCAGACTATTGTTTTGACATTGAACCAGTAAGATCTTTGTACAGCTTTGCGGTTTCAATCTTGACTTAAGGTTCAGTGAGTTGGAAAGGCCAAAAAAATTTTGCAATGTCCTTTTCTCATAGCCATGTTATTACAAGGTCAACCATCAAACTCTCAGCACAAGCAAAAAACTAAATTTTGTTTTCATCATTTTACATTAGTTTGGCCTATTGTTTTGCTGTCCAATCATTAGACTTTAGAAGTCACTTAAGAGAGTACTGCTTGGTAATCATTGATTTTTAAAAAAGTTTATAGGTTTATTAGCTTCTTTTATTTTAAAGCATGCAACATAAAGTTGGTTTTACAATCTCATGAGATTCAATAACAGTTTCAAAAGGATTGGGATTGCTAAACTTCATAACTTGCCTTCAAGAATTTGCCATGCTCCATCATGTGTGAAGGTTAGTTAATACTCTATTCATAGTTAGTACTTTTCATAGTATTTTTTATAGTTTTTTAAAGAGTGCACAGTGTAGTGAGACATAGTTTAGTATCAATGATGTTTTATTTTATAAATCGTTATAGAACTTTTTTTATATTTCAAACTATAAATTTTTTATTAGATATTTAATAAAAAATAAAGGCTACTATTTTCGGGTAACTTTAAAATTAAAATCTTCTTTAATAATAAAAAATATTGTTTAAAAAAAAAACTATAAATAAACTTTTATAACTATAAATTTTTTTAAACATATTGTCACAAACACTTATCTTAATTATCACTATCAAATAAAATAATCATCATAATCATCATAATTAGTTATGATATGATAAACATGTTTACCTTTACACCAAGATCTTTCATCTGTTCAATTTCAAAATTAACAACATCATAGGGTAAACGATATTGAGGAATCTCAGAAGAACTAAAAAATTATCATTTTGAAAGTTAAACTAGATTGTTTGAAGAAATAAAAGGATTCTTATTCAGAAGATTTTTATTCATAATCTTACCTTAATCCACCTTGGAACATTTCCTTTTCAAAAATTGTTATATTTGAATAACCAAGGCGAGCAAGAAAAGTAGCACAGCTTATTGAAGCAGGCCCACATCCCAAGAGTGCTATCTATTAAAAATAAAGCTACTGAAATAATGATTACTTACTTTTAAAAGAGTTTTTTAATTTGTGGACTTTTCAATTTAGAAAACTTAACAACCAAACTGTATCTATTATGAGAAATACATAAAATGCAGCTATTTGTTTAGTAACAACAAATGCTAAATAATAATTAGTCTTAGCTATAAACTAGGCATAATGGCAAGCCTAAGTAAATTTACTTTTCTCTAATAAAAGCTTATAAGAAGCTATAATGATCTATAAAAGACAGGCTTTGTGCAATGACTGTTTGGCACTGGTCTGAAGTTTCACCTCACAACTCCAATAAGTCCACATATCAAGAAAACTTTAAAGGTCTGGTTTCAAAATTCTAAAGCCACTGATAACAGTGCAGAGAGTGTCACAGTCAAAAAGCCAGCCTCACCACAAGGCAATTTGAATACACTTCTGCCTATAACTCCAGATAAAAACAACCGATAATTTGATGAATAAAATTGCAACATAAGATACATCTCTAACAATTCTTAGTTTTTGTGCTTACTTAAAAGTTGTATTGTTAATATGAATGGTGTCTAGGAAATGAATACCTAATGAATTATAGAGGTCTCAGAGGTGCAAGCACAAAATCAATCCTTTCTATTATTTTATGAAAAATTTTTTTTTATGAAAATAAATAAACAAAACTGAAACTATTTACAGCAATTCAACTGCCATTAAAATGATTGTCTTCATAGAAATCATAAAGCTGACATCATAGGATGCTTAAAAACTCTTTTTTACACAAAGAGTTTTTATTGTCATCAAAAAAAATCTTATCAATATTTAGGGTGGAATGCAAGAACCGAACTTGAGTCAAGTTCGACTTGAAATCTCAAGTTCGACTTTGTCAAGTCAGACTTGAAAAATTGACTTGAGCGAATGCGTAAACGAGACTTGAAAATTTCAAGCTCGTGCTTGAGAAAGTCGAACTTGAAAAATAGTCGAGGCGTTGAATTTAGGGCGTTTATCGGAAAATGCACTTCGCAACCAATAGCGGTAATGGATTTTTTTTACGGGAAAAACCTTTTACTGAAACAAATTCCGTGTAATGATATTTGTATAATATACGATTAAATAAAAAGTTAATAACAGTAAAAAAAAAAAAGTTCTTGCTATGTATTTTTCATCAGAAAAATAAATTCAGCTTGGCACTTTCAGTTCCAAATCCTAAGTTGTTGGTAAACAACGGTTGGTCATATGTACCACTTAAGTGATCAAGACAATTTCTCTTGATTTCTCCATTTTAACAGATTGCATTTGAATTAAAATACATGGAAATGTTCTAGAAAATGCAGAATCTTATTTTGACGCTTTTTGGGGATGATACTATACTACAATGTATTTTTATTTATCTTTTTACTAATACTTTAATGAAAATAATGGTTTTTTTTTTAAAAATACTGAGAAAATTACTTTAAACAAAATTAGTTTTCTCAATACTAATACTACATAATACTATGTGTGTGTGTGTGTGTGTGTGTGTGTGTGTGTGTGTGTGTGTGTGTGTGTGTGTGTGTGTGTGTGTGTGTGTGTGTGTGTGTGTGTGTGTGTATATATATATATATATATATATATATATATATATATATATATATATATATATATATATATACCTACACATATATATACCATTTACATATGTAAGTATACCATTTACATATGTAAGTCAATAGAGATCACATATGAAGACAGGTCTTCTGAAATTATTGGGCCACTTATAGAAACAGAAAAGAAAACTTTTAAAAACCATTGATAGCATCTTGCTCATTAACACATGAAAAAGAACAAAGTTTAACGTTAAACAAAAATCTCTTAATAAAAAAAAATACAAAAAAGCAATATAATGAAATTCATGATCTTGATAAAGAACTAATGCAAAAACAAATAGAAATAGATGATATAAAAAAAAACTCTCTCCAGAAAAAGCAACAATACAAACAAAACTTTGTGAAAATTTTCACAGTTAAAATTTTCACAAAGTTTTAAAAAAGCAACACAACAGAATTATTCTATGTGAGGATTATTATTTTCTAACAATATCAGATCCAAATTGTTTTTGGAATGTTTCAATTTATCACTTTATTTTTTATTGAAATTGTTTTTTTCATATATAATACTATTTTGAAATATAAAATGTAATTCTTTTGAAATAATATGTAGTATAAATATTTAAAAATAATGTTTTTGTTATTAGACCCTTTATCCATTATCAGACACAATTTTTTTTTAAAAAAAATAAGTCTGAAATTTGACTTTTGCTTTGTTTCTGCAAAAATATCTTTAGTGAATGCTTTAGCACCACATTCTTCATTGCTATTTTGTATTTCATTGCCTCCACAATAATCATTTTGTAGAAGGGCAATGTTGTGAAGCACAAAACAGGATATTATTATAGCTATGGAATTTTGCAGTTTTGTTCCTAAGGGAATGTTAAGACAAGGGTATTGTTTTTTTTTGATATACCAAAACAATATTCAACAACAACATTCAACATGGGTGTACTTCTCATGTTGTAATTGTATCTGATTTCATTTTCATTTTTGGGTTAGAAAAAGGTGTCATTAAATATTGTTTATAAGGATAGCCAGAATCACCTGAAACATGAACATGTTGGCGAGCTTCTAAAACTTGTTTAATAGCTGAGTTAGCAAAAACAAATGAATCCTGAACAATTCCAGGCCATTGAACACAAGCAGATAAAATTTCATTTGAGGCACCTGCAATGACCTGGCAATTCAAAAAAAAAATCCCTTTTTGTTTCGATAAATTTCTGCGCTTTCTCCACAAGGAATTATTATAGGAATATGTGTTCATTAATTGCTTCTATACATCCTGGGAATCCTTGAATTTGGTAAAATCTAAATAATGGTTGATAAATATAAATATTTTCTTTATCTAAGAAAAGTTTGAAGTTTGTATGAAATAGCAAAATCAGATATCCATGAAAACTTATAAGCACTTTTGCTAAATTATCAAAAAATCAGCTTCTGTTGGAAACTTTATGTACTGATATCTTTTGTTAGCCATTTGAATTGAAATGTTCTAAACCACTGGACAAACAGTTGAGTTTCAGCTCTTCCAAATCTCCTATTATTCTCTAAAAGAGTTTATTTATTGTTATAATCATTTGTTGGTATAAAATGTTGTTATTTAAAAACGTAATGTAAAATCTACAATAAGAAGGTGCCATTTTCTGATACCGTTTCTTGAATATCTACTCACTTGGAATGAACCAGTAGCATAAAACCGAAATGCAATAGCCAGTTGTTGTACAGTTGAAAGAGGGCACCCTCGATTGTTAACATTGTTGTTAACAATGTCATTAGCTAATATTAAAAAGTTTTTTTTGGAAAATCTGTAGCACCTTTTAAATTCTATACCGTGGTAAACTTCTAAAGGATTAGCTCTGTCAATAATAAACCTTGGTATGTGACTTGGCATATTTTCTCTTCTTCTTCTTCTAAAATTCAGCTCATACCGATTCATTTTTGAACATTTTAAGAAAAGTTTTTTTTAATACTTCATGTAATTGTAACTACTTCTCATGAACTCTCTTTTACTCCTTTTACACGTATCACTTCTTTGTATAACTGCAACTATTTATTACTAAATGGAATTTACTTTTATACCGTATCACAAAAATGTGCCTTAATCAACAGCCTTTTATAATGCTAGGATGTTCGACATTTCAAAAAGCTAATAAACATTTCTAATGGCATCAAAATATGACATGTTGAATCATTACATACGAGTTACAGGATGTTTTAAAAGACACACGTTTTCGCAATGTTAATATTCAGTTTTCTGTAATGAATTCATTAAAAAATATACTTTCACAATGTAACCTTCTAAATTAATTAGGTCAATATGCCCAAGTAACTACTTTTGCTTGTTAAAAACTCATTTTCATACTTGCAAAGGTTGTAATAAGTTATATAGTAATAGTAAAGTTTTGTTACGCATCAGCAAAATGATAATGGCGGTCTGTTTTTTTTTCAAGTTTGGTTTCAAGATTGGTCTGGAGCAGACTTGAAAAAATGACTTGAAAATTCAAATATTCTCGTTTTTCAAGTCTGACTTCAGTTCAAGTTCGCTTCTTGCATTCCGTTCAAGTCAGACTTGAGATTTGAAGTCTAACTTGAAATTTCAAGTCGGGTTCTTGCATTCGGAAGGAATTTTTGCTCTCTCAAGTCTGGTTTGAAGTCAGACTTGAAAAAGGTCTATTTTTAGCGGTTTTCAAGTCTGACTTGAGTTGAAGTTCGCTTTGTGCATTCGCTCAAGTCGCACTTAAGGTTTGAAGTTCGACTTCAAATTTGAAGTTCGGTTCTTGCATTCCACCCTTAGTCTAACATCTGGATGAAGAAATTGGTCATGACTGTTAATCAATCATCTAGTGCAAAATTGGTTTCACTCAATTTACATATTAGCTTTCAAATGATGGTTGCCAATTGATTGGATTATTCACTTATTTGGAAATGAAACCAATCTCTGGAAATGGTGACAGTTCAAACAATACAGATGTTCAATGCAAGAATTTGACAGATCTTTTAAAAACATTTCTATTATCAAGGAATGTTTCATGACAATTAAATTTATATGATGTAAGATATATTTTTATGATATAAGATGTTATTTTAAAAATAGCTCAACTTCTTTTACGGTCCATAACAATTGCTCAACTTTGTATTAAACCAGCATGAATCTAAACACCGAAACACTGCAAATGATTTTGAAAACATTTTTCCAAAGGTTGCTCCTAAAGTTAATCTTAAATTATCAGTTAAAGCATAAAATGTCAAAAATGTAGTAATGGAAGGACACGGATTGCCTTGGAAACAGTTTAAGTAAGTTGGTAAGTCCTTTTAAAACTTCGACCAAAAGTTGTTTTAAAATTTGATGACTATTTGTTACAATTAAAATTTACAATTAACATAAGACCTTCTAAAGTTAAAATTAAAGAATACATGGATATCGAAAATAATTAACTAAATTAAATTATCAATAATTATCAAAAAAAGCTGTTGCAAACAATTATTCATATCTCTATTTATATATAAAATTCACAAAAAAGGCATTCATAAAAAATTAATAATATATAGAAATAAACCTTAGAAGTAAAACTTTCAGGTAACAGCTCAATTGGAGTAAGTTTTGGATCTCTGATTTGAGGAATTCTCATCTTCTTAAAAATCTATAAATATTATCAAACACGATGAAACAAAAATATACAAATTTCTTAATTAAAACATAATATAATGCAAATGGTAACAAATTTTAACAGAAAAACAGAACAACAACCAAGAAACAACAGCCAACGAAGAACAGAACAATAACCAACAGAATAATCAATAAACAACAGAAAAACCAACAGCCAACAGAATACCAACCAACAAACAATAGAACAACCAATAAATAATAGAACAACCAAAAAATAATAGAAAACCAATCAACAAACAGAGTGACAATTAATCAAAAACAGCACAGCAACTAAACAACAGAAAAACAGGAAAATAACCAAAAAAAAACAGAACAACAACCAATAAACAATAACACAACAAACAACTCCTGGATTAACTTTTAACAAAACAAACAAGATAAAAAGTTTTACCAAATAACAAGAAAACTTTTATAAAGAATCACTTTGTATTAAGACACAGACCTCGGTTGCAAACTGCTGCAAGCCACCTATATTAATTGGTCCTTCCTCAGAAGCATAAAGATTACACCCTCCTACGCAGAGATCACTTGTTGGGCAAACCATCCCACAAGTTAAACCAAGAGGATTATCGCTGAAAATTGCCTTTGAAGCTCCATAATAATTCTAGATCAATATATATATATATATATATATATATATATATATATATATATATATATATATATATATATATATATATATATATATATATATATACACAGCAAGTATTATTAGCAATTTTATGAAAATAGTATACTAAAATAACTTTTAAATACAATGGCTTTTAAAGAGCAATTACACTATATGATAATCACTTTAAAACTGTAGCATATGTCTGAAATACAACAAGAGTTAGTTTTGCCTCAGTGTTGTTTTTTAGCCTGGTAAATTATTTAATCTAAACTTAGGGGGTATAATTCATTACTTCCTTTTAGTATACAGTTGGTTGCATTATTTGGATATGTACTTTCATACAATAGGTTTGAACTTAGGGTATGTAACTAATTATCTTCTTAAAACATTTTTAGATCTTCAGTTCAAAGTTATAACCTTCTAATGGTTTTTAAAATGCTGCTTATTCAACACTAATAATCCTTTTTAAACTGTACTTTATAAGTTTCTGAAATAGGGTAACAGTTAATTTTTTCTTAGTATCTTAAAGGTCCACATTTCCTTAAAAAAAAACTAAAAAACTATAACAAAGTTTACCTTATTTGAAATGCTAGTTATAAATGATTTGATATCTAACTGAGTAGGACAACTCTTTTGACAAGGTGCATCAGCGCACTTCAAGCATCTATAACAAAAACTTAGTTTAAACTCTGAAGATTATGATTGAAAATTAAATTCTACACAACATAAATCAGCTAAGAATTCACAATTTATAAAAACTTAAAAAATGGTGATGAATTACACAAAAAATTGAATAATTTACATTTAAAGCCTAAACCTTTTTATTTTTTTAACAAGTAAAATAAAACTATAAGTAAAAAAATTAAAAATATTTAAAAACTTTACCTTGCAGCTTCTTTCAATGCAGCTCTTTCACTTAGCGTTGTATGCTTGATGTCTTGAAAGTTTTTTGTCAAATCAGTGCAAGACTAAAATAAAAGGATTTATAGTAATATATAAAAGGAAAAACACATAATCTTATTACTTCCATTTTTAAGAACTGGTTTGTGTCTAAAGTATAATGTTCAAACTATTTTTTTCTCTCTTGTACTTGTAACAGGTTTTCTTAACTATATATTATTTAAGAAAAGGTTTGCTTATCAAAATCTTTGTTTATAGAAATCTTTGTTTATTTTCCATAATTATAGTTTTTATTTTATTGTCAAGTATTTAGGAGTTATTTCAGGGAAAAAGGCAGATAGAAAATACTGATTTTACATTAAACTCTTTGTTTAAAGGTAGTTTTTAAGCAATAAGTCTTTTTACAAGCTAATTGATTTTAATTTTGTAAATACTTCACCTCAATATCACATTTTTATGAAGTTCAAACTAACTTTATTTTTTGATTTGAAACGTTGAAATACTGAAAGCGTTTTTATATTCCTTCATCTCGAACTGAAACTTTGTGCATAAAATCAAAAAAAAAGAAAAATCATCATACAAAAAGGGGCGATAGGTGGGGGAGGAAGTTAAAATGCGTTTTTTACTGCATTTAAAAAGTGAAGGGATCAAGGCCTTTTTGAAAGACATAGTACAAAAGTTCATTCTGAATAACAATACTTTATTACAAAAAACTTTAGACATTAAGCTTACAACAAAGAGAAGTATTGATGAACAAAATATACCAGAACAATATAACAATATAAAAGTATAATAAAATATTACCGAACAACTGTGATCATCATTTCTTTTCCAATATTTTCTACTCTTTTTAATTTTCTGTGTTGATACATAATTTGCAAATGAATTGATTTTTGGGTTTAATTGCAGAAGGTTCTAAATATTAAAAAATCAGAATATAACAGCAAATTTACAAATTGTGTAACCAAACGGAATTCTTCATTTGATGCAGAAAAGAATCCATAGTTGAACAAGACTGGCCATATCCTGATCAATATATTTATTTAGTTTTTTGAGAGAGTTTGTCATTAATTTAAGATTAGTATCATCAGCAAAATGATACACATTTGAATGTTTGATAGAAAAATTAAGATCATTGATATAAATAATAAAGAGAAGAGAACTTAATAAGAATCCCTGAGGAATACCAATGCAAATACTTTTAATTTCTGAGAAGGTGCCATTTAAAGTTACAAACTGTTGACAAATGGAAGGTTATGATTTAAACAATTGCAAGGGTATGCTGTTTACACCATAATAGTTAGGTTTTGATAGGAGAATGTCATCACCTACAGTGTCAAAAGCTTTTTGTAAATCAATGAAAATTTAGTAAAAATAGTTGATGCAGTCAACTGTAGATACCTTTTGTGGACTGGAATAACTTTGGCCAGCTTGAAGACATCAGGAAATATTCCTTTACAAAATGAATTATTTAAGATGATACTTAGTGATTTGACATAAAAAACATAGCTAGCAAATCAACAGTTATTACAATAAGCTTTAGCTTATTTAAAAAGAAAAAAAAAACAAAAACAAAAAATAAAAACAAGATTAAACACTTTTTCGGGCAAAATATTACCAACTGATGATAGTTGTTCTTGGAAAATTTGTGGGGGAGAATTTTTTGAAGACAACTCGTCACAGTTAAAATTGAACTGCACAGCTTTTTTACAACTTTTTTTATGCTTGATCAATTGTAGTCTAGTTGGTAAAAAACTTGTAGCATGTTGTAAACAGAATGATTGGTCCCAATATTTTTCGCACTGACAGGAATATAGTGTAGAGATTTCTTAGGCAACAAAAAAATCTCCTGTAATAATTTCATTTCAAATTTTCAACAGAAGTAGTGAATGGTTTTAGCCATGTTCACCTCTTTTGTTGCAAAATTTTTTAAGAAACTTTACGCTTAATTGCCAGAAAGAACAACATTAAAATAAATGCACTTAAACACTTTCCTAATTCGATAATTCACCCATGTTTATGCTGTTTTTGTTGTTCAACAACTTGTTAAATTCGCCGAACGAAAGAGATGAACGGTCTGCATTATACCGCAATTTCATTTTGTATTATACCCTTTAAAACTAAATTGTCTTTAAACGAAATTATGCCATTAAAAACGATATAGAATTATTTAAATGTCAATAACACTACCCTGGATTTAAAAAAAAAAATTGTTCCTGGGGGTTTCTTGGGAAGTTATAGTGGATTGCTGGTCACTAAAAATTACCTTCCCACACACGCAGCAGAATCTCTTAGGACTGTTTTTACACTTATTCATTTGAATAACTTTTTTACTCTATTCATTTGAAATATAAACTATTTAGCTGATGTATTGACCTGTAAAAAGAACAAGGATGAATAAAATTAGAAATATACTTTAAATACTTTTTATAGATATAGAAATGCGCAAGTATTCCAGCTGACCATCACCTGGAGACGAGCAAGCACTACACAACCGCTCACGCTCGCAGTCAAATTGACATTGAGTTCTCTGACGCCATTTAGAGAGTTCAGCCTGTATCTCAAAAACCAGACCTGATTGAACAATATGAATGCTTGATTCGGATTTTAAAGGCAAACTTCATTAAAAGCCACCCAAGACACCCTTAGGAACATATTTGACGCAGACCAGTATTGTCAATCGTAGCGCCATAATTCAAAAATTTGTCTTTCAAATTTATGCTTAAAACTAAATAAAGGTAACAGCTTAATATGCATATTTAACAATGGAATTGATAAATGCTGTATAAATGATATTAAAGCTGTGTAATAACGCATAAAACGTCTTTACGTAGGTAACTCTTTACACGCGAATTCTACTTAATCTCTTCTATTTTTTTTCATAGTGAATGGTTTAAAAATGTTGAGTTGCGATTTTATTATATTTTATGATATAATTTGTTTTTTTTTTTTGTTTTTGTTTTTTTTTTTGTTTTTGTTTTTTTTTTTGTTTTTTTGTTTTAATGGATACGGTTCTTAAAGTGTTTTTCACACGTGGGCTACAGATTAGATGTAATGAGTTAGCAAGCTAAAAAAGAAAACAAAAAGATTAAATTATGAAATGCAGAGATTATGAAAGGTCTTGGAGGAACTGGGAACATTAGTAGGTCAACCAAAAATTGGATATGGATCCACAAATATTGGTAACACGGCACCAGTTTTTTCCGAAAATTTCTTCTGAAAAGTGTCAGCTCAAATATCTGGGGTGTACAAAAACTTGAAAAAGAAGTTTCATATAATCCAAAATTTCTATTTTTTATATTTATTTACGTGTTAGTATGTTGCTTTAAGTTAAATGTTTTTACATTTTTAATACATCTACTTTAATGATCCTTTACTTCTGTATAAATGGTTTCATAATTTTGTATAGGTAATTATAAGTTTTAAAATCATTATCATGAATTGTATTGTTAAACTATTTAAAAATGTTTTTTATTTTGATAAGCATCGTTAAAATTCATTTGAGCATAGGCATTGTGATTTATCTTTTATAACACGATAAATGACCCTTTAACAAAATTTTACGATCGCGTTTAATTAATTCGCGCTACGATCCATTCCAGACCACTTTGAAACTGGTAAAACCAGTGGCGTACCTAGGGTAAATAGCGCCCTGGGCAAACACCGATCTCGCGCCCCTCCTCCCCCCACATAAAGTGCTTAACTACAACTTTTTAATAGATGATGACACAAACTTTTAATAAAACTTCATTATTCATTATAAATAAACAATTTGTTTATGTAACATATATTACAATTTTTTTTTCTAGCTTTAATAGCTGCAAATTTCTTAATAACACTGTCAAAATCAATTTCTTCGGTAATTTCTCGCTCTATGCTTAGCCTCTTTTGCGCCCCTTTTAGGTTGGCGCCCATGGCACGTGCCCTGCCTGCCCTACCCTAGATACGCCACTGGGTAAAACGTTTATGAATTTCAAAGATATTTAAATGTTGAAGAATGTAATAGTCATAGCTATGCATCTAATGTTTGTTCCTATCTAGTGCGTCATTGCTAGCACCTAAATAATACGCGCACAATAGCATTTAAAATAGAAGTTATTATAGTAAAGATAATTTTTTACTAAGTTCAAAGTTAAAGCAAACCAACCTCAATGTCTTGTACGTGTCTTGATATACTCATTATATTCTAAAGTAATGAACAACAGTTTCCAATGTTGAGGACTTAAACTAAATATGTTTTTATCTACTCAAGTTGGTTTTTAATAAAAAGTTGGTATTTAAGAAACGCACCTTCTTTGACGATATTAAAGGCGGGTAAATTTGTTGCGAAAGAAGGCTTTGTTCTCTTTAATCTCCGGAGGCGAGTCTGTTCCTTATCGTTAAAAAACTACTATTAAAAACAAATTACCGTCGAAAGAATAAAACATTCAAGTACTAGTTATACAAATTAATACTTAACGAATGCTCTTAAAGAATCAAATGTAAACACTGCGAACATTTTTGTAATATTTGATTGAGGCTTCTGTAGTCATACTTTGTTTAAAGTTTATTTCCTAAAGATCAGATTTCACAGTAAGTAGTCAAAGAACAAAATTATCTAAGCGGTTTTAATACTTTTAGTGATTTAAAATATCTGATTTTTTCGGAGCATTTATTATTACTGCTGGCTGTAGCATCTTTTAGTCAAACGCATTTCTGCTGAGAAGCATTGAAATTTCAGTACGCAAATAGCTCGGAAAAAAAGTGTAAAAATTCGCTGATTTTTTTTTTTTTTTTTCCGAGTCATTTTAATCAACATCGCATTTTACGCAAGAAAAAAAGTGTAAAAATTCGCTGATTTTTTTTTTTCCCGAGTCATTTAAATCAACATCGCATTTTACGCAAGAAAAAAAAAATCAATAAGAGCAAATCTTTATGCTTTAAGTAACGCAACTGTTAAATGTCAATTTTTTCTAGATTAACGCAATATTGGAATTAAAAGAACACCTATTAAACAAATTTTTCAAAGTATGGTGTTCTAGATGGTTGTTAGGTTAAAAAAATCTCTATGAAAACAGCGAATACTAAAATTAAATTTAGTCCAGGACCTAAAAAAGAAAAAACTTTTGTTTTAAATGTAATTGTCGCATGAAGTTGCAGAATTGTAGAATTGTGCTTCCATTTTATTGAACCAGATAGCTTCACTTTAAAAGATGTACATAGTTATTCTACAATTTTTGGCTGTAGTAATTAATGATGGATCTAACAACCTTAAATTCTACACAGGTAATGCATTAGCAAGAAGGTTTAAATCTTAATTATGGAGCAATGTTTTGCAGCTTTTCATAACTCCTCATAATAGGTTTTTAGAGGCATGGCCGGATTGAGGTGTTCATAGGCTCTAGACTGTAGTAATTGATGATTGATGTAACAACATTAAATTCTATATAGGTATATTGACCCCGATTGAGGTGTTCATAGGCTCTAGGCACTATTTCCTGCATGTGCCCTGGTAAAAATTTGATTGCATATTGCTAAGGCCATTATATTTTTAAAACCCGTGATGCGGATTTTGCACAAATTGACTTGCTTTTATGGATTTTAACTTATAAATAATACTGACATTAAAAAGTGACCAAAATGTTCAACGCCACATAATAACAATGACATAATAACAATTACATAGTAACAATGACATAATGGTAGGTTTACTATACTATCACTGACTCCGTATCCATTCCTTCCCAGGGTACATCGCTGACTACTTGAGGATTACTCAAGTAATGTTTAATTTTGGCTTTAATTTCTTTCGTCTCATTTTTCTTCTACAACTTTTGATTTCGTAAATTTTTCACGTGTCAGTTTTGGCAAATAGTTTTAATTTTACTGGATGAATTTTAATTAATTCACTTAGGTGCCAAGCTCTAAATATGCCTTAAATGTTTTAAAATGAAAATCAAAGGAAAATGATGAAAAAAGGTTTGTTTTTAAATCTAAACATGTTTTTGTCATTGCTCGATTGCCCATTCTTTTTTAAAGAAATTTTTTTTTTTTTCACGAAATGTTTATTCAGAAAATATGAAAATCTTATATTTGACAAATCTGAATTAATGGGCTATTGAATTTAGTTTTTTTAATATTCATTCATTTCATGTTAAAGAAAAATCTCCGATCGTATTTTTGGTTCTTTTTTTAATTCCATTTTTTTTTCTTCTTTTTTGCTCCTGCATACTATAAAACCTTCTGACAGTCCTGTCATATATATCACCATGAACTATAATGAAGCGAACAATGTTAATCCTATTTGATTAATAAAATTTATGGAGGAAGAAAATCGCAAAAAATGTATAATTAACTTTATATCTTCTAAGGCCTTTGTCTTAAACGGTAATTCCGCAGTAATGGGGGTAAACGCTTACCGCGGTAACGCTAATTGCGTAGTAATAGTAAATCGTTCAGCATTTTTTTCGATTTTAACTTTAACTTTATTTGCCTTACTGACAGGATGATCGAGCCCAATCGTCCCGGATCGATTGGACTCGATCATCCTGTCACTAAGGCAAATAAAGTTAAAGTTAAAAACTTTGATGTAATAACTAGTGATCGACCGGAATTCGGTTCGGATCCTGTTTCCGGCCAAAATTACGACCGGAACCATGGCCTACTGTAATTATACGGCCTGATTTGTTGCATTTTCCGGAAAAAATTAAGAGGCCAGTTTTTTTACGGCTAATGTTAATTTTATTAAAATGGTCGAGGAAAACTTAAGATTATCATCATGTAATTACATTATGCTATACAATATTTTTCGCTAACTGATTCCCTGTTTCAGTATATTCCGATAACATATGAAATACTGAAATAGGCTTTCAAATAGCTATGTATCAAAATGCTACTAAATTAAACTTACATTTTGCAAAGACTACTTACAACTCTTATGAGGAAATAAAAACAAAGGTTTGTAATTTTATATGTATTAAGGATTTGAGAAAAAATCTTATTAGCACTAGCTATCAGTTCTTTGTCTTTTTTTATACTCTTTTACTTGATCTTTTCTTACAGAATCTGTAGTTTCTTTTTGTAAATTATTATAAAAAATATTAATGACAATTCGAGATCCATATTTAATTCCCCATTCTGTGTGTTTCTCGCATGTAAAATCAACACTGCTATAATAAATCTTAAAAATTTGTTCTGCAAAACTTTTAATTGATAAAGAATAACTGCAATGTTTGATTAGAATAGGAGAAATAATATCTAGAATACTAAAAAGATGACAAATAAAATCAGACAAGGATTGACTTGGACATATAAGTCCACCTCTGGATAATATTTTCAGATATTCGTTATTAAGAACATCTTGGTCTGTAGAAACCATTTTTTGACCACAAGATAGACATTTAAATCTTTTTTTCAATTTTTTAGCAATGTAGCCTGGTATAGTAACAGCAACTTCCATGCTATCTTCAGAAAGCTGACACTCTAATATCTCTGAAGACAACAATGCAATATCTTGCATAATATTTTCTAAAGTAGAGTATTCAAATGTTTGATAAATATTTTCATCCCAGAAATTAATATCATCCTTTAGAAGACTTCTTACTGCCAAAATTTTTTCACTGTTGCAAACTTCTAAAAGACTTACAAGAAATCGACCACCGCTCATTTGTCTATACTTACTAAAGCGTAGCTCCAAAGGATCACTTTGTAACCTGGAAGTAAGAACAAATGTGTAGCTTTCTTCAAGCAAATCATCAATAAGAGATGCAGTTGCACGTAATGTTGTGATAAGAGCATGAGAAGTTTGTTTGGTTAAAGTAAAATATTCACATGTTGACCAAATTTCAATCCAATTTGCAATTTCTCTATAAAATGTGGGTTTTTTATCTCCTTTTACAGCAGCATTGCCGAGCTGATTGGATGTATTAAACATCTGCTTTGAATTAAGTGTGATAAATAACTTATGAAACAATGACAAAAATTGTGCTGCATCATTTCTTTCAGGAAAATAACTTAGTATCGCAGCTGTAGTTGTTTCATCAAGAATCGCTAATGCAAGGTTAACATCTTGTTTATTGTTTCCAGGATGAGTGACCTGATAATTGATTTTCCTCGCTTTTTTCAAGTTTCCATTTAATAATTGGTCTTTTTCATAAACTTTATGAAATAAATCCCAAGTAATAAAACCAGCTGGAACTTCAACTTTGTCTCTGAAGAAATCAAACGAAAAAGAAGGAAAAACAAATTTTTTTCCATTCAACAAGTTATTCCTAACATTTTTTATTAAATGGATTATATCATATAATAGATATGTTTTTAAAACTCCATTATAAGCTGGATGATAAATAAATAGTTTTCCATCTCCAGTATAAGATTTACGTAACTCTGAAAATGCATTAACGTTGGTAGAATGATTATCTGTAACAATAGCTCTTACTTTAAAACCTGATTGGTACAATGAGGTAATGCACTCATCAATTTCTTTTTTCAACCATGGTCCTGTTGTGCAAACTTCAGGTGATGATCTCACAACATAAGGAATAGCTTTTTGAAGCCCTACAATCATAAAAACAACAACACCTTTTTAAAGATTACTTTCTGAATCTTCACCAATATATTTCCCACTTTGATATTGGGCTGCTTTCTGCAGATACATTTCATCCACAAGAAGCACACAATCACTTGATACACAATCTTTTTGTAACAAAACTGTTATAGATTTATACGCATTTATATCACCACTTTGGATTTTTCTAAGTAAACTAAAAGATGGTAAAGGTAGTTGTTCTAACAATAACTTATAAGACTGTGCTGAAGTGTGACGTAAAATTAGTGCATAGCGTATAATGGATGCAGAATATGGAGGTCTGCCTTGAGGAGAATAGTATCTAATTTCATTTAACTCTGTCAAAATTGAATTCATATCATTGGCTTTATTTCTAATATAGACAGGAAAATTTTCTAACATACTACAGTTTGTTAATTTGCAATTATGACCACTACGAAACCATTCAGGTAAAGAAATATGATAGCCTTTATATGACAATGAAACATAAAGATCTTTATTTACAGTTATTGACTCAAAAACAATTGGTATGCCTGATTTTTCATCAAAACATAGTTTATAATAAACAACACTATCATGCATTTTTTTAAATGTAAAGCCTGGTGGAGAATGTTGTTCTGTCAAAGAATCAAGATTAATTATTTTATCAGCACTTTGAAAATCTTCAAACTCATCTTTTCCTAAATATCTCAAAGTTGGTTTTTTTCGGGGCAACTTTGGAACCCTTAGAGTTGATGATCCACTTATTTCATCAGTTTGAATAGTTGGAACTGGAAGAAGATTCCATTTTAAGGTGCATCTTTTTCCATAATTAATAAATTTGTCATCAAAATGATTAACACAAATAGCTGAATATTTTGATGGAACCCAATCTTTTCTATTAACAAAGTATATCCATCGTTTTCGCAAATCAGATTCTTCAAGAAAATGAAATGTTGACTTTTTTGGACCATTAGAGTAACCAGTTTTACAGTTTGTAACAACACATTTATTAACCATTTTATTACTAAAACGAATCAAAAAAGTGTAACAGTTATTTTTAAATATAAAGTTCACTTACATTTATTATTGGAATTATCTCCACTTAAACAACATCGCATAAAAAAGCAGTTCGACTATATACAGTAATAATAATAGACTGTCTGTGTGTCTATTTCATTATTCCACTCTCTAATGGAATATAATGAAACAGGCAATCAGTCAGAATACATTCACATATTAATCAGTTCAGAATACATTACATATTAAATGACTATAAAAGCATAAACCGATGCATGCAAACAAATATTTATATAGTAATTGTTAAAATATTATAATTCAATATTTTATTCAACACCTTTGTATAATATTCACTGGTAAATATATTGTTATAGTTGTTGTTGTTAATAAAACCTTTCATACATAGTTTAAATTTTAAAATAAGCCGTAAAAAAACTGGCCTCTTAATTTTTTCCGGAAAATGCAACAAATCAGGCCGTGTAATTACAGTAGGCCATGCCGGAACCGAAATTCCGGTTCCTGTTCCGGGTATATTTAAGATTTCGGTTCCGGCCGGATTTCCGGTTCAAAATGCTACCGAAAATATATATTATAAAGCTTTATTTAGCATAATACCGTTATGATCATTTTTATAAAAATGATTAAAAAATTTTTTAAATTAGTTGTTAAGCTTGAGAATTAATGTTAATAAAATTTGGCTTTGTTTGAAAACTAATTAATTTTCTTGTTTAAATTAACTTTAAATTAATATTCATATCTTGTAATGTTTTTATCGCTATCATTTGAGCTGAAGTTACACCATTCTGATTCTTACCAGCTCATTTTCTTAAACATATTGTCATGATCCAAATGGACAATTTTGAACCTCCTAAAGATGAATTTGGCTCCTGCAACTCATCTTTTTCGCACATTGTAAAAATTATTGCGCAACTTCGAACAGGGGAAAACGATTAATGTGCATTTTGACAATCCAAAAAATCATTTAAGTGTTAAATGATTTTTTTGGATTGTCCAACTGCTTCTCTCTGCCTTGGGTTTCGGAAAAACTTTTAAAAAAAATGTAAAATTTTAGTTATTTTTACTACATTAATTTTTGTTTAAATTAGAACTAACTTTTTAAAAATATATTACTTATTTTCGGTTCCGGTTCCGGTTCCTGTTCCGGTTTGGATTTATTTTCGGTTCCGGTTTCGGTTAGGAATATTTAGAATCTATTACCGGTTTGGTTCCGGTTCCGGCAAAATATCTGTTCCGGTCGATCACTAGTAATAACAAAAAAGATTTTACAGTTTGAGTGACGCGTCACTCAAACTGTAAAATCTTTTTTGTTATTACATCAAAGTTTTTAACCGTCATGACGGTTTGAAAAAATTGTAAAATAAGATTTCAATATTCTATGTTTAAAAATTAAAATTTTCAAATTTGAATTGTTTTTTTTTTTTTTATTTCCGAAATTTATTTCGGTTATAAACAAAACTGTTAAAATTGCTAAAAGTCAAATAATTCCTAAATTTATGATAGAAAAACCATAGTTTTTCGAAAAACAGAGTCTAATTAAAGCTAATTAAAAGAAGAAAGGAAAGAAAAAAAAAAAAGATTTGTTTTTTTTTTGTTGAATTTTTGACTCTTGACGAAGTGTAAAAACTTGTTTAGACAAGAACAAATCATTTTAAATAACAAAACAACCTTTTAATTTAATGGAATGTTAACCATCCATACTTCGATGATCGATTCTACTAGAATTTACATTTACAATAACTTTAGATTTCATCATAATGTAAGGCGGGGCTTTTAAACGGTATTTTGTGTTTTGGTGTATGTTTATCTTAAGGGTTATCGGATAGGGGTGTGGGAATGCCGCACCCCTATCCCATAGGGTTTCGGTGATATTTATCTTAATAATGATTTTCGGTGTATATTTATTTTAAGTGTTGGGTGTTTAGGGGTGTGGGGATGTCTCTTGATTCTCTGTAATGTTAGCACTCTATTATGTTACACGCGTACTTTTCTTTGCGCGTGATATTTCTCGTTTAAACTCTAATAATAACTCTTTTTCCTTTATCGTAAATAAAAAAAAAAACTATTATTTACACTCTCCTTTTTCGCAAATCTAAAAACTAAGAGTCTGCGTATCGTTTCATTTCCATATTGTTATCATTCCGATATGATATCGAAAAAAAAATCATCGTAATGACAAGAGTTGCGGTATATACCGAGATTTAAACTAACTACAATACCGGTTAAAATTTTTATAACGATATTACGTCGTAATCATTCCGATAACACTTTTTTTTTCCGATATCATTTCAGCATGATAACGATATAGAAATCAAACGGTACGCTGACCCTTGCTAAAAACCCGCCTCTTTTCTAACTTCACACGTTCCTCCCTTTTTACACAGGTTATATTACACAGGTTATATTGTTAATTTTGAGTGGTTAGATTGTTATGAAACGCATCTTGTTTCCCATTAGAATTAGCTTCCTCACAATAATTTATCCTTCTCAATGCAGAGCAGACTTAAGTAAGATTTTCTAACAAAATGTCTAAAGTAAACTAAAACTTTAAAACTTTACTCTCTAAACTCCGTCAGAATAAGCCTAATTGGTATATTTAAAAGACAATCTGTTATTGTATTTTATCGTATGTTATTGTATTAGAGCCGCGAAAACCTAATTTATAACGTCGAATATCAAATTAAATCATTTAATCTTAAAAATGCCTAATAAATTGCAATTTTTTACAAAATTTAAGATTGTAAAAAAAGCTTTGTTGCCAGAATATGATTACTTAAATCCCCTCAGATTTTAATTGCGGAGTCATAAGGATCTGAATCATAAGATGACCTCTTGTCATATTTAGTATTGACAAAGTTTAAATAACCTATTAAAAAACTTTCCTTTATTTCTCATGTTTTTTGGGCCAAAATTGGAGAAAATGATTAACTTTGCTTTGTCATGAATTTTCGGTAAAAATTTTATTTTTTTTGTATCTAATGCTAAAATAAATCATTATCTGCCAAATAGAATTTTTTGTAATATTTATTATTTTTACACCGTATACATTCTTACATGGAATTAATCATAATCTATAAACAGGGTTTTTAAAAAAAATTGAATAGACTGAACAATTGAATAATTTCATTCTCTCTGAGCAAGTTTCATTTCCCACAAAAATGAAATAAGTCGTTTTAAAACCAAATTTCTGTGTAAAAATTGTTTTAGAATATAAAGACATTTTATAACCATTTTTTAGAAAAAACGCCAAAAAAATTGTATTGGTTTTTGAGGTAAAACTGCCCACTGTGCCCCTCTCCTATTTTTCTCCGTTATAAGACACTTTGAATTTTTCATATTAAAAAAATAGCTTGTAAAAACAGTAAATTCCCACATTTTTACCAACTTAATTGTCACTTTAACACGTATATCTCCATGGACTACAGACAATTTATCCCTTTAATTTTGAAAATATGGTTTTGAAACATTTGGGAAAAAAATTGATCTCCTTCGGCATACAAAAACGGATTATTTGGACATATAGCTCGGATAATTTACGGCCAGCCTGAGAAAATTTCGTTACTTTGTAACTATTGCATGCTATTGATACGTGACTTTTCGGAATATTCAGAACTCATTCTGCGAAGTTTTCCCTGGATTCGGTAGTTAACAATTAGATGCGATGATGCATTAATTAATTTGCATGTTTTGGTTTTGCATTTACCCCTACCTGACGATGGATACTTTTATATATTTTACAGCGTTGCAAAAGTTATGATATAATTTATGTAGTAACAAGACATAAAATATATACATATTTTTTTTGGCTGATGGCTGACGAAAATCTAAGACGACCTCGTCGCAAAGCAAAGGCTGGTTTGCATCTTTTAGAGTCACCTTTTCCAGTTCCTATTCAAACTTACACCAGAAAAACCCCATCAAATGGACTTTGGTATTGTTATTTTGGCTGCCTAAAAACTGATCATGTTTGCATATTTCGTCTTGGAGATCTAACTTTTCTTTATAGGCTGGTAAACGTGATTATTTTTTTATTCTTTAGAAAGAAAAGTTTAGTAGTCTAAAAAGATGAGAAACTATTTTGCAAACTAGATATTCAAATTTCTATATCATTAAAGTTGTCAAAAAAATTGTTACCATATTAAAAAAATTATATGATAAACTTAAGTGATTACTTTTAAAATAATGTCAAGATTTTTGAAAGAACATGTAATGAACATATATCAAAGTATTAAGATCCTATCTGTAATCTTAAATCAAGGACTACAGATTACTAGGTAGCATTCTGTAAAGAAATCAGTCAATAAACCAAAAATATCAAAGTTGATTGAAAAAAAAAAAAGTGATCTCATATTCATCATGAAGTTGTTAACCTTCTTGAGGTGTCTTCTTTCAATTGAATTTGAATCATTTATCTTCAGGACCCACTATTTATCTAAAGATATGAAAATTGTATCAAATTGATTTTAGCCTTTTTGGAAGTATAATAGAAGTATCTCCCCAATTCTTAAAAGTAAAATGACTGGCCAAATTTCTTGGCTTGGCTAGCATTCTAAAGTCCCTTTACCTGTAGGTTATAGGTTTAAGTTGGTCATTTAAAGTTAGTGTTTTAAATTAAATCATTCTAAAAAACCTATGAAAATCATTTTTGCTAAATCTCCAAATAAATGATGTTTATGTTTAATAGTAAAGATTATTTTCTCTCAGGGGTTCTTTGGTAAAGGTATGCTTTCTAGAAGTCGACCACAGTTTGAAAAGTATAATGATGTTTTATCAGACAATGCCCAAAGATTATATATAGGAAAATATAAAGGAAGTATGTTTATTATTTAGTTTTTTCACAAGTTATTGGTACTTTTTCTGCTTGAATAGTTATAGAATTGTGTTAAAAATTGTATTGGCATATATATCTTGATATATACATGAGTACACATACAAGAGTCCCTTATCATTGTTGTTGACAAGGCTATTCCCTAAGATTTATACTTTGATTTTTTATTGAAATAAGTTTTGCTTGTGTCATTAGAATTAAAATGAAGTTGATAATGATGCAAAATAAAAATTGGAGTTGATAATGATGCAACCAGCAAAGTAAAAATAAAAGAAATATATTTATTTAAGCTTATGTACTAACAAATAATAGATTAACCTGTCATTATACCTAGTTGGGTACTCTTATAGTCATAATCTTATTGTGCATGCACATATACATGCATGCATACATACATGCATACATGCATACATGCATACATGCATACATGCATACATGCATACATGCATACATGCATACATGCATACATACATACATACATACATACATACATACATACATACATACATACATACATACATACATACATACATACATACATACATACATGCATGCATACATACATACATGCATACATACATACATTTTTATAGTGCATTTTATTGTATAAGTTTACTGTTTAATTTACTTAGCTGAAGCAGATATAAGAGAGGCTAAATTGCTGCAATTTGCCCAGATTCAAGAAGAAAGGTAACTGGTTAAATAATATCCTATTTGAGTTCCCTAATCCTTTAAAAAAACTTTATGGTAATAATAAATTATGCCTAGCAAGAAAAGTTAAAAAAAAAACAAAAAAACTTGATCAGATTTAATAAAACTTTACCATAAAAAAATGGTAAAATTTGGTCAAGAAACCAAATCTACATTGTGGATGATTTGTGAATGAGATAATAAATATAATCAATAATTACCATTTTAATCACTAAGGCATGGATGCATCAATTTATGCAAATAGTGTATTCAGCTAACTGTGACTGAGCAATTTGTATACAGTTAAACATTAAAAGATAAGAAATATTTATGCAATTATTACATATTAAGTGTTTTATTAGATTTCACTTTATTTCTTAAACTGCCTGCAGTCAGTGTAGTACTGAATTGACCAATTATCTGGTAAACTTATGGAAACAAGAAAGTGCTTGTAGACATTGTTTCATTTTTCTATTGATAAAAACTAAATATTATACACCAGTAGCAGCCACTTTTTTGGCTCAAGCCCTGTGTCTGGTTTTTTGGTTTAAGGGGTGTGTCTGGTTTTCATCACACTTAGACTCAATCTTTTGAAGAACACATTTCAAATTTGCTTTCATCTGCTTTATTTTAAAACAATTAGGTCTTATTTTCATGCACTTTTACTATCCTCATGCAATTTTAAATTTTGCTGTTCTAACAGAATTCCTATCACTTGCCATTTCATTTGATTATTTTTAGGGTAAATATCATTTTTGAGAAGATTTGCTTAAAAATAATCATTTTAAGTACAAATAAAGTTATGTGAATAATATTTCACACTGCTTGTAGTTATAAATCGCAACTGTAATTCATTCAATATAAATATGTCATCAAATTGATGTATATCCAATAATATGTTGACTCATAATAATATATTTAAGAATATCTCTCGTTGTGACAGATGTTTTGAAATCAGCATGGATCTAGTCTGTTTAAAACAAAGTCAAGAGAATTAGAAAACGAGCCAAAAGTAATAATTGGAAATATGGTTATTATCTGCCTATAAGTTACAATTTTAATTTAAAGTTAAATGTCTGTGAATGGAGTGACATTAATACCTATATGATTTTATAGGTTGCGTCAACATAGTTTTTGGAGAAGTTTTAGTAAAGTTGACCAGGTGAGCAATAAAAAACTTTTTAAATATTGTATTTCTGTCATTGTATTTCTATCATATATATGAGCCTATGAGAGTGTAAGTGGACCAAGTCCAATTTTTTTCAAATGACCCTTATGTATGTAAAACTGCTAAAAATTTGCTATATTTTTAGAGCAAAAATGGACCTAGTCCATAACACATTTATTTCTTATTCAACAGAGGGCAGCACATTTTTACTCTAACAATAAATCACCAGGTATAGAGAGTAATAGTGGACCAAGTCCATTGATAGTGCTTTAATGTAAGAAATCAAGATTCAAGACCACATAAACTACACATTTTCTTAGAATTATTATTATTATATTAGAACAAGAATAACATTTGTACAGGTAAGATGCTTTAAATGAATATCTGATTATGGTTTTATATTAATATAGTGAAGTATACAGCACTTTCACACTTTATAAAGTGACAAAACTGAAATAGTTTGGTGAGCGATAATATAAGATTTATTCAATTGCTCTCAGCAGGAATATAAATATTGATTTGTTAGACAGTAGATATAATGGTCTGTCACTACCAAAGTTACAGCCTCTTTAGAAAGGTCTATTTTGTGGCTTTAACAACATCTAGCTAGGGGAGCACTTGCATGCATGTTGTGTACATGTACATTATTCTTTCTAATAATATTCTGAATGTATGTAATATTTAAAAAATATTTATTGTAGAATAGTGTAAACATGCATTCATGAGCCGCACACATGGTGTCACTGGCATTGATAAAGTGCAAGAAGGTTCAGAGATCTCTAGCTACAGATACAACAATTGCAGATCCTAACTTAGCAGCAGATATACAGACAGAACGTTCTACTTTAGCAGCTGAATCTCCGATTGTAGCCGATAATTCACCGGTTGTAGCAGTTGAATCTCTGATTGTAACAACTGAATCTCCGATTGTAACAACTGAATCTCCGATTGTAACCAATCAACGCCCTCGAAAACGAAAAGGTTGTGTAACGAACTGGAAGAAAAATGTGATTAAGCGCTTACGAAATACAGGTAGCGAATATGTAAAGCATGGCGGAACGTTACAAAAAGCTAAGAAATTAAATGAACATTATTTAATAAATCACAGTTGCAAAAACAAATGTGCTGAAAATTTGACTTTAGAACAGACTAAAACTCTGTTTGAAAATTTCTGGAAATTGGGAGATTTTGATGCACAAAATCTGTTTCTTGCTGGCTGCGTGAAACAATCAACAGTAGAACGTAGACGACCAAGAGTAAGAAAAAACAAAATTCCGAAAAATGAAAAAAAACATGCAAAGGATTTTGCACGAGTATACTCTGTGTTTGCAGATAATAAGCCCGTTACTGTTTGCAAACCATACTTCTTGGCGATATTTGACATTAGCAGCGGTCGACTAAATCGTGCGTTAGTCAACCAACGGGAGAATGGTGGTGTGTCAGGCAAAGATGGACGAGGAAAATATGATCACAAGACACAATGCATTCATGAGGAACACATCACTCGCATTAAAGATCATATTCGCATGTTTCCCACATACGAAAGTCACTATACTAGAAGTCACAGTGCATCTCGCCGTTTTCTACCTGCTCATTTGACGGTATCCACTATGTACGACATGTATAGAGAAAAATGCATACAGGATTCAGTCGAACCCCAAAAAGAGTGGAAATTTCGGGACATTTTTAATCATGAATTTAACTTGACGTTCCATCAGCCACTAAAAGATACGTGCAAGAAATGTGACATTTTTAAAACAGACATTGAAATAGAAAAAACTGAACACAAAAAATCTCATTTAAAAGCAGCGCATGAGATTCATTTGCGCAAAGCAGAGAAGGCGCGTCAATCCTTAAAACTAGAAAAGGAAAATGAAGACAATAAACATGCATCTTTTTGTTTTGACCTGCAAAAGGTCATGTCATTGCCTTACCTTACAACCAATGAAGTTTATTATTGCCGGCAATTATCAGTGTATAATCTAGGCATTCATGACCTTAAAAATGACAATGCAGTGATGAATGTATGGCATGAGGGAACAGCCTCACGAGGTGCAGGTGAGATTGGTTCATGCTTATTGGCATATTGTCAAAATCTGGCTAATAGGGATATTACGTCTATTACAGCATTCAGCGACTCGTGCGGCGGCCAAAATCGAAATATAAAAATTGCACTGTTATGGATGCATTTGACGCAGACAGCGAGTATTGAACTGGTGAATCATAAGTTTATGGTCTCTGGGCATTCTTATTTGCCTAACGATGCAGATTTTGGAATAATTGAGAGAGCAAAACCAAAATCCACAGAGATCTTCGTGCCAGAACAGTGGTACAAATTGATCGAGAACTGCTCTATGAAGAAGCGCTTCAGTGTTGCAAGATTAAGCACTGATAATTTCAAGAGTGTGGAGCCCTTATTGAAATTAATTACAAATCGGAAAGTGGATAAGAGTGATCAGAAGGTCAACTGGCTGGATATGCAATGGCTGCAACTTAGAAAGAACGAGCCATACAAACTGTTCTTTAAATACTCTTTAGATGATGACGCATCATTCAGTTTCATTTCGCTAGCGAAACGCGGACGTCAAACGAATCTTAGTGAAGTGAGTTTGGCTCCACTGTACTGTGGAGCAACAAAACTGAGCAAAGAAAAATACTCAGATCTAATGAAACTGTTAAAGTATATTCCTCCCATCTATCATGACTTCTATCAAAAGTTGGAACACAGCGGTCACAACAAGGATGTACTAGAAGATGAACTGCTTGATGACAGCGGCGATGATGATCAGTAAATTCGTGTGGTTTTTATTGTACTGTTTGTAATAATGAGGACTATTTTTGCCGATAATTAGTAAATAGTAATTGTGTTTTTTTACAACATAGTATGAATTTGTACTACTTGTCTTAATTTGAATTGCTATTGTAAACGAATAATATGAAATTTGTTCATGATTTTACACTAAAATGATTTAGCGATTTGTTGATTATGTTTAGAGAAAAAATGGACCAAGTCCATAACTATTATTATATTATTAATAATTATTCAAAAATTTATTTTTGCATTTCACATATCTTGTTGTCTAAGAAAAAAGATTTAAAATGATACTAGACATCAATAATATTACATATGGCTGATTTATAATATATGCAAACACTAAGAACGCTTATTTCTAACAATATAGAAATATGGACTTGGTCCACTTTTACTCTTATGGGCTCATATGTATATATATATAAATTTTTAATCATTATTTTTCTCAGCCTATTTTATTTGAGAAAGAGAAATCTGTTTTCATCCCCGCTCTGTGTAAGGATTTACATAGTGATATTGACAATGGTTTGTTAGAGGAACTTTCAACAGATGAAGATGATGAAGAGATCCACGCTAAAGTGAACTTAAAAAGGCTGTTGTCTACAGAAAATGTAAAATACTCCTGAAAAATACTTGTACTATTTATTTTATTTTCCTAATCTTGATATTTGCAAGTTCTGTTATCTTTTATCATGTTTTAAATATTTTTTTCTAATAATAAATGTTCATACTATGTTTTGATGCATAAAAAGACAGCTGCAACAAAGCGTCTCAAACTTGAAGATGATTATAAGCTGTTTGAATACTTACAACTCACACTGGAAGAGGTAACCTTGGTAACTGGTGCTAATCACCAGCAGTTAGTTTTTAAATTAACTTAAAAATAATTAAGGTTAAAATAAACTTAAAAATAATTATGACAAACAAAAATTATGGAGTTTTCTATTTATGCTCTTCTTTCATGTATTCTGTTTTTTGTTTTTAAACAGGCTTTCTTTCTCTCCTATGCACTTGGCTGTCTATCTGTTGAAGATGAAGTAAAAGTAATTTTTTGCTTTTTTATTATTTGCTTTATTGATATCATATGGTAAGTAGCTGCAGAAAGTCTACTCATGAAATATTCTAAGCAAACGATAATCTATGCTGCCTGTAATTATAGACAATTATTGACAAAAAATTTTTCTTTCCTTATTTCTATAGGTTCCAATGAATATTTGCCAAATGTGGCTTTCTTACACAAGAATCAAATCTGATTTTATTCAAATGTATGTGGCATATCATTATTTTCGCAGCAAAGGTTGGGTTGTCAGAGTTACAAATGTGTATGGAACAGACTTTTGTAAGTCAAAAAAATGCCAAATCATAGATTTTTATATTTAGGTTTTTATTATTATTTGATTTTTAACAGAAAAGAATAGCTGCTGTATAAATAGGCGTGCTGGCTCTTCAAAGCCGATGCAGGATTTTATTGCTTCTTATATATATATTGGGTATATACACACTATACATAAGGATATGTATGTTATGAATGCAGCAATATATATATACATATATTGCTGCATTCAAAATCATATTATTCAGAAATAGAGTTCATTACTTGTTTTTTCAAATAAAATTGATATTCCAGATTTAGTAAAGTATTCTCATTTTCCAGATATAATATTCTCAAATTTTTTTTTAATATTTGATTAACATTAATTTTTTGTATTTTTGCTTGTGTGCCTTAGGTCATTGTCTTGTATTTTTTGCCATTTTTAAGGCTTTTTGTACTAAGCATAGGGTAGCAAGAAAACAGCCAAATAATACATTTAATGTTTCACAATCTGTAAAAGTATACATGGACTCTAAGCTGTTAGTGTTGGCCTTCTGACATTGATGAGTACCAGCAGAATGGTCTTCAGACCACTTTTATCATTATTTTATCATGTTGAAACATTCCTTGTCAAATGTAAAAATCTATTTTCAATGTACCTTTTTTTAAAAAGTAGCACTCTTCTAGGGGTCTTAGCTTTCAGGTTTGATTATATCAAATGTCACCCTCTTATTCTCCCAGCAATAATTCTGGGGTTTTGTTTGGCTAAGAGTATACTATTTGATCTTTTTCTAGCAGTTTTAAGATTTTTTCTTGTTTTAGATTTTAACTCAAACTTTCTTTTGAATTAGTTTTGAATTTTTTTGAATAAGGTTCTACCTTGTTTATGAAGTTTTCTGATCAATAAAAGAACAATCCATATGGAGATGATACCACCTTTTTTTTTACACTTAAAATAATGTTAAATTAAATAAATATGTTTGTGGAATTGCTCTTAGAAATAAGTTATTTGGTTGTTGCTACAAAAATTGTATTCTATAAAAAATATTTTAACAGCTTCATAAATTCTACTACAAAATTGAAAAGTTTATTTTTTCAGTCAATACATTTTTTTGAACACAACTGTGCATGTAATTATATATAAACAAAGCAAATTTAGAAAGATTAAATCTTCCTGTGGCTTCTGCCAAGGTTGCGCTATTTGTAGATTTCATTTGTCCCAAGCTTCAATATTACATGTCTGAAAAGCACAAGTTTTAAATTTCATTTTGAATATGTAATGGCATTTAGTAGCATTAATTTAAATTTTTTGAATTATTAGCATTTATTTAAATTTCATTTTGAATGGCATTTAGTAGCATCAGTAACAGATTTAAGGGAGGGTTTGCGTTAGGGGCAATTTATACAGTCAGTATAATTTGAAATTGTTAGAAAGTTTCTATTTGTATTATATATAATTATATTATAAATAAACTTTAATTTTAAAGTTATTACTTTTTAAGTGCTTTACAAAGATGGAATGCCCTTTTATCATGCAAGGTACATTTGTTGTCAAAATATAGGTTTAGAAAATATTCTGTGAAAGTTCTGTGAAGTAGATGTTACTAATAAATTTCATTTAATTTTATTAATTTTTATCTCTTATTATAACTCTTATGCTTTTTTTATTAATTTCTATTTTACTTAAACAAATTAACTGAAAAACATCTTTTAAATATAAGCTATTCAGTGTGCGTGCGTTTAGTGGATGAAGAAAATCTCAGTTTACTTGATGGAAAACCGGCACCGAGTTGGAAAGATTTAAGTAGTATTAGTCGTGTAAACGAGCGTGTAGCTAAGGTAAAAAAATCATCAATTCAAATTTGAAGTTCTCATGTGATTTTGATACTAATTTGTAATAACTCTTGTCATCCTATTGAAGTTCACATTTGACCATAAACTAGCTTTAATTTGATTTTCTTCAGGAAGTGTTGTTCTGTTATGTCGTTAAGCCAAAAGGTGATCACTTTAACTTATTTTGATGTTCATATTATTTCACGTGGAATTTAGTAAATTGCATTGGTCAATGCCTCGATTAATTCTTTAAATGTTTAGGGATGAAAGAAGAGAAACTTGCATTACCATCTTGCATTAAAGCTTTTAAAGTTATTGTAAGTTTCAATATTTTTTCATAATTTTTTTGGTGAAGTATCTGTTAAAAATTTATTACTATAAAGTTACCTTCAGTACATGTTTATCAAAAGAAAAAGAAGATAAGGTTCAGCCAACTGACCTATCTATTTTTTTGTCGTATGAAATCTGTTTTTTTGCGGTTAAAAAATTTGTTTTTTTTGTTGTTGTTGTATTTTAAAAAATGACCATTATAAAATTTTTATGAGAGAAAATTGCAATAAATTTAAGAAGAAAGATCATGATTTATAGTATTTTCATTTTTTCGTTTGTAAGAATTAAAGAAGTACTAATTTAGTTTATTAAAATATTCAAAATTTCAATGAAATAATACATATTGATTAATTTTGTAAACTGTTTTTGCACTTTTCGTTGAAAGATCTCTCTTTATACTCAGATTTTAATTCAAAATTTTTCTTATCGAGTAAAATGCATTTGGACGATAAGGACACAAAAGTAAACCATTCTTTTATAAAAAGTTGTGAAAATGGTCAAAATATCTCTTGATTCTGCTAGCTGGAACCGTTTCTGCTGCTCTGCCAATAGATTCAGGGGTATGAAGAGCTATTCCAGGACTTCTTTAAGGAATGATTTTACCCAATATTCAGTTGTATGTCCATTTTTAAACTGTAGAGTATCTGAAGATTTACGAAATTTCCATACGTCGAAGCAGCCTTAATTAAATTATCCTTCGTTTTAAAATCGCTCAAATCAAATTTCACACTAAGCCATTCAATTGTTATTCTTCAAATTCAGTTAAGAGGCTAGTTTTCCTAAGACCTCTGTTTTGTTGCTTCTTTAAATGCCATTGTTCGCTCTGGTATGTTAAACCTTCGGAAATCTTTTGCAAGGTTATTTTAGCTCTTTAAAAAAGAGCTTCATATCTCTTTCATTTTCAATATACAGCAGCAATTGTTGCTTTCTCTTCTTTAAAAAATGTCACAGTTTTCCATGACTGCAGTATAAATTGCTTAAATTACTTAATTAGTCAAAAAAAGATCAATGCTGCGAAAAATAATTTTTCTTACCATAAAATACAGATTCGTTGTTTAGATAACTTGAGAGGCGTTTGTGCAAAATGATTTTATAGACAGTTTTACACGTTTTGTAAAGTTGTCCCTTTAAAGGATTTTTTCCATAAAATCTTTTGTCCTAGGTGAATAGACAGACAGTAAATATAGTAAGTATATATAGTGTATAATTAAGTATGTATGTATATAAGCATGTATATGAATGTATATAATTAACTAGTGTATAATAAAGTTTGTAAAAATTTGTAGTTGATTAACTTAATTTAAGAGTATATAAGTGTGTATGTATATAAGTATACAAGTATGTAGTATATAATTAAGTATATAAGTGTATATATAATGTGTGTGTGTATAAAATCTATCTATTTATATAAGAGTATTATATACTTAATTATATACTGTATGGTTGTATACTTATATACATACATATGCTTATGTAAGGTTTCCTTTTAATAAAAATCATATATACACACACACAGATATATGTAAATTATATATATATATATATATATATATATATATATATATATATATATATATATATATATATATATATATATATATATATATATATAATATATATAATTTACATATACGTGATTTTTTATTAAAAGGAAACCGTTTTACGAAGATGGATACCAGAGAAACACAGAGAAGCAAAAACCTGATAGTAGTTACAATGCATCTTCTGATATGAATGATATGATGGTACGTTTAACAGCGGTACGTTTGTATAAAAATATTATTGCAACGCGATTGATATTGGCCTTGTTGAAGAACATTGAGCCTACTCATCACGCACCATCAATATGTGTGTTTCTCGAAATCTGGTTGTTTTAAAAAGGGCTTACAATATTCTTCTGGTGTTCTGATAGAGTTTTTATGGAAGCTCGTGTGACAGACAGTAATCCCGCTGCAGAAGAAGTTTATCTAGCAATACAAGAAACAATCTCCCCAAGAAAATACTAAAAACTCTAGTTCAAAGTAAGATAACTATAGCATTAACGTTGCAACGAATACTTGTATTTTATAAAGATGTGCTTTCAAATTCACTTATTGTTGAATAAATGTAATAAAACTTTATGCTTGACGAACACTTTAATGATAATCGTTTTTATTTAACTGGTACCAGCAGGGAAGCAAAATTGGCAAAATTGGCAAAATTGAAGTAATAATATTAACATGTTGATTGCTGTCTAATGTTGATATTGGGTCCAATTAAAAAATGTTAGTGATCTCTAATTTAAATCCAGGTCACAAAGACAAATTCTGAATGTGAACTTTTTCAATAACACTTATAATCTTCATTGAAGGCTTTGTTTCTTAAATATTTACGAAAGAAAAGGTTTTTTTTTTGAAGAATTCATTAAATTAATTTTTCAGTAATTTTAGAGCTATCTCTGCTGCTAAAGTGTGAAATTGAATAAGGAATACATGTTAAACCTTAATTTCCGCGCTTTTACAACCTTAAGCACCGCCCTTGGCTGCTGCAGCCAGAGAGTAAATATAAGGCTTCGACATTTCAAGTTTAGTAGGAATCCATTATAACTTTTTATTTAAAAAAACAACAAAATTATGTGTTATTTATGGTTTTTTAAGTAAAATATAAAAACAAAATAGCAGTATTTCATGTCGGCGATAATTCTACGTCACTATTTACAAATATCACAAATAATTGACGAGTGTTCTCCGCAAGTGTGTTTAGTGCACTTGGAACATCTTGTAAAGACACGTCGCTGACGAAGCTGACACAAATGACATGATTTTCTAATTTTGAGTAAGGCATCTTAGGGTGGATTACTCTGTTCTGTAGGCATAGAAGCAATGGCGCGTCTAGGGCCAGGTTGAAATGCCCCTCTCGGATGCCCAATAATTCGGTGTTCCATTGCTGTTTTCATCATTTTCAGCAAGAATTGTCGTCTTTTTGATTCACTATGATCACCTTCCTACTGTGGCTTGTTAAAGAGGAACAAAATACTGGCATTAATGGCAGCAAGATCGAGATGGCCAAAAAAAGTCATTGCCCAAAGCAGTGTCTAGAAAAAATTATAAGATACAAATTTATTAAAATTATAAGTCGTAAGGAAAAAAACTATTGTTACTAAATTTTAGTCTTACCTTTCGCCGTGTAGTGTATGCATAAGCTAGTTGGTCAACAGTATCTATACCAAACTTAGTACTATTGTATTGGAGGATCCAAAATGGCTTTCGATGCGCTTCTTCTGACGCTTCCGTAGATGTATAGTAGAGAAAGGAAATATTTAAGTTTTTTCTAAAACCGGTTTTTCGAATAAACCGCGGTTCTCAATGTTTTAAAAACCGGTTTTCCGGTTTTCTAGTGTACCTTTTTATTATATATATTTCAGGGGAACAACAGCAGCAAAAACTAAAATATATATAGCTCAAATACTGCCATTTCTTTGAGCATTAGTTTGGAAGTTGATTCTATTTTTTGTTTCTTTGGTGAAACCCCTTTGACTGTCTCTCTAATGGAGAACTCGAACTCTTCTGACAAGGAAGTAATTTGCTGTACTTGTTCCTGACTAGCTTCATAATCTGACAAGTTTTCCTCATCTTTAGACTTAATTCTCTTTTGCTCAAACAAACCATTAAACAAACTTGATACAGTTGTAGCAAATGCATTTCTCCTTGGCATGGAATTTTCCATTAAATACATCAGGATTATTCAGATATTTAACTAAGTTTACTTGCATTCCTCCTCTCAGTGACTCTTTTAGTAAATGAGTCAACTAGCTCTTGACTAAAGGTGTTTTTCTGGCTTTTTAGCTGCTTGAAAATGAACTTCAGAATGCCATCAGATGAGAGCAAGTTCAAATTTCTTCTGCAAAGTGCTTCAGCACCAACCTTGATTGATTCTAAAGCATTTACTAGATTTTGTAAGGTGGTAAATTCAGACTCAGAAATCATAATACGCTTGACAACTCAATCAGTGACATTTGAATACATTTCTTAAGGGTAACAAATCTTGAAATCATATCTAGTAAGCTGTTCCAACGTGTCTTAGAGTCTAAGATTAACTGCAGCTCCTTTCCAAATTCAGACTGGACATGCTTTTGCAGAATCATGTCATTTTTAACTGGAGACTTTCGAAACAATCTGACACATTTTCTGACCTTGTTGATGAGTTCTGTGACATCCTCCCTGATCATTGGAAGAGCTGATGCACCTGCTTCTGCTGAAACTTCTAATCCTCTTTCCTCATCGCTGTCATCATCTTCTTGGTCCCCTTCTAGAAGAGTGACTTGCTCAGGTGTGCCATTATCTTCTTTCCTAGATTGCCTATATAGAACGTCACAGACAGCCAAGTGGATTCCAAGTGCGAGGCAGAGCTGATGGTCTGGTAAAATTGAGCTACCAAATTTTTTCATTACAGCAGCTCTGTCTGTGGTTACTGCAACATTATCACAGGCAAAACGTAGCCCAAATTCTTTCAGTTTCTCGTCAACAATTACACAAAATTTCTCTGCTGGCATAGACCCATGTACCCTGATCATTCCAAGGTTCCAATAATCACCTTCCATATGAACATTTATTTTCATATATTTTCTATTTCTGGATGAAGTATACTCATCAAGGGTTAAGCTAAATTTGTGACTAACAAGCTTCTTTTCTGCAAAATGCTGCTGATATGTTTTCTTGATATCTTCATAATGTTTCATCAGCAGAACCTTAATCGATTTAGCATCTTTGGGCAATTTGTATCCTTCATTCTCTAGAGTTTTTCTCAAACGTTGACTAGTTGAGAAAACACGAAAGGGCCATCACATGAAATAAGCTCAGCCAAAACAACATCAACAGGGTCCTTTGTCTTAAAAAACGAATCAATGGGTTTGATGACTTCGAGTTTCCTCTCAGGAGTAACAACTGCAGCAAATGTGATGTTGTGCTTTGTCCTCAGATGGTTCCTCATGGAGCTTGTGGTTCCTTCTTTGCACTTAATTTCATGGTCGCAGAGCTTGCACTTGGCCAATTCAAGTACTTTTGAGTGCAAAAAGTGCTTCCAAGCTGATGTGTTATCCTTGTGGACTTCAGAAAACGACATTTTCGTTTTTGTGAAAATTTGTTTCACTTTTTTTACTTCACAAATTGCAGTAACTTACTGTTAAAGGTGGAAGTAAATTGAATGTTTTCATTTATTTTCTTGAGCAACTTCACATCAAGAAAAGTGGTTTAGAATTGCCAAATAACCAAGTAAATTTTGTACAAAAGATATACAGTATAATCTCTCTAATTCGAATCTCTTTAGTTCGAAAATCTCCATAATTCGATTAAATGAAAAGTCACCGTGAAATGCTCCGAAGAAGACTCAACTTTCTATAACTCGAAAATCTTTCTAATTCAAATTTTTATTTTTCACTATAAAGTTCGAATTAGAGAGATTGTACTGTATATCCAAAAACCGGTTTTGAAAATAACATTTTCGGTTTTCGATTTCCAAAAATTTTACGGTTTCCGGTTTCCGGAAACCGTAAAATTTTTGGAAATCGAAAACCGAAAACCGGTTTTCCTTTCCCTAATGTATGGAGAGTAGACAACATAATGACAACCTTGTTAGTTTTTGGAATATAACTCACTAGCTGCATTTTTTCAGAATACATAGTTATAGAATCAAATTGAACTCGAGGAAGAAGTAGTTGGGGAGCGATATCTGGTTTGTTACGATTTAGGGTTCCGAGCAGAGTGAGGTTCCGTGCTAGAAGTTCTTTGGCTGGCGGAATAGATGTGAAGAATTGGTCAGTTGTGGTATTTCTTCCACTACCATGAATTGGTTCAGTTAGCTGTAGCACCACTCGTTTCCCTTGCCCTACTTCTTTTTCCCTAGCAATCATTCCTAAATAAATCTTAACATTATAAAAGTAGCAAGACTTTGAACAAGTTAACGCCTACACTCTGATGCCATATTTGTCAGGTTTTTTTGGCATGTAAACTTTAAAAGGCACTCGCCCACGTGTTGGAACTATTTGTTTATTGACACAAACCATATTGGAAACTATGAAGCATTGGCGACAACGTTTGAGAAATTGCTCCCATATCTCTCTAAAAGCTGCTAGTTTATCACATTGGCGTCTTTCAGTGGGTGTTTCCTTGTTATCAAATCTCATGAACTTTTTTATTAACTCAAATCTTTCACGAGACATTGTGGCTTTGTAGGCAGAAATCGCAAGTTCGTCATTCCACAAGTCTCTGAGAAAAACGTTGCGTTGTCTCAAAGCACCCATAAGATAACGAATCCAAAAATATCCAACCAGTTCCTCCTCTGTTATGTCATACCTAAGAAGACCAATAAAAATATGAATATTTATGTAAAGTAAACACAATAGTATAAACTTATCAAGACTACATTATAAATGAAGTCGAAATTACATTTAAAACATATTAAAAGATAGTAGTTTATTGAAAACTTACTAGCGTTGTGAAATATGTTGAGAAACTTCTTCAGCACTTATGGTACGTTGGGCCTCTCGATTACTTTCATAAAGTATCCGGTCTTTCATTTCTGCTGTTAAAAATAAATCAATAGCTTCACGCACTGTAGCAGGATTTCCTTTCGGTTGCATTCGCTCCCTCTCAATGTTTTTCCTGCCTCGTCTACCACGTTGCTCATTTACTGCTATTTCCCAAATTCTTCAGTTGAGGCCAACATACTCTCCTCTAAATGGATCATGTTCTAATATATCTGAAACTTCGTTTTCATTGTTATCTTCCAAAACGTTATCTTCTAATTCAATTCCCGAAGATTCATTTTCCAAATCAAAATTTGCCATACGTTCAAATATATTTTCATTCATTACATTTTTCTAATTGAGTACTAAATATATGAAATAAATATATACAATCCATATAAATTGTTTTTATGCATAATAAAAAAATTTCTGAGCCTAAATCATAATTCATTACAGTGTATTTCATTAAATAACTAGTCTAAAGTACATAACTCAGTATATAACTTTCATAGTTTTGGCTGCATCAGCCAAGGGCTGTTTTAATGAAAGTATTATACTTTGGATGGGGGGCAGGCTGTTACCCAGCAGTACAGTGAGCGTTATGCCATTAAAAACATATTATAAACTTAGGAAAAGTCAAAGAAGCTCAGGCTTATTAGGTTTAATTAAACCTCATAACTTTAAAAAGTAATTTTGAAATGGCTGCATCAGCCAGAGGACGGAGTTTAAGGGTTAAACAGGTTTAACATATGAATAAAAAATTAAATTTTCAGAATAAATAAACCTTAAAAGTCTTATTAATTATTATTTTACTTAGTTGCTATTTTAATTTTTCAACTTTCGTTTAAATAAATTTTTGAAATGTGTTAAAAGAATTGATATGGAAATCATTTTTTAATTTAATCAAAAACTTAACTTCTTGTTTTTTCAAAGTATTATGAAAAAGTAACCAAGAAAAGTCAATAGAAGGAAGATAATAGGTGTGAAAGAATGCTTCACGCTTATCAATAGAGAAATATCAAGAAAACTACCAGTTTCTGGAAATGGAATTAGAAATACTCTCTTAAACTCCAAAGAAGACCTGAAGCCTGAACTTATGAGAAGCTTTATCAACAACCGTGGAAACGTATTTTTTTCAAATGCATTAAGAATGCTTTTATTTAGAAAAAAAATTGTTGTAGATGCAGCCATAACAAAACCGATGCTGATTCCCAGAGATAGGTAATTCCTAGAGGTTCAAAAAACTAGGGTGGCGCACAGTGAGCTAGAATTCACTTTTACTGGATAAAATTAACAACTCGTCACATAGAAGATTTTAAGACCATATTTGCTCTATACACTAATTTGAGAATTAAAGTTCCAATGGTGACATTAATTTTGATTTCTGGTTGCTTTGGAAACCTATAGTGCTTAGCAACCAGATATTTTCCTTAGTTACATTAGGGGTAAATAGATTTTTAATGTTTATTTGCCTGATAACATTTTAACTTTGCATTCCTGACATCATTGTAAGTGGGGTAAGTGTTATGTTGTTTCTCCAAGGTTCAACTTCTAATTAGCTGATAGGAAGATTTTGTCAAACTGGCATCAATTACTAAAGCCAGAGCTTCATCTGCTGAACGTTTTATCTTTATTTGAAATGTTTATAAACTATTTCGCAGCAATATCGTTAGATTCATCTCTTATTTCTTACAAGTAGCAAAGTAATTGATTGGATGAATGAGATTCAAGCGAGCCAGTTTTCTTAGAAGCATCATCAAATTTAACTGGTTTTCAACCGCATCTACTTGTAGTTGGTTCATCATCTGTTTTTTCTGAGAATGAAAAATTCATTAAGTCAACTCACAAACTTCTTTACAAAACTTCTGATAGATTTCCATTTTCTTTGATACAGATAAACAAACTGCTGAACAGCATGCTGAACATCGACACCTTCAAATAAGGAACTTTTGGCTGATCAAATTTGAAAACATCTTCAGTAAAAATTTATTTGGAAATACCAAGATTGTTTTCTTTAAGAAAATTAGGAACGTATTAAAAATAGAAATAATATTTAAGATTTAATAAAACCAAATCTAGAACAAAAAAGTTATCTTAGTAATAAATTTTCTTTATTTGACAGGTTGATATTATAATATATATTTCCCGCGGACTACTGAATTTTGAAATTAAAACATATATAAATTAGAATGGGGACTTCTGGGGACAAACAATCAGCGGAAACTCGATTTAAACATCCTAAAGCTCAAGTACATATTAGACAGAAAATGTCAATCTATGTCATTCATTAGTTACAGTCTAGCAAATAATTATTTTCCTAGAATTTGTTTATCTATTACTATTTTTTTTTAATGAGTGATTTTCAAAGTATTACTAAGATAACAAAGTTTATTTTGTCTTATCTCTGAATACGCTAAAATAACCTGGAACCAATCCTAAAAAGCTGAAAATGCGTTATTTACGCAAAAAAACAGGATTTTTGCTTACAAAAATTGATTGTGCGCAAGAAAAATCCTGTTTTTTTTAGCGTAAATTACGCATTTTTCAGCTTTATAGGATTGGACCCTGGTAGCAATTTAGTTTCTTGACAACAGAGACGAAAAAAATGAAACATCACACAATGATCTCACTAAAATTATTTATATAAAATTATAATTTTTTTTTTATTGCAATATTCAGATGCTCCGAGTTTTTTCCTATTTTTTTCTACCTACTGGGCCACTGTGTGGCATAAGGAAAAAACTCCGGGTCCTTGAAAAAGTGGAAGCTTGAAAAAGGGTCCTTGAAAAAATCTGATTTTTAATGATGAAGGTAAATTTAAAGTAATAAACAGAAAAAAGTTCTTCGATCAACAGATCTGAATCTAATCAAACTCTTTTTTAATAAAAAAAAAATTAGTCAAATTCAAACACCAAACCCTGAAAAAAAGACATTTGAAATAGAACTCTAAACGAGATTTGCCACAATCTAATAAAATCGACGCAAAGTTCCAAAAAAGCACGTAGGGGCAATCTTAATAACTAGTTTTGCTGCTTTCCGCCCCAAAGAATAATTTCAGTTTCTAAAGAAAATCTGTATGTTTCGTTTACTCAAACCCATCAGACCATATGCTGAGTTAACTAATTCAAAAGGGGTGCTTTTTAAGCAAGCGTCTGGCAGACAAATGTATATTTACAATTTGCAAATCAGAAAAATATATATTTAATTTAATTTCAAAAAACTATTTTCAAAAAACGATTTATTCATTAACTTTGAAACATTATTTGCAGAAAACTGATTAATATCAAATACGCTTTTCCATATTTTTTCTTTCAAAAAAATAAGATTTCTCCTTACCCCCTGTAACAACTAGTATAGTTACGTGTAAGTGGACAAATAAAGATACGTCATACAACGCAACTAGTTTAAAGGGCGCTCGATCGTAAAAAATCATTGGGGATTTGAAACTTGTTAAAGTAGGTTAAAACGGTTCTTATTTTCAAACTTTTTTTATTAACAATTATTTTAGAAAAAACATTTTGTTGCTCTGCTGTTTTGTTGCTTTTTCAATTACAGTTTCTCATCATTTTTACTCTTCTGTTAATTTTAAAATATTAAAAAGGAGGTTCTTCAAGATCTTCCGATAAAATTCATCTTTAGATAAAATGTGTTTGTTTTCCAGTGTTGGTAATGATTTCGTGACTCCGGGTCGATAGTAATTTAAAAATTATATAATTACAACCTAGTTATTTAACTGGTATTTTTCTATGAAATTTAAATGGCAAACCGCGGACATTCAGACATCATCCATATTTGAAAATATTTATTTTTAAAGTTTACTTTGAATGATTTTTTATTTCGAATTTAAGATGAGTGATAAGATAATCTTCGCAGTTACTCTTGTAGCCTGCATTCTTATTATTGCCTTCGATGCAAATCCAGTGAAAGAAATAAAACGAGCGAACGAACGTGACGCCAAACAAGAAAATGGCAGGAATGTTTTAAACGAGACTTTTTTCCCGGATCCTGGTTTTGAAAAGCAAGTTATTTTAAAATCTGTTGCTCTTTGTCTTTAGCTTGATTTAGCAAAAAATTTTCCTGATTTTTAATACTTGATAAGTTGTTCGCATTTGAAATACTCGATGAAATGTTTGCGTTTGAAATACTCGATAAATTGTTTGCGTTTTGCGTTTTTTGTTTAACGTTTTAAAATACTTAATCTTGATTTGATTAATTAAAAAAATATTCGTTAATTAATTGAGTAAAGAAATTGAGTTTGAAGTATGAGCTAAAAAAATGCATCACCTATTTAATGAACTTTCATAATGCCCGCACTTTTATTTATAGAAATCTCTCATTTCTCAAAAGTTTGCAAAATGTTTTATAGTCCGTTCATTAACGTCAACTTTAATTTCTAGTTAATATATATATATTTTTAAGTGTATACATTGAAGAGCAATCGTCAACAGATGGCGGTGATTATCAGTCACGAGAGTCAGGAAGCGGTATTTTTATATTACGTGTTATTCATATTCCAAAAGTATTCTTTGTCAGCACTTTAAATTTTCTGGCCAGGTATTACTATTCTAACTCCAAATCCACTTTGCAACTTTTAAATAAACTTTAAAATGGCTCCAGAATGTTATTTGATCATAGCAGTAAAGCCATTTGATGTATAACTTAAAATTTTCTTTCCCATCTTTGCTCAGAAGGCTATGATTAGCAATTTAACAATTTAGGCAGATATCAGAAACACCTCATCATGTTTGCTTTACTCTTCAGTTATAACTTTGTAAAATTGTAGCATCTACATATTTGATTGTAGCCTCTTTATCAGCTAGCATTATGTTTCATAAAAGTTTTTTCATCACCACCAATACAAGGTTTTTCATTCCGGATTTGCTTTCCAGCTTATCTTTGAGCTCCAAATCCAAAAACTAATATCAGTAAGCATCGTTTTCGACTTACATTTCGGTTGCTGTTCCTATTTTGTATAGGAAAGTTTTGCTGCCATCATTGACAAAACTGTATACGAACTTTTAATGAGTCATAAAGTAGTTCTACAAGACCCCTGTAAAGTTCCAAAAGTCTATAGAAAGTCTGCAAATTCTACCATGTGCTTGGAATATTAACAAATGAAGTTTTGACCGTGTAGTAAATTTTTTTTACTATCACTATCTTTTCTTTTTCTATTATTTAAAAAAACTGACCAGATGTTCTATCTGCAAAAATAATATTTCTTTTCTTCAAATTATTTGTGATGTCTAATTTGTGAAGCATGTTTTTATGTATGATAACGCGCATAATGGTGTAACTTACAAAATGATGTAATTTATTGACGATGTTTGTTTACTTATTAAATTAGAGAACTACTAAATACAAATTAGATTTTATAAAATTTGATTTCTGATCCTTTTTTTAAAAAATTATTTGTAGGAACAATACCGCCAGTGTCACTGTTACCGTCATCCACAATCAAAAAGTTAAAAAGTAAGAAATCCAACAAAAAACAAAATGGATTATAATAACTGAAGCCACGCAAATACAGCATTCACGCACGCTTTACTCGAATACGAATACTGGTTAAAGAAATAACTGAGAGTTGATTCCCTAGCGGTTTCAAACAAAAAATAACGAAATATTCTTTCTGTTAAGACTTTTGTTACTTTCTAATTATATAGTTGATGTCTTTAATCCGGGCCATACTTTCAATCTCGGGATATTGGGGTTAGATTTACCTAACGCTGAGATCCTGGGATTAGTTCTGGAATTTATAGATATCTTGAAAGATATTGACATACTAAATTTAGTATGAGTTCTATATAATTAACAAAATTGCACATTCATATTAGGTTTATAAAAACTATTTATCAAAAATTAAAGATTTCTTTGTTTTTATAGTTGTAATGTAGATGTGCTATTTGTTCCTTATTATTTTTTAAATAAGTTTTAAAGTATAAGTTAGTTGCTGAAAAAGTAAAAAGTGCTTTTAGACTCTATATTGGTAAATTTAATAGTCGTTAAAAAAAATCATACGCTCTTCGCCAAAATCCACCTCGTGTTCCTCCATTTTCAAATATCTTCATTTTTTTTTTAATTTTAACCACATGAAACACTTTTTGAATCACATTGAATTGGTATTTCTGTTTTTTTTTTACAGTGTTATTGAGCCTGTCTGAGATGTTAAAGGTTCTTTAAGAGGAGAAGATTCAGATACAATTTTGAGAAGTGCCTCATTTGAAACAGAAAATTAATCTTCAAAATTTTAAGCTACTGCTGATTTATCTGAAAGAAAAAAATAACATTTTAGAACATTATGGTATTTAGAACATTATGATAAATAACTAATAATTATTAATAATAACTAACTAATAATTAATAAGCCACAAAAAAATCATATTTTTTAAGGTTTAAAAGACATTTGAAAATTTTGCTTTTTTTAAGCTGGTGTTCTTATTTTGACCAAACTCTGTATATGTAAAAATCTAAAAGACACCAATTATGATATTATCAACTGAGCTATGTTAGTGATTTGTTCTTACTTGTTGCATTCAAAGAATGAGAGCTGAAATTAATTTTTGACTGATAAAGTGATTAGCAACTTTAAGCTTTTTTGACATAAAAGTTATGCAACGTAAGCGGTGAACAAAGTTTCATCCCAATCACAAATAGCCTTAACAGTTGCTATTATTGGGACGAGAGCTTTCATAATGTTGTTTTCATCTTAATTTCGTTGTGAAAGCTATAGACTATCCTTTCAATCCCGACGACACGGGAAAAACAATGGATGTATGTTCATGTAGCGGTAATATTAAAAGTGTCTCCAGAAGATGGTTTTGTTTGGGAATTTTAGCTGTTTTTTTTCTGCGTTTGTTTTGCTATATTCCTCTTAAACTTTGTCAAAGAGAATCCACAGATAGCTGTCCAACAACAAAGCTAAAAGAAACGTTTGAAGCCCGCTATGTCAAGGGACCCTATCTTGACCCAGCTTTCCTTCTTTGTAAAAGCAATTTCGTTTTTAGAAAAAGATTCGGGTTCAGGTAGACTTTCGTCTAATAATACGTTTTGATAAACGTTTTGATAAACGTTTTGATAATTTTGATTATTTTTTTGGATAAAATTAAAAGCGTTGAAGCAATAACAGAAGGCTGTTCAAACTAGTCTTGCAGTTTTTTATTTAAGCAAATATCTTTTTGCTTCCCGAACTCAGTTGCAACATAAATCAAATTTGTTGATGTATTTTTTTTTTTTTTTTTTTTTGAGACGGAAGCATATTTACGTAAAAAAAAAAATTCCAATATTTTTCAAATTTTTGCATGACCGTTTTTATTGACTCTTTTCATTCCAAATATTCGAATCTCAAGTGAAGAAATTTAACATGGTATGTTTTTATTAAGAAATTAGTTCAAAACTGAGTCAAACATTTTTGTTGCTTCTCCTTTTGCTTATATGGTAGCTTTTACTCTTTTTTTGGCATTTTAATACCATTTTTGATCATCTTTAAATACAACTTTTAGTAGTTTTTGGGAGGTTTTTGTTATAATTCCACTGATAGATGATTTTTTCGGTCAAAACAACTTTATTTGTGGTATTCCCTTTTTGCTAAAGAAATTTGAAAAATGACAAGTTTCGCTTCATTAGTTATCTAAAAGTTAAATAAAAATCAGCAAATTTATTTACAAAAATGATTTTTACTGGTTTCCATCCCTCTTAACTTAACTTCTTGTACTTTTTTGTCCTTTTTTTGCATAATTTTTCATTCCATTCTTTGTTCTATTCTTTGTTTAATTTTGAACTTTCTTCTTCTGTTAAAAAGAGTCAAAACAAAAAACCCAGTAGAATATATTTTCAAAAGTGTAATATGAACCCCTTAAAATAAAATTATTATCACTGAAAAACCGGGAAAATTAACGTTTATCTGTTTTTTTGACAATCAAAGCGATATCCTTAACCAAGCTTGGTATGAGAAGAAAAGCCAAAATAAAGAAGAAGAACGATTTCGAATTTTAAAAACTGCGGCAGCAATCATTTGAGAGGACATTCAATCAATGGTATTTGATAATACCAATTATCCCTTGCCTAGTCAAATGTTTGAAGATATTAACAGCGATATTCCATTTATTTTTTAGAGCAAGTTATTTTGAAAAATAAACGATCTAAAATTAGAACATTTAAAATTAGTTTGTACAAGTATCAGCCACAGCATTATGTCTGTTGTTAGGCCGAGGTCTTTTAAATCAAAATTGCAATTGGGTCTCTCAGTATTTTTCCATCGACGGTTTCAAACTTCTTATACAAATCTTTTCGTCTTTTGGTTTATGCGCATCCTACAATGACACTTTGATGTATGAGGATAATCATAAACCTCGAACATCTGCTTCTTCAAGTCAACACTTGAATCGAGTATATTATCAAGTTCAAATATGGCTAGACAATCAACTGGACCCATCTGACTGGGGTTGGAAATTAGTAGATAATACATTAGAGGCGATTGACACTTTACTTCCACCAGCTCCGGAAAGACTTCTCAACACCATCTTCTGCAATTGCAAAAAGGGTTGTAATGCAAAATGTAGCTGTAAAAAATTCGGGTTATTATGTTCATTGGTGTGTACTAATTGCCGAGGCCAGTCTTGCTCCAACGTTAAATCAAATTTAATAAATGATGATTTTGATGCTATTGTGAGGAGGGAAAATGATAAAATTGTAAACATTATCTTTAAGTTTTACCCGACTCAAGCATATAATATTCGACAAAAAGAGTGAGTCAACCAACAAAAAGTACGCACGGAGACTTATTGAATTTGTCATATGAATAAGATGATAAAGCGAAAAGAAGAGTAAAATGTAACAACAACCAAGAAAAGACGTACACACAGAAAATTATTGAATTTGTCAAATGAATAGACGATATACCGAAAAGAAAAGTAAAAACAACAACAACCAAGAAAAGACGTACACACAGAGACTTTTTGAATTTGTCATATGAATAAACGATAAAGCGAAAAGAAAAAAAAAAAAATAATAACAACAACCAAGAAAAGATGTATGCACGGAAACTTATTCAACCTGTCATATAAATAAATGATGAATAAGTAGCAAAACGGTAAACAACCGAAAACTATAAAAAGCTCAAAAAAAGAAAAGAAGACAGTTTTGGGAGGACAGTTTTTGAAGAGGTTTTAAAATGGCAAAGTAAGAGTTAAGAAGAGTAAGAGATTTAAAAGAGAATTTTATGAGAAAAGAGATTTAAAAGAGAATTTTATGAGAAAAGAGATTTAAAAGAAGATTTTATGAGAAAAGAGTTTTAAAGAGATTTAAAAGAAGATTTTATGAGAAAAGAGTTTTAAGAGATTTAAAAGAGGAATTTATGAAAAAAGGATTTTTAAAGATTTAAAGAGAATTTTATGAGAAGTATTTACGAAGATTTTAAAGAGAAACTTACGAGAAGAATTGGTAAGAAAAGATATTTGAGTAACTTTAAATAAGCGTTATTATCTGTATTGATTTATTGATATTTGCATGAGTTAATTTTAAGAGAATATATATTGATGAGAATATTTGAGAATATTTATTAAGAAAAATAAGTAAGAGAAGAAGAACCAGTAGTAAGTACTTTTGTTTGCGTTTCGATTATTAATATTATTGTTGTTATTACTATATGCGTTAAATATTGTTATTGAAAAGTTTGATGCTTTACCGCGCACCTTAGCATATCCGCGCTATTACACTTACGTCACACAAATATAAGAGTGCTTACCATTACACATTAATAGAACAATTGTTGAGTTTTATATTATTGAATATACTGAGGACGGCGAATTTAAGTTAAGCCTTTTTTGATTAGACCTTGCCCATTCCTAACTAAACTATTCCCAAACCTAGCCCTTTCCTAACCAAGTACTCCCCAGACCAATAACCTTGTTCCCAACCTCCATATACCTAATCCAACAATAACACTAAACCCAAACTTCCCATTCCCCTTCCCCTTTATTTAAAGAAGAAAACATAATAATAATATAACAATAATAAAAAATAATAGTTGAAATTCCACCACCCTCACACTATCAATCAGGAGACAATTGATGTATCTTTTTCACATATCCAGCTTGAAAAAGAAGATGACTATGAAGAAGAAGAAAGCGAAGAAAATGCTAATATAAAATATATCACAATAATACGAATATACACCTTGTACAGAAAGTTTAAACGCACTAGTTTTTTTAACGTGTATAATTTTTTTAAGAAATGATAATCCGATAAATCGATGAGATGTGGTCCACATTTTTTATGTTTATTTATACTAATGATTTAATTTAATGATTTAGAGAAAGAAAAAAAATGTAAGGATACCATAAAGGAGGTGGAGAATGGTGAGAAAAATAACGGAACAATTAAGTCTTTTCAATTTTTTGAAATAAAATTTAAACGCACTTTGATTGGAAAACTTGTAACTCTTGTTAATTGATTGATTTTTTCTTGCAGTCGCATTTTCATCACTCAACAGCCTGCTTTCGTTGGCATATTGTATTTGCATCTTTATTCTTTTTTTATTTTGCAAAAAAAACTGCGTCTACAATTTGATTCAACCTTCAGCAATTTTCAACTGATAAAACTTTATCAGAAAATCATATTTTCATGGGTAAAAGAGCTTTCTCATCGAAAAATAAATGGTAAGCCATTGGGATGCATAAAATGAAAATGAGCCATTGACAAATCGGCAAACACTTGAATATTTCTGAATTTAGCGTTCGTACAACAATAAAAAATTACTTATCGACTGGTAGTGTCAATGATAAACCTCGAATTGGGCGCCCAAAAAAACTGTCAGCTCGCGATGAAAACATGCTTAACACGCTTAGCAGACGCAACCCAAAAGCAGGAGCATCAGCTTTGAGTGCAGAAATCAATAGTTCGCTTATAGAGAAAACAGTTAGTCGTACGACAATAAATAAGTTATTATGCAAAAAAGAATTAAATTCTTTTCATGCTGTAAGAAAGCCTATGTTGTCGCTAACCGATCGTCTAAAACAAAAAAAATGGTACAAAGAGCGTTTAAATTATTCAGTGGAACAATGAAAAATGAGTATCTTTAGCGATAAGTCAAATTTTAAAATTATTAACAAAAAAAACAAGAGATTTGTTTTTTCTGTTAACAATTTCAAAATTTGGAAAAATAATTGAAGCAACACATACAAATCTGTATTCAAAAAAGTAGTGGCTCTGTCGGCATATAGGGATGCATATTAAGGCCCAGGCTTTGGTTGTCATAAAATATACGAAGGAAGATTGAACCAATATGGGTATCGTGAGATTTTGGAAAACTCGCTTATCCCTAGTTGCGATTTATTCCAGGCTGATCAAAACTGGTTATTTCAACTAGACAATGCTCCATGTCATACAGCACATTCAATTAGCAATTATTTCGTTGAAAGTAATACTCGACTCATGACTTGGCCAGCACGATCACCTGACTTAAACCGGATTAAAAATTTATGGAGCTGGATGGATTAACAAACCCAGCAACCACACAACGTTGATCGACGTTGATCAACGTTATTTCAACGTTGTTTCAACGTTGTGTGCTTGCTGGGAACTAACAAAAAGCAAATAACTAGTCACGAACTGCTTAAAAAAGAACTAAAAAAATTGTGGCTTGAAATACCAATCAAGATGATTGAAAATCTTATTGAATCAATGCCAAGCTGATTACAAGCATGCATCAAAAACAACGGGGATCATATCTTATATTAACATATTTCCATGACAAAAAATTAATAAGTGCGTTTAAACTTTACTGCACTTTCTTCTCATCAATTTTTTGATTATTTCTGTTTGATATTACATTTCAGAAAAGATTTTGTGTTTTTTTCTTTCAAAGTTGTGTTTTTTTCTTAATTATTAATTGGTTAAGAAAAAAAAAAACAAAACAAAAAACGAAGACCTTGCATCAGATTTTCTCTTTGCACCAGTCCAAATTTACCATAACATACAAAAAAACAAGTGCGTTTAAACTTTCTGTACAAGGTGTATAATACATAATATGCATTTAATAATATATAATATATGCAAATACTATGTATATATTATTTATATGTATATTAATTTCGTAATATTTATATTATATTATATGAATAATAATTTCGTAATTTCACAAGAATTGCAATGTCTTTTCTAGCAATGTATTTTATATAAAATCGCATTATACTTAATATATTTTCTCGCAATATATTCTTGCAATATCTACTCGCAATATATTTTCGCAAGCATTTCAATATCTCAGGAATAACGATTCTTATAAAAATGTATAAAGGCAATTTTATTAAATACTTTCATGATGTAATACTTTGATCTTTGGAAAAAAAGAAAAAGCTATTTTTTTTAACCTTTAACTTTTAATAACTTTTTTTGCAGATATGGGATCGGTGGGGACTTTTAATATTTTATTTGTAATAATATCCTAAAGGTATGTACCAATTTTCAGCTTTATGCGAATTATTGTAAATTGAAATGTTTATTTTGACCGGATTATTACGTCTCTAAGCAACTTCTGTGTGCGTCTCTTGTAGAATAGAGACGCACGCTGAAGTTTCAGTAATGTGTTCTCAAAATAAAACAACGCATAAGAATATTGCCGCAAAAATATATTTTGCTAGGTTTTACGTTGTTTCCCAGTTAATACCGATTTTTTCCGACGCTCTGGTAAAGAGCCAAACCTTTTATTACAATTATATTTTTCTGCCAATAACGATTAAACTAACGACTGAAATAACTTAGTAGACGCAGGGTAAGATGACTTTTATGAGAGCTTTCAGAAGATTTTTAAAAAGAGGATTATGGGAAAGAGAGAAAATAGATTTTGAGAGTAAAGGTAAGAACAAAGAAGTAAAGGAATATTTTCGAAGAGAAAGAAAAAAAAGAGAAAAATTCTAATATCAATAGACACTTTAGCCATGAGCTTCTAAGGTGGTAAGAGATGTTTTTAAGTGACATTTGATTGGATTTTATTACCTGTATTTGTAAATATTAAAAGTACATACTTAATTTAAATACTTGAAAGTATGATTATCATTTATATTTCGATCAAAGAATTATTATATCGATATTATATATATTAAGACTTTGTTGTCAAGCTTTAAGTAGATCCAGAGTGTTAGTAGTGAAGGAATCACTGTTACACGAACCATACACAAATCGCGCACACATCCTCGCAACACTGAGGGCAACCCAACAACCCAATCATAAACACCCAAATGCCCTAATATAACCAAACAAAACAAACGCGTTCGCCGAAGACTAAACTATCTCCGCCCCTCACAAAAGCAATAGTGACTTTCTTTGCGCTTAACAACAAAAAACTTTTTTCATTGAAGAGTTTAATCTTAAGAATAGGGAATTTATTCGTCTCTTTTTCCTTTCTTTTTTTTGAAATTTTTATCACGATAACTTTCTGGAGAAGAAGTTTCAAATCATTAAACCCGATTAACAGATTCTTAATAAACTTTATTACGTCATACATAACATTAAAAAAAACAAACTCTTTTATGATTGAATTTCATGTTAGTTCGGTCCTTTAAAAATTCTCCGTTATTTATCATACTGATTCTCCGTCATTTATCATACTGATTCACAAAGAGTCAGGAAGTCTTTAGACTAGAGTTCCTTTAAACAATTTATGATTATAACCGTATGTAACATTTACATATTTTATATTCTATGCCTATGTAGCATTAATTATATACATATGCAAACACACATATATGCAAACACATATACATATGTATATGCACATATATACATATATATAGACACACACACATATATATACACATATGCACACATATATAGATTGATATAAGTATGTGGGTGTGTATGTGTGCATATGTGTTTGAGTGTATATATATATATATAATTTTTTTAATATTGTTGATTAAATTAGAATAATTAAAGTTTAAAACATTTGACACATCTCATAGACCTATTGTGAATAAACTTATTGATGTTCTACGTTCTACTTGCTGATGTTCTACGTGGTCTTAATGTTCAAAGATAAGCTATTCATGGAAAATATTTTATTGGGAACCATGTTTATAAAATGTTGCAAATTTTTCCACTGCAACAGGAGCGTGTACAGCCACTGCCAGATTTTGTTACAGTTGATCAGTAAATTGTGTTCAGACACTTTTTTAATTATATAATTGTATACTGATGATTTTTTGTTAAGGCTCATTTCATAATCCTGACCCATATGGTCTTGAGATATCAGTTTGTATGGTATACTTTACTTTTTTTTTTTACAGTCCAGTTTTTATTTACATAGAGGTTGTTAAACACTAATTTTGAACACGTGCTCTAAAGTTATCTTTATTCATCAGCTAAACAGTGTCCTTGATCTTTGCAATTCAATACCGATCTTGGATTTATTGGTACAGATGCTCAAAACAAGGCAAAGGTCTTGACCGAGAACTATGTCATTTTGTTCTGCAGATACGCAATATGCAACAACTTTATGAATTCAAGGGAGACTATTGATAAGAATCCATTATCAAAATTAAGTGAAACGAGATTTTTTTAAAGTTTATTGTTTTTTATTATGAAAATAACTCTCATTTAAATTTACTCTCATTTAAATCCCAAGGGTTATCGTAATTATTATTTCTTCATTTTCTACGTTCTTTTTTGAAATTTGGAATTAGAATGTGCCATTGAAGAATTAATGAGTTACTTTTGTAAAACATAGCCTGATGCCTGATGAATCCATTACGCCAAATATACATTTGTTGGAAAATCATTGTACTGATTTTATAAGAAATTTGGGTCTCGATATTTATAGAGAGCAAGGCGTAGAAAGCATGCATGCTGAAGTTTCCTGATGATCTGCATAAATAAGATATTATCACTACAGATTATTTTCAATTTTTATTTATTTTATTCGGAAATATACAATATATATATTATATATTGTATATATATATAATTACATATATTATATATTGTATATATATATATATAATTATATATATATTATATATTGTATATATATATAATTATATATATAATATATATAATTATATATATTGTATATTGTATATTTCCGAATAAAATAAATTAAAATTGTTTATATTTTTGAATTTCGATATATTTAGAGCTGCAATCAACATTTTATTTTATTAATTCAATATATTATAATTTTTACACTTTCAGTTTTCTTTAACATCTTGGTCAGTACCTAAAACAAAATGGAAAAAAAAAAGATTTTAAAAATATGATAATAGGTCTTAATTAAATGTCCGACGAATCGTAGATTTAAGATGATGATAAAAAGAAGTTAAAACTTCACTTTTCAACGATTTTCAAAAACTAAACCAAAAAAAGGAAAAGCTTCGGAAAAAACGTTTTCGTATTTTACAATGACGTCATAACTTTTATGGCGTTTAAAATATAAAGGTGTTGATAATAATGTATGCTGGTTATAATATAAACTATATCAAATAAAATATTCCACGAACTTTTAACAAAATGTTTCTTATCAAAAAGTAACTCAGTACCATAGTTTCATAAAATTTTATGTAGTTTGCTTTAACAATAAATTAATAATGGTTAAAATGCAATAATTACCGCCACAAAACTAAACGCTGCACGAACAAAAACAATACAAAAGCAAAGTGAAAATTTTGTTAGAATTTTTAATAAATTTCATTTTGAGCCCCATATAAATAAAGCCTATTGTGAGGTAACCAAAAAAAACAAAGAAGATGTACACGTTTTTTTTTTTTTTTTTTTGAAAGAAACCAAGCAAATGGGGCTGGTACTAGAAAGTTTCTTATTTTAAGGGTACTTTTTTTTTTACAACTCTAGTATTAAAAGTTTCTTAAGAGTTTCTTAAGTTTCGGATTATCAAAAAAAAGAAAAAGTAAGTAAAACCCAATTTGAAAACATATTAACAAGTAAGATAAAATGTTTTACTGTTAATCAGCTAAATTTATTTGAATTCCACCAACATCGTTCAATGAAATATGATCCTAAGGTTTGTCCCTGAACAGAACATAAATTAGGAAATATTCCTCGAACTCTTCATAAGTTTCTTATCGAAAAGTAGCTTAGTACTAATGGTTTCTTAAGATTTCGAGGCTTTTAGTACTAGTTTCTTATTAACAACTTTCTTATAAAAAAAAAAACGTGCAGCAAAAGCTGAAAAAGAATCAATATATTTATATAATCGAATATATGAAACATATGAAATATATGAAACATGCACTGAATCATGAAATGCGATATTTTTAAAGTACTTTTGTCAATTTTGTTTTAATTAAGGAAGACACAATACCTTTATAATTAGTCTTTTTATGAAACACTAAAATTTTTGTTTTGTAGAGACTCAATAAGATTATAGCTGAAAGACAATAGAATGTCACGAAGTAAATTTAATAGAGGAATGTAAGGTATGGTAGCGCGTAAGGTATGGTGGCAGACTAGTTAAACCTCAGATGTAACGACATATGTGACACACCATTTCACTATGGTGGATGGTTTTTATTGTGCTGACATTTTATATGCAGCAATCGTACCAAGCGGACATGTGCCTTTTGAATAAAAAAGTAGCCAAAAAAAACAAAAACATTTGATTGAATATCTGTGTTTGCACTGCCAGATTGAAGATTTTATGAAAATTGAGTCAGGTATATGTATGAAAGGTATTATCTAGGCCTTTCTCAACATTTTTGGTTATTTTAAATTCGTATCTCATTAACCCTTAAAGGACGGCGGGGTATTTTACTACCCCAGAGGAGTTTATTTTTAACTGCCACATCAACAAATTTTGTCTATTTAAACTGCCACTTCAGAACATCTTTTATTATCATTTAAGGAAGTTTTTAGTGTAAAATGTTTTTGTTTTACTAATCAATAGACAATAATATTGTTTGTTGAAAATTTAGTTACGTTAAAGACGGTTGGGGTGTTTTTATACCCCATGCAAATTTTCTCATTTTTTAGTTAGTGAATCAATAAATAGTTATATAAATTATGTTTAGTTTAGCACTTGCTTGTGTTTTAGTTATTTTTTAATAGGTATAGGGTATTACTTATCTTTTCTATGAGTAAATTATACCATATATTCATTATATATATACAATCACTGTAACAACAATGGTGTGCTCATGTTGCATATATTTTGTTTTTATATCAAAAATATTTATATTATTGATACAAAATAATAATGCCTAAAATTTTTGTTATATATTTTTCACATATTTGGTTTGATAAACACTTAAACTATTTTTAGAATAAACATAATTAATATAATGAGTCGCTCAAGAAGAAATGCTGCAGTCGAGACTAATAATATTATTTTTGGTTTAAATGAGTTATCTTCAAGTGATGACTCAGCTGATGAAAACCTTACAGATGATGAAGAAGATAATATTACAGCTAACGATGAATCAGATGGTATCATATCTGATGAAAGTGATGAAGAAGTTGTTCAGGAAAATCACATTTTAGATCAAAACATGATCTCAAAGAATGGTGAGGAAATTTGGAGTAAACTTCCACGTGTAGATGCTGCTCAGCCACGTGCACACAATATTATTCGACAATCAACTGGCCCAACAAGGTTTGCAGCTCAGGTTTGCGGACAAAGTGTGGATAATGCCTTTAAACTCTTTATAACCCCAGAAATGATTAGAATTATTGTCAACTGCACTAATGCTGAAGCTCGTAGAATAAAAATAGAAGGATGGGTTGACACGACGGTAAATAAGCTTTATGAGTTTATTGGAGTTCTCCTCCTAGCTGGAGTGTTCCATTCTAAAAATCAAAGCATAAAATAACTTTGGATTAGATTAGATGGCATACCAATATTTTCAGCTTCAATGCAAAGAGATCGATTTGTTAACTTGCGACGATGCATTCAATTTGATGAGAGAGAAACAAGAAATCAAAGACGGTTTGAAGACAAATTTGAACCTATAAGAAATATAATGGAAATGTTTATTACTTAATGTAAGAGCAACTACAATCCAAGTGCATATCTTACTGTCGATGAGCAACTAGTTACATTTAGAGGACGTTGTCCATTTAAGATGTTTATACCTACTAAGCCAGGAAAGTATGGAATAAAGATATGGATATTATGTGATGCTGAACCTCTTACTGCATAAACTTGCAACCATATATTGGTAGAGTAAATGGAGTACGTGATGTTGGACAAGGTACATGAGTAGTTCTTGAACTAACAGATCACTTAAACGGAAGTGGTAGACACATAACAGCTGATAATTTTTTTACAAACATTCATCTTGCACGGGCATTGCTAGGACGTAAAATGACATATATTGGCACCATACTACTACAATATGCGGATTCTGGGACATTGATACTTTTCCATACTTAAGGAATTCAAGATGGTATTGTGTTTTTAAAATGTAAAAATGTTATTAGATTTCCATCTCATTGTTAATATCATGCCGGAACCTGCAAAGAAGTATAAAACTGTATCTTTTTCGTAATTTATTCTAGACTGAAGAGTTGATCATAGTTCATAAATGTAAAGCATGGTTTTAGTTTGTAATGTCCAAGGGCTAGGGTGTGAATACCGTCTTGCAAGATGTGTCTTTTGTCATCGTTAGCGCTGAGTGCGACTTTGTTGATTTCTTCGGTGTAAATGTTATGCTGATGAGATCGGATAACGTTCATGGTTTGTTATTTTTAAAAAAAAATTTATTCTTTAAAAATTTCACCACAAGGTATTGATAACTTCTTGAAAGTCAAGACCTTCATTCAATTTTTTTAAGATGTAAAGACACAAATGACCACAATAAGACGTATCACCAAACTGAACTCTCTCGCTGTTATAATAAACAGGGCTTTTCAAATAGTCAACGAGCTCGACAAGAGGAGGCTGGGCATAAGAGTCAAAACTGTATTTTTTGTCTCCGTCTTTATACCAACAGACCCAATGAAATCCACCAGTGCTTGAATCTCCCGTATTCACGATTCCACATTCTTTTTTCATTGGCTTTTTTGGTAACTCATCCCTGACAAACACACCTTGAAAGTTTTTTAATTTTAACTGTTTAGTAGCCTTTATCAATTGAAAGTTAGTTAAAGCTTCATTAGGTAAAACAATTCCTTCTACATCAATCCATTGAAAGTCAATCATTTTTTTTTTTTTAATTTCTTAAAAAGTTTATCCGAATTTTTTAGCAAGCGATTTTCATAGAATAGCACCTAAAAAGGGAATGCTATTAAAGGGTGAGTTCGGTCCGAGCAATAATCCAGATCCAATAGATTGATAGCCTTTTCCAGTTTTAATGAAGAGTCCATCACCGTAAACATTTTTAGTCCATGGGGTGATAAACAATCCTTCTCCACCTAAAGTTTTTATCTTCATTCCTTTCCCATTTTTGCTCATGTAAAAAAGACCTCTTCCAGCAATTTTATCAACCATAGCAGAACCGGCAGAAGAGCCTACACCTGCTAACAATCCAGTAGCTAGAGCTGGGACTACTCTTGTAGCAAGAGTGCTGCCTATCATACCTAATAACGGTAAAAGAGCTCCGATAAATCCACCTTCAACTTTCGAGTTGTATGATAATTGTTTTCTGCTCAGTTTGAGTGTGACTCCTTTACCAGCTTCATACGCTTTTCTAATTTTATTCAATTGCGCATTAGTGATAGCGAGAACATGTTTACCGTTCAAGTCTTGATGAGAAAGCTTAATGCTAGTATCGGTTTTGTCTTGAATGGCTTTTTTAATTTTATCAGATTGGCTCTGCGAGATATTAATTTTGATATTTTGATAATTGCTCATTTTTTATGTATTAAAAATTATTTATTTCACTTCTCGAATATGATATCGTATTGCAATATCCTCTCCACGAAAATCAACCAAATCTCCATTCTGATCAATGATGCGAGTAACCATTGTTGAAATTTCAAACAGTTTAACAGGAAGATAAATCAAATGCATTGGTCTCTCAATGATTTTATAGCCAGGACTAACATTTGGATAAAAGGAGTAAATGCAATTGAGTTGGGTTCCATTAATATAGGATGATCCGATAACGTTGTTAACGATTCTGATGATGCTAATGCTTGAAATTCTAACGATTTGATCCGACTCGTATTCGGAATTGGAATTTAATTTTCTTTTAGTAAACCCTAAAACTGATGCGATGCTGTTTTCCACGTTCAAATCCATCAAATAATTCATTCCAAGTGTGATGGTTGATTTTAAAGTGCTTAAATTGGATCCGATTTTTATGTTATCGGGAGAGTAGCTGATTTTATTTGCTGTGACGTAGCTAGCGCTTTGAGACGCATAATTTTTTATTGTGTTTGAGACGGTCTTTTGTAAATAATTGTTGATGTCTTTAATGTCATAGCTTCCTGATGGAATGTTAATGTTCTCCCAATGAGCTCCATTGTCCATGCTGTATTTGAAAGAATTGTTTTTACTGTTTACATTTGGAATGCTGTTGTAAGTCTCAAGACCGAGAAAAGCCATTTCATAACTTTTTCCTTCGTCAAAAACGATTTTATCCAAAAATTCAGTAGTGATAACACTTGATTTTCCATCTACACCGATGATTGTACCTGTCATTTTTAAAATAATAATTATTTTTTAAATTGTTTTAGAAAAATAAAAAATCATCAAACCCGCTTCGGTACTTTCCCTCGTTCTTTTTAGAAGAGAGATCAATGACAGCAAATCCGTGAGGCTCATTCCAGCAATGATTGCAAAAGGCTTTAAAATCTTCTATTTTCATATCGCAGGAAACGTGATCTTGATAAATGTGATTAACGCTTTTTTGGTCTTGTTTAAAGAGACAAATAAAGTTAGCATTTTCTCTAATGGTATGTCTTGGAATCTCGAAATAGTTTTGAGCGAGGTAAAAGCAGTCAACGTTAGAGTGCCTTCCTCGGATGTAGTATTTTTCACATTTGTTTTGATTAGTCAATTGCAAATCGTCAAAGATCATTAAATTGTTTTTGGATGAATCAAGATCTTCAGGTTCAGGTACATCGTCTGCTGTTTCGAAAAATTGACATTCCATATCATCATTGTTGGAATATTTTTTTGAAAGATCGTTAATAACATCTTCATGGATTAAATTCAATTTTTCCATTTCGTCTTGTACATCATCCGTTAACAAATCAACAATATCCTTTTTAGGAAGTTTATTTTCGAATGATCTTTTGAGTATTTTGTATTCAGGTTGGAAAAGGGATTTTCCAAACACTTGCAAGCGGTTATAATCGAGCCATCCAGGTCTGAGCAGTAAATTGAGCAGCAACGTTGTTTTTCCGTATCCAGACTTTCCAACGATGATTCCTCGAATGCTTCTCGGTAAAAGCTTGCTGTTGTTTCTTTTGGTTTTCCCAATTTTACACGACAATTTCATCACTTCCATATTTTTTATATTAAAAAAGTTTTTATATATGTTAAAAAATGTACTGTGTTAAGTGTAGAAGAGAGACTGAAACCATTCACTTGAAAAACGAGATCACAAAAAACAACAAGCATATAGTCAAAGGAGCTTGTGTCGTCTGCGGAAGAGGTAAATGCAAGTTTGTTTCTGCGCATGCGCTTAGTGGAGGAGACTTGGTAGAATCGATCAACAATTTTTCAAAAAAAATAAAGCTTCCATGGGCAAAGTTTCCAGGAGAAATGCACATTCCAGGGATGAACTTTGCAGGGCCTGGTACCAATTTAGACAAAAGGCTTACTTCCACAGACATGTATCAAGAGTGGAGCAAACCGGTGGATAGAGTAGACAATGCTGCATATCACCACGATTTAGCTTACAAGTATTTTAACGACAAGCAAAACAGAAATTTAGCAGATCGAATGATGCTTGAAGAAATGGATTCTATACAAAATCCTACTCAGAGAGAAATAAGCGAGCGAAAAATCATCGAACCCATCATCAAAGCCAAAGCTAAATTTGGATTGGGTGTGAGTGATTTGAAATGGACGGATCAGCTTGCAGAGGAGCTTCATAAACCGGTGATTCATCATTTTAAAAGAAGAAGGGTGATTGTAAACGACATTGATGAAATATGGGCTGCAGATTTGGTAGACATGCAATCGTTTTCAAAATTCAACAACGGTGTAAAATATTTGCTCATGGTGATCGACGTGTTTTCAAAGTATGGATGGATCGTTCCGTTAAAAAGCAAAACAGGTCTTGAAGTGGCAGAATCGTTGAAAAAGATTTTTGGTGAAAGAAAATGCGTCAAATTGTGGGTGGATAAAGGAAAAGAGTTTTACAACAAGCACGTGAGAGCGTTGGGTGTGCAATTATACTCCACTGAAAACGAGGAAAAAAGTTCTGTTGTCGAGCGATGGAACAGAACGATGAAAGAGAGAATGTTTAAATATTTTTCAGCCAACAATACCAATAAATATATTGACGTATTAGATGAGATGGTGAAAAATTACAACAACACAAAGCACTCTTCCATCAAAATGACTCCATTGGAGGCTAGCGATGAAAAGAATAAAGGTAGGGTATGGTGGAATCTGTATGGAAAGGATCAAACATTACCAGCAAAACCAAAATTTTCCATGGGTGATCAAGTGCGAATCGTAAAAAAGAAGTCTCATTTTGAAAAAGGGTATACGCCGAGATGGACTGAAGAGGTTTTTACCGTGTCAAATGTTCAGCATACGAATCCACCCACGTATAAAATCGCTGACGCTAACGGTGAAGAAATACAAGGTACATTTTATGAACAAGAAATGCAAAAGACCAATCAAGACATATTTAGAATTGAAAAAGTCATTCGAAAGCAAAAGAACAGATCTTTAGTCAAATGGTTAGGATATCCAGACTCGTTTAATTCATGGGTAGATAATAATGAATTGTTAAGTTTGCAAAAATAGACACGCTGTTTTTGTATGATAAGAAAAAAAAATTTGAATTTTGAGTTAAATAAATTTCTTTTCATATAAAAAATAACAATGAGTATGTCAGAAAATCAGCGTGCGATGATAGAACGGCTAAATGCAATGAATGAAAGGATAGAACCTCCAACGCCGGAAGAAATTACTAGTCTTGAAGAATATGCGTTAGAGTTGATAGAAAGAGATGAATTTACTTATGAAATAGAAGAAATTTATGAACAATTTATGGAAGAATATACTGAAAAATTTACGCAAGAATTTATGGAAAGATATTATTTAAGCGATGATGACTTTAATGTTTTAGACGAAGCTGCTGGATTTAGTTTGCCTAGTTCAGAAGATGTTGATCCTGAAGATTTACCTTACAATGGACCTTACAATGATACTATAGTTTTAGATTACAATTCGATGAGTGTTGAAGAACAAAATGAATATGATGATTATATATATAATGAATTGTTAGAAGATATGCGTAATGAAACGGGTGGAAACAACTTTATCATTTACATCAATGATGAGGAGGAGAAAAGAAATAGATTAAAGATTGAGGCGTTGATTGAAGGTTTTAAAAAGGATGAATATAGAGTGTGTGCTTCTGCTGCTTAAAACGATAATCATTTTATTCCTCACATATAAAGAATAAAATGATCTAAAAAATTTATTTTTAATATGTAAAATGCATGCTCCTCACAAGTTTTTTAGAAATGTTGCCTCAGCAGAAGTTCATAGTTTGGATTTGCAATTAAAAATTTTGGAAGAGAGGGTTAGAGAGTTGGAGGAAAGAAAACCAAACAACATTATTGTGTCTACGAAAACGTTAGATCATCCACCTTATTTCAACGTTAACAAACAATATGAGATTTTTGCTCAACAAGACATTAAATTTCCTCCTGTATCTCACAAGCAGATATCGTTGTCTGTAGGTTTACAATTAGACAAAGGAATTGCTGTCGTCACTTTGATGGATAAAATAAGCAACCAATTGAATTATTTCAAAAACGATGCTATTTTTTCCGAGTCTGTGGATGAGATATTTATAACCATACACAATTATAACAACAAGGAAGTCACCGTTAAAAAAGGAGAAAAACTTTGCAAGATTAACTATATTGATTTAAAATAGTTTTTTTATTAATAAAAAATGGAAATATTGAATGAAAAACTTTATCCAGTTCTTCCATCAGCTCCTGTAGATGAAGGGCATGTTTATAGGCTTCATAAAATAAGCGAGATTCAGAAAGAGATAGAGAGTGAAAAAGCAAAGCGAGTTCATCTAAGCAAAAAGTACCATCGCGTGTTCAGAATCATTTCTAATGTAGATAATACAATCCAAACCTTATGCATTGCTTTGGGTGTGACTGGAATTGGTCTTTTATCAACCATCGCTGCTGCCCCTGTTGCAATTGCGTGTGAAGGTGTGGCTATTGGAATGGGGTTTTTATCCATTGTAGGAGGACAAGTCAACAAAAAACTAGCATTAAAAGCAGAGAAGCATGAAAAGATCAAAGTGTTGGCAGAGTCGAAATTGAATACGATTAGCGAGCACATTTCCAAAGCGTTGATGGATGGAAAAATAAACGATTCAGAGTTTCAATTGATTATTGATGAGCTTCAAAAATTTAAATCCTTGATGGAGGAAATACGAACCAAAACCAAAAAGGGGATAGATGAAGTTACTAAAGAAAACTTGATCCAAAAAGGACGAGAAGACGCGATTCAAACGTTTAACAATTTGTTTAAGAAAGGATCAACGTAGTCGTAAAAACCAATTTATGTATTTTTCCACGTATTTTAAGAAAGGATCAACGTAGTCGTAAAAACCAATTTATGTTTTTTTTCCACGTATTTTAAAAAGATGTTTTTCTTTAAAATACAAGACCTGAATAAAAGGGATGAAATTGTGAAAGAAATTAATGACAGAAGAAAGAGAATTTATCAGAACAGCGTGAATGACAACATTTCAGATACGAATTTTCAAGCTGATGTGAGCAAGCTATTTAAACCCATCATCGAGAGCAATGAAAAGATGCTTAAAGGAAAATTTGTATCCAAAATGCCTTTTGAAGTGAACAAAGTTGGAGATAAAATGTACATTGGAAAAATGGAGGTTGAAATAGATGGAAATGATATCATTGTCGGTGAAGAAAAGTATAATGGAACAAAAGGTCTTTGGGAACTGATGACTGAATTAACAATACCAAAGAGCTATACCGATGAAGATTTGCAAAATTATGAAAAAATTTTAATGGACAGTGATGCTATAAGATCTGATTCGCAACCGCATAAACCGAAATCATCAAGAAGACCAAAGTATCAACAACTTATTGCTCCTATTTGGGAAAAAATGATGCGTATTGAAAAAGGTAAAAAAGGTCGCGGTGTCATTATTCTTCCAAGCGATCCTAATGCGTTGGTGGAAAAGCTTGAATTGAGTATAGCTGCTTGGCATGCTGGAAACACGGTTTCAAGAAACGAGGCTGTTGCTATTTGCGATGAGCTGTTGAGACAAGGAGAGATTAATAAAGAGGAATATAAATCGTTAATGAAGGCTATTGATAAAATTATTTAAAAAAAAATTGTTTTATTTAAAAAAAAAATGCTCATTGTGAACAAAAGAAGATATGTGAAAAAGAACGTTGTTGGTGGAGGTGGTATTGTAGACATGATTAAAAATTTCATAAAAAGAGCAGCTGCGTCAAGTGTATCAAAAGCAACAGTGAATTTGCTTAAAAATGCTGCATCAAGCAAAATTGGGCAAGAAGCGATTACAGCTGCAAAATCTGCTGGGACAGAGTTAGCCCTTTCAGCCATCTCCGCTGCTAAAGACGTGGCTATTGATAAAGGTAAAAAGACCATTGAAAAATTAAAGACTGGTTCATCTATTCAAATTAAGAAAATGTCTAAAAAGAACGCGATTCGAATTCAAGACCTGGTGAAAATGGGGCAGGGCATGAAAATAGTATGAAGATAGCATTCTATTGCGATGACTTGTTATAAACTTGCAATGTCTTGCAATGAGAGACATTTAAATGAATTAAATAATTTTTTTTATTATATAAAAAAATGATAAGTACTGAGCGATTAAGAGTTACTGAGAACCCAGAGTATGATATTGGTATTGAAAAAGTTGATTTTTTTGAGTACCTTCCAACCAATCTCGATTTAAATTCTTCAGGCACGATTACTTTTGAGATTGACTGTCAATCGATTCAAACAGTACCATCAGAGGCTTACATTCTTATTGAAGGAGTGTTGAAAAAGAGCGATGGAACCTTTTACGATGCTAAAGACAACATTGCACTGGTGAACAACGCTTTGATGTATTTGTTTAATGATGTGACTTATGACTTGTCGGGAGAGCAAGTGGAAAGAGTGATGTATCCAGGTCCAGCCACCACCATACTTGGATTGATGAAATATCCTTATGGATTTCAGTTTGCTGATGGATTAAAACAGATGTGGTATATGGATACGTCAAATCTTGTTGGAAATTCAGGATTCAATGTTAGACGAGACCACTTGTTTGCAGACACTACATCCGTTGGAGCTTTTTCGTTTAAAATTCCGTTGAAGCACATTTTTGGATTTTGCGAAACCTATGACAAAGTTGTTTATGGGTTTAGGCATACCATCACCTTTACAAAGAAAGAATGTGATGATGCGATTTATAGAGCGGAGAGCGTTAGTGGAGGAATGATCAACCTTAAAAAATTCAGACTTTATATGCCTCGCGTTGAATTGGATATTTCGAAAAAGACTGATTTCATGAATTTAATAGCTCAAAAAATTCCCATTCAAGTGGCTTATAAATCAAACAAATGTGAAAGACAGCTTATTCCAGCCGGTCAAACAGAATTTACCTGGTCGCTTGGAAGAGTCACTGACAAAAGCATTCCAAGATTTATCTTGTTCGGACTTCAGACAAACAGAAATTCCAGTCAAACAGTTAATCCATCACTATTTGACCATTGTGATGTTAGCAATTTTTACGTGACTGTTAATGGAATAAAGTATCCAAATTACAATTACGACTTGAATTTTGGAGAAAAGAGAGTGGTCATGGCTTATTCAGATGCGTTCTCTTTTGATGATAAATATTACGGTACAAATGAACTTGTTTGTCAATCTGGGTTAAGCTTGCTTGAATATATAAAATTATATCCGTTGTTCTTTGTGGATATCAGCAAGCAAAAAGAAAGAGTGGCGTCGGAAACAGCTGAATTAGTGGTAAACCTTAAATTTCGAACTTCAACTATTGCAAATACCGTTATTTTTGCAGTGGTTATTTCTGACAAACTGCTTAAATTTGTTTCAGACGGAACTAACATGACTGCTGTTTATTAGTTTTTTTATCTGAATAAAAACGGATAGCAAAACGGTAAAAGAATTGCGTGAATTAGGTAAAAGCCATGCGATAAAGGGTTACTCGGAAATGAAAAAGGATGAGCTTGTGAAAGCAATAAAAAACACAAGACCAGTCATTGGAGAGTATTCTAAAGAATCATGATTTTTTGAATTGACTTAAAAAAAATCTTGGTATAATAAAAATGAGATATACAACATCGTATTTGAAAAATTTGTTGAATGAAAACGGCGTTAGTAAAACAGCAGATGATTTAATAACGTTGATGATGCTTGCGGTTGAAAATAATTTGATCAGTAAAGATGAGATTTTAGAAAGAGCAAAAGAAAAAAAAGTAAAGCCTCCTCCAAAAGAAAAAAAACCTGTTGATCCGAAATGGGAATGGCTTAGTTTAGTTAAGAAAAAACCCATCACTGTGAGAATAACCAACATTGAAACGGGTGAGGTGACTGAATACAAGTCTCTTTACAAAGCGATGGCAGGGACTGGACGTGGATGGAGATATTTAGAGCGTCGAGATGGAAAGGTGGATGATGGAATCAAGATTGAATTTTTAAATTCTGAAAAGCTTGAAAAACGTAAAAAGCAGCAAAATTGATTTTTTAACTTTTAACATGTTAAAAAATTTACTTAAATAAAATTCTTGGCATAAATAAAAAGATGGAGAGGAAGTATGTGATTGAATTTGATACCATGGGTCATGCGCATCTGTTTGATGAAGAAAAAGAAATTCATGCGACTGGATGTGAATTTACTGCACATGACGAGTGGGGAAGAAAGTATACGATTAGATTTGATGAAATGGGTCAAGCACATGTATACGACTCAATAAGCGAAATTTTTGCCAATTATCTTGTTTCATAAGTTTTTAATTCTCCCGCGAAAAGAATTAAAAAACGATAAAAACTTTTCGAAGAAGAAAATATGCTGAAAGTGTGCCAAGATTTAAAAAAATTGAATTGACTTAAAGAAAATCACGGCAGAGATAAAATGAGTATCTATTCTTCAAAACCAGATTTAATTGCTAAAGAGCGAAAAATTGAATGCACCGAAAAAAATTTTCTTTCCCTTAATAAAATGGGTGATAAAACTGATGCTAAAAAGCAAAAAGCAAAAACTACCGCCAAAGAGCGAAAAATTGAAAGTGGCTTAAACAAAAATCTTTCCGTAATAAAAATGGAAAGTAAAAGTGTGAAAGATCAAAAAGTATCAATGGCATCATTAAGAAGAGATGCTAAAGAAAGAGCTATAAAAGACTATACCAGAATGACTAGGGAAGAGCTTGTTGAGGCTATTAAAACAACAAGACCTATCATTGGGTATGGACCTGCTACTCGTAGACGAACGACTGAGGCGAGACCGTTGTCTGTTAATGTAAGACCTACCGTGGTTAGGTTTGTTCAACCACCTGTAAAAGTTTCTGTAAAGCCGACAAAAGTTTCAATTAAGCCAACAAAAGTAAGGATTGTTGTTAGTCCTGAAAGACCTGTGTCTGCCCCAAGACCGGTTCCAGCACCTAGACCTGTGCCTGCTCCAAGACCAAGGTCTGACGACTTGATTTCATTCGAACCTTCTGCTCTCTTGCAAAATCGGGTGACTGGAGATGAACCCTCTATTCTTAACACACCAGTTATAGATTCAACAAACGTTATTACACCTAGACCGGTTCCAGCACCAAGACCTTTATTTTCAAGTCTGACGGCAGCTGCAAAAAGTGTAGCGTCGTATGTTAAAACTAAGTTTAATGATATTAAAGAATGGATAGAACCCTACGTTCCTGAAGTAGTCAAGAATAAGGTAAGCAAATCAGTAGAACAAATCGATAAAAAGATACAGTCTATCAAATCACTTGTATTAAGAACAGAGTATAAACAACCCGTGCCAATTATAGTACAGCCTGTGCCAAAACCATTTACAGTAAAGTTTAAAATGACTGAACATTCAGCGGAGAGTTCTGTGAGACAATTTTCTTACACACCTTCTTCTCGATACCAAGACATTGCATCCTTTTTTAATTTGGTAAGAGAGTCTAGCATTCAAACCATGGAAGGGGAAAGAAACACCAGAGTAAGAATTATTTTAACGTGTAAAATGAAATCTGTAAGCATGATGACTGGTGAAGAAGTGACTCGGGAAGCAAGCTTTTCATCAAGATCAGAGATTATTCTAGCAGCTACAAATGTAAGAGAGCTCATGGGTGAAATGGAAGGAAAAGTCTTGGAAAGTAGTGTTAAATACAATGCTTTAGGATCTAATTCTACCCTGTCTAAGATTTTAAGGATGGATATTAACTTTACTGATTACGAGCCTCTCAGCGGTTCTTCCTATATTGAACTGTCTAAAGAGCTGAAAGACAAAAAGGCTATCATCAACATGGAAAACAAGGACAATCAATGCTTTAAATGGTCAGTCGCTCGAGCGTTGAATCTGAAAAATACGCATAACGAAAGAATTGACAATGATCTTATTTTAAAATCAGAAGAGCTGAATTGGGATGGAATGGAGTTTCCTGTCAAGATCGCTCAAATTAAAAAGTTTGAGAAAAATAATCCAACTATTAACATTAACGTCTTTGGGTATGAAAATGAAAAACTTTACCCTTTGAAAATATCTAAATTTACAGATCGAAAGCACTGTGTTGATTTGTTGTTTATTTCAAACGAAGACACTGACCATTACTGTCTTATTAAAAGTTTAAGCAGGTTATTGTCTACACAAACATCAAAAGGTAAAAGAAAACAACATTATTGTCGAAATTGCTTGCAAGGCTATGACCAGGAAGAAAAGCTTCAACAGCATCAACCTTATTGTTATGACAACACCTCAGTAAGAATCGAACTTCCTAAAGAAGGGACGACTGTTCAGTTTAAAAACTATAACAAGTCTATGAGGGTTCCATACGTTGTATTTGCTGACTTTGAAAGTTTTATCAAACCCATCGAGGACAACACTGAATATAATAATAAAGAGTCATACACCAAACAATACCAAAAGCACGTACCAAGCTCCTTCTGCTATTATATCAAATGCTTTGACGACAGCCTTTACAAAGGAGAACCAGTCATGTACACAGCTGAAAGCGAAGAGGATGACGTAGCTCAAAAGTTTATAACCATGCTTGAAGCTGACCTTATAAAGATTCTTGACAAGATTGATATAGTAAAAAAGAAAGTGGTTACTGATAAGGATGAAAAGAATTTTGAGGTTGCAACTCTATGTCATATTTGCGAAGATGATCTTAACAGTGACAAAGTGTGGGATCACTGTCATTTGACTGGAAAGTATCGAGGAGCTGCTCATAACAAATGCAACTTGGATTATAAACTTCCAAAATTCATACCCATCATTTTACATAATTTGTCTGGCTATGACAGCCATTTGTTCATCAAGAAATTAGGTGGAAAGCTTAATTGCATACCCAACAATGAAGAAAAATATATCAGCTTCTCGAAAAAAACCAAAGTGAGAGAATTTACTGATAAGAAGGGTAAACTAAAGGAAGTATGGAAAGAGCTAAGGTTTATTGATAGCTTCAGATTCATGGCTGGTAGTTTAGACGGTTTGGCTAAAAATCTAAACAACGACCAATGCAAAAACGTTGCTCAATATTACTCTGGAGAGCAGTTTGATTTATTAAGAAAAAAAGGTATTTACCCTTATGACTGGGTGGACTCGATTGAAAAGTTCTCCGAAACGCAATTACCTCCTATTGAAGCATTCTATTCCAAACTGAATGATGAGGGAATAAGCTGTGAAGACTATGCGCATGCGCAAAACGTTTGGAATGTATTTGGATGTGAAACATTTAAAGATTACCAAAAACTGTACAACATGTCTGACGTCTTGATACTTGCCGATGTCTTTGAAAATTTCAGAGACACTTGCATGGAATATTACAAGCTTGACCCTGCTTGGTATTACACCTCTCCTGGTTTGGCTTGGGATGCTATGTTAAAGCTAACTGGAATTCGGTTAGAGCTTCTGTCTGATATTGATATGCTTAATATGATAGAAAAAGGGATACGCGGTGGAATTTGCATGATCAGCAAACGTCATGGAACTGCTAACAACAAATACATGCCAGACTATGATCCTTCAAAACCTTCTAAATTCATTCAATACTTAGACGCTAATAATTTATATGGATGGGCTATGTGCAAACCTCTTCCTGTTAGAGGATTCAGATGGATGGCTGAGGATGAACTCTCCAATTGGAAATCCATGCCTTGTATTCTCGAAGTGGACTTGGATTATCCTAAAAGTCTACACGATTTACACAACGACTATCCTTTAGCTCCTGAAAGACTAACCATTGGAAAAGTAGAAAAGCTCGTTCCTAATTTAAACAACAAGGAGAAATATGTCATTCATCACGAAAACCTAAAACTCTATGAACGACTTGGATTGATCATTACCAAAATTCATCGAGGTATTACCTTTGAAGAAGAACCTTTCATGAAACAATACATTGACCTCAACACCACATTAAGAGCAAAAGCTAAAAACGAATTTGAAAAAGAATTTTTTAAGCTCATGAACAACTCTGTCTTTGGAAAAACCATGGAGAATATTCGAAAGCATGTTGATATTAAACTAGTCACCACTAAAAAAGAAGTCTTAAAATTGTCAAGAAAACCTAACTATGATAGAAATACCATTTTTGATGAAAACCTTGCAGCGGTTCACATGAAAAGAACAAAACTCTTTTACAACAAGCCTGTTTACTTAGGACTGAGCGTTCTAGACATAAGCAAAATTCTCATGTTTGAGCATCATTACGACTATATCAAACCTAAATACGGAGATCGCGCGAAACTACTCATGACTGATACTGACTCACTCTTTTACGAAATCGAAACGGATGATTTTTATCAAGACATTGTCGATGATCTTGAAACCAAATTTGACACGAGCAACTTTTCTAAAGACCATCCTGCTATTGAAAACGTTGGGTTTAAAGTAGGGTTAAATAATAAGATTATCGGTATGTTCAAAGACGAGGCCGGTGGAAAAATAATTAAAGAGTTTGTTGGGCTTCGTCCTAAGCTCTACTCTTACAAGATCGCTAAAGATGAACACAAAAAATGCAAAGGAGTTAAAAAGAAAGTCGTTCAAAAACACATCACTCATCAAGATTATAAAGACTGCTTATTAAGTGGAAATGAAAAGCTTGCAGCTATGAACGTTATCCGATCTCATCAGCATAACATTTACACCGAAGAAATCAACAAAGTCGCACTCAGCGCTAACGATGACAAAAGACACATCTTGCAAGACGGTATTCACACCCTAGCCCTTGGACATTACAAACTAAAACCATGCTTTACATTTATGAACTATGATCAACTCTTCAGTCTAGAATAAATTACGAAAAAGATACAGTTTTATACTTCTTTGCAGGTTCCGGCATGATATTAACAATGAGATGGAAATCTAATAACATTTTTACATTTTAAAAACACAATACCATCTTGAATTCCTTAAGTATGGAAAAGTATCAATGTCCCAGAATCCGCATATTGTAGTAGTCACCATTAAAAAAAATAAAGGAGAAATACCAAAAAAGTTCTTGTCAGCCTTACATCGACCAGTTTACTCAAGCATTTTTGGTTTTCAAAATGACTCTACTATAGTTTCTTATGTACCTAAGAAAAACAAAGCAGTAATATTATTATCAACCTTCCATCACAGTAATGACATTGTTATGGACCATAATGAAAAACCACGTATTATTCTAGATTACAACAAATATAAAGGTGGAGTTGACACGTTAGACCAGGTTGTCAGGTGCTATTCGAGTCGCCGAAAGAGTAACCGATGGCCATTTACAATATTTTGTAATATTTTGGTTATTGCAGCATACAATGCTTTGATTTTATTCTTGTCAATTCACCCAAATTATAAAAATGGGGCTTCTCATAGAAGAAGAGAATTTTTAAAAGAATTATCAAAAAGTCTTATTAAAAAATTTGATGCAAATGATCTTCCACCAATAGTTGCAAATAATAATCTTCGCCAAGTAATTGCACAAAATAACCTATTTAATCAAGGTCAACCAATTCAAGAGCAGCACATAAAAAGATGCTATATGTGTCCTCGTGTTCATGACAGAAAAACCCGTCTGCAATGTGCATCATGTAGTCATTCTGTTTGCAAGTCTCATAGCAAAATTGTTTGCAATAGTTGCCTTATTTAGAAGATATATTTTGTTTTTATTTAAATAAATTGTATCAAGTATCACTCTTATTTAAAAAAAAAAAAGAGAAATTTGATATTTCTGTTAAAAGCACGTATTTTAATTTAAAAAGTTCAAAATATTTTGTATAAAAACCTATATTTTCAGTTGGGGTAGTTTAATACCCAAGCCGTCCTTAACGTAACTTTTTTTTCCCGTCCTTTTAGGGTTAAAGTGATGCTACATGCCTCCAACACTAGCTTGTAAGGTATGATGGCGGAATTTTAGTAAGGTGTATTGGCGGATCATTTTTTGTGTACAGAAGTGTATACTATCGGCAAATGACATATTCTGCGGCATTTTTCATTGATTTTTTTCGTGATTTTTTATTGTTTTTTCTTTTTTTTTTTTGATATCTCACATAAAGCAAAATTAGAAAAACCAATTGAATTAGACCAAATGTTGTAGCTTATCAAAATGGTGAAAATTTATGGCAATTCCAAGGCGTCGGTTGCTAAAGCAAATGCAATGAAACCACGTTGAGACGCTACATTGGCAAATTCGACGAAGCAAATATTGATGCTTCAAAAGAAACCGATCACGTGATGAAGAACTTTTTGTTTGATTTTTTTGCGATCAAAACCAGTTAGTTTTCTTTTCTTTCTTTTTCTTGTTTAAAATGTTAATTTTTTTTTTTGTTTATGTTTGTGAATCGGATGTTGAATACTCAACAAGAAAAGGAACTGGTTAATTATCTCCTTCGTGTCAACTCACTTTATTATGATTTGAGCATTAAAGAATTGAGGGTCTTGGCATATGAATATGCTAAAAGGATCGGCGTCAAATATCCACCTTCGTGGGACGAAAATGGCCAAACAACCAGAGAGCATTATTAAGCATTTAATCCAAATATTTTTTCCGAAAGTGATTATGTAGTTGCCGAATTAAGTGGCGAAAATCTATTTGGCAATGAAGGCGATGATCTGGAAGACCAGCACCGTATCTTTTGTTTTAACAGATCACGATGTAGTGAGCTCAACTGCTGCGCATAAAGAAGTCATTGCCTCTGAGTCTTCTGCAGCAAACAGTACATTGGGCAGCATGCAGAATTTGGCCACTTCGATGTCATCTCTACGCGATGCATTGAAATCAGTTAGACGCTGAAAATGGGAACACCAGCCAAGAAATCCAATAGCGGTCGAAAACCGATGAAGTCCACTGTTTTGACATGGCGTTGAAAATGTGTCTGTGACGGATGAAAAACATGATGCCAAGCTCAAAAAATTGGACAACCAAAAGAAAAGAGCCGATTTAATTTAAAAAAATACCAGCCGGAAAGAAAAAAACACCAGTTATTGAAATAACATCAAGGTAGCAAAATGGGCAGAAGAAGAAGAATGATGAAGCAGAAGAAAATGTTGTTCATGATTTTTGTATTCTTTGCTTAAAACTAATGCCTCTTGTACTCAACTACAACAATTCCCGAAATTGTAGCACATGCCGTCAGAATTTCATGCCTGATGTGTTACAACATTTACCAGCTACTTCGCATGTCCAAATTGCGGCTCCAACTGAAGTGGAATTTTTTCTAAATTTAAAAATCATCATTTTTAACATTTTACATCATTTTCAGTTGTTTAAGTAAATTTTCACATCTACATAGTGTTTTAGTTGAATACAGCAATCCGCCATCATACTTTATACCAAACCTTACACCAGCCTTTACAATTTTTTAAAATTAAAAAAATTAATGGTTTGCACCAAGTGCTGTAAAATTTCACTCAATTTGAATTTTAACAATTGGTTCTGACAGAAATATGCCAAATGGATGTTAGCAACCGTCTTCTTTTGGAATTTTGAAAAATATTGATTTATGAGAGAGTGACGTGCAAAAAACAAAGTATTCGCCACCATCTTTCATTCCCTTAGTGTTTTCAAACAATAAATAATTGATAATTATAATGCTAGAACAACAAAAAGTAAATTATGCAAAAAGTATAAAAAAAGTATTAATAAATCTCAAAAGTGGTTATACGTCAATTAGTTAGTAAATTTAAAACCAAAAGAACAGTTAAGACTAAGCAGTGGACAACCGAAGAAAAATACTCCTCATAGATACATGATCATAAAATCATTTATCTTTGAGGAGCATGCATAAAGTACGTGAAAAAGAATCCATTTGGTAGTACCAGAAATAGAATTCGTGAATCTGAAATCGATTTTTCAGAAACGATTACTGAAACGATCGGCATTTTGATTTTTTGTCAACTATGAATAATAAAAAATAAAGCAAAAAACTTCTATTTCAGCCATTTGAAACGAATTAAATAAAAATTTTTATATTTAGACAGAAAGTTATAAGATTCAAAAAAAAATTTTGCAACACCTCACATTCCTCCCATAATATTTTGTTTCAACCCCTTCAAGACGCAGAATTTATATTTGATTAAATCCGTTAAATTTATTTTTCAAAAATAACAAATTTTGTATGAAAATAAACGCATAAAGAATTCTATGTTAACAAATTTTAGAAAGTTCGAATTTTTTTTGAAGGCTGTACTTCATTCGTTATTATTTTCTATTTTCGCAAAAACTAGACGCCGATGCTGAAAATACTCTATGATGGCCTTTGGATGATGCAAGGTTATATGATTATTGTGCAGCAAAAAAAACTAAACGCCAATGCTTAAAATACTCTATGATGACCTTTGAATGATGCAAGGTTGTATAATTATTATGCAGCAAAAAAAAACCCATCAACACCGTCAAAGAATCGAAAAGCATGTTTTGAGTTTACCAAGGCTCACAGAAGTTTAACGGTAAAACAGTGATAACGAATATTTTTGATCGAAGTTTAAATAGAAAGATTGAAACGGTAAACGAAATTTGATAAAACACGTTTGCAAAAGATTAAAATCAATGTACACTATAGGAACAAGGAAGCAAGAAGGGGATGAGTGTGGAGGGGTGGGGGTGGCAAAGGCTTAATTGTTTTGGAATGCTTTTCAAGACGTTCTGGATTGGGGCCACTTTTTTGCATAGAAAGTATAATCGATAAATACATATATAATTCAATTCTGGAGAATCAAATGATACCTTTTGTAAATGAAATTATGCCTCTACGGTGGACGCTCTAACAGAACAATAATTCCAAACACACATCAAACCTTATTAAATAAGTTCAAAACATATAAAATAACTGTAATGCAATGGCCTGCGCAAAATTCTCCTGACCGAAATTCAATTGAGAATTTATGAAAGAAGTTGATGAGAAAATAGTTTGCATGGTAAGTTCAGAAGTGCTGAATTATTGTGTTAGGAACTTCAAACTGGCTGGTTACAAGTAAAGCAAGTTCAAATTGACAATTTTATCAAGAAGATTTCACATAGATGTATTGAGGTTATTGCTTTACTGATCTAATATGCTTTTAACGATATACTCTTAAATGTTCCTTTAGTTTTGGTGGACAAGTGTAGACAGTTATGAAAAAGATTAAAGTATATATACTTTACTTTACTCTAAAGTATATATACTATATAGACTTTATACAGACGTCTAGAAGGATTAAAATTGCTATAGGACTGTTGTAAAAATTTTTAAGAATTTCTATAGACTTCATGGAATTCATAAAGGCTTTATGTTTCAAAAGTTTACAAGAGTGTTTTTTTTTCCTCAACATAGAAATTCCATGTAAATTTTATTCCGCCTATTTCTCTTCATGCAGAGTTTTTTTAATAAAAAGTTCGCAAGTTTTCATTGTTTTCGTTATTTAATCTTTATCATTTATTAAATCGATATTGAATTGTGTAGGAGTTGTGTCACATAATAAATCCTAGGCCTCCGACAGCGAAAAACATGGGTCTATGTAATTTGGGTATCACGCCTAAGGACAAAAAGTTCATTTAATATCTCATAGAATTTCAACGGAGTTTTGGGTTTCTATCGGAGTTTTATAGAACTTCATTGAAATTTATTTTTAATAGTTCATAGATACTTTTAAAAAATTGTAGAATATTTTTTCCTGTGGCGTTAGTGGAACTTTTTGCAGATAAAAATATGAAATTATAGTAACACTTGCTAATTGGAAAACCTTTAAAACTCCGTTCAAATTAACGAGAAGCGATATTAACAAACTGTGCTGTAGATATAATAGAGTGAAATCAAAATTATTTTTAGATTCTCGACCTGAAAAGTTATTTTTATGAAATACTTTTTGTCTGAAAAATTTACTGCTTTTTTTCTCTTTTAAATACACTCGTCCAATTATTAATAATAAGGCACATGAAAAGTGGTAGAAGTTGAAAGGGAAACTTCACCATTCAGAAAAGTTTAATTCCCTTATCAAAACGGTTTTTCAATTCCTTTTAGCACATAAACTCTAAAGTATAAACAATTTGGTGTGTAATTCCTGGGGTTTATTCGCTGTCTAAATCCTAGGGATGCTTACAGAAAAGAATGCGTTTTTAAATATAATTAAACGTTTTTGTAGCAATATTTAACGCTTCAGTAGATTTTTATCATAGTGTTTTTGATTTAAAAAAGGGGGTTTTTCAAGAATCAAATCTTTTAAAATAACAGTCTCATTTGATTTATTTGCGAATTTGTTTGTAAAAGTACAGTAGTAAAAGTGCTGAGCGCACTTTGGTTAGAGCAAATGATATCTGTTGTCAAAGAGGTGCAATCTACTACACTTACAAAGTGAAGCTTGCATAGTTCCCCACAAGGGATTTTTCTACCATCCATCAAATGTGTGACCAGTGATCTGAGACAGAATTGTCATACCGAAAGCCTGACGAAAAACAATGCCCAAAATATAAGAGCAGGCATCGAGCGTGAAACTATCGAAAAATCATGAAAAGATAATGTTTTTTTAAAAAAAGATTTTTATCTTATTTCTATAATACACACAAGTTTATTTTTTTGTGTGTAAAAGAGGCAAAAAAAATGGCTTCATGGGGAACCATGAGTCACTGCTTCTTAGTGGTTGTAGTACTTTTAGCTCTTCAAGAAGCTGCTGGGAAAAGGTATCATCTTCATTTGTGCTTTTGGTTTAAACTCAATGTGTAATATGTAAATTAAAATGAAAAAGTTTACACTTAACTAAAAAAAGGGAGAGAACTTGAGGAAGATTAAAACAGGTTACCAAACCTCTGCTCCGAACATTTTAATCGTTATTTCTTACGGCAACATTATTATTAAAAAATTATATATTACTAAAAAATCGATTGTAAGAGTAATAGTTCAATCAGTTTGAAAGCTTTAAAAGAATCCTATATGCGATTATATCCATTAGCATCTTTGATGTATCCAGTAAATTTTTATAAGAAACCAATCCAGTTTTTACAAAAAATTGAGCCGAACTAAATTAAAAAAAAAAAAAAAAATCTTTTTAATGGATTTTTAAAGTGCGAACAAATTTTATCTAAACTTCTTCTTTTTGAATTTGTAGATAAAAAAAAATTGTATGATAAAAAACATAAAAATCACAAGTTTTTTTGGGTTATAATTAAGCGCCGTCAATTTTTTTCAACTTTTTTTTAACTGAAAAAAAAAAAAAAAAGAAAAGAAAAGAAAAAATAGTAAATGCAAAACTTTTTTTAAAATGTACTTTTTAAATTTATTCAATTTTGGGTTGACAGAGGGAAGATGGCATAATGACGGTTATTGTTTAATCAATAATAAATGCTTTAGAACACGAATTATTATTTATTCTAAACTTGTCGACATTGAAATTGTTGATAAGTAACAAATAGAACGGTGATGCGGTATGAAACCTCAAAACAAGACCAATAACGCTTTATAATGTGTTTGTATCTATAAAAAGTTGAACATCTCATTTATTTCTCCACAGCGCATTCATAAAAGATTTTTTTTAAATGTTGTACTGTGTGGTAGATACACATTTGGCAACCCAATTTTATATAGTGCATTGTCATGTTGGTTTGTTTCAGACACGAAGGCAGCAGATCCATAAAAGCATTGTGTGGGGAGAGATTTATTTTTCTGGGGTGGAAGGGATAAATTAAATGGGCAAATTCCATCTAAGACTCTTACTGATTGATACGATTATTTAGGGTGTTCTTCATTGCGATAATAAAACTCAAACCTACCACTGATTACATTGATACTGTGGTTACTGTGGTTACTGTGGTTACTGTGATCTCTGAGTCGTAACTTAGTAACGCTATTACTTTTTGCTCAGCGAAATAAAATCTTTAAGCGGTCTAATACCTTAACCCGTTACTTTGTATATACTCTGTATATTTTCAGAGAACTTTTTTTACGTATATATATATATATTTTTTCTTTTGATGGTGATTAGCTACTTTTTTAAAATAAATTATTTAAAAATCAGTATGAGGAACAAGGATAAAAAACAAACGTAACATTAATTTAAATGAAGAAGAATTCCATATCCTTATATTTTACACATTTTATATTCATTACATTTACAGATTTCTCAAACAAACTCTAAACTAATCAAATTGTTTAGGATTTGGGAAATTCCTTGCTCCTTTTTCTTATTTCGCCAAAAAGTTAACTTTCACCAAAATTTTTTAATTAAAATTTATTTTTTAACAAGTATTTTTATAAAAAAAAAGGTGGAATGTTGTGAATGGAATCTCCATACTTTCAGAAAGAATAAAAATACCTATCGCACTTTTGGCCAGAAGGCAAGACAATCAGGGCAGTTTGAGATTTTTTAAATTTCTTTGCTCTTAAATTAGATCACGTAATAATTCCCGAAAGAAAAAAAATTATTCCCCAATGATATATGTTAACTAGATGTCTAAGTTCGAGTTAGATATCTAGTTAATAAATATCATCGTTATTCAAAGAGTCAAAGTAGAGGTTTAGGATTAAGAAAAAGGTTCGAAGGTTGGGGTGGGGTATGGTTAGCGGGATAGCGTAAGGGTTAGAGAAAAAGAAGGGCTTTTATTTTTTTTACGGGGTGTTTTTTTCATCTGAGTATCAACTCTTAGAACAAACTATTATGCATATAAATTATTATGCATTTCGCTTAAAAATTTAACTGTAACTTTAACGCAATTATTTGTGAAATAATTTAATAAAAATTACTACCATTATATATATATATATATATATATATATATATATATATATATATATATATATATATATATATATATATATATATATATATATATATATATATTCGGTTGATTTAAGACAGTTGCCTAAAAATGCCAGGCTAATGCCCCAATAGCTCTTCCCATAACTACTACGTTGTAATATTATAAACTAAAGTTTACGTTTCATTATACCTTACAGTGCAGTGTAACAAAAATGTGATTTAGTTGTATAATTTTTTTGTTTGTTTTTGTTTTTAGTCGACTTGGTTTGAAAAGACATAAAAGTGAACCTGGTAAGAAAAGAGATAATACTCAAACTAATGCTGGTACTCAGTCTGAGGCTGGGACACAAGCAAATTCTCAAACTGGAGCTGCCACTGCAACTGATACTAAGACTGAATCACAGACATTTACAAATACAAAAGTCAATACACGTATAGCAACTTCTTCTAATGCTCGTAGTGGAGCAAATGCTGCAGCTAAAGTAAAAACTTATGCACATGCTAATACAGAGACTAGAGTAAATACAGAACAAGAGTCACCCCACCCACCTACAACTACTCCAAGTCCATATAAAACTCCAAGACCTGATGCTTTGCCACCAGGTCCATTTGAATCTCCTAACAATGGTAGTTGGTACGGAAATTGTACAGGAAATAAATGTCCTCCCACAATTATTAAAGTTTATTGTCCAAAATGTCCTTGTCCTTGCCCTCCACCATGTCCATGTGATTGTCCTTGTTTAAGACCAAAATCAACACCAAGACCAACAAAACCACCACCCCCTACTATATGTTTACCACCTTGTGTACCCCTTCCTGGACCTTGTATCTCACCACCTTGTCACCCACAACCTATGCCAATATGTATGAATCCACCTTGTTTTGATATGTTACCTCAAATGACATACCCTATGTGTCCAATGAATTGTCCAATGCCTCCATGCCCTTGTCCATTATATAAGCGTTCTGAAACTATAAGTGATATAAACCAAACAATTAAGCAAAAGAAAATAAAGAAGAAAACTCACAAAATGTTCAGTAAGTAGAATTAAAAAAAAAAAAAAAGAATCACAGTGACTTTTTGACAAAGACTATTGTTCTATACCCGAATTCCAAGCATTTATCAATCTGAATTAACTTGTTTTTCCTGTGTGCATGTGTTATCATTTTATTAAAGGTGGTTTTATTCACTTCTCATACATCTGCTTGCTGTATTATATTCATAACATGCAATAGCACTAGTTGCTAATTGCCTTTTTTGCTTCAGATGCACAGAAACGAGTGCATGCAGCTGGTCCACCACCAGATAGTCAAGAAGAACCTCTTCAGTTTGAACATGCAGCTGTTGCAGCAGATAATGAAATTTGCTCAAAAATTGGAAAAGAAATTCTATTGAAAAATGGAACAGCTGCTGATGCTATTGTTTCTACTCACTGCTGCGTTGAAATAGTTAACAGTCATTCTACTGGCCTTGGTGGAGGAGGCTTCATGGTATATTATGAAAAAAAAACTGGTAAGATTATAAAGACACACACACACACACACACATATATATATATATATATATATATATATATATATATATATATATATATATATATATATATATATATATATATATTCTGCTTATTATATAGAGCATGCTTTTGAACATGTAATAAATGTTTAACACGTGTGTGTTTTTTTAAGGAAAAGCCAAAGCATATGACTTTCGTGAATCTCTTGTTGCAGGATATACAGATTCAGGAAGTAAGTTTATAAATTACTTAACTGATATTTGTATAAATATAAAAAAAATTTCAGTTTTATATATTTATACAAGTTTTTTTATTGTAATGTTACTGATCTGTTTTATAAAAAATGGGGGAAGAACCTTTTTATCTGAATTTTTGTGATACTAATTTCCAAAAGAAAATTAGCTTTTTTTGTTTGCATGCTAAATGATCACTTTTTTTAAACAGAATTAGTTCATGGTCCTCATTATATGTATCAGTTAAAGTCCCCAGTAAAAGTTACATTTAGCTGATTTTCTTTTGGATTAGTTTGCATGCTTTGCATAGCTTTCATCATTCTGTTAAATTCCAGGACCAGAATAAACTTCAGGCACTAATTCTGTTTAAAAAAGATATTTTTTTTTTTCAAAATTATGGGTTGGGCAAATTGACCATAACATGTTTTTAATTGCATCTAGGTAAAACCCAAGGGGAGACAATTTTAGTGCCTGGAGTTTTGAGAGGTCTAGAAGCTGTGCACAAAGATTTTGGAAAATTACCATGGAAAGATTTATGGCAGCCTTGCATTAAGTTAGCTCGTGAAGGATTTTATATTCATGCAGCTCTTGCTGCTGGTATTAAAAAGAAAAAAGATTATATTGAGGCTAATTTAGGATTACGGTAAGACTGGCTGCACTTAGTATGCTTAATATCTTTTGAACTGAAGGTATTAAGTATAGGGCTAAGTATGTCAGTGCATTTTTTGTTTGCGTTTATCCAAAAGAACAATTTTAATACTGAGGCCCTTTTATTTTTATTTGCTGTAATTTTGTTTTGTAAAATATTACCCCAAATCTCTCAAAAGTTTCAAGAGCTGGTATTAAAATTGGACTTTGTGAAATTAGTTTATTTAAAAAAACACATCAGCAAGTTTTGATTAACTTACTTAGACAAAACACAAGGGGACACCATTTTAGTTCCTGGTGTCCTAAAGGGATTACATAAAGTGTGGGAAGATTTTGGAAAGTTACCATGGAAAGATCTTTGGAAGCCTTGCATTGATCTTGCAAACAAAGGCTTTCCAATTCATACAGCTTTAAATAATGCTATTCAAGCCAAAAAGGATTACATTTTGCACAATGCAGCATTAAGGTAAAATGTTTATATGGCTTATGCATTCTACATATGCTTTATGAATTCTTTGTATTTGTATGTTCATTTTTTCTTATTTACAGAAAGAAATTTTTATTCTTATGATTATGTTTTCAAAAATTTATTTATTACTAAATATTTTTATATTGCTATTTTATGTTATTGGCAAAAATGTCATTAATTAGAAATTTGTTCGTACGAAATAACAAACTGCTAAAACTTGGTGATATACTCAAAAGACCTACACTTGCCACAACTTTCCAAAGAATAGCTGACAATGGCAGCTCAGATATTTTTTACTAGTGAGTCTTTTTTCACTTTTTTTAAAATTTTAATAATACAATTTTAAATTTGAATTGTAATCTCTTCTTTTTTTTTAAATTGTAACCTTTTTTTTCTCCTGTTATCAAGTATAATTATATTATGATAATCCTTTAAAAGATTGCTATTGACTTGCGTTTACTGTTCTAATCTAAAATTTTTTTTTACTCATTTAAATATTTCAAATTCCAGCCAAATTTCAATCACAGAAACCATTCTATAAAGGTTATACTTATAAATTTTCAGTACAACAGAAATTTAATAGTGCTAGTAATATGAGAAAATTATTGTACTATTGTTTTATTGTAAGATGTTATTGATTGAATACTTCTGTTTCTGCTTGGCTTTTTGTTTTCATAAAGAATTGTAAAGTGTGGAAATGCAAAAATTAAAATTAATCTATCAAAGTAATAAATTACCATGAAATTTTTCCTTGTAATGTAAGTTAACTATGTCTACATGCATTTATTTAAGTTGAAAATTTATCTAAAGCAAGTCATTTCTGATTCTTTTAGTGGTGATATTGCAGACCAGATAGCAAAAGATGTTCAAAGTGCTGGTGGTTCTATGACAAAAAAAGATTTAGAAGATTACCAGCTGCATGTAAAAAAACCTTTGAACACAACCTTGAAAGGATTAATAATGTTATCCACTCCTCCTCCAGGTGGGAAACTGGTTTACCAAGTTTTTAATTTATTCAATTAGTTTCACAATTTTGAATTTTTCTGAATTTATTCATGTCTTTAATATGAATCGTCTGTTGAATTTTCATGTAAGTTTGCCATAGCTCAATATGAATAGGCTTCAGATTTTTATTGGACATTTGTTAGAGCAACCAGGTATGTAAATTAATGTAATTGGATTAGATTAATGTAGATCAAAAGGTTTTAATTTTAAAAGTAGTGGTTTGAAATCAAACTAAGAAAAAATATTTTTAAATTTAATAAAAAAGTCAATTTTTATGAAGGAAAAAACATTTTTTTTTTTTTTTTTTTAGTTGGGGAGAAGTAAACTTGTTAAAATTTATTTAAAATATTAATTTTATTGTTGTATATTTATTGTTAATTTTGATTAAGATGTTAAAAAAATCAAATTAATTAAAAATAGGGTGAAAAGTAATTTTATTTGAAATCGGAAGCCTATTCAGACTGAGCTATTGCAAACTCTTGTGAAAATACAAAAAACAGTTCATTAAGAAGAAACAAGTTCTTTGCTAAAGGTTAAAAAAAATAATTTTTAATTAGGAAGTGGAGCATTGATTTCTCTGGCTCTCAAGATTATGGAGCACTTTAATTGGACTGCAAATGATCAATATAAAAACAAGGCACTGCTTTACCATCGAATAGTTGAAGCAATGAAATTTGCATATGCCCCATATTCTTTTTTGTCTGATCCAGCTTTTGCAGGACAAACTAAAACTGATCAGGTAATCAAATTTTTTTATTTATTATTTCTACTATTCTCTATGTTTTTATATCAATTTAATTCTTAATTTTGCTGATATATTTCAAATAATTGTTACAAATATTCAAAAGTCATATAAACATGAATATTTTTTGGGTATAAGATAGTAAATAGTATAACTTTTCTTATAAATACTAAAAAGTTTTTAATATATTTTTAAAAAAGTATACAGACTACATGCTGAGTGATGATGTAGCATATAGAATGTTCAAAAGAATTGATGGTGTCTCACATACTGTAGATTATTACAGTCCTTTTAACAAGAAAAAGCATCCAAAAAAATCTGGCACTTCTCATATTTCAATTATTGATAGATTTGGTAATGCTGTTGGTGGTACAACTTCCATAAATGCATAGTAAGTATTTGCAATGACCTCAAATACTGTTTTTATCTGTTATTTATCGATGTCAATCTCTTTCTCTCTCTTTCTTATCAATTTCTCTTTCCTACCCTTTGTGAACTTTATGAAAACTTCTTTTTTTGTATTTTGACAATCTTTTTTACTTTTAAACCTTACATTTAAAATGTTAAATTATAAAATAAACAATTATAAAATATAATATTGCAAAATGTTCAATTATTAATTCAAATTATTAATTTATTAATTTAGTTTAAAATACTAATTATTAATTTAGTTTTGGATCTAAATATTTGTCACCTAAACTTGGCTTCATTTACAATAATGAGCTGGCAGATTTTAGTGAATTTTGGCCTGATGTCTATAACCTTAATTCTGACAGAAAAATTCCTGGTAAAAGACCCATGTCAAAATCAAGTCCAATAATATTTCTTGATAAACATTATTCTGCAGTTGGAGTCTTTGGTGCTGCAGGAGGATTTTTCATACCATCATGTCTAATTCAAGTATGATCAGTTTGATAATTGGTTAATACTGATATCTTAGTTTGTATTTTAAAGGCTTAACTCTGATGTATTACCCTTAGTCTAATTTTCATATCATAATGCTCTTTTTTTATTTTCTAGACTATTGCTAATTGGTTATTTTTCCACAATAACATAAAAATTGCTGTGTCAAAACCACGTGTACATTGTCAACTGTTTCCACCAACAGTTGTTTATGAGCCAACATTTCCATCTGAGATAATACCAGGCTTAGAATCATTTTCTCATGCTTATGTCACAAATAGCACTTATGATGTTTCAGGTAAGAGTTTATGAATACCGAATAACTTTTTAAAAAGCCCTTTCATTTAGTTTTGAGCAAATCTAACTTTAAAAAGTAAAAAACAAATTTCCAAAGATCTTTTTATTTCATGTTTTGAGATTATTTTAGAATGATAATAAATAAACTTGAAGTTTTGTGTTATTAAACTCTTATTTGTTTTAAGTAGCAATTTTGTGGGTAATTTTTATTGGGGAAGGGTGGGAAATCACTTAGATCACTTTTGAAGACTGTTATCTAATAATTCCATTACAATTGCATGTCTGAGTATTAAATGCTTCTTGTAAGAAAATTTTTTAAATGCTTCTCGTAAGAAAATTTTTTTTAAATTGAAGTTTAATGAAAATACTTTTTAACAATAAAAATATTTTTAATTTTCTTTTTTTTTTTTTTCTTTTTTTTGATTTTGTAAAAAATTGAACAAATTTGCTTTATTTTCATTTGACAACCTGAACAAATACATTAATAGAAGTTTGGTGAAATTGTTGATAAATTAACTGTTATTGTGATTCACAAAAAATGAATACAAATTTACTATTATAGTTTTCAAGTCACAATAAACAGTCGATTTTATTATCGAATGCTTTTATGCAGCGGGTTCTGATCCTTTAAAAGTTAATAGCTGGGCTACAAAACACCATAATTCAAGAAATTTAAGTAAATCACAGATTTCTATTTCAAAGATTTATGAAAATCTTGATGGACAATTTTAAGCAAGTTTAGTAAAATGAAGAAAATTAATCATCTTTAAAAGAAGGTGGTTATTATAGCTGAATTGTGTGGGAAAAAAATTGTATTATACTATTGATTTATACTGCATATCATGTAAATGAGTCATATTTGTTTTGGAATAAGGTTGCTTGGTCAAATGAATGCAAATTCAAAATATTTCCTTCAAAAAGTTCAGTCTAAATGGCTTGAGGAAAGCCTGGCAACAAAAATTGAACCAAAGCATTTAATGGCAATAGTTGTAAGAATCTCTAGAAAACTAGAAAAAAACTAGAAGAAGAAAAAAAGAAGAAAACTAGTTTTCATCAATAAAAAAATGTACCAAAAAATGTCTACAAAGTCAACCTCCAAAAGAAAATTTTTTTTCTATTACCCAACAATTGAATTTTGAATCCAATTTTGTATTCCACCATGATAATGACCCAAAGTACCCTTAAAGTGTGAAGCAATATTTATCAAAAGCATTGAATAATCTTTTTATCTCCAGTTCTTAATACAGTTGAATATCTATGGAATAATTTAGCATGAAACGGTTACCAATCTGACAAACCAAAATTAGCTTGACTGAAAATTTGTCCATTCTGTATTGCAGCAATTGCAGGCAGTTCCAGAAATGAAAAATTTCAAAAAGTAATAAAAATTTCCTTAAATATTTCTGATTTTTTGTGTTACATTCATAATAAACATAAATAATAATATAATATTCATAAATAAACCGCTGCTTGAATTCTTTTTTTGCATCAAACCGACATATCAGAGATAAGAATGAAAAAAAAAAGGATTTTTTTTTAAAATATATTTGCTAACAGCAAATATATTTTTTTTAAAAAAAATCATTTTTTATTCCAAAGAAAATATTTGGAATTAAATTAGTTAGAAAATAAATTTGTGGTTTTTCTATTGAAAAAGTAATTATTTCTAATAAGTATCTGAAATCATTTCTTAGTGGTTGTCTTCAAACCATTCTGATTTTATAAAAGCCTGTATTATAAATATGCAGAGATTTTTCAGTAATAAATGTTTACATGTTATAGGCCAACTTAACGCTATTATGGGAGTTGTACAAGCTGTTGTTAGACTACCGAATGGCAAACTCAATGCTGAAAGTGATTACAGAAAAGGAGGCAAACCGGCTGGTTTTTAAGATATCACTAATTACTAGGAGTTTAATTTCTCAAAAGATTGTTATCTATTAATGCATCACTATTTGGACAAGATGAGAGGATTCTTGTGCTGAACTCAATCAAATGTTTTTTAGAAAGTTATGTTCACAAAGACTTTTTTCATATATTTTGCATACTTAAGTATATATATTTTATGTTCATAATTATATGGAATTTATACTTATATGGTTTTAGATAAAGAAATAAAATTTAAAAAATTCATAACTTCCGAAATTATTTTTATCAACATTTTAATTTTTCAGGAGAATATTCACTAGCAGTAAATGTAAAAGTTCTTCTCTCCTAAAACATATTATTTACACCTGTTTTAATGCATGAACTTTTGATAGTCATCTGTATACCTTCTTTTATCTCAAAAATTATATAACATTTATATGATGCACCAAGAAAAACAGATTTTGAGGGATCCCCTACTTGTTTGTGTTTTTATTTGGTGTTTTCATTTAAAATTTATTTTTACTTTTTTTAAGTTCTGCAAATTAGTATTTCATTAATTTTTTTAGACTTTTCACTATGGTATTATTATTTAACGAGGCTTAAATCTTGTTTGTCTATTTAAGTATTGTTCAAATTCAATTAAGTGAGAAACATTTATGTTATTTGTTCATGATACTAATGTTTCTTTCATAGTTAAAGGCAGTATTTATTTTAGAAATATTAATATTGAATGTTTCATTATCTGTGATCATATAATAGTTCCAGCATATCTTGTATTTACATACAATTAAAAAAATGAATTTGTATTTTTACATATTCTCTTTCTTTTTTCTGTTTCAGAATGAAAGCTGCTATTGGTTCTTTTCACATTTATTCCATTTGCAACTGTTTTATATATCACATTCTTGTGTCCCCTTGTAGAACTAGTCAAACTTGCTGATGTCTTGATTAGTCAAATTTGGATGTATTTCTATGATTTTTATTTCCCTGGTGTTGCAGTGCATGATTTATAAGAGCTTTAAAAATGTCTTTGTTTGCTTTAGAGAATTGTTTGCCCCTGATGGCACGATTCTGCAGCTCGGCGATAAGCTTGCACGACCAAAACTTGCACGAACCTATGAGCAAATTGCAAGTGAAGGAGCAGATGTTTTTTACCTGTATAAAAATCATTTTTATAAATTATTTATATTTTACTTCTTAATCTTTTTGATTTCTTTTTATGATTATAAATTGTTATAATAAATTTTATTATTAACAGTTGCATTTATATTGCCTCTGCATACTTTGTGTCTTAAAAATTTTTTCTATTAAGCAAATATTAAAGCTAATTACAAAAATAAAAACTTTAAATTTTTTATATTTCAGTGGAAAAATGGCTGGTCAAATTGTAGAAGATATTCGTGCAGCAGGGGGTTATATGTCACGTGAAGATCTTGCTTCGTATAAAGTCCGTGAGGTAGAACCTATAAAAACCCAAATTAATGAGTTCACAGTCTTGACTACTCCTGCACCAAGCAGTGGAGCACTAATGTCACTTGCATTGAAAATTTTAGCTGAAGGAAAATGGAATGCAAAAAAGTTTTCAGAAACACCAGACCGATATTTTCATGAATACATTGAGTCTATGAAATTGGCCTCAGCACCTTCAACATTTTTAAGTGATCCTCGTTTCAATAACATTACCAAACAGGTACCAAGTTCTTACATATATACATTATACGTTATTCTTACATATACATTATTCTCAATTTTCACAAAACTTCAATAAATGTTGGTTCCAGAATAAAAAGTATTGTCAACTTATTAAAATTTGTATAAACATCAAATAAAAATTTTGAAGTTCTCTAATGTTTTCATGAATATGAAACAAACAAAAAATGGTTCAAAAAAAAGTAAAATTCAATATGTAAAGTTTTATTTGAAATATGTAAAGTACCCCATTGATTTTTCTAATTATAAAATTAGTAACTACATGAAATATGTAAAGTACCCCATTGATTTTTCTAATTAGAAAATTAGTAACTACATGAAATATGTAAAGTACCCATTGATTTTTCTAATTAGAAAATTAGTAACTTCATGAAATATGTAAAGTACCCATTGATTTTTCTAATTAGAAAATTAGTAACTACATGAAATAGTAATAAATGCACTTTTTAAAAACATGTTTATGCTGGAGATTTTTTTTGATTGTAGTGGAAGTAAATTTTTAGAAATTTTTCATTAGGTTGAGGAGTACATGTTATCTGATAGTACTGCAAAAAACATGTACAAGAAGATAGACGGATTCTCTCATAACGTTGAAGACTACAAACCATACTCACAACTCTTTTCCACTGAAAAAACTGGAACTTCTCACATGTCTATTCTTGATCAAGATGGCAGTGCCTGCTCACTTACCTCATCAATTAATGCCTAGTACGTCTGAAAATGTTTATTTTTCTAAATGAATATATTTAACTTTATAGTTCACATAAAAAATTACAATTGTAATTATTTCAGTATGCTGTGCTTATGAATAATTGTAATTTTTTAAAAAGTAAAAACACTGTATGTATGTATGTATGTATGTATGTATGTATGTATGTATGTATGTATGTATGTATGTATGTATGTATGTATGTATGTATGTAATGTATGTATGTATGTATGTATGTATGTATGTATGTATGTATGTATGTATGTATGTATGTATGTATGTATGTATGTATGTATGTATGTATGTATGTATGTATGTATGTATGTATGTATATAGATTTATATATAAATTTATATATAGATTTTTATAGATTTATATATATATATGTTTTATGTTATATACATATATTTCTAAATATGTACACACATTTAGAGCATCCCGCCATTGGAAATTGCGTAAATGCGTAAATTCCGATGTGAGAAATAGTTTATAAAGGTGACTCCTACGTGATTTAATCTTTTTATTTTCCGATATTTTCCGATGGTTTGTGGTGGCTTGCAAAATTTTGCTGTAATTTTGCGAAAACTTCGTAATTATAGGTAAATACATCGGAAATACCACAATATTACGAGTTTACACTTTAAATACGGTTTATTGTGAAATTACGCGAAAATATCGTACGATAATGCGTAAATCTCGAAATATATCGGAGTGCGTGAAATTCTCCCCATCGGCCTCGGACTACATCGCATCTCCGACGTGATACTATTCCTCACCATCGCATCACATAGGAGTCACCTTTATAAACTATTTCTCACATCGGAATTTACGCATTTACGCAATTTCCGATGGCGGGATGCTCTACACACATTTGGCTTTTTAGCAAAGTATAAAAGGAAATGAACTTTCTCTTTAAGTTTTGGATCCAAACTTCGATCTCGAGAACTGGATTTTATTTATAACAACGAACTTGCAGACTTTAGTGAATTCTGGCCGAAGATTTACAATTTGACATCTGATGCTAAAATTCCTGGAAAAAGACCAATGTCAAGAGTAATGCCTTCGATTTTCCTTAAAGGAAAGAACGTAGAAGCTGTCTGGGGAGCAGCCGGAGGATTTTTTATTCCTGCCGCTATCACAATGGTAAGATATAATTTTGTAAAGTACTAAATTAGAACATCGCATTTGAATTTATTGTTAATTTTTTTCAAATTTGTTAATAAGAGTTGATAATTCAAAATTTCAAGAGAAGTTTCTTATATTTCAGAGCATTGCAAACTGGATGTTTTTGCAAGATAACTTAAAGGTTGCTATTACACGACCGCGTTTACACTGCCAGTTGTTTCCACCAACTGTGGTATATGAGCCAACTCTCCCTAGACAAATGGTCCCTAAAATTGAGTCATTCAGCCATCAATATGTTACTAATAGCACTTACGATGTCTCTGGTAAACATAAGTTTCGATTATTTCACCGATATACAAAAATATTTTAAGGTTATTTGTCCATAAGACTGCTGTTTTATATGTTATCACCTCCAAGTACCGTGCCACTACTCTGCATGTAATTTTCGATTTTGTCATTGTAAAGTAGGATAAACTTCTGAAAACATTTTCGTTTATTTTTCAATTCGATAATGCAATGATATTAGTGCTAGATTATCTTCGTTGCTTTTTACTGACAGTTTTTTGTTAACTGTTAAAAAGTTTGTTTTTTAACTTGTTTTATCTCCTTTTTTTTAGGTCAATTAAACGCTATTATGGGTGTAGTTCAGGCTATTGCTCGCACTAAAGATGGAAAAATCTCTGCTGAATGCGATTACAGAAAAGGTGGACGGCCGGCTGGTTTTTAGGAAACTAAGTGACCGTTGAAAGATTTTTAAAATGTAGACAATTTCACGCTCGCCGAAATTTTTAGTTTAACTCTTTAGAAAACTATTTAATCGCGTAACATTCGTAGTTTTCAACTCTTATCATTTTCTTTAAAACGAATACTGTGGGGAAAAAATGAGACTTAGTAGAAAAATATATCAGCATAATTGGCCCTTTTAATCGGCTGTTAAAAAAATTATTTTGTAAGTTATAATCAACGGAACATTAACGTTGCAAGAAAGACTAATTTTTGTGATCATGTAACATGACCTTGTAAAGATTACTAATTTAATATTTAAATTAATTTTTTTTTTTCAGTAGCAATGTACAATTAAAATTACGAAATTCATTTTCATTATTGAAGCACTTTCTAATATAGATTTGTTCGTAAATGGGCAATTCATCTTCCAAGGTTTCTCTGTAGTAGCATTAAGGAAATTTTCTTCGAAATGACATTTTCTGTAATGTGCTGAAATAGAGAAACGTGGAATTGTTCAGTTCTCTTTATCTAACGAATTTCCACTAAAAACCGAGTTTACCGGTCTCTTATTTTTAGTTGGCTAATTAAACGAAAATCTAAATAATAGTAGGCACCAACCTGTTCGATCGAAATAATTTCAGGTTTTCGTCCAAAAACAAAAATGTTTTCCAAACTTAAGTAAAACATTTTCGCAGTCAATTATCTTCAAGGCCATGATGCTTTTTATAAAGATAAAAATCTTTACATCAGTTATTCTAAAGATTACATATTTATTAAATGACTTTATATATAGATAATACCAAATGTCAACGGTTTGAGATTAACTAGTACTAGACACCTGCACTACGAAAAAATTGCGATTTATGAAAGGTGGTAATTACAAGATGTTAGACATGAAACTTGAAGTGAAAATTCCAAAAGAGAGCGTAATTAAAAAAAGTCTGGCGTAAGACAATTTTGCAATATACGCAACTAATGATAAAAGTATATTTTTGTGATAAGAAATACAAAGAAAAAGTTATTTCTGTTGGCGCAAATATTTTTCTTCATCAGTTTCCAGTCAGATTTTCTTTAGTAAAATTTTCTTCAAATTCTGTTGAAAGTAGACAATCATGTCAACATTTTCTGGATCTTGGATGACTTCTGCGATCACTGACAATTTGATAACTTGCAGAAAACAACCTTTCGCTGTCCTTCCCTTGAAAGGAGCACAACCCATAACAACATTTTTCTGATTGAAATTTTTGTCGATGTAGTGTAACGTTATCGAGATGTATAAATCATTGTTGCTATTGGTCCTCATGTCTATTTTGAATACTACATCTTCGCATTCTGCAAGATTAGTTTCCAACCTGGAATCTACAGCTTTGTTTACATCATTGTAGAGAAGAGGAAGTTTGTTCTTGGAAAAAGTTATTCTTGGAAAAAGTTTGTTCTTGGAAAAAAGTTGTTGCGCTCTTGATTGTGAATTTTGGCAGAAACTTCGAAGCCCATTTTTCGGAAACCTTCATTCTCCACAAAGCTGAATGGTAAGTTGACGCAGATGAGCATTTCCATCACGTCTCGATCAAACTCTAGCTGGCAGCGATCGAATTAGGGTAGCTTCATGTTCATAAAGGAAGAAATAGGCTTTATTGATGAAATTTCAGCCATCAATTTTCTTTTCTTGCTGTGAAGTGTCCTGTGTACTGATGTACACATCTCGTTGTCTTTCATATTCTTCCGCTTCCTTGACTGCCGATGCAAGTTCATCAGTTTCAAAAACACTTTTTCTTTTCCTTGCAGTCTCATTTTTCATAACTTTGGTTGCATGATCAGTGTGAGATATTTCAAGGTGATTACTCGTCCCGGAAGTAGTAGCTTTTCTCTATCGAATGATTTTAGAGCAATTCATTTGATTGACCAGTAATCAGCTACAGGGATAGGGTCTTGGTTGTAAAGCCACACAACGATGTTTTTATTGCAAATGTGATAAAGATTTTAATTAACTAATTGTTTGGTGTCCACACACGCAAATAAAAATTAAATTTTGTGACAAATGTGGGAATATCAAATTATCACTTATTTAAATTTAGACTTTTGTAAAATTATTTTTAGAAACTGGAATGTTTACAAATTTGAATGTGAACTAACGAAAGAAGTACATGAAAATTACGACTGACTTCGCAATTTCTACCTATTTATATAAAAAAGTTACGACATATACCTTTTCGTAATAACTAACGAAAGAAATACATGAAAAGTACGACTGACTTCGCAATTTCTACCTATTTATATAAAAAAGTTACGACATATCATACCTTCTCGTAATAACTAACGAAAGAAATACATGAAAAGTACGACTGACTTCGCAATTTCTACCTATTTATATAAAAAAGTTACGACATATACCTTCTCGTAATAACTTCATAAATACCCGTTCGTAATGCAGACGTCAGACAATTACAGTTAAGATTTAAAACCAAGGTATTGTGTTTTAAACTAACAAAAGCATTTAAACAAGGTTCCAGATCTTTCTATAAATCCTTAGCAAGACAATTTAGCCCTTAATAGACATCAGTTAGGATCCTAAAAAAGCTCCCGAAATACATTTTGGATTTTATGTGTTATCTTACTCTCAATGATATTGGGATTTATTGACCTGCAAAAGTCTTAAGCTCCCTCCGACTTTTAGATACAACAACAAAAACTTCTTTTTCAGTTGCAAAATGAAAAAAACATTGATAAGCAAACAAGTTCAAAGAGATCATCGCTCAAATACATTTTGAATATCAAAATTTCTTAGCTTTTGTTTTTCACGAACTTTTGTTTTAACGAACAATTGTTTTAATGAACTATTGTTTTAATGAACTATTGTTTTAACGAACAATTGTTTTAATGAACTATTGTTTTAACGAACAATTGTTTTAATGAACTATTGTTTTAATGAACTATTGTTTAACACAAACGTTTGTTTTAACACGAACTTTTGTTTTTACAAGTTTTCGATTTGAAAATAGCTTTTTCCATTTCATAAAATGACGAATAGTCTTTCGGAAATAAAAACCTAATTTAATTCGTTTTATTCGTATATATTAATCATAATAAAAACTATTACATAATCATTAAACGCGAAATTAGAATCAAGTAGAATTTTTCAATACTAAAATCCAAATTTCTTAAAATTCCTATTTGAATAAATTTAAAAAACGCAAAAAAACAATGTATATGCAGATATTTACAAGTAAACAAATATGACAAAATATAAGTATTAAAGTATAATACGAAAGTAGGACAGTTTAAGTTTCAACATTTCAAAACGTTCGATAAAAAATATCATTATTCTCACAGTCCGCCTTGTTTTTGATGATATTCATAATCGTCAACGGGAGGACAAGAGCAAACGAGATGCGAATCACCGTGCACATCATCAACTCGTCCGACAGAAGGCCAGAATTTCGATCGCAAAGACCAAGGCTAAAAATTAAAACACGTTGTTTAGGCTACATACACATCACGCACACACAGCCCCAAATAAAAATTAAAACTAGGTAAAACTGTTTACAAATGAGTTGTAAACTTACAGCAGGAAAAGCCGCTGTTTTACGTGAGTAAGGTTTGTTCCAAATCTCTTCAGCTAATACCGATTGTGTGTGAGGAGCATTCTAACGAAAGCATAATAATAAAGCTCTTAAGTTTTAAAGAAAAAAAAAAAAAAAAAAAAAAAACCTTAAGAATGATGACGAAAACAATCAAAATTAAAGTTACAAACTCTTTTTCTACGAGTATAAAATATTTCTCTAAAGTTTTCTGAGCAGTTTAAAAACGAACCTTGAGTGGATTATTCAAACGATCCATACGACCTTCTTCAATTTCACGAATTTCTTGTCTGATATCTTTAAAGAAAGAGAGAAAAAAAATCCATTGAATAGTTTTCAGTGGCATGTTCAAGTCTCAAAAGAAAATTCTGATTGACTGATTGCGTCCACACCCACACGCAAATAAATTGGCAATTTATGGCGATGATTGGTTAAAAATAAAAAACACTCACATATAAGAGCATCACACAATCTATCAAGCTCAGCTTTATTTTCACTTTCTGTAGGTTCAATCATTAGAGCGGTACTAATAGGCCACGCCATTGTAGGAGAATGAAACCCTGAACGTAAAAGAGGTGTTTGATATTTGTTTAAACAAAATAAAATAAAAAATAGAAGAGAGAAGTGAATATTTGTTATTCCTAGTTAACTTTCGTTAATCTGCGTCTGACAGATGGGATTACCAAAGCCATTTTTTTGTCCATGTAAAATAATTTACGTAATATTATCTATGAAACATTATTGGTTACCATAATCTTGCAGCCGCTTAGCTATATCAATTACTTCAACATCAGCACTATGTCGAAATGCTCTGCAATCAACAATGAACTCATGAGCACAGTGACCTAAATTGTAAACATTAATCCATAAGAAATTGGCAAATATGTCTACGTTTTAACTAATTTAATGCAGCATAGGTTTTATCTTGAAAGTAGCTAAAATTGATTTGCTCAGCCAATATATTGGCTTCTTATTTACATTTGTTTTAATAAAATTTGAAAAAAGAATTTTTGAAGAGCTTGTTACTCGTGTTTATTTAGTAAGTTGAAATTTTTAAACCTTTTTAAGTAAACCCCCCACCCCCACCCCCACCCCCACCCGCTAATAAATTATATAAGAAAAATGTGTCTTGTCAAAATTTACAAACCATGTTAAAAAAATTAAGAACCATGTTTTTTCTTACCATGTTTCCCATGGAAACGTAATTCATAATGATCTTCAAGTCTTTTCATCATGTAGTTGGCATTCAAGATGGCCATCTGAAATAAAAAAAATGATATTCCTTATTAATGATCAAAGGAAAAACAAAAAAACAAAACATTTCTCATATTTAAAAATATTGATAAGTCAGATTGAGTAATTTATTATAAAACACAGTAGAACAAAGAACAGTTTGGAAATAAGGTCATATTTATTTGTGAAAAGTGCCTTTTAGAATTCTTTTTTAAAAAAACCACAATCACCTTGTTAATTTTCTAATTTCTAAAGACCAAAAAGTCATAAAACAAAATATTTAAAAAAAAAAAAAATTTCACCTGTGTTGCTTTTTTCAATCCACTTACTCCCATCATTTTAATATAGGCCCAAGGAATGGTTAAAATACCCGCAGAACCATATGGTGCTGCTGATATTGTACCAAAAGGTTTAGCATTTGTAGAATCAGTACCTTCAGGGGGTACAACAGGATGTGAAGGGAGGAAAGGAACCAAGTGCTTTTTGCTGTAAAATTAAACATTCAATAGAAGAATAAATACATAAAAACATCCTAAAATACATCTAAATGTACTTACACACAAATAGGACCCACTCCTGGACCACCACCTCCGTGAGGTATACAGAAAGTTTTATGTAAATTTAAATGACAGACATCTGCCCCAAAGTCTCCAGGACGGCACAAACCAACCTGCATTTAATTTTACTATATGAAACTATTTTTAAGTTTAATTTTAACAAAATTTGATACCAATATGATAAAATATGATAAGATTAAATACAAATATAATCTAATTATTGAGGAAGTGTATGCAAAACACAATAAAATACAAATAACACAATTTTATGATGAACCTAATAACATTTATAAATTTATTTTAGAGCCATAATATAGTCACAGAAGGAAAGATAAACCTGTTATAAAAACCAAAGCTACCTGTGCATTCATGTTTGCACCATCAAGGTATACTTGACCACCATGTTTATGGACCATCTCACAAATTTCACTGTAAAAAAAAATCAGTTACTCATATTGCGCTATATCAAGTAGCAAACATGCAAGTTTTAGAATTAACTTGATTTAACTTAAATCTTTTTAATACTAAAAATTCATCTCTTTAACATACCTAAAGTCCCTTCTTACCCCAATAAATATTATTAACATGATCCTTCTTACACCAATAAATATTATTGCTAATCTTACATAATATCTTCCTCAAAAACACCACTTGTTGAAGGATATGTTATCATGATGGCGCCAAGACTTGATGAATTCTTCTCTACCTAACAAAAACAGATGATGCTCTGTTAAAACCTGATTACATTTCCACTTCAAGTGCAAAACTTTAGCAATTCTCAATTTTCATTTTAAGTGCAAAAAAAAAAAAGAAAAGCTTTGGTTCTTTTTAAAAAAAATTATGTTGAAAATTTTTCCAAGCAACAACTATATCATTTTGGATGACAGGTATAATTTATTTAATTTGCTGTAGGCAAGAAATTATATTTTATACACATCATTTGTTCAAATGGATTAGCAACTGTTACTTAATAATCACTAATTTAGATTATCATTTAGATTACAGATTATCATTTCTCTAAATGAACATTATATACAACCAGAAGTAGTAACCTGCTGCAACATTAAAATTTATTTTTTTGTAAGACAAACAACATATTTAAAAAAGATAGTAGCATATGCTACCAAGAAAAACAGCAAAATAACAAAAATGAGCATTTTTGTAAGTTCTTGATTTTTTTAAAAAATAAATTCTTTACTTTTATATATAAAACACTTGCATTTTACTTGCTTTAAATTTCTTTTAGCACAGTTTTTGTTTTTTATGCAGTTTGTTTGAAAAAAAAAATACCACCTTGCTTTTTAAATCAATCATGTCAATTCCACCCATCTTATCTGAATCTACAGCTACTATTTTGAAACCGGCCATTGCAGCACTAGCAGGATTGGTCCCATGAGCAGATTTAGGAATAATGCATACCTAAGAAATAGTATATATAATTATTTCTTTCACCTTATAACTATTATATTTAAAACCTGAAAATAATAAAGCAAAGTAATTACATTTCTATGAGCCTGGTTATTATTTTGAAGATATGCGCGAATCACCATGAGCCCAGCATACTCCCCTTGTGCTCCACTAAAATAAGTAAATTCTGACAAATAATTTTAACTGTTTAAACCAAATTTCTTGTGATTTTACAATCATGAAGAAGGGAAAATGTAAAAAAGATACACGTACCTATTTGGCTGAAGAGATGTTGCATCAAAGCCAGTTATTTCAGCAAGATCTTTTTCTAAGTCTGAAAACAATTGATAGTAACCAGCTGCTTGATATTTTGGAACAAAGGGATGCAAGTTTGAAAACTCGGGCCATGTTATTGCCTAAAAACACACAAATGGCATTTAACTAAAACCTTTAATAAAATATTTTTTAAAATATAACTAACTTAGTTTCTAATCCTTTGGGATTCCAATTAATCTTTTTACAATAGCTTATTTTTTTACCTATTTTGTATATTTCTAGTAGACAAAATTTAAAAAACTGACCATCATTTCTGTTGTACCATTTAACTTCATTGTGCAGGAACCCTAAAAGATGTCATTAAAGTGAACTTAATGTAACAGATACATTTAAAACTATTTTGGCAAAAAAAACGAAAAAAAAAAACGAAAAAAACACTGGCTTTCTATATAATTACCAAAGGAATCATTGCATGAACAAGTGATAGATCTTTATTTTCTAACATCTTCATGTATCGCACAATTTTTGTTTCACTTTGATAACTAAAAAGGAATAAATTACTCATAATTATGATAAGTTTATTTCTAAATAAGTTTAATATTATATAATATAATATTCTAAATAAATTTAATTCTATCATTTTATATGAATTTTAATCCATTAAAAAAACATTAATTTTTGTCATGCAGAAATGGTGTGTGATAGAATGAGGAGACAAGAATAGATTACAGGAACCATGTTGCAATAATAATCATATAGTTCCACATGAAAGAGATGTTTACAATTTGAGTATAAGTGTTGAGTTCTATTCTTACTAATCAGCCAAACTATATATGAAATATCTCAAAATATTTAAATTTATTAAATGATAAAATACAGTGATAACTATTTGCAATTTGAAAGTCTTTGACTTCCCATTGCAAAGAACTTCCTATTGAAAAAAGTGTTCTATGACAATTCAACAAAGATTACAGACATTATAGTAACAGCCAACATAAAATGACTTTGATGATCTGATATGAACATAAGTTAATAAGAGCTGTTCAAAAAAAAAACTTTTCAAATGTTTAAAGAGAAAAATGTTTACCTATTAAAGACAGGGTGCTTCATAAAGGAAGATGTTCTTTTCAGCTTGCTTTTAAGAATACTTTGATGCAGGGGATCACTCATGCCTTTAGCAACATCAGCCTGGACAACACATAAAACTAAAATATGGTGCTAGTTACACTTCTAAAATATCATAACTACTCTAAATGTTTTAGTTCAAATTTATTTACAAAGAGCATTAAATGTGATCTGCATAAATAATATTATTTATAACAATGTTTATACATTTTTAATAGTAATTTCAATTTTGAGATTCAATTTTTTAAAAGAAAATCTGAGAAATAATATACTGTTTCAAAATACTTTTAAATTATCAGCTACAAATAAATTTTAAAATTGCAAAAAGCTACAAATACTATAAATACAAAAGGGTACTTTTACACTTACAGATTTTTCACCTGCATTAAATACCCAAAGTAGATCATCTAAGTCTTTTTCTCTGATAGTTTCATCCATGGATATTCCAAGCTACTCAAAAAAAATAAATTTTTTTGGCAAAATGATTACATAGATTTCTAGAAAAATATTAGTTATTTGCCTCTCATCTATTTTGACTTTATCATAAAACTTTTACATAATTTACACAATTTGTTTTAAAAATTTCCATGACATCAATTCTTTACTCCAACTATCCTGCTGTTCATTGTCTAGCAGTCCATCTTTTGAATTAATGTCCTTATCACTAGGCTATTATGGTTTGTGAAAATGGCAATCTCATCACAGTAATAGCAAACTTTGAATTTTTTTGCATTTAAAATTTTTAGAAACTAAATGTAAACAGCAATCTGTGATATGACCTTAACATTTCTCAGACCCCTTTTTATTCTAAATGTCCTTCCTTCTTCCTCTAAAATTTAGCAAACATGCTTCCCAAAAATTCTTACCTTAATCTCCTAACTTCAAAGATTAATCTCCTAACTTCAAAGTATAAAAAAATGTATTACTTTATAAGAAACACAGAACATTAAAACTTACAGATGCAGCATCACTAAAAACTCTCAAATTTATCTCTTTTTGATTAGCTCTTTGTAAAACAGCCTTGATATCCTTCACATTGATGACCTGCACATTTGAAAGAAATCTTCTTAAAAATTTATTTTATAACTGGTTCTTTATTTGGCTTTCTAACAGTAGTCATTGCAAAACCAGTTTTAAAAAACGAGTTATGGAAAACGAGTTATAAAATTTAGAAAGAATCAAAATTGTATGGTATTTAAAAAGAATTTAAAATATTTTGGACCAAAAAAATCTACTACGCCACAGGGTACATTTGCCTTTGTTCCTGTAAGAAGATCCAACATAGTATACCTTAATTGTGTCAAAAAACTGTCCAGGAGCAAGTGTATATCCTGCTTTTTTTAAACCTGGAAAAAAGTAAAAAAAAAACAAACAAATTTTGAGTTTAAAAAAAAAAGAAAAGAAAAAAGAAAAAAAATGTCTTAGTAAAAACTTGATAAAATACCTTCAGACAGAATTAAAGCAGCATTGTGTACACGTGTTGCAATTTTCTCTAAGCCAGTTGGACCATGATATATCCCAAACATAACTGACATATTAGCAAGAAGAGCCTGGGCTGTGCAGATATTACTTGTGGCTTTGTCACGACGAATGTGCTGCTCTCGTGTTTGTAAAGCCAAGCGATAACATGGATTGCCATGAGAATCCCTTTAATGAAAGTTTTTTAAAAACAGATTCAGAGTTTAAGGTTGAATGCTTAATTTTTCCTCATACAAAGTCAGGACTTATAACATGTTAGCAACAATATGTAAACTGACTCATTTAGAAAGCTGTCTCTGTGCTCTGCAAAAGCCAATTTAAAGTTTATTTATAGATTTCAAATAAAGAGTCTTGCAATATGTTCTTTTTCCTTTATAAATTTTACAAATCACTCAGATACAACCATTTTAAAGGTTTCATCAGAGTGATATAAAACACTTTAAAATAATGACAAAGCAATATTTAGCAAAACCACTTTTAAAAAATGACAAGATAACGTCTAGCAACTAAAATGAAGAAATGTTCAAACCAAAATTATCTTACACAGGCCATGCAAAAGATTTCTGCACAGAAGTTAGTGTAGACTGTTTAGTTAGTCCTGTGTAGGCTGTGTGTTAAAATTCTTTATAAGAAGAGAAGTTTTATGTTTAGCGATGAGCTATTAAATTTTGAACTTTAAGTGTGTTTTTAATTGTACAGCAAATTAAGATTCCAAACAAGAGAATTGCACTGATACCATTTTCCAAAATTCTACAGTTTTTAATCTACTGAATTTATGTGTTTCAAACTACTTCTAAAACTAAATGTATAGTTCATATGAAATACATAACCAAGCTACAGATGGACTGCCACAATTTAAGGAACAAGACTCACTTGTAATCAACTTAGTCTCTGAAGATGATGCATGAGAAAAAAGTACTTATCATTGCTGGAGAGTTTTAATATACAACTTGATGGCATGTAAAAAGTTTAATACAAAATTTGATTGGATGGCATGTAAAAAGTTTTATTTAAAACTTAAAAAAATTTTAGATGGTGAAATGAAAAAAGCAAAACTCGAAACGCTGTTATGAGAAATGGAATAACTAGAAATGGTAGAACGATAAAAACCAGAAATATTATGCCTATGCCATTTGGAAAATTTGTTGCATTTCTTTGTAACTAAACTGTGTAGCCTGTGTAAGATGACTTTAATTTAACTAAAAGTATAAAAACACAGCTACTTACTTTGAAATCCCAACAACTCTTCCTGGTAACATTCTCTTGAATTTATCTGACACAGCAAAAAATGCAGCATGGGGACCACCATAACCTGCAAAGCATTGAATTCAAACACTTCTATACAATTAAAAAAAAAATTAGGATGAATTTTTGGTGTCATGCAGTCTCATCATTCTGATAAGAGTAAATTTGAAAAATATGAAATGGATTCTTGCTCTAGCAGCTTTCACTGGTAGTAAACATCTAACAAACATCTAGTTAAATAAAAGATAAAACTTCTTTAATTTCCATTTAAAGGAACAAGGGTCAAATTAACACACAATCATCAATCTAATACACTCCTTAAGATATTATTCTAATATGTTGACATCATGTAATGTTATCTTAATATCAACAAAAAGATAATACCCTAATATAAAACAATATATTAGCCCCGGCAGTTTAATCAAACTATCACAATCAGTTGTGGAGAGAAGAACTTACCAAGTGGCACACCAAACCGTTGACTACTTCCAAGAGCAACATCACAGCCAAACTCTCCAGGTGGTTTTAACAAAGTCAATGCAAGTAAGTCTGTTGCACAGCATGCTAAAGCCTTAAAATGAATTTAAAATAAAATTTTTAAAATACTAAAATAAAAAAATAAAAACTTTGCTTCCTTAGTAATAATAAAAATTGATACAGACATAACTTACAAAAATAACATACAAACTGTAACTTACCTTTCCCTCATGAGCTTTTTTTACTAATTCCTCAAAAGAATTTACTTTTCCATTTGTATCAGGGTATTGGAAAAGAACACCGGCAACATCCTCTTTTAAAAAATCAAAGCTTTCATAATTTCCAACAACTACTGTCATTCCCTCACCAATTGTACTGTTTAAAAAAAGTTGTAAAATTTTTAGTAAAATAATGCTGGATAATTTCTAGAGCAGAAAATTTTGAGACAAAATTTTTAGTTAATATTATTTTATAAAATTTTGTGGCAAACTAATTGTATGAGTGGTAAAGCCAGAATATTTTACCTTGCTCTTGTTTGAACAACTGCAATTGTTTGTGGATGGCAGTTTTCATCAACAAAGAACTTCTTTTTTTTTGTGTGTCTGAAAAAGAAATTATACAATATATTGCAAAAAAAAAAAAAAAAAAAAAAAAAAAGAAACTGGGTAAGAAACACTTACATAAGGGTTAAGTGTCACTGAATAAAAAAAAAATACAGCATGATGTTCATTAATATGATACATACTTTCCCTGAGTTAAGTTATACTTTACAAAAGAATTTTGTAAAGTATAACTTAACTTAAGTGTAATTTTCAGAGTATTTACCTGAAAGCAAGACTTAATGCCTCTGCTGCTGCGGTGCCCTCATCTAAAAGTGATGAATTAGCAAACTCAAGGGCTGTCAAATCACTTATCATTGTTTGAAAATTAAGCAAGGATTCTAGACGCCCTTGTGATATTTCTGGTTGGTATGGTGTGTATTGAGTTGTCCTGAAAACAAAAATTACTTTTATTTACATTTTAAAAAATGTTTAAAGAGAAAAGTTTGTTTGAAAAAAATAAAATTGGATGAAAAAATATGAAACCATAATAATACCAGTCATACCAAAATGTCAAAAATGTAAATTAATGCTAAGAAGATGTAATAAAACTTGCCACAACTATGGTTATTAAAATAAATAAGAAACAAAAACTTTTAAAGAACTGTTTAGCTTGTTTTAGCTTCTTTTTTTATTTTAGTGATGATATATACTAAACTTTTTATACTCTTTGTGTCAGATTTTTAATTGTAACATTTGAAATGTAATTAACAAAACATTCTCTCTTTTTTTCCCTTTAAAACTACATTTTAGACTATTAAAACTGTTGCGACACAAAACTCTAAAAACTTCTTTATTTCATTTTTGATATCCCAGTTTTTTAACTTTCTGATATTAAACTTTCGGAAAAGTTTAATGTCAGAGATTTAAAAAATTTTATAAGAAAAACAGAGGGTAAATGATATGCAAATATATCTAAAGTAAAAATTCTATTACTATGATACAAATTGTGGAAGATGATACAAATGGTGGTACTTCTCTCAATATTAAAAAATGACAAAAGAAAAAGAAAACTATTAAAAAGTACCTACCACCCAGGATTTTCTAAAAGGTTTCTGAGTATTGGAGTGGGAACGTTAGTGTTATAGTATCCCATCCCAATGTAAGAGCGCCATACCATGTTTTGTTGACCAAATTGCCGCAAATGGGTAAGACATTCTGCCTCAGCTAAGAAACAGAACTGAGAAAATTACTAAAATGTTCTTCGCAGCAAATGATTTTGAAAAATAGGTTCAATTTGTACAAATTGAATTTGCTCTTGTATAGCATGCTTTTACACAGTATCTATTGACTATATTAATAGTATATAATGTATATTTGTCTAACAACAACTTTTAGACCTAATACTTTAAACTTTTAGAACAAAAGGTTTCATTTTCATATATTCTTTAAAATACACATAAATTTTGTATGAGTAGTTAAAACTGAAAACAAACAAGAGATTGTAACCATAAATTGCAGAAGTTGCTTCAATAATTTGATTACAACTTATTTTTGTAACCAGCAAAGAATTGTTATACATTTGAAGTGTTAGGCTCTTATAACCTTAAATTTTAGGATATTTAAAGTTATGAGGTTAAATTTTTACTTCAAATACTGTGTAAAAACTAATGCTAGTATATATTATGCAAATATGTGCTATGTATAACCAGATTCTGAAAATCATACTTTTTGGAGTTTCCAAATTGAGTTCACCATTTAATCTAATGTTTCTTGGTATAGTTCTGTCAATCAACTCAGATATATTCTAAATAAACATGCATATAAAAATATCATTGTTTAAAATTTTATTCTTTTGTTCTAAGATATTTAGGATACATATACAGCTTAAAAAAAAATTAAAACTTAAAATTCACTGGCATTCTGATTGCCTTTTAATGTATGTCCAATAGATGACCTGCAATACTAACCTTTAAATTCAAAAATTCAATCATCTCAGCTCTTTCTTCTTTTCTTGGTCCCAGATGACGTTCTGCAAATGCATCCTGAGGTGGTACAATATGTTTAATACTGAAATCTGATAAAAACCTCACATATGAACTACTTGTAAAACTTGGAGTTAAATTGTTGCGACACAATATGAACCTTCTTGCAGGATGATTTACAATTCTGTTGTTTAAGAAGACTTCAGGTCTTATCCGAGTTATCCATCTTCTAGTCGACATTTTTTAGTTAAATGCACTTGAAATATCATGTGAATGTTAAATATAAATAGATTTTGAAACTCAAGAAGGGGTATTTACCTAATGACTATCTATCTAAACCCTGTCCAAGTACTTTTACTAACCATAAGAAAAACTGGGGGCTGATTTAGTTTTGGTTTATTTTTGATTTATCAAACTAGTATAACAAATTAGTTACAAAACAAAACTTGCTGACTAAAAATATTGAAGGCAGAATTATTTTATATTATTGAATAGAGAGTATTATTAAGGATTTTATGGCACGTATTCTTAAAACATTTTAAAATCTTTGTAAAGTCAAACAAAAAAAACCACACAAGTTGTTTCTTATTTCAAAAAAATAAAATTTAATCACTAAATTTAAAAATATTTTAAGCAGGCTCCTTGTAAGAAAGTAGAGTGTTAAATTTTAAGCATTTATTAAAAAAGAAATAGATGAAACTTTATAACTTTTCCTTTAAGAAATATTATTCTTAAAAAAAAAACAACTGTAAAATTAGAATCATCAATTGAACAAAAATAGTACAATAAGAAATGTGAACAAGCTAAAAAAGTTGAATCCAGTGCAATAGTTCAAATTTAGCGTGATCTACTTAGTAAATACTTTGCTTATTCAACTATTTTTTTTTAAATATGTGCTCTGTTCCTTTTATTTCGTTTATGACAATCTATAATTTCAAACATTTTTGACAGAGAAAAGAGCTATTGCAGACAAAGGTCATCTGGTGATTCAATGACAGAGCTCAATGGGACTCTCTTTTTTTTTGAAAGTTTGTGAATATTAACAATTTTCCATGCATCTATAAGTCTTTTTAGAAATACAGTAGTTTCTTTAAGATTGCTTTGATCTATTTTAGAATGTGCTCATAATGCCGAAACACACACAACACACAAACATTTTTCTGCTCAACAGATTTCAGAAAGACTTAAGCAGCATTTAAGTGTGAAATAAGCACAATTGTTTTATTTTCTAAACAGTAAAGTTTCTTAAGGTCTTCCATCTTGGAATTAAATTATCATTATCGTTGTCCATAAACTGTAATTCTTGAGTTTTTTTAGAAATCCAATTATTTTTAATGCTTTTCCAAATATGAACATAATCATAAAGTTAAAAAAATGTTAATTTAATCTTCAACAGATTCAAAGAGAGAGAAAAACTTTACATTGACTTTATCATTATTACATAGAACTGCAACAGTTACCATTTGCATTGGAAATTGATTTAACTATGGAATTAATTACTTCATACTGAATGTCTGAGTTAAGACTTCATCTTAAAATCATAAAAATTATAAAATTGGGTCCACCAGAAAGACACTAATATTGCTTTTGTTAATTCATCATTATTTAATTATAAAACTTTTGATGTCAATTTTTGTGGAACATTAACACTAGGAAGTTAATAATTTGTCTAATTTGCTTATAGAAAGCTCTCAAAACAGAAAAATATTCAAAAGCACAAACAGTGTCTGAAGAATACATTGTACCACAAATACTTGAGATTTTTAATAAAAGCTAAACTTTCAACATGAATTTGTTTTCTTCTAGATAGTTTGATATTAGTTAAATATTTTATGGCCTCAGTCAAAGCGGACCATTTTTTAAAATAGTTGCATGGCTTTTCCACAAACTTGTTACATGGCATAAGCATTCACAATGATATCTCATATTTTAAATTAAAGAAAGATTTAGTATATACCTATGAAAAAAAACAAAGACAAAAAAAATTACTGAGATTTTCTAAAAAGAAATTCTATGATAAAAATTTAAAGTAAACTGATCTTATTTTAGTAGACGACAGTATAATTGAGTTGATTGAAAGCAAATTTTTAAAATCTTTTGGTGTTTTTTTTATAATTAATAACCAAATTATTGTAATGCACTGATTTCATGGCTAAAAAAAGCTTCAAATTTTTCAGCTTGTACATTTCTTGCACTTGAAGTTGCTGAAACTGTAACCCTTGATTTTTGTGGTGCATTGGTACAAGGCTGGGTTTAGCCCTATGAAAAATAGAAAGTGGAGAGGAAAATCTTCTTTACCATGAACAATTATTTTTCTGAAATTTAAAGGCCAATACTCAGAATATATAACAGTAAATTTACTATCAAAAATAATACTTCTTGGAATAGCAAATAGCCACTTTCTATGCTCCTCTGGATCTTTAGGTAATCTGTAAGCAGCGCATAATTAGTAGAACAATTTGTAACACAAGACTTCATAGGCATAATCAGTTCAGACTCAGAAAAAAAAAATGTTTTTTAAAGAAAATGTTTTGTATGTGGTATATAGTATGAAGAACTTTTCTGAACAAATTAGCCTACAATTTTTCTTACGGTTTGCACGAACAATAGGTCTGGGTTTTAAATAACCGTGATTTACCTACAAAAACCCCGTAATTGGATAGGACAGAAAAATCGTTTATTTCCGTGATTCCTAAAATGAATCTTTTTAACCCCCACCCCCTCCCCCTCCCCTACCCCCTCACCGTCCCTTATTTTAAGGTCCTTTTTTTCAATCAAATCGTTTACGGTAGATAGGGTTCAAGTGAATTAAGTTTACAAAAATGTATTATTCTCATCAAAAGTTTACGGTCGATCATTTCAATCAAAACCAAAAAAGGCGGTAAATTTAAATATTAAAACAAATTAAAATGACTCGAAAAATAGATGCTCGTGAATCTGCTGGCTTTCATGTACAGTTTAGTTATCTTACAGCTTTTAACTTTCAAATTAATGATTTATTTTTTAAATCAAATCATTAAAAGAAAAACCTATGTTTATTAGAAATATATGCTTAACGAAGATTTTTGTTGAATTTTCATCTTGTTTAAAATCTCACTCTCAGTTTTGATTTTTTTTTCAACGGTTCAATGAACGTTAAAAAAATTTGGACGTTTTTTTAAGTTCATGCATATGGGGCTTAGCTTTAATAAAGCTCTTCAAATGAAAAGTTCTGTAAGTGGTTACAAATGAATTTTGTTTGTTTTCATTTTTAAAAAAGTTGTAGAAATGCATAAGCATTTAGAACTAGTTATATTTGAAGCATTTTATTCGTTAAGATAAATAAAATGCTTTAAATATCCAATAGCCAAAAGTTTTTATAACTCGGAGCTAATTTTAAGATAACATTTTTAAATTCACATTGTCTTTGGATAATTTTTAAGATTCGATGAACAAAAATCTTGTCTTTAAAATATCGGATGCAAAAAATCTTTACGGTACAAACAAGTCATTTGTAACAACTTCTCAAGTCGAGTTACTATAGTTTACCTAAGTAATAAAAAGTTGTTATTTTTTGTAAAGTGGTTAACACGATAGCGTTAATATAAGGTTTTTAGTATATTTTGTGAGCAATCACCCAAATTTTGTATCAATTGAAAAAGAAAACATTACGAGACATAATTAAATATTAAGCAAGAACGGTGTGAATAGTATTATTTTTGAATTGGTTTTAATGAGTCATATATTTTTGTTTGTGGGTGTTTTACACTTAAGCAGAAATAGATTCATTTTTAATGTTTCTTTTTTAATGTTTCTTTTTTGTTTCTTTTTTAATGTTTCTTTTTTAATTCACTTTTACCTCATTTTCAGATAGCATAAAGCTAAAAATAATTTTAAAAAGTTTTTTATGATAAAAAATTGAAGCTAAGTTTTCATTAATTTCCTCAAATAAATCTTATTCGAACTAAAAAGAAAATTACACAGAATTGCAGAAAAAAGAAAAAAAAAAAGATGTTACAATGAAATAATCTTTATCAAAGAATTTGGTCACACGCTCACGCACTCTTATTTATTCTTAAAACAAACGAACTGCTCGTGGGAATGCTTATAATAATGCTTATCAATGATAAGAATAACAATGATTACAAGAATTAGAATCTATTTCAAATATAAACCAGGTGCATTAAAGTTAAATTAAGATCTTTACCTGAAAGTTAAAACTTTCTAACATAGAGCAAATATCGAGGTTACTTAATCCCACATGTCTGCAACAAAACCTCCTTCTCTTATAGATGCAATATTTAATTTCTTTTTGGCATTGTTTGATAACTTTTCGTGTTTTAATTTTTCATATAAATTACCTGGTTTATAACTGAAATGCCTGCTCACAATTGTGGTACTCTACTGGCAGAAAATGCGAAAACCAGAAACCCTTGTGCATAACTGAAGACTATTTAAACGTGTCATTTTTATTCTAATTACCAACTTACTAAGTTTTGAGCAACCCTCATCTTGCACTTCCTACTCATTAAATGCAAAACTTCCTTTCTTAATTTTTAATGAATGAGAAGAATTAAACCAATAAATAACTAATTTAAAATCATAAAAAAATAATTTAAAAAAGTGAAAAAACGATATGATGTCAAAAATCTGTTCGATCCGAAATTGACAAAATAACAAACTAACCTCCATTTCAAATTAGGAAATTTAGAAAGAAAACGTTGTTTTATTACTCAAATAGAAGTCTAGAATGTCATTCTAATATTTTTTTAATCCACACTCTTTTCAAGACTGTAAATAGTCAATTTTTAAATAAAGCATGCAAATAAGATGCCTTAAATATCTAAATTTTTTACAAATTTTACAAACTTGTTAATTTTATAGTTTTTAAACTTCAAAGAACTTGGTTTGTATGTTGGATTCCACAGTAGCCAGTGGCATTTAAAAACATTTGGAAAATGCAATATTACATTGAAACTTTGGCTCGGGTATAATTAGTTTCAGACTTAACGCATTTATTAATCTCTATTGTGAGCCATTTCTCGCCATTTTTCATAATAAACCGTTACCTCTAATCGTCTATGTACCTCAGTAACCTTAACTGTCTGACTAGAAGTACTTTTGAATGGGCCGAAATGAACCTAATTCATGGTTTATGATAGCTATAATTGTGTAATTCACAAAGCCTACCCAGTAAACACGCTTTAATTGGTCCAACTCATGGGCCAGTATTGGCTACAGTTGGCTAACTGTTGGCATTTCTCGCCAACCATTAACCGACTGTATACCGCGTGTTTTTGGATCGTAAAAGTTCCCCGTAAGTTTGTAAATGTATATTATAGATATATTCACTTAGACCATGCGACTAATTATTAAAATTATTCAAATAGATTCATTCATTGATTAAAACTATTCAATAGAGTTAGTTTAGTTTGAAGCTTTTTATCATTTTTTTTTTTTCAAACGCTTTTTCTACCCTTTAATTAAACTTTTAAACTCAAACTCTCGTACACCTCTTAATATAACCGTTACGCTGGTAAGTAGAAATATTTTACATTTATCCATTAGTGACACATTCAGATATAATTTTTGACATTGGTTGAGTTTTCAATTTATTTTTATGATGAAACCATTGTTGTATTTGTATAAGACATTTTAGCTCTATTTTAACTATTATCAAAAGTTGAAATACAGCTAAAATGTATATGTGCGTGTATAGTAGTATGTTTATGTGTGTATTTCTGTATGTATATGTATGTATGTTTGTATGTATGTATGTATGTATGTATGTATGTATGTATGTATGTATGTATGTATGTATGTATGTATGTATGTATGTATGTATGTATGTATGTATGTATGTATGTATGTATGTATGTATGTATGTATGTATGTATCTATCTATCTATCTATCTATCTATATATATATATATATATATATATATATATATATATATATATATATATATATATATATATAGATAGATAGATAGATAGATAGATAGATAGATAGATAGATAGATACATACATACATACATACATACATACATACATACATACATACATACATACATACAAACATACATACATATACATACAGAAATACACACATAAACATACTACTATACACGCACATATACATTTTAGCTGTATTTCAACTTTTGATAATAGTTAAAATAGAGCTAAAATGTCTTATACAAATACAACAATGGTTTCATCATAAAAATAAATTGAAAACTCAACCAATGTCAAAAATTATATCTGAATGTGTCACTAATGGATAAATGTAAAATATTTCTACTTACCAGCGTAACGGTTATATTAAGAGGTGTACGAGAGTTTGAGTTTAAAAGTTTAATTAAAGGGTAGAAAAAGCGTTTGAAAAAAAAAAAATGATAAAAAGCTTCAAACTAAACTAACTCTATTGAATAGTTTTAATCAATGAATGAATCTATTTGAATAATTTTAATAATTAGTCGCATGGTCTAAGTGAATATATCTATAATATACATTTACAAACTTACGGGGAACTTTTACGATCCAAAAACACGCGGTATACAGTCGGTTAATGGTTGGCGAGAAATGCCAACAGTTAGCCAACTGTAGCCAATACTGGCCCATGAGTTGGACCAACTAAAGCGTGTTTACTGGGTAGTCTCATACTAAATGTTTATTTTTATTAATACATTAAAACTATTTTCCTTTCTAAATTTAGGGTCTTCAAAGTCTCTAAAAGTTTCAAGCTCAAATCTTTTCCTCATTACTTTAAACAACGGGTCAAGTACAGTTCAAAACTCGCCTTTAGGGCCAGCCTATAGCAAAATCTTAAAGAATATTGATTTTCTTCATTGACATGCTAAGAAATAAGTTTCTTTCAAATCTATTTGTCTCATTGACTTGTTACAGAAATTCAACTTCGTTCTTGAATCCTACTTGGGCAACACTCTTTCAAGATTTTTTGTTTTGAGTGGATTCTTGGACTGGAAATCCCAGTTCATTAAAAGCCCATGCTGTCTTTTTTTTTTTCATGTTTGTCACTTTAAAGAACTCAAGAAGTAGTTATGGGGGCTATACAGTGCCCAAATAACTGATGTCATCCATCATTCCTTCACTCAGCAGTTGCAAAATATACAAACGTGTGCCAAATTATTCTCAGTATGGGATCAATCTAAAAAACCGCTTGGTCGACTTCAATAGCAAGCATATTTAAAGACTTTCCTTAAAAACTTTCCCCAAATTTTATTAAGTATACTTTTTGTTTGTAGCATGCCATATCAAAGGAAAAAAAAAAGGGGAGGCACTGGGTTCCATTTGGTATAGGCCTCATGATACATAGGAGCCTCAAAAGCCTTAAAGCATAAAAGCTTTAGATGTTATAATATAAATCCTAACTTATGTATCAGTACTGTGATTCAATACTAATCTAATGTTATTATTATGATTATTATGGTTATTTATGTAAAAATAAGCTATTTGTTATTTATCTAATTCTTTATTCTATGTTATATATATATATATATTATTTTTGTTATTATATAAACTAAATAATTAGCTTGGTTTATATTAAATTACTTAAAGTTTCACGCAATAGCGATCATCAGATGTTATAAACCGTAAAAAAACGTAACGACAAAAAAATACGAAAAAAGTGCTATGGAGTGTCTGCTATGATGGCATTAAAGTTTTTTAATAAAAATTTATTTTCATGGCGGCACTTTGATGTTAGTTCGCTTCGTTTATTGAGCAAGTCTAGTTCTGAAGTAATAATGTGGTACTTTTCAGTCAAGCACAAATTACAGTAATTACCACCAGGTTTAAATGGTTCTGCCTGATCGAGAATATTCCACGTAAGGATGGGTCCTAAACCTTTACTTTTGCACTCCCATACAAATTTAGAAAGTTCAGTGGAGTTTGCTTTACTTTCATAACGAAAAGAGTTCCTATGCTTATACCATCTGTCTTTAAAGGTTTTTTCAGTGAGCCCAATATAATAATGCCCCTTTTCTTGCTGCTGAGTTTTTACATTGTAAATATAAATAGGGTTTTTCTTAAGGCATTTTCCATTTAGTGGGCATGCAGCGGTTTGTCGGCAATTGCATGATTGGCTATTATTGTCAGTAGAATTAGATAGAATTCTTTTGTTATGAGCAGTAATAATTTTCTTAATATTTGGGAGGCAGCTGTAACTAACTTTTAAGTTGTTCCCGTTAAAAAGTTTGTGAAATTTATGGTCTTTAGGAAAGCATTTATCAATTAAACCCAAAAATATCTTTGCTACGTTTGTTCTAACGTTCAGTGAAAACGGAGGGTTAAACCAAATAACGTTTCGTTTTCGAGATCCTTCATCACGTTTTGGCGTATTTTGATTGAAAAAAATTTTTCCTTTAAATCCACAAGAATTGAGAGCGTTGTTATAAAACGGTGCGGCTCTATCAAAAACCTCTTTATTTGAAGATATATTACTGATGCGGTTAGAAATCATTTTCGGTATCGATTTGATGGTATTAGGTGGGTGATTGGAGTTGACGTTGATATACATAGGGTTATCTCCTTGTTTTCGGTAAGGTTGAAAAGTACTGTCAAGGAAATTAAGAGCGGTGTCGAGGAAGTTTACAATTTTTAAATTAGATTTAATAGTAATAGTAAGGTTGAATTTATCTTTGAAAATGTTGACAAAATTTTTCTTTTTCTTTATTTTTTCTGACTGAGGACCGCTGATATTATAGAAGTAGCAGAGACCATCATCTCTATATAGTCTTGTGGTGTTGAGCCCGTATTCACTGGCAATAGTATATAATATGTAAAGGCCTACTAACTCGCTCAGTTCGGCTCCGTCAAAACTTCCCATAGTAACGTCAAAATCAGGGTCGCCTGATTTTTTGCTCCACATATTATTTCCTGCAAAAAGTAAAGTTTTCCTAGTATGGTAGATGATATTGATTGATTCATCAGGAATTATGGTGAACTTCTTAGCGTGTATTAAAGTGCCATGAAGTAATTGTTTTGATATAGAAGAGAAGAACTCGTTAATGTCGTATTGAATAAAAGTACAAAATGAATATTTCTATCTATTTCTATCATATATTTACAAGTTAAATGTGTGTGTTTGTATATATATATATATATATATATATATATATATATATATATATATATATATATATACACATTTAACTTGTAAATATATGATAGATATAGAAACTTGTAAATATATGATAGAAATATTCATTTTGATATTATTTTATAATTTCATTTATTAATTAGAAATTTTTTTCTTTCCTGTATTTCTTGCTTTTGTCGTAATTGAGCGCGTAGCAAATTGCCTATAAAAAGATAAGAACTGATCTTGATAGAACACAAGATAAGATGAGAGATCAGTTGGTATTCTTTGTTTGTATATAATAAAATAACATTAACTACCAATTTACAGTTTGTGATTATTATGTGTTTTAGATATAGGTGGATGATTGTAAATGCGTGATATGCAAGAAGACTTAAAATGTTAAAACCCCTGGGCCTCTGTGAGGGCCTGTTTGTATGTACCTCAATCTACATTTCCTTAACTGTAGTAATGATATTTATGAGAGTTATAGAATTAATTGAAGAGAATAATCAGTTCAAGATTACCGAATTAAAAAAATTGAGAAAGCAAAAATTTAAAACTTAAAATCAAAATTTCTTTCTCGGATATTTTAACCAAATTTCAACTATCTTCTCATTCAGTCAGATCCTAAACTACCAAGCATACATTTTTTTAGAAGACCTAAAAATCTAAATATTGAAATAAGTTAAACAAAAAAAATCAGCTTTTACCTCTAGATTTTTAATTTAGAGGTAAAAGCTGATTTTTCATGCCGGTAATCCAATTCAATACAATTACACCAATATATATATATATATATATATATATATATATATATATATATATATATATATATATATATATATATATATACGAGAATATGAATATGCTATCAAGATGGGACAAATCTGTGATTTGGGCGCGTAAATGACCCCCGACGTGCGTTTGAACGCTTATTCCCGATGTTATAAGGGTCTTTTGTACGTATAAAACTAGTTCTTAAATACAAATTTGAATTCTTTTAAACCAAAAAAAACATTATTTTAATGTATGGCATATTTAAATGTGAAAGTTCGATAATTTTTGCTGTTTTTGCTATAATTTTTTTGCATAAATGAGCTGGTTTGTTTATCACCATTTACTAAAAAATACTAAAAATCATTTGTTTACGCACCACAAATTTGGCGCGAACTTACTTAACTGTAATTTTACAGGGAGTTTAAATTCGAAATCTTTTAAAAAATTTTCATAGTATATTTGTATTAAAAGTTACAATCAGTATGTTTTAATAATTTTGTTGCTTTCTCAAAGTGTTTTGTTGCTTTCTCAAAAGTTTCTATAGTATTAAGTATAATACTTCAAAGTAGTAAATGTATATTAAAAGTATTGTTTTGGATGGCTTTAAATCATATGCACAGCGCACAGAAGTCAATGGATTTGACCCTTTATTTAATGCAATTACTGGGCTCAATGGAAGTGGAAAATCAAATATTTTGGATAGTATTTGCTTCCTACTAGGCATTACTAATTTAACTCATGTCAGTCAGTTTCTTTAATTTAATTTGGTTTTAATTATATCTATCTTTATGAAGATCTTCAATATAACCTGTGAATTTTTTATATTTTGTTAATTAAGCACTAAGTTTAAAAAAATTAGATTTTTTTTCCTAATACTGAGGTGCTCATCTACCAAAGATTAAATTCTCATAAGCATTTCTTACTAAAAATTTATGCAATAAATACTAGTTTATATATCTATATATATATAAGGTATGGTTTGGTTACCCATTCATATTTTATGTAAAACTTAAATCTCATTTGTGTTTTAAAACTTTGGTTGCATGTTTAATAGATGCAAGTTTTTTAAATTTTTTACTTTTGAAATCAAAAAAATTTTTAAAAAACAGAACATTTTACAAAGTTGTACATTTGGAATATTTGTTTGGTAAGTGCTTTGATACTTTTAAAAACAATCAGTATTATAAGTAACCTTTTGATTATCTATTTATAATGTTACATGGTTCAAAGTAACTGTTGATACATATTGGTTATGATTTGTTCATAGTAATTGTAATAACTGCTTTTAGGGAGATTGATCTAAGGATTCTCCATCAGAATAACTGTTTTACTATTTCGATCTGATAATAAATTAAAAACTGTTTCCTTATCTTTAAAAATATTACAAAAAAAGATCCAACAGAAAAAAAAATCATCAAAGACTGCAAACTAATAAATTGTAGGAGAGTTTGAACTTTCAGTTACTAAAACATTGTTTTAAAATCTTAGCAAGGTAATGAAATTATTTATACATCAAATAACAAAAAAGAAATAATTTAGGAGAATATTATGGTTACTTGCAGAAGGGGAAAGTAAGTCTCATAATGCTCTCTAAATAAGGTTCAACAGCTTAACAAGAAAAATATACAACTAATTATACATTTTTCTTATTAAGCTGCTGAACTTTATTTGGAGTCAAAAGGTGGTAGCTATGAATGATTCCATGGGTTTATGAGAAAGTATTCAGAGCTAGGACTATGTACACCAGAATCTACAAGTCTTAGTCAAGGTACCAGCTTTTATAGGCACAATGTTTAAGCTTTCTTAAAAAAACTTAATGATTAAATGAAGTAATTTAGCTTTGATCTATAGGCCATTAGGAGTGTAGATGAAACTGAGATAACCACTGTTAACATGCAAGTTTTCTGTAATATAAGGAAGTAATATAATTTCAGATGAATGAAATGAACTAGTCACTGTTTACTGTGTAGTAAATGCAATTGATAACAATTTATCATGTGCATAGTTACCATGGTATTTACCTTCAGAAATACTGAAAAGTACTCTGGTCAATACTCTGCTTGATTTGTAATTATTGGCACTTCTAATTTAAATTTATTCTGTTTTTTTGTTTTTCTTCTGCAGATTACTAAGGACATGTTTGCCTGCAGTACTAAATTTGAGATTGTTTACCTTTTGTTTTTCCTCTGTTGATAACTTAATTTCTGAATTATTCTTTAATGCTTTAAGTGTAGGGATGAGGGCCATAATTATTAGGTTAAACATAATTATTGGTAAGTTCTTGGTGTAAATTTTTGACATTTATTGTTATTTTATGTTATAAGTGTATGTTATAAGTCTATTGTGAAAAAGGAGCAATATAAATAATAAAATCTAAATTAACAAAAAGATTTAGTTTGTATTTCTACCAAGTATTGGTTGCAATAGGAAATATTTTCTGAATAAAATTAGCCATTATATTGTTTTGATTTGATGATAATTTTAAATTTTAAGATCAAATAATCAAATACCCATGTATTATTAAGAGAATATTAAACGTAATGAGGCAATTTAATAATATACATTTATACATTATTATGCAATCACAGTGTATGTTATCTCTGAAGTTCAGTCAATATTTAAAAATTGAAATTAATATGATTCAAAAATTAGGTACGAGCTACAAACCTACAAGATTTGATTTATAAAAGTGGTCAAGCAGGTGTTAGTAAGGCAACAGTCACTATTTTATTTGACAATAAAGATAAAGATCAAAGCCCAGTTGGTTATGAAGCATTTGATGAGATCACAATTTCAAGGCAGGTAAAAAAGGAATATTTATTAATTCTAGTAATCAAATTAAGTAATTAAATTAATAACTAAAATTTAAAGTTTTATTATTTAATTACTTTTAAAGTTTAAAGTTTTATTATTTAATTACTTTTAAAGTTTAAAGTTTTATTATTTAATTACTTTTAAAAGCTCACAATATTATAGCTTTTTAGCCTTCCATTATTTTTTCATACTTTTTCTGTAAACTATCTGCAGATTGTTCTTGGAGGAAGGAACAAATATCTTATCAATGGTTCTAATGCTCACAATGCTAGAGTCCAAGATTTATTTCGCTCTGTGCAGCTGAATGTCAATAACCCTCATTTTCTTATTATGCAGGTAGTCATTTTATGTTTTTAGGAAATAAACTTATGATTAAAAAATATGATCACAAAAAGCACATAAAGTTTTACATATTGAAAGCACTTGCATAGTTAACTTATTTTTTGGTCTTGTGATTGCTTTATAGAATTTAAATCTCTTCCATTTGTTGTTTTCAATAGCTTCTGCTTTTTAGGGAAGAATAACAAAGGTTTTAAACATGAAGCCCCCAGAGGTATACTTATAAAAATATTAAATTTTTTTAAAATTTGTTTTAAATACTTGTAAAATAAACATTTTATGTTTGGGCTTAAATGGCTGCATAATATTATTTAGTAGCTTAAATATATACAGTGTTTTCAAAGAAAATCATTAAGATTACTTTTCTATATAGGCTTTTCAGATCCTGCATATTCTATATTTTTCCTAAGTAAAAGCTTTCTTACTTTATTTAAAAAGAATACCACTATTTCATTCCAATTTTAAAATCTTTTTCTATGCTCATGATAATTACCCCTTCCAATCAAAATTGATTGGAGATCTTAGAATTAACAAGCCTTATAAAGAGCTTTTGAGGTCTCAGTTGAAGCAGCAGAACTTGTTAGGTTTAAATGCACAAGGTGTAGATTAGAGAATGAGTTACCAGTCTTTTTCCAGCTTCTTCACCACAATATATTTGTTCAAAGCAATCAAAGTAACTGTTAATAGAATGAATTTTTTTCTCTTGATTGAGAGCTGATTTTGTACGTTTCCAGCATTCTCTCATTAAATAGCATATATCCCATTGGTTCTGATATGATAATGTCCACATTTTCAGGTAAAGTAACCTTTTATCAAAAAATAAATTGAAAATAAAATCAAAAATTAAAAAAAAAAAGAATAAAAAAAAAGAAATGCACTAGGACAAATTAATTTATTTTTCTTCTTTTTTTCTATTTAGAATTTGCAACCCTTTTTTAATCATTTAAAATGACACTTTAACTTAATTCTGTGTTTAAAATTTAGTTTTTTAAAAATTAAAACATAGTTTTTTATGAAAAAGTTTATACAAACTCAATCTCAGCTCTCAATCAAGAGAAAAGAGATCCAGAATCCTTAAAAACGTTACTGCTCTGTAGTAATAGTCAAAAGTATCTACCTTTTCTTGTGACTTATGCAATACAAATGATATTAATCTAGAGTGAAGTGTAATGAGTAGACTTGGAGATCATGGAGGCTTAAATTGCAAAGTTCTGAAGATTGCATAATACTTTTGGCATAGTTATTGTTTTTACAATGATGCTTTTCTAATTGTTAGAATGCTCTTTTCCTTTCTTGTTAAAGATATTATCTATGCTTGAGGAAGCAGCTGGAACTCGGTTATACGAAACTAAAAAGCAACAGGCATATAAAACAATTGAAAAGAAACAAAACAAGTTGCAGGAGCTTGATTCTGTAAGTTTTTTTTTCATTTTTGTTGATTTCGGTAAAAAATAGACTTTTATTGATTTTGTTATGGAAATTGTGATTGTTTCTTACTTTTTATTTATCTTAATGAACATTAAATGTCACCTGTTTTTATCTGTTTAGTTTTTTTTATTTATTGAAATAAATAAAAAGCTATAGAACAAAAAAAAAGGGTTCTTTTAAAAGATAACATTTTTAAAAAGTTAACATAAAATTAATTTGTTTTGCTGTTGTAAAAGTTAAATATTTTTAATTGAAAAAAAAGAATTCTTATGATAATATTTATATTGATAATATTATAATAAATACATTATTATAACAAATAGTTATTATGCAACTGTAACTACATTTTTTATTTACTAAAATTGTTTGTTACTAAAAGGAACAAGTTTATTACTAGTGTTTAATTATGTTTTCAAGTAACCTTCATATCTTGATTTTCTTTAAGATTTTAACAGATGAAATTATGCCTACCATTAAGAAATTAAAAGAGGTATTTGAACAATAATCTACTAATTTCTATTTGATGTTTATAGTGAACAGATTTAAATCACAATATTTAACATTGCAATTTTCATTTGGATGTTGTTTTTTTTTTTCATTTTTTACTTTTCATTTTAAAAATTATTATTTTTTGGTTAAATAATTTTGAGTTGTGTGAAATGTCATATTTTTGAGTTCTTCTGTATTCTTCTGGAATGTATTAACTAAAATATTAAACACTGTTCTCTTACTTACAGGAACGTTCTTCTTATTTGGTGTATCAAAAAGTAACACGTGATATTGAACATCTTTCTCGCTTATGCATTGCATACGAGTTTGTTCGTTCTGTGGTATGTTTTGATGTTTTTGTAATTTTAAACCAGATAAGATTGGTGAAGATGTTGGTACCTTTAAGACTCTTGGATAAAAAATAAGAAAAAATTTGTTTAGGAAATCAAATCAAAATCTACTTCTGAATTGGAAAGTATGAATGCATCAATAGAAAAACTCAAAGAGCGAAATTCAGAGGTTTGTAAAGAAGTGATTTCCATAATATAATTTAGTTAAAGATGATGTCAAATATTATTGAAATCCTTTTTAATACTACATAAAATGTACATTAATTGAGACAAGGTAATATAATATGGTAATTTGTCAATGATAACAGTAAGATTTCGCTAATTTCCTAACTTCAAACCATCTATGGTAAATACATTCTTTATTGGATGTTGAATAAATATTGTTCGTGTTTTGTAAAATTTATGTCAAATGTTAAAATTCTTAGGTCAAGGAACAAACATAAGTAATAAACTCTAAAGGATAAAACTATGTTTGTTGTTAATCAGAATATCCTTTTTAACTAATAACAAATTTAAAATAACAGTAAAAAAAAAAACAGTAGCAAAAATTTCTGTTTAGATTGACACGGAAATAAAGCGTATTGATGGAGAGGTTGCAAATTTACAAAAGAAAAAAGATGCTGTATGTGTTGATTATCTCAATATACAATTACATTATAAAACAAGTTATGCTTTTGAAAAAAAATTATCAATTTATATTTTTACTCAATTTGAGTTTTTTCAATTTGAAGGAATCAGGAAATCTTTTAAAAGAACTTGAAAAAAAGTTGGATGAAGTTTCAAAGGTTTGTTGAAAGTGTGATTGGCTGATTATTTATAAATGGAATTCTAATCTAATATATTGTTTAGTTTGAAAGCTGCATTTTGCTGACATTTTGCTAAGATTTATAGTATACTCTTGTGATATTTAATATAGATTGAGGTAAAGTCATCATCAGATGTCAAACATGCAAAAGATTCTTTAAACTCAGAAGTAAAGAAAATAAAGCAAAATGAAAAAAACATATCTGAGGTACCTTTAATATAAAAAGTGGATAATATATTCAATTAGAGCTTATTTACTTTGTGAAAGTTGTATAATAGCATAAACTTGTTGTTTAAATTAAGTATATGTAAAGTTGAAATTGATCATTTGTTTCAGCTACTATCTTATTATAATAGAATGAAGTTCAGTTGGCTTCTAAAGAAAAAATGGTTACCAACCTTCAAACTGCACTTACTAAATTGGAGCAAAATACTATTGCTGACATGGCAGCTGTTACAGAAGCTCAAAATCATTTTCATGCTGTTTCTGCAGGGTTGTCAAGTAACAAAGATGGAGAAGATAAAACACTCACTGATCAGTTAATGGGTGAATAGTCTAATTCTGTTAATAGTCATGTGATTAATTTTGTTTGATTGACTTTTTTTTATTTTTTTTTTTATTATAGATTGCAAGAACATAATTAGCAAATCTGAAACTGAAGTCAAACAAGCTCAAATCAAGCAAGTTTATACATTTGCTGTTTAACATTTCATAACTAAAGTTTTTCTTAAACATTCAAATAAAGTTACTTAGTTTTTAAACTTCTAAAAAATGTCTTTGAGTTATTGAAGCAGTTCAGGGATGTCTTTAATTGGGAAAGCTCACAATTGATAAATAAGGGTTTTTTTTTTTAGGTTAAAATATGAAGAAAGTGAACTTAAACGTAAGAGTGAGTTATTAAGCACCACAGCTAAAGACTATCAAAAAGACAAATCATTACATGATGCGCTTAATACAGAGATAGATAAAATAAAAGTAAAGTTTTAAAATGTTTTTTTGTGAAAATGCTCGTTAAAAGTTCCTAGTTTATATGGCTTTCAGAGTTGCTAATTGGTAAGTCTTGATGTAAAATTGATTTTTTTTTAACAAACATTCATTTTAAATTATTTTAGGCCCAGCTGAGCAAGTTAAATTATGAAGAAGGTCGTGATGAATCTTTACTTCAACAGAGGTTATTTTTTAATCTCAAAGTTTAAATATCTAACACATTCATTAATAATTTAGACTCTCAAAGGTTCTAAATGGATTCTTAGGAAAAAATAGTTGCTGCTGAGCTGTAAAACATGTCCAGGTTTATTAGAGTATTTTTAACACATGTATTTAAAAAATCTATTTAATAATGCTTAATTTTTTTTTCTAATGCTAAATTATATAATTCAGTGTGTATATTGACGTAAAACATTAAGAAGAGGGATAAAATTTGCACCAAGTGAAAGATATACACAAAAAAAATTGTAGAATACTCACTTATATTGTCAAATATGGCAATAATATTTCATATCTTTTGAATTTATTTGTTATATTTAAAGAAGACTTAAATTATTCCCCCTAAACAGCAAAAAATTTTAAATGGGAGCTTTAGTTTATACTACAGTTGATTTTAAAATAAATAACGCGTTGAGCTACAAAACTAGACCAAAATTAATTAACAGAGAAATTTTGGAATTAATCAAATTTCACAATTGTAAAAAGATAATTCTTTTTTTTCTTCTCAAGTAAAAAATGAGCCCAGTTTTAAGTATTCTAATTTTTATAATTGTTATTTTTTTTAGGCGCCAGTTGCAAGGTGAAGTTTCCAAGTTTCAGACCATTGTAGAGACTCTGGAAAGCAGGTATACAGAAGGTTTCATAAGTCATATTTTTTATAATTAACAATAAAAGGATGTAGTAATGATACTTTGCTTGAAGTGGTCAATTCAGAAGAATAATCTAACTAGATCTGTCTTATCTCCATATCTCCCTGATATGCTGTGCTCATCCTGTAATTTCGTCATCAATTTAGTTAACACTTCTATTCATGTGCAATGATAATTATAAACTAGTTTACTCCTCTATTTCTGTATGACTCTTTCTCTATTCATGTAATCAGCCTCTGAGGAATAGTTGAATGTATGAATAAGAATTACTTTTTTGTTTTCTTATCATCCCCTCGTACATATTCAAGGTAATTAGTTTTTAATGATAGGTTTGTTGTTATGATCCACATTTTTTCTTGTTTTTAAAGAGTAATGTTAATTTACAGAGAGTAGGAAAATAAGAGTATACGTGTGACACAGTGTCTTTGACAATCTATGGTTTTTGTATACTTAGGTAGTCATTGGTGTTTTTCTATCTGTTAAGTTAACTTATGAGAAAATTAAATTTTTGGAATAATTTAATACTTTTCAGATTTCCACATTTGCAATTCCAATATTCTGACCCACAGCCAAATTTTGACAGAACTAAGGTCAGATTTATTCATAGATGATGTGTTTTTAAGCATATGTTTTGAAATCAGTATTTAAAGCTGATTTATTTATGAAATATATATTTTAAGATTAGGGTCTGAAAATTTTCATAATTGTAGAATTAATGACCCTGTCTAAAAAAATTCAGACAAAGTGTCATTGAGAATTATTATATATCAACTAGCTAAGTTAAAACATTTTTGGTCATAGGTCAAAGGTTTGATCTGCAACTTAATCAAGGTAAAAGATATTAGCTATGCTACAAGTTTGCAGGTTTCAGCTGGAAACAAGGTATTTAAAAATCCCTAACATAATGGTTTTAAAATGATAACTAAGTTTTACTTTAAAGTATTGTTGATAAATGTTAGATAATTTATTGTAAAAATATTGTGTTTTTCTTTCAATGTTATCAGTTGTACAATGTTGTGGTTGATACAGAAAAAACAGGCAAGTTACTTCTTGAGAATGGTCAGTTGCAGAGAAAAGTTACATTGATTCCATTAAACAATATTGCTGCACGTTCAATTAATGAAGATGTTGTAAATAAAGCAAAGACTATAGTAAGGATTTTTAGTACAACGTATTGATTGCCACAACATTTTTATTACAACATTTACTGTGTTCAATTTTTTGGGACATAAGATTTACTTTTTTACGTCAATAGGTTGGTAAAGAAAATGTTCATACAGCTCTATCCTTAGTTGGTTATGAAGATGAAGTTGAAGCTGCCATGAGATTTGTGTTTGGTTCTTCATTTGTAGCAAAGACATTAGATCAAGCTAAAAAAGTATTAAACTTTTACTACTGTTTCCTATCTACTTAATATAATTCTGTTTTATAACATAACATCTTATAGGTTGCATTTGATCCACAAGTGAAGATAAAGACAGTAACAATGGATGGGGATGTGTTTGATCCTGCTGGTACTTTAACTGGGGGTAAGTGAATCTAACCTAATTCAAAGTTTATTCTTTTGACAAATACATTTAATTATTACATATAAAGAAAAAGCAGAAAAAGTCTCTTATAATAAATTAGTAATGATAAATTTTTAGTAGATTACTATTTTTATCTAAATGAAGTTTATGGTTAATTTAAAGCTTATTAGTATCAGTATTTATACTGATTCAACTGTCACACAAGTTTTTTTAATTTAGGAGCTCGCTTGAACCAAGCTTCCATACTTGAAAAACTTCAAGAACTTCAAGATTCTCTGAACAAGATGAAAGCATCAAGTAATGAGTTGGCTTTAGTGGAAAAAGAACTAAGTTCTACTAAAGATATAGCTGACAGGTAATGTGCTTTATGTGGATTTAGTCTTGAGTGCTCTGTTATGTGTTCAAATTTTTTGTTTGATTAAGAAACATGTGTTATATATGTAACTCATTCACTCTAATTATTTATTTTTGGCATATATTTTAGGCATAATCAGCTTTCAACTCAGTTAGACATTAAATCACGGGAGCTTGAGCTTGTCCAAGATAGAATGAAACAAAGTTCCCATCATCTTAAAGTTGAAGAACTAAAGGCTCATGAAAAAGCTATAGGTATAAGTTGCTTTTATTAAAGCTATATAACATCAGGGTTTGCATCATGAAAAATTGTTGTTTAGAAAAAGTTTTAAAACTTTTAAACTTTTTGACAGGTGTTTAAATCTCAAAATATCATTTTTATAATTGTTTAGTTGACCTAAAAGACCTTGTTAAACAAGCAAATGAAGCAAAGCAAACAGCTCAAAAGAAAGAAAAAGATCTTGAAATAAAAATGAAGGTTTTATTATCATACCTTTTGCTTTTGTTTTTTTTTAATCATAATTTAGAAAAAGAATTTTTTTTTAACCAAAGCAAATAAATAACAGCACACAATGAAAGTGAGTCTTTTATATTCAGGAAAAATCTTCTCATCGAGATTCAGAGCTCAAAGAAGCAGAGAATCTTCTTACAACTGCAAAGCAGAATGCTGAAGGGTCAAGCAAAATCTTTAAAGCAAAACAGCAGGTTCCTGAACTCTTCAAATTTTATATTTGGAAGCTAAAATTTCAGTTCAGTTTTTTAATATTGATTGATTTTTTGTCCTTTTTAAAGGAAATGGAAGAGCTAGTTTTGGAAATCGAATCTTTGAAGGAGGAAAATAAAGTATTAGTAGATCAGGTGATTCTCCTGTATTTACATATATTTGCTTTATTTGGAAATGTTTTGGAAATTAATTTGAAAGTTATGACAATTTCTCTAAGTAGCACTCAAGGCCAGAATGACCATGAATAGAATCATATTGTCAACTGATGGCATGTAACTTAATTTACCAAAATAAAAATTGAAACCAAGCACTGAATTAGCTTTAGATGACATGCAGTATCATACAATATCCTGTAAATTTAAGAGTTTGATTAGTTTTTTCATGTTATTATTTTCCTCTAAAATTTCTTCAACAGTTGCTAAAACAAAAGATCTTTTTTCTCCAGAATTCAGGGCTTCTCAATAAGAGAATTTTTTTTATTATTACAATCAAACAAATTTTATCTTAAGAGATCCTTGTCCTGAGTCCATCTCACAAATGAGAAATAAATAATCTTCTGTTCTTTTAATTGTCTTGGATAAAAGAAGAAATCTAATTGAAGAACCTTTTTAATGAATTATTAGAAAACCCCAATTATTTAACTAGCTACTCAAAGGGATTCATTAGTCTTTTTTATCAGGACATCTAACAACAATGTTAAGAGAACTGCTATGTGCAGCCTGCATGAAAAAATGAAAAATTAAAAGTATGTTACCGCCAAAACCCTAAATTGAACAAAGTTGTTTAAAGCAATTATGAAGGGTCAAATTTATTAAAATAATATTGTATATATTGTTATTGATTTATCTGGTTAACTAAATATTCAGTGCTGTTTCTGTCCATATTTTAATAATTTCTATGACTGTTATTAAATATAACCTTGAAGTGGTTTGCCATATCTAAACATAATCACTCCACATAGACATCTTTGATTCAACAGCAAATGCTACCACTTGAAATTTTGAAGGTTTTTTACAAAGCTTGTAAATGCAAACAGCACAAGTATGTGTCCAGCATTTTTTTTTTATGTAGAAGGAATGTATTTAATTTTTAATATGAGAGTAATTCAAATTGAATGACTTTTTTTTTATATAATTATTTATTTCATTGTTTTCCTAACAGCTGTGTAATTACAAATGTTTTTCCTAGTAAAATGTGTTCAGTGTTTTAAAAAAAAAAATTTTGATTGAAGGTTTTGGTAAGTTCACAATAACTGATCTATTGGATTGGCTCCTCAGGATGAGATAAAGCTGTTCTTGCAATCTGTAGTTTTTTGTAACCTTCCTGATTCTGGAAATTGTTTTAAATGAACATTTAACATATATTATGTTAACATAATTAACATATTAACATAATGACATAATTCTTGGAAATTATTAATCTACTTGCTTTTTCTCTGTTGCTGATTCTGAAACCATCTTTTTATACCTATTATCTGGCACTTTTTTGCTCAGCTTACTGCTTTCCATCCCATTTCTATGATCTTAACTTTTAGATCTTCTCAAAACAAAAAAAATCTTAAATGTGACTTAAAAACTGGTCATCAATAGCAGTTTTAAGCAACCTTTTATAGAAAATAACATTAGCAAAAAAATAGTTATGAATAACAGTTGTTTTCAGAATAAAAAATAAAACAAAAATGAATTAAATCAATTAAAAAATTGTGCACCTATTTTTTATTTACTTTTTTTTTCTTTTCTACCACATTTTCAAGTAAATGTTTTTAAGTGTACACTTTGTAAAACTAAATCTATAAAAAAATGGACTAGTGAACTGGTTAGTGACATTAATTGTAGAGAAAGTTTTTTGCCATGCAAAAAAAAAAAAAATCAGTCTTTTTCAAATATAGTTACTTTTAAGGCTTTGGCAAAGAAATATCAAAAAACATCTTTTTTGAAGCCATTGTAAATTAGTTAAAAAATTTAATGTGTTTTTAGAACTGTGATTTAAAAAGATGTGTTACAAAGTTAGAAGATGATATTGCAAGATTGACTGAAATTGCTCAATCTAAGTTGGTAAAAGAGTTTTTTCTTTTTATTATAAAAATTGTTATGAAAAGTGATTAATTAGTAAGTCTCTTATCTTAAGGCTGCAGTAAAAAATGCAGAGGAGATGCTACAAAACCAAAAGGATGCTTTAAGACACTGTAACGAGGTTCTTTTATTACTTACAAACTAACAATTAAATCTTAAATGAAGTTTAATTTTATCTCTGTGTTTTATTTTATTATAAGAGTTAGCTTATAATGCTTAAGTAAGTAGTTAAAAGTGTGTTAACTTTCATGTAAAATTTTTCATTTGACATTTTAACCCTTTTACTTTTAGAGCCTCACAAATTTCGCGAAGGAAAAAGGACAACTACTGAAGGAAAACTCTAATAATAATTTATTGTTAAAAGATTTAACGCACAAAATAAGTAAGATAATCAAAGAAACCCAAGAGTCTGCTCAAAAGGTTAATTTTGTGAAAAAGCTTTAAGTAAAATTTTTTTGAAAATATGGTCAGTTTGGGGGTAAAAAAATGGCTAAGATATTTTTAAAAAAGAACCCCATGCTTCCTTACTTTGTTCCTTGGAAATCAGTATTTTATTAATATAAAGGACTGGGGTTCCTTTAGTTTTGTCTAGACTTCGGTGCACTTATATGGCTATCAAGAAATTACATCAAACTAACTTTTCAACAACTTATGATTTTTAAAATTGTAAGATCCACATATAAACTATATCTATTTGATGCGAAACTATATCTTCTATTTTGATGTGTGGGATGCCTAACTGCATATCTTGAAATATGTTTAATTATTTTTATGCTTAAATGGTATTTCGTAAAAAAAAAAAGAAATTTTTTTTTACCAGTAGGATGTCTTGGGGGCTTGGGGACAAAAAGAAGTATCCTGAGTTTAAATCTTGAGTGCTTTATTTTTGTCCCAAATGAAAGGGACATGTAAGTCTACAATAAAGTATTACCACTGGTGTTGTTATGACTTTAAAATTATTCGACTGTTGACTAAATTGATTAATGTATTATAATACATTTTTAAAATCGACTTAGTCAACTAAAAGTTGATTTAGTCAAAATATTTGAATAAAAAAATTGTATTATAATCATATACTTTAATTTTGGTTGACAATTTATTTTTTAGATTTTATGAAACAAATAAAACTTTAAGAGTAAACAAAAAAACTAGGTGGTATGTAATACTGCTATAATACTGCATGCTGTTGTTATATCAAGAGCATTTTCTTTGTTCATTTTTAATTTATCTAAACTATTAGATGAATTAAAATCAAATAAACAATCAAAATTACAATCACAAAGTAAAAAAAAAAAAAACACAGATGGCACTTTATATCATTCTTTTTTTCCACAACAATTAAAGAAAAAAATTAACAAAAAATTTAATGAAAAACAGTGGTGTAGATAAGTGAGGGCAGATGGAGCGGCTAAACTTTTTTAGGGTATCAGGTTTATAAAACTTTTTCTCATCCTTAACTGAGTACGATAACATATTACATAACATTTTAATTCAAAAAACATCAACTGGTTACTTTAATGAGAAAAAGGAAACTTTAATGAAGTGGCGGTACATATAGTAAGCTTAGAGTTAAGTTTATGTGATACTGCAAATTAGTTTCAATGGTCAGATATTTTGGTTGACTTAAAAAAACTGCTATGATTGATATTCTTACGCATGGCTCAATCCTTATAAATAATTTATCTTCACAAGATAAACTACTTATTAAGATATCTCTTTACTAATTGGTCAGCATCATAACAATATTAATGATTGATAAAGTTAAATCAAGTGAAAAAATAGAAATAAGTATGTTAGGATGATTACCAGACTAAATCGACTTTTAATTGATTAGTAGAAAACCCATAGTCGATTAAATCGACTATTCGAATTTTCAAAGTCAACTAATTTTGACTTTTGACTAGTTGACCTTTAGTCAAAGTCAATAACAACACTAATTACCGCAAAGATAAACTATGCATTCTGGTATTAGAGTTTCAATGTTTCAAGGAAAAGCAAAAAATGTTTTATATAAATATAAGCAGCTTTTATACTTTTTTTCTTATAAGCAGGTGTAAAACCTGCTTCTTTTATGAAAGATTTTCTAGCTTTTATACTTTTTTTCTTATAAGCAGGTGTAAAACCTGCTTCTTTTGTGAAAGATTTTCTAGCTTTTTTTTCCTTGAAACATTGAAAACAAACTTTCATATGATAATTAAAGAAAGCAATTACAAATTTTTTTTTTTTTTCCAAAAAGAGTCTCAGTAAGAATAGTGTCTTTTGAGTAATTATTTATTTTTGCATAATATATGATGGCTCTTTTGGATTTTAGTTTTGAAGTTTTTTTTAACGTAAGCTCATCTCTTGCACTTATAATTAGTGACTGTTCAAATTGATGGCAATCATGCTCTTGGCAGCTATATAGTGGAATAAAAACATTGTTTCAATCACCCTGAGGTTAGACAGTTAGAAAATTGTCTGTAATGCTGAGCCTTGAGAATACTTGAGAATGTGATCTTATTTATCTAAGTTACAACTGATTAGAATAACTTTCTTGGTTTTGATTACTTCTGAATAGGAGAGGTTAGTTTAAATCTTTAATGGTAGAACTGCATGTAGTATATATAGCATAATGGTAGAACTGCATGTAGTATAAGTCTACTAATGTTCCTACTAGTTTTAAAAGTCAAACCAAAATTAAAAAAGCAATACCTCTTGTAGAAATGTAAGCAACAGTAATTTACATAAGCTAAAGTGGCACAGTTTACAAGTAAACTCAACAAGGTATTTTACATTTTGTAATGTTAAATATCTTGCCAAGTTTATCTTTCATGTTGTAATGATTATGAATGTTCAAATTTTTTATCAAATGTTCCATTCAATAGCTTGTTTAAAAACAACAGATTTTTCGAAAATGACAGCGCTGCATAGTTTACTACCATCCAAATGTTTACTTTAATGTTTAGAACTCTGTCTTGCTGTTACAATTATTAAAGTTTTATGGTAAACCAACTGTGATGAATGAGAGACTTTTTATTTAAGTTGGCACTTACTTTGCTCTGTTACTTATTTGTCAACTTATAGTTATATTTAATATCAAAGTTAAGAAAAAGTGCCTTTTTTAGGCCCAAACTGACAAAATGTAAAAATTCTATTCCAGGGTGTAATATTGTTTAAAAAAATTTACATTCAGGTTGAACATATGCTTGGAAAATATGAATGGATTAAGACAGAGAGAAATTACTTTGGACAAGTAAACACAGCATATGATTTTAACAATAATGATCCAAAGGAAGCTGCAAAAAAAGTGGCTCGTTTAGAAGAAACTAAAGAAAAGCTTGGCAAAACAGTCAACATGAGAGCTATGAATATGTTAGGGAAAGCTGAAGAGAAGGTGAGTAGATATTGCTTTTTTTCTGACCAAATGTAACTTAATGCACATCAAGTTCTCTTTCTTTGATAATATACATGAAAATTCTGATCTTTTTTTTTACATAAAATATATCTATATACACACACCTATCTAAAACTTGTCCAGACCTCAACTTTGATCTAATCTCTAAAGGAGAAAAACACATTTAAAGTTGTTTGGCTTTTTTGGCTTTTTTTTCACCTTTGGCGTATGGAATTTTTTAAAAAGTATCAAAAACACTTTAGAGAAATGATTTTGCTAAAATCTAACAAAAAATGAGCTCTTAAAGACTTTTGGTTTGTGTACAGAGACCTAAAATATGGGCTCTTACTATTAACTATGGAAGTTTCAAAATTTAAGTGAATGAAAACTTGGCATGTAGCTTTCAAGCGAAAAAAAAAAAACAAAAATATAAACAAGATATCTTTTATCTGTGCCAACATATTGTACTTAAAGTAGGAGTCTGGCCTTTGAAAAAATGCCTAAAATAAACGACTTTTTTGTGGTTTTTATGCTTTTTAAAGATTCCAAGTCACATCAAATAACAAATTTAGTAATAATATCATGTAACTAGTTGGTATTGGATTCTATGTTTAAATGATTTCACATGTGTGTACTTTGCCAATAAAAAGAGTCCTGTTTTTTTGTTCAGGTTTGTATAAAATTTGGGATGGAAACCCTATAGTTAGGCATTTTTTTTCTTATTGTTCTGAAATTTGAAACACATTAAAACCTCTATACATTTTAGTGGTTAATATAAATGTTTGCTTTGTTGTTTTTGCTTAAAATAATTGACAAAATTTTCGAAATGCATTCAATAACTTTTTTTTATATTTATAATTCAAAAATTTGGGATTGGAAAAAATTGGGAATTAGTAATGAAACTTCAAAATTTGTGTTAGAGTTTCAAGTTTTTTTTTATATAAGTCATGTAAAATATGCTTGTAGTGCTTATTTCCTTGTATAGAAGCATCTCATTCTGCTTTTTAAAAAAAGTGAAAATAAATGTTTTTTATTTTCCTAAACAACAAAAAAAGTTTTTTCAGTTAAATATTTGTAAACCAATTTAAAAGAAAAACTCATCAAGATGGTTTTTTAAGATCGTTGGTAATCTGTATGCTTCCTTTTTTTTCAAAATATGACAAACAAATTACTGGTTTTGATAAAAAAAGAACTTAGCCATTTTCTCCTAATTATCCTTAACAGAATTAGGCTAAGCAGAGAAAATAAGTAACAGATGATAGAGCTTTAATTATTGCTCCAAGCCCCTCCAGAGTTCAATGGATATCAAGAATTTCTCTAACTACATTTGACATGGTTCAAGTTCAAATTTATACTGGTTTTTCAAATAAAAAGATGCAAGAACTGGCTTTAACATTAAACAAGGTTATAAATTCAAAAAATGTTGAATCATTTGAAAAGTTGAAAGTTCATTCAAAATTTCCAAAATTTTACTTGCAAGGTCACCAACATAAACTGATTAGTTGACAGAGGTTTTTCACTGAAGTTACAACCATGTTGGAGAGTTTTTTGACAATAATTGTTATAAGCTTTTGAAGAATATGAATGTTTTGCAAAGAATTGTTGAAAGAGAAAAGATGGACCATATGCTTAGCTGTGTCAAAACTTTTTAACATTTTAAGAGTGTTGTCAGACCCTCTTTTTGAATGATATTAAATACTGCAAATGTTCAACATATCAAAGACTCTAAGAGGTCATATATTCAGTTACCATTTTCATTCACAAGCCCATGAGGTGTGTAACCATGTTCCTGAATTTATTGCTCGTAAGGGTACAGAGTTGGGGATTTTTTAGTGGGCATTCAATAGAAGCCTTAAATTCAATCTTCACTGGTCAATGGGCCAGTTAAAAAAAACCCTGATCATATTGATTATGGGGTTCAGTTATTGAAATGTGTGATTGACTATAACAGTAGTATCTTTGAATTGAATTTTTTAGTTGATTTTTAAACAATTTGTATGATTTCAAGTGTTTCATTCTAGAAATACTTGAAATACTTGAAATAACAAGTTTGTTGATAAAGAATATTCTTGTCTGAATTTTTTGTTTCCAATATCAGGTATGTTCATTTTTTTAAGTTAGCAAAAAATTATTCAGGAAAATATTTCTTATTTTTCAATTATTAAATAAAAAAATTCAATCTCAGCAACAATTACAAGGAAATGTAATAAACACCATAAAACAACCATAAATTTTTTTTTTTTTTTTTAATGAAATTATTTCATGTTTGTATGTATATTTTTTTTTAGTGAGAGATTAAAGTTAAATGGGATTTTCTTTTATATGAAATCTTGTTAAAACTCTTTTCAATAAAATCTTTTTTTTGTTTAAGCATAGAAAAAAGTTGTTATTGTTGTGTAATAGCAAATTTTTCTATACTTAAATTAAAAAGATTTCTTTTGTTTTTTTTTTTGTTTGTTTGTTTAAATTATAAAAATAATTTTAATTGTAAAAACAATTATTTTCAACAAAAACAACAAAGCAAACATTTTGGGTTGTTTGGGTCAAACAGCTTTGGTCAACAACTAAAATGTAAAGAGGTTTTAATGTGTTTTAAAATCAGAACAATTAGAAAAAATGCCTCTAACTATGGGGTTTCCAAAGTTGAGACTCCTACCTTAATTGCTTTATCTTTGCACAGATAAAAAATATCTTGCTTATACTTTTTTTGCTTAAAAGCTACATACCAAGACTTCATTCTATTAAGCTTTAAAACTTTCATAGTAATAATAAGAATAAAATAAAGACATGAAGCTTCCATTGTCACTTTTTAAAGATGCTTTTAGTGCCACACCTCATATTTTAGGTCCCTGTACACAAACCTCAAGTGTTAAAGAGTTAGTTTTTTGTTATGTTATTGCCAACACATTTCTTTAGAAGAGTGTTGGCTATAACCTAACAAAAAATTAACTCATTAACACTTGTGTACAGGGACCTAAATTTTTAGAAAATTCAAGAGTTCTTGATAGTTTTTAAAAATTCATTACACCAATAGTGAAAAAAAAAACAAACAGATTTACAATAGGGTTCTAAGTGCGATGAATAGCACAAAATGCTTTAAATTTTAATGTATTTTTCTCTCTTTAGCTATAGGGATTGGATTTTAGTTTTTACATCTAGTGATACCTGAGATCTTGAAAATTAATGCACCATTGGTCATATTTTTGGTCCTCAAAGTTAAGTTTGGATAGGTGTATACAGAAGTAACTTTTTCCAGGAATTTAGCTGTTTCTGCAGGATAAATTTGTTCCAAGGTTCTTTGGAGATACTCTATCTAATGTATTAGTCTACCGAGCTTATGTTTTTCAGTTTAGTTTAATTATTGGATAATGTTTTTTTTGTCGGACTGAAATCAAATTGAAATCTTACTCATTATTATAGCTGATATTGCTTATGCAATATAATTTTCAATGGGGGAATGCAATATAATGCAATATATTGCTTATGCAATATAATTTTCAATGGGGAAAAATGAATTAAGGGGTCATTATAGCGGATAGTGAACGCTATACAAGAGAAAATAGGATCGTTTTCAAAAAAGAATTACCAAAAAAAAAAGGTCTGTTAAAAGCTGTGTTAAATGTCTTTCTATAATCTAATTTACAAGAAGCAAAGATTCTTTTATATTCTTTTGTTTAAGTATTTGTTTTACTCTTCCCTTTTTTATTAGAAATTTTTTATTACTTAAAAAGATTGATTTGTTTAAACCTTTCCTGCCTTACGGTACTTAGAAGTACCACCACATTTTTCGTCTAATAACTTAACACAAAGTTCCTGACGGTACTTTTAAGTCTAGGTCTTGGAAATAGTACTTCTAGGTACAATAAAAATCTTAAAATAATCTGAGCGTTTCCTTTTATCTACCTTATTATGATAATAAAGTTAAAAAGCGGAACTTTTCAAAAATTACTACCCCGGCAGGAAAGGGTTAACAGAATAACTTTGTGATTCTCTTGCGGTGTATAATCGTCACGCGAATACTTCACAGACAAGTGAAGTGTTCGCGTGATGATTAATGAGTCCCGGTTGTGTTAAATGTTCTAAAAATAGATTTGGGAGAGAAAAATGGCTTAAAAATGACAAACATTTCCTTGTTATGTTTGATTTTTCAGTAAAGCATTTCTTCAAATAAAATCAAACTGCAATCAGTTAAAACAAGATTTTCAATACAAAGATTACATTTAAGGGCACTAAATTTTCTTAGAGTCAGTAGTTTGGCTGAAGTTTTTTCGCCTATAAATGAATGTGCTATTTTGTCCTCACGTCATGGAATTTTCATTTGGTTGAAAGAAAGTTGGATATGACAAAGTATGAATAATCCAACAATTATTATCTTAATCCAATTTTTTTTCTTTTCATAAAGTTTTTTAACGCAAAAAAGTGGGAATTCACTTTAAGTGATGAGTCGATGAATTCACCGTGAATGTTGATGAATGAATGATGTTAAGTTGTTTTGTTTATTTTTAGTACAATGATCTGATGAAACATAAAAAAACAGTTGAAACGGATAAATTGAAGATTGAAGATCTCATTAAAGAATTAGACGAGCAAAAGAATCAAAAACTTAGAGAAGCATGGATTCAAGTCAACAAGGTTCATTCTTTATGTTTATTTTTGTATCCAGCAATAATCTGATTTAAAATAACGTTGCGGCATTTCTTTACAAACACGACTGTCCCTATTATTTTCTAAGTGATCAACGTTGCATTTACGGAAATTTACCGGGATATAACTAAGATTAATTTTCTGAGAAAACTTGATCACGTGCGTAGTAATTATCTAAGTGTCACAAAGCAGGTTCCATTCAATCAACAAGTTTAAAAAAAAAAAAAAATTTAATCAGTTCAAGAACTTTTAAAGTTTAACAATTAAAATGCCTTCATTGGATTTAATTTTAATTTTCGAACTTTATAGGATTTCGGAAGTATCTTTTCCACCCTTCTACCAGGAGCTAACGCAAAATTGTCTCCGCCTGAAGGCCTTGGTGTTTTAGATGGTCTGGAAATTAGAGTCTGCTTTGGCAACGTCTGGAAAGAAAGTCTAACTGAACTTAGTGGTGGTCAAAGGTAAAGTTCGATCATAATCGCGCTCTTTACTTCAATTTTCTTTTTTTCTTTTTTTTTTATGAAAGTTAAAAATAATTTTTTTTGCTTTTAAAATTTGTTGAATTTAGTTTCTTATTTTTGAACAGGTCATTAGTTGCATTGTCTTTAATTTTATCAATGTTATTATTCAAACCGGCACCAATTTATATCCTCGACGAAGTTGATGCGGCACTTGACTTATCTCATACTCAAAATATCGGTCAAATGTTGCGTTCGCATTTTCGCCATTCGCAGTTCATAGTCGTGTCATTAAAAGATGGTATGTTTAGCAATGCAAATGTTTTGTTCAAGACGAAGTTTGTTGACGGTGTATCAACTGTTGCACGATTTGTCCAAAATCAATCTCAAAAAGCTGCTCCTCGCCATTAATAATGCTGGAATTTCGAAAATCAGTTAACTAACAAGTGATAGTTACCTAACGAGTAATAATTAAATAACGAGTGGCAGTTAGCTGACGAGTGACTACACATTTCTTCTATTCATGTCGTATTATTTTAACACTAGAATGCTATTATATAATCGTTTTTAATGTAGCATCTTTAGACAAGAAAAATAATTTATTATAAGTGTGTGGTTCATTACTAGCTCATTAAATAAAATAATGTAAAATGGTATAAAATAATGTAAAATAACATGAAATAATATAAAATATAGTAAACTTTATTGTGATGAATTACGGGTTTAAAAAATAAGTACTGAAATAAATCAACAACTTTTGGGAGTCTTAAAAGATGGCGGTACAGATTGCCGTTTGCTACAGTCAACTCTTTTTTCATAATTCGCCTGTAATAAGAGTTGATTGTAGCAAATAACATTTATAATGAAATGGTTATTTTTTGAGACCGAAGAATAACTATTTTATTTATAACTTAAAATGTATACATCCGGTTGTAATTTGGATGTATACATTTTAAAATGTAAATAAACTAGTTATTTTTGCAATTGGTTTTTCCTAATCGAATGAGGTTTTGTTGTAAGAATAAACCGCTGAATTTTTTTTCTATCAATGAAAAAATCTTATCTACTTGTAACAGTGTCCTGCATGTTAATAATTTTTTATTCTCTTTGTCGGGAGTGTCCATCATTCCGACCTCAATTTACATTAAACAAACCCAAAGCATTGACACAAAAATTTAATCACAAGATTAGAGATAAAGTGAAAAAGGAAAACTTCTGTGGTTTAATAAAACAAGTATGAAAATTTCAAATCAAAAAGTTTACACACAAAAAAAAATAAATAAATAACGCTCTTAAGTAAACGCCACTTTCTCCCTATCACGTATCGTTTTTTAAACAAACGTGTAAATCTGGTTTAAAGGATAAACTACACCCAACTTTTTAACGTTAGCAAATAATTTTTTCTCTGTAGTATTAATTGCGAAACAACTGTCACGGATTTAAGGGGAAAACTCTGCGTTGGTGCCGATAGCGTCCTCATAAAATCTAAACGGTTTTCATAAAAATTATTTCGAAAATTTTTTTTTAAAATGGATTAAAGTTTGTCTCTATAGCATGGGATAATCAAAGAAGCATATCTTTATCTCTTTGAACAAAAAAATGCAAACAATTTTAAAAAAACGGTGCTTTGTTTTTAAACTAAAAGCTTTTTTTCAAGCTTGCTTAAAACTTCAAAAACCAGCCACCTAAAACCACGTTTCAAGATCCGCCAATCAAATAACCCCACATTGCTTCCGTTATTATCGATTTAAAACAACAGCTCGGAAGGTTTTCTACTTTTTAAATTTGTTTTCCAACCTTCGTTGCAGCGGGATTTCGTAGAGTTAGTTTATACCGCTAGAAACTTAACTTTTAAGTGTTATTTTAAAGGGAATTAATTTTAAAGATCTGGAAACAAGTTTGGTTAAAAATGCATTCAGAATAGTTAAAACAGCCGCTTTTGTGGTCATGGGTTACTGTAAGCGACGCAGTAATAACGACAAGGGAACTACAATTTAAAGCTGCACAGTCTCCTATCTAAACTTTCACGTACTATAATTTTAACAATCGTTTGTTGAGTGGATAGAAAAATTAAAAATCAATTTTACTAATATTTTGAAAACGTAAACGAGAACGCGTTGCGAAATAGCAATTAACTTTTAATAAATACGACTTAACTCAAACATAAAACGTTCCCGAGTTATTTAAAGAACGGACTTTGTCTTGTTAATGCATATATTATATTAAAAGCATTTTTTTGAATTTTTTTTTTTTTCTCGTAACAATTATGGTTTATGGTTATAAATTTTGTTGCAATTTTTTTCTAACGATGTTATGAAGTTTATGTTAAGATAGTGGCAGCTAATTGATGATATGTATAAATACGTTTAAAATTGTGAGGTTATAGAGAGAACTAGAAATACGGATTGACCAACTTGAAAATTTTTGGAGACCTTTTTTTTATTGCATTTGGTATGGATTTTTCTAATTAGTGTTTACGCTCACACATTCTTCCCGAAATTTTTACATCTCCTGCTAAATGTCTTACCTGAATTTATATATTTAAATATTTTTAACATATATGACATATATAACATATGCTAGTGTATAAACAAGCAGTGAGTTTTTCAATTTGCAATCAAAAGGATTTTTTTAAATTTTCATTTTAAGTTTGATGTTCATTTCTTTCTTAAAAGAAACTAAAAACTTCCTTTTATCATCATCTTATTCTTAAAAGAAAAAAAAAAGAAAAAGGAAAATGATATAAAAATTTAAAATTTAGCAGCTTCACGCATGTGGAACTTTAGTGAGTTGAATATTTCTTTAGATATAATAAATCCCCAAACTCTTAAGCAGGTTTTTTTTTTTTTTTTTTTTTTTTTTTTATTCACGTGTTGACATGTGTCAATAACGTGATGTAATAGTTCAAATAGAATGTAAGTTTCGATATAAGCCATATAATTTACTGAAGATCATACCAAAAATCATCATTGTTATTTCACAATTATAATTATTTGACAACATCCTCCTTGGTCAGACGACGACAATTTATGGAAGTAGTTACAACTAAAGGACGTTGCGTAATTAGTTATTATGGTTTTCATATTTTAAGTATACCTTTTTTCCATTGTATTTCTCGTTTTCTGCAACAGCTGATGTGTGTGTGTGTGTGTGTGTGTGTGTGCTTGTATGTATATATATATATACATACAAGCACACACACATCAGCTGTTGCTATATATATATATATATATATATATATATATATATATATATATATATATATATATATATATATATATATATATATATATATATATATATATATATATATGTTTTAAAAGATATTTAATACTTAGTTGGTTTTAAAAATACAATTTAATTAACATTTATGAGATGTGATTACTCTTTATACTGTCTTTATACTGTCACCTATATACGTCAAAGCGAGAAAAATTATGTAAGGGCGAAATTAAAATTCTTTTAGATTCGATAAGTGGGACATCTTTGAAAAATAATTTATCAATTATTAAGTTTGAAAATCATCATCATCATCATCATCATCATCATCATCATCATCATCATCATTATCATCATCATCATCATCATCATCAGTATTTTATTACATTTTTTTTTTTTTTTTTTACCATTGTTACTTTTATCTATAGAAATAAAATTTTTATTTTTATTTCTTTATAAACTTCTTTCCCGTTCTTTTAATACAATTAAATAAACAATACGAGTTAAATCTGCGGTTTAAAAATATTGCTTTCTATAAGTGATTTTCTAGAGGAATATATTTCACGGATCTAATGGATTTGGGGATATTTCGTCAGATAGATAATCAAATCGAGTTAGAATATTTGCAACTTATTATCAGTAAAATTTTATCTGATCGACGTAATAAAATTATGTTGCACTGTAAATGTAAAACTTCAAAAGTAACAAGAAAAACATTTGTAAACTTTTTATTACAATTTAAAACAAATGTATAAAAAATAATATACAAATTTATAAAATTCTATACAAACATTAACAAATTATACAAGCTCGAATTTTTACAAATGCATTCAAATTTCTGTAATTGAAAATTTTTAAATCATAAATTTCAGTTTTTGAAACTCGCGAAGTGTATTTTTTGTGATAAGGTGAAAACTAAAGATGGTGCTGTAAAATTTCATGTGTACGATAAATCAGTGTTTTAGCAAAACATCTAGCATACATAGATCTCTGAATGAAGTTCGCATGAAATATAATAACTTAAACATTATAATGTAAGTGTATGAGTATATAGTTTTATTTTTCTCCTTTTCTATTCATTTTCTCATTTTTCTCTATACTTTGTCATAAAACTAAAAATCTCCAAAGGGATTTTAGTTTTATGACAAAGTATAGGTTTATGAAAATCAATCGTGAGCAATTTTGTTTGGCTTTATCATCCATGGGTCAGCGTTATTTTAAGGCTTAGTGTAAAGAGACTAAAAAGTGTTCTAATCAAAACGTTGTTAACAATTAAAAAAATAGCTAGCATAGTTGTAAAATTTTACGTTGCGGTTCAATCGCACTATTGTATCTTGTTTTAGCTCAAATAGACGAATAGAAACTATTTACCATTGTTAAAACGGATATCAATTGATTATAATTTGCAAAGGTTTCACCAAAAAAAATCATGTCCGTCTTTAAAATTAGACGGTCAAACAAGTTATAACCAGTTAAACAAGTAATGAGCTGAACGACTCCAGGGTGTTTGTAAAACCGCATCAAGTTTCAGACCTTAAACAGCGATGAATGTAAAGAATGCATATTGGCCTATAAAGATTTTCTAAGTGAAAAGATTTTTAAAAATTTCTCCTTGACGATAAAAACAACATTAAAGATTAACACAAAAATATGATAACTATTTAGTTAAATATCTAATATTAGATAATAGTAGAATGATTTTTTATTTAAAATGTGCTGGCAATTTACAGTACGGAAATGTCCCGATAACAGTCCGTAAAAGTAATTACTAATGAGAAAAAAGTAATTACCAATGAGAAAAAAGTAATTACCAATGAGAAAAATGTAATTACCAATTAGAACTGTAAGTAAGAAAAAAAAAAAAAGCTTCATTTTCAAGCTCTTAAAAAAGTCAAATGTATAACTCACTACATCTGTTAAAATTCAAACTTTTTTAAATGTTCAATTTAAATTACTCGAATTTTTAACCAATAATCAGTGGAAGTAAATATCGAAGATTAAGTTTTAGTACAAAATTCAATGATTTTTTACACTCTCTAATGCTTGCCCACATCTTGCTACGCTACTGCCAACGATCCGAGATGCTCAAGACAAAAGTTTCTTTACAGAAACTTTTTAAATTTTAGCAATATTAATTTATTTAGTTCTTCATAAGAGTAACACCAAGAATATATTATAGAAAATTTCAACGACTCTCTAGATGCAGCATATTGGAAAACTTGTGTTAAGTAATTTAGTACTTAGTGCGAGATAAAGGATTTAGTTTTTAGTTTTTTGTTAAAGATTTTTGCTTGTGCGCCATTTTTAAATGAGAAATGATAAAAAATTAAAAGAGAATCAGTATAATTTTTTGTTCAGCATTTCATGTGTAATTTAAAAAAAAAATCTTAATTAGAGCTATAGAGAAGGCCACTAAGAAGTATTGTAAATAATTTGAATTTTTTCGCTGAGAGGAAATTTATTAAATTTTGTTAAACTGAATGAATTTATTGAGTTTTTTAAATTTCTTTAAAAACTTTATTATTCGTTAATTTTCCTTTTAAAAATTAAAGCATTTTTTAAAGTTCCTTTTAATCGCATCGTTGTGATACATAAAGATCGCGTCATTTCCTTTGTCTGGTTGTGTTGCGTTCATTTTGTTGATACTTTTAAGTCGCGTTAGATCGCCATGTTTAGTGTTATTGTTCATCACAAATGTAACTTTAACTCTGCTTAAAAAACAATTGATTCAAAACTTGCTGGAAGTATTTTCTCAAAGGGTGGTAATTCTTTACTCAAAAGGGGTTTTGGTGGATTCGAGCGTTGATACTAAGAGTTCCTTTTTCTCGTTAAAATGTAAGTAGGTAGAAATAATTTTTTTCTGTCGCTAGCAACTCCTGCGTCTTTTCCACTACAATCGCATTTTGATGTGTGACGTAATTGCTATCGAATCTTTGACGCCATTTCTAATAAATTTTGTAAGCATATGAGCCTCTTCGTCATCATGGTTCATGACGATGGAGGGAATGAAATAATGGGATCATTACGGATTCAACGACAATCAATCATCAGCATTCAACATTGGTGGTCCTCACTGAAATTAGTCAACGTGAAATATTTTTTATAAATTTACCGAAAAGCAGCTGCATTATTAGTTATAAAAGCAAATATTAATATATGCTCTATCGACCAAATTATTGATATAACGTTGCACGAGCCGAACAATGTCTTGGAAATTCCGCTTTCAGACAAACTTGACGTTTTAGCTGGTCACTATGTAAGTCAAGAATTATTCACGTTTTCGATAAATTACGTTAGAGTGACATTGAGTCCAATTCAATTTAGTCTGGGAGCGTACTGAACGGGTTTCTTCTAGACTGTAAATTTCAATTTCTTTCTTTGAAATCTCAGTTTAAATCTTTTTTCTATTGTCACCTCGAATCACCGTTTTTAGTTACTTTTGGTTTTTGACCATATTGATGCTTGATATAAAATTCTTTTATATTTTCATTATGAACAGGAAAAAAAAAATTAATTTAATAGATAACATTCTTATCATGTTTCTTGTTTATCGCACGAATAGTACGTTCTTCTTTTTTAAAAAGAATCGTTGGGTAATGGGGACCAAAATACTTTAAATACGATGTAATTTAAGATTTAAAAAAAAAAATTGCATTCGTAACTAAATCTTTTATAATAATATGAGAGAAAGTGATTATTATTAGCTGTGACTTAATTTTTCTCAATTTATCTCATCTTTTAGAAGTCATAAAAAACTAAAATTAAAGATGAAGTTGAAGATACCCATTGTTATTGCCATTTTCATAAGCTCATTACAAGCAGGTGAGTTCATTTATTGTTCACTGCTACCATCTTTTTAACAATTTAGGACGGTTAAGCAGTCTGTAGAAGTATTGCCGTGTGGCAGCTTAAAATCAGTAAATATGCTCTAAAATCTCCTAAGTATTTTCTGCTTTCTAAATTACAATTAGGGAATTAGTCCCAGCAACAAAAGTTGTCGTAAGTTTCTATTAATAAAAGCATGCTAATGTTTTAAAATCCATTTAAAAGTGTAGGAAAACAAAATTTTTAATCAAAAGAGGCTAATCTACACGATTTTCATAGGGAAATAGGTATTATTGATTATTTCACATGAAGAAATAAAAAAATCTAAAAAGTAAAGGAGTCAAAAGCTATTGCACCCTCCCACTTACCAAAATGCTATTTAAACTTTCCCCCTCCTACTTTTATTTGCGCATTTTTGATCCTTCTAAAAAAAAAGTTCTATCTACCAAATAACTGCATCACATGTATAACAAACGATATTATAATTATTTTTGCTTAATTTACCAGAATGATATTGAATCCCTGTATGCAAATACTGCATTTCATCTTCTAATAAAGAAAAATTAACAACTTGGAGGAGTAGTTCATACTTTTAACAGTTCAACTTTAGTTAATGCCTAATACTTGAAGGGAATTATTTTTCTATTGCAAAGGAAATAAATTCATTATATAAATAGTGCTTTTGAGGGTTTTATTAAGTAGGATCTAGTAGTAGAGTTATTGAGTTCTTATATTTTCTGGAGATTATCTAAATGTTTCTTTTTAATATAAGAAGCTAGGTTGTCTAAAATACTAGTTCCCTTTACCTTGCAATTATTCAGGACCGTTCTGGAAGAGCCTACAAATTTATCTTATTAAAATACTTTAATAATTCAATCAAATTCAAAGAAATTTTGAACGTTTACTTATTGTTGATGAAGCACAGACTCAGCTCACAAAATTTAGTAATAAGTTGTATAATTTTTTCTTACAAATAAAATCACATGGTCACAATTATTTCCTTAAACCCTCAAAACAATAAACCTTGTGAATATCAATTCCTTAAAAGCTTTAAAATTTTTCTCTTTATTCTTCATAATAAGTATTGCAAAAGGAAAAATTTCAATTATTTATCATAGGTTTACATAAATTAGAATTATCCAGAAATTTAAAAGTCCTTTTATTGGTAATTTCCTGTTTCATGTTTGTTTTTTTTATCCTGTAAACTGCTCCTGCATCATGTTGTGTTAAAAACTGAAGCATTAATTATATTTTTAAATTTCATGTACTACTCAAAACATCTAATTCTTTTTTATTATCTTTTACAACAAATTTTCTTAGCTTCAACAGGTCTAATGATTTCTAAGTTTCATATCTGATCATGTATCATAAATAAGTTATGCCAGTTAGGTTATATTATAAATACTTGCTATATGCAGCTCTATAAACTAAAAATATATATTTTTCTATTTTTAAGTGCTAACAGATGATAAGGTTGTATTGATACAGACTCTAAACCAGTTATCTAAACCAGTTGCATCAATAACCTGGCAAAATGTGAAAGCTGATCTCTTTTCAGTTTACTTTATAAAAAAATCAGGGATATATGGGGTTGAAAACAATTATGAAGAAAGGAGAAATTATACAAAACCTCAAGCTTTGATAACACTTGGTAAACATGAGATTATTTATAATTTACTCAATGTACTGTGTAATCTATGTCTAACTTAAGTTCATTAGGTATATAGCAGTTATAAGATATGTAATTATCTATTTTTTTAAATTTGTACAGACTTTAATGCAGAATACAGTTTTGTAACAACACACATGGAAAATGGTTCAGAAAGTGGACGCAATGAACCTATTTGGCTACAAACAGCTGCAAGTATGATGAGTTTTACTAATTTTTTTGCTGTTTATTTTAAGTGAAAATGTCTAGTTTTGTAAATGAAGATTTTTTTTAATCTTTGGCTTTAAGAATTAGTTTTATTTTAAAATTTTTTTTTAAAGCTCCCATACCAGTTGCAAAATCAAGCACCACTGCTGAAGTGTTAATGCTAGACTTTCCTAATGCAAAGTAATTTATTTTGCTATGGTTCCAAGTTTTTAATTTGGCTTTTTTTTTTTTTTTCAGCAAAAATGTTGGTGTTTTGTTAAATGCTTTTCTATTTTTTTTTTATTTATTGGTTATATACTTTTCTTTTTTATAATCAGGTGCTTTTGCGTATCAGTATGTTTTGTTTGTCATTTTGTTTTTTTTTTGCTTTTAAATCACAGCTTAACTACTGTAAACATATTAAAAAAGTAATTTTTTGTATTATTTAAACATTCAAACATGTCATTCATTTAAACATGTGATACATGGCGCCATGTAATTTGTTTTTTGTGTCTTATGAGCATATATCTAGTAAATCTGTATAAAATCTTAATTTTTAACATACTATTGTTCTTTTTAGATACCATGAGTTGGTTGTGTTTAAATTACCGTCATTTAACATAACCAAGACATCCCAAGTCAACACTACTGAACTATTGCTGGATGTTAAAAATAACCAAAAAGTCAGATATGTTACACTAATTATTGATAACTTGGTGAAAGAACAAGTTTTTGTTGTTGGAAATAACTCACTGTTTACATACAATAATATAGGTATAATAAATTTTTGTTATAAAGTATAGTCAAAGTATTTTTAAGTATTTATAATATTTGTTCATATGTGAATACCAATGTTGGCTTGAATTTAAATTTTACCTAGGTTAAAGAAAGTCTTATATATTTAGTGCTGCTTATAAATGATCTGTATCTGATACATAACCAAATAATAACCATGTTTGCAAATGTTAAAAAATATTAAAATTGGTAAATACTTTAAGAGAACAAATATTTTTATCATTGATAATAAGGTTTTCAGGTATTTAAACCTACTTTTAGACCTCATATAAACATAAAAACTTTTCTAAAATCTGGATTCACATTAGGCATTGGTAGTTCAAAAGAATAAATTCTTTTAAATTACCAAATGATTAGAGTAAAAACATCAATCTGCTATTAGCTTGAGAATTCAACAATGGTATTTAGAAAATAAATATGCCTCTCCTTGACATTGTATATAAACAATGTCTGAGTTGTATAGACCTTTAGGTGTCTATACAAGTACTTTCTCTACAAGAAAGAAACATTTTGGAGGACAGTTTTGGTTGGAAATCAAAACTAAAAATAGAAATTTAGTCCATAGCATTTTTGACAATAATAAAACAATTTTAACTTCATTATTTGTTTAAACTTTAGTTAAGTACTAATCAAATTCCAAGTTAAAATTTTGCAATTTTTTTTTTAAGTTAATGATAATCAAAGTATAAGCCAATTTTTTTTGGTGGTAATTAGCTAATATTTTGAGCTTTTGAAATCATAGATGAACTTGATTTAACTTTCTATAAATAAAGTTTCCTGCTTTTTTTTGCACAGATTTTAATATAAAAATATGTTTTAAGTTGTTTTTCTCTTTTTTTTTATGCAATAGCCTACTGTAATTTTGCTCTGGAACCGAACACCAAGTATATGTTTTTCCAGCGAACATATTTGAATGATACTGAGTATTTTTCATATGACTGGATGACAGTTATCCAAACAAAGCCCTTGCAACAGAATAAAAAGCTTACTGGTATTTTTTTTAAAGAAATTTTTATTTGTTTATTATTGTAATTTTTGTTTGCTTTTTTTAATTTTTTGTTTTTTTTACTATATAAATCAGTATCTTTTATTTCATGTGGTAAGGATTATTGTTTTTACATTCTTTATCCTTGTTTGAAAGTTAATCCTAATGATTCTGTTTACTATTAGAAACTGAGATAGCATTATTGTCAGTTGGAATTATAATTGGTATTGTTTTGCTTGTAATTGCTATTGCTTGTTTTCTGTATTATCACAATTCGTGTAAATCTAATGGACTCAAAGAAAAAAGATCACGCTCAGATCTTAGTGATATATTCGATAAAGGTACAACTAAATATTTTGTTGATGCACTTTCAATTAATATATTTTTAAATCTAAAAAAAAAAATTGATAATTAGTTTAAAATGTATGAATCACTGAATGTCTTTAAATATCCCCATAAAGTTGTGGAGAAAAAAACAAAAGAAAAAAACTAGAGACCATTTTGTAACCTTTTTTTTGGTATTGGTTTTCATATCATCATTTGATCATTTGTTAAGAAAAATATTCGTGCAAACTGTCAAGCAATTAGCAAAGTATTTATGTATGAATAGTAGATAAAGTTATAGTAACACTGCTTGGTTGGTACATTCTCTTTACATATGATGGTTTGTGATGAATTATAGATTTGGACCTACAACGTAAAGCCACAATCACTTCAATTGAACATATCCCAAATATGAAGTTCAGTAGCCTTCAAAGTTTTATTGATAGGTTTTCTCCCAATTTAAATGATTCTGTTGGTTTTAGAACAAATAGTGCTAAAAAATTCAGCACTATTAGTTCTCTAACTTATGATGAGTTTAAAGTTCATGCCAAAATCAATGATATCTATAAAAGCGCAACTTTTATACCTGGATTTGTAACGGAAAAAGATTATATAGTTTTGTTGAGTCTGCTGGATGAGGAGGTTGAGCTTTTATGGAAGATGGTTTGGGAAAACAATATAAACCAAATTGTAATGGTAATCCATTTTCTACTTTTTGTTAATATACAAAAAGCTTTTTCAGACTTTATTTTTCAATATTTATTTCTATGGGTGTAGAAAATTTTTGTCTGAAGATTTTGAAGATTCTGCTATCATAAAAAAGCAAAAAATACTTTTCTAACAGTTTGTATAATAAATTGTTTTTCATGAATCTTAAGTGTTATTCAATTTGAGTTGTTGTTTAATATTTTAAACAATATCATTTTATAGAATAAAAAAGGGTTATCAGATATCTTTCCAAAAAAGATTTTGATTTTTCTATTTTTTTTTTTTTTTTTTTTTACCTTTTGATAAAAAATTTGGTTGTTGTTTTAGATAGGACCTTTTAAAGAGAACAAATCACCTCTTTGTGTGCAATATCTTTCTACAGAAGACTCACAAATGGTTCATAACGTGTACAATGTATCTGTAGTTAAAGTTTACAAATCTGCCAATATGGTTTTCAGGACTATTTCTTTGAAATTTGGAGAAACATCACGCATTGTCAACCATTACCAATTTCTAAGCTGGAGATCTGATCAAATTACACCAACTCATCCATCAATATTTATACAATTTGTTCTTTCAATTATTAAGGAAACAACCAATCAGAATTCAGGACCACTAGTATGTATTTTTGAAACAAAAATATATTTTCGAATTCTAAAAGATCTTTTGAAATTTTTTTTCTAGCCATTTATAGTTTTGATATGATAATTACAGTTTAATAATCAGAGATTAAAAAAAAAAGTTAATAGAGCTTGTTGAACTAAAATGTTATTTTCAGGTTGTTCACAGTGCTTCAAGCCGCGGTTGTGCAAATGTATATACTTGTGTTGATGCTCAAATGCGTCGCATTGTTGAGCGAAATGATGTCAATATTCATTCAAATGTCTTAAAAATTCGCAATCAAATCAAATCAATAGAAGAGTTTATATTTGTGCATGACTGTATACTAGAATTTATTCGCATAAGAAGTTTTGAGGACATTCCTATTGAGAATCTTTCCACTTATGTTGAAAAAATTAAAAAGGAAGTTGCAGGTGTTTATATTTTAACTTATCTTTAAAACTTTTAACTTTTGAAGGAAACCTTTTAATAAAATATTGTGTTTAATAATACTAATCTAATATTGTTAAATGTTGTAATCATTAATGTTAATTTTTTGTGCAAAGTTCAAACAATTTGGATTGGTTTTTTTTTTAATTATGTAATTAGTTAATATCATTTTTTGGTCATGCAGTATTTGAATTATTTTTATTGTGTACTTTATCTTATCAAATTAAACTTTTTTTTTTTCTTGTAGATTCTCCTTTTAACTCTGAGTTTAATTTCATTTTGAAGAACTTCTCAACCAATCAAAAGACTTTAGTAGCAAATTTAGATAGTAATAAAAAACAAAACTCTGATGGCTGCTTCAAACCTTTTGATTATAATCGAGTTAAACTTAAAAAACTACTTAATTCCGAGACTTCTGATTATGTTAATGCAAGCTTTATAGATACCTTTTCAAAAAAGAAAGCATATGTTGTAACTCCCACTCCAAATGCCAGTATGGTAGAAATGTTTTGGCAAATGATTGTTGAAACAAATTCATGGATAATTGTAATATTTAATGAGGAATATAAAGAAGACAAGGTAACATAGAAATATAAAATTTCAACTTCCTTTTTTTTTTTTATTTTTGAGATTTTTCAAAGTCTTGAAAAGAAATTGTTATTATTATTTTTTTTTTTTTGTATCATAGAAAATTGAAAAATTTTTGCCAAATGAAGGTACTGGTTTTGCATTTGGTGACTTTTCTTTAAAACTGATGTCTGAGCAGTGTGATAATGACAGGGATGTTGTATTGAGGTGTATAAAACTCACAAATAAGGTAAAAAGGGGCGTAATATAATCAAAATATGTTAATATACACTTTTTAAAATTTTATGTTATATAATAATAAATTGAAATTTATTATTATATAACCTTTTATAATGTTATATAATAATAAATTCAAAATGAAAATGATCCTCAGATATTTTAGAAATGAGAAAAAATTGCCCTAAGAAAAATAAGCAACTCTGCTTTCAACTGATGTGTTCAAACATGTCTCCTTGTACCATAAGTAAGCTCACAGTTGCCTTTCATGGCCATCTTGAAATATTTCCAAAATCAGCAATCAAAAAAAAAAAAAAAATGAGGTTCAAGAACTGATAAAAAACCTATTAAAGTTTTAAAAAGCCTTGAAAAAGATTTTATATTATGTTTTAATGTTATATAATAATAAATTGAAAGCCCTTAAAAAGATTTGTATGGCACACAGTAGGTACCAGATACCAACAACAACAAATATATTTTCCAATAGGATTTGTATTCAGTTCATTTATACATTATGACTAAACCGTTAAAAGAGATCAAAAAATGATTTTCTTTATTTTGGAAACTTTTATTAACTCATCATATTTAAAATCAAGCTGTAAATATGCAATAACAGGTGATGAGGATGAGATACAATAAAAGATGATAAAATTATCATCTTTTATTCTATCTCCCCCCTCTGTATTTATGTCTCTGTATTTAAAAGTATATAGAAAGCTTATCTTAAACAATTTTTGTGAGGATTTCAATTCTGAATCCATTAAACTTAAAAATCAATCAACATTTACTACTCTGTCAAAATATACACTAGTGTTTTTTAGATAAAATATTTGATCTTGTTCCTTTACTTCCATAAGTTTAAAACCATTTACATATTGAAGATGTTTGTAAAAATCCAAGGAATGTTTTGAGGCTTGAGGAAACATAGTAAACAGCTATTGGTCTATCTAAGGCATTTGCTAATGCAAAAATTTCATCATCAGTGTCCCAGATTTTATCATTTTCCATATTTGCAGCTCTGATATATTTCAACATTGGTGTTGATATACTTCAAACCCATTTCTTTATTCTGGTTTCAAATTATTCTGGATAAATATTTTTTCATCACAATTCTAATTTAAAGGTATTTTAGAATAAGGAGAGATTTAGCAAACAGCACTTGGCTAAAACTTTATCATCCAATCAAAATATTGAACAATCGTGGGATTTTCTGTAATTCGTCTTTTTAGTCTTTCTTTTGTTATGATTGAGAAATATTGTAAACTACACATTGAAATTTTTTTTATTTGTTTCGAGCCTTCATGCTCACCAATAAAATAAAGACAATTCCTTGACAGGAACTAGTACAGGATGCAATTTAGGAGATTTTTTGTTTGTTTTTGATGTTGATTTTCGACAGTCATAACCGTTAGCAACATAATTTTTAATATCTTTATTTATATTAAGCCACCAAAATCCTGAATCTAATAATTTCTATGAATTTTGATTTGATTGTTTTCAAGTGAGCTTTTTTTAAACTGGTTGTGTGTTGTTTGATTTTTAACTATGCACACATTTTTTTGGCTAGAAATATTATGAATTAACAACACTTGTAATGAAACTAATAATTGTAACCCCTCACATTTTTAAAAATTTTTTGCCCCTTACATATACCCTTCCTTTCATAGTTTCTTGTAATGTTCCAGATTTCAAGTATTCTACTACTGAAATTTGTCATAATTGAGTTCCTTTAGTGTATTTTTAGATGACAACAAATCAAATTTAAGTTTGTGTATCTATTAAATGCATATTCTTTATGCATTTAATAGATACACAAACTTAAATTTGATTTGTTTATTGAATGTATACTCTTTCTGTGGAAATTTGGTTGGGTTTTATGTCTTTCAAAACAATAGCAAACTATAATATTAAAAAAAAGACAAAATACATTCTGTATTTGTCTTTTTTTAAATATCTATTATTTATTACATTAGGCTGGTGAAGATCAACTGGTTATGTTCTATCAGTATCTCACTTGGCCAAAATGTGAAGACGTTTCGTTTGAATCCATGTCCAGTTTGCTAAACTTCATTCAAGAAACAGATGTTTGGAGAAAGAAACTTAGCGCAAAAAGAGTTGCATTAGTCTCCAGGTTTCTGTTTAAGAGATTTGGTTTCTTAAGCGCAAAAACAGTGTTGTTTATAATTATCGATCGATGTACTTTTTGATTAAAAATTAAATTATTTTTGTTGATTTCTTTATTTTAATTCGGAATTTTAGTTTGGAAGACAGACAACCTGGTGTTTTTGTTGCACTTAAATCTATTGCAGAAGAAATCGAATCCACTGGCAAAGTGAACATTTTCCGGACAGTTTATACATTACGTCAACAAAGGCTAGGGATGATTCAAACGAGGGTAAAAAGTTCTTTAGATTACTTTTTTTTCATTATTATATTTTGAGTTCGATTTCTTGAAAAGGTTTCTGTTTTGCCAAAACATTTACAATGTTGGATTCTGCAAAGTGTTCTAAATTTGATTTTGCTCAAATAGGCTGATTATGCTCTGATATACACGTGTGCTTTGGAACTTACAAAAAGACTTAAACGAACCAACGAAAGCAACGGAGTCAAAGGTGAACAGTCTTTAACAGGAAGCGAACAAAACAATTTCTCACCAAAAGAAAATACTTTTGCTTCGTTGACCTCTCTATCTAACTCCATCGGACAGACGAATTTAGCCTTTAATAATGAAGAGAACCCCTCTGTCCTAATGTAGTCGTTGAAAACTTTAATGCTGACAAGCAACACCTGGTTTTTACTGCAACTAGAAATGATTCTCTGTTTTAAGATTTCATTTCTGACATTTTAAGTTTTGAGTTTACTCTTAATTTTTATGCCGAAAAATACAAAAAATGAAAATGTTTTGTATATACAATATTTACGTAAATATTTACGTCTGAGTCTTTTTTCGTATTTTTAAATAGCCTTAGGATTATGAACGGGTTTTCAAAGAAGAAGAGCGCTTAAATTTTTTTTAACTGATTGTTGCTGATTGCATGGTTGTCACTAGATGTGCATTTTAAATCGTGGTCTGAAAGTTACCCACAATTACATTTTTGGAAATAGTGTTTTTTCTCCAAATAGAAAGGTGCCAATCAAATTACATTTACATTAAAGAATTTTTTTTTAATTCTATATTTTTTTTTACAACAATCGTTAGCAGCAGGAAAAAACTTAAGTAACTTTCAGACTTCAAACTGCTTTTAAATGAATAATGATATAGTTGTCGTTTACTTAAAATGAAGATATGCATACTTGGTATTAGGGATTGCAATCCCGGAGGTCTTTTTCAATCCCGGGATTTCGGGATTGAAAAATATCAATCCCGGGATCCCGGGATTGAAAAGCAGATACAACATCTATATAGTATTAAGTAAAATAAAAACAGTACATTTAACTAAAAATATATTTATTAAATGAATTTAATTTAACATGTTAATTTTCAGAAGTTAATGTTAAAAAATTATGTTAGAGATAAGGAGATATGTTATGTTTTTTGTGCTTCGAAATGTGACTTAAGGAAGCATAACGCGTCCAAAGTTTCATCACCTAAACGGTTACAAATTTTTGTATTGAACAGTCCAGCGGAAGAAAATGCCCGCTCAGCCTCGACACTTGTCTGTTTCACGGTCATTAAGAAAAGAATAAACTCTTTCTAAATAATCGCCACGTGTACCCCCATTTTTAAGTAGTGTGATTTCTTTTTGAATTTTCGATGACAATGTTTCACGTCTAATTGATTGTATTGGTGATTGTCCTTCTTTAATAACACGATCAAGTTCCTCTTCAATACTTAAAGTATTACTTTAAGACTCAGGTGCCATTTCAGATTCCTCAATCAAATCCAGCATGTCAGACTCAACTGATGCTCTTACTAGAGCAGGATTGGAAGCATTTAATCTATCCACCAATTCTACCGAAAGTTTTCGACATTTAAATGAAGAAGGCACTGTAATTATTTCTTCATCGACTTCAACGGAGTTACGACCGTCATGCAGGTATTCCAGAAGTCCACTCATATCGGCTCGGCGTTCATGCATGTGAGTCATTAAAGCTCTACGCATTTCTTTGCTTGTATCATTGTCAACATCATTTAATTTTGAGCATGAAATTAATAGCAATGTCGGCTGTAAATAGGTTAGAATCTCGACGACATATTGCTTCAACCATTGCTTTAATGGGAACTAAAGTTATAATAGTCTCTGATAATAATGTCACTTCATCATGCGACAGAGTTATAGAATTATTTTGCACTAGTTAAATATCAATTAATGATTTTGTATATAATTTTTTACTTTGTAAAATTGTTTAAGCATTAACAGAAGGCTGCTCCACCATGTCTTGCAGTCCATTATTAAAGACAGCTGTTTTCCAAATTTAGCCTTAACATACTTTTGTAAGATATCGTTCTTGGTAGGTGATCGTCTAAATTTTAGCATTAATTTGCGTACTTTTTTAATGACTGGCCCATAATGAACTTCATTTAGTTCAATTTTAGGTCTTACATTTTCATGGTTGTAGTCCAACAAATCTTTCTCAATGTCCTCATTCTCGGATGAATCACTGTCAGAAATTTCATTCTTAAAATCTGGCTGATTTGCATCGAATTCTCTTTATTTATAAAGAACATCAATTACAGCAAGTTGTGTGCCATGAGCAAAACATAATTGTTGGTTAGCAGGCAGCAACCTGCCAACTTTTTTCATAACACTAGCTCTGTCGGTCATTATAGCCACAATGTCGCTGTATAGATCAAGACAATGGTCTTTAAGTCTTTTTTTCTAATAGATCAATGCATTTTTCTACTGGTATTAAATCTGTTATTCGCACTAAACCTAAACTCCAGAACTGAGTTTAGTCCATGAACATTAATATTCATGTAGCGACTATTTCGAAGTGACGTCCATTCATCAAAAGACAAAGGAAATCTCTCCCCCACACAGAATTCCGTTTTCTTGCAAACTTCGATTTGATGAACTAAACCAACCAAACCTAATCTTATTTTTTTCCTGTACTCTACTACATGATTACGAATTATGTTTGCTGACGTTGGTAGATTTCTGAATCCCATAGCAGTTTGAGCGGCACGTAAGTCTGTTGAAGAACAAATTACATTAAATGAAAGCCCGTCAGACGACGTTAAACGAGCAAGTGTAGCACAAAGTGTTTTATCTTCCCTTTCATAAATCGTATTCTGTTAGTGGCTTAGATTTCTTTTTTGGTGGTTTATTTGGTGTGCATTCTCTGGTAATATGAGGTTGGGTTGGAATTTCGACCTTCACATTATGCACCGACAACATGTGTGTATGAAGTCCTTTTGTTGAGCCACCACCAATTTTTAAAATCTTCTTGCAGTTTGGCAATTTACAAATTGCTGTTTGGCCTTTTTCGTCCCGTAGAAAATATTTCCAAACAGCTGAGTTACTTTTAATTGTAAAATCAAAATATGACATGCTGATTTAATTTTTAATTATACGATTCTACCTTATAAGAAAAGCGCTTTTCTTCAGTTTGAAAAAACTGAATATACTAAATAAGCTATTAAAAATTATTAACCATAGTAACTAAGGTATTAAAAAATCTAACTAATTTAACGCGAATATTTTAAAAGTGTTTACATAAATAACTTTTTACAACGTAAATTTGTATTACATAACGAATTATTATAAAATAAATATAAACCGAATATATAATGATACAAAGTCTGGGTATCACAAGCAAGCATATTATCATAATATTTTTAATTGCTTACAAATCTATTATTTAAATCAGATCGTATTCAATTTTTAAATAGTGTATATGCTAACCAACATGACATAGTGCGAAGATTTTCTCTTTTGTTTTTCTCTAAATCAATCCTTTTCGATATCGTATCTTATTATACAACTAAAAATACAATACTTTTTACAATTTTATAATTAATAAAAATTATTTTATTGATACGCAAAATTTTTGTTATTTTTATATAGAGTAAAATGGGGTCAAATGAAATAGTTAAGAATTTTAATTAATTTTTTTTTAAGAGAAAAAGGTTTTTAATTTTTTTTTTAAAGTTGTTGAGGAATTTGAGCTGTATTTAAATATATACAAATCAAATAAAAAAAGTTTTTAGTTTTTTAAGAAACATTTATTAAATTGAAAAAAAAAAGTTATTTCATTCTACCCCACATTCTGGGAGAATGAAATACGCAAATTTATATGTAATTAAAACAACACTTAATTAAAAAAAAACAAAAAGCAACCAATAATAACAATTAAAAAAACAACCCATATTAACAATTAAAAAAATAACCTAATAAAAAAAACTTTATTCTTGTGATGATGTTGAGTTGTAGAGAGGTACTAGAGGCTGAGCTGAGTTGTCACTTTTGCGGAACTTTTTGGTGCAATAAAACTCAGCGCCTTTAACATATCGCTTTGGTATGCATTTTTGACAAAGCCAAACCTTGCATTTAGAATTTTCACACTGGTACCATTCTATATTTTGACTTGTTGAAGCTTAGCCTAAAACTTTACGGCACTTTTTACACTTGACTTGGTTTGTAGCTATTAATGTTGTTGGAGTCGCTGTTGTTGCTTGGTTTATTTGCTGCTCGTCATTAAAGCTAAGCTTGCGTTGTTTTTTAGCTTGCTTTGCTGCTTTTTTGCTCTCAGCATCTTTTAATCTCTCGAGTATTTCAGGTTTATTGAGACACTCCTCTTCGAACCTTGGTGCGTCTACATTTTTTCGTTTTTTTGTGTCAACGAGTTGAATGCGAAACTTTTGTCTGGGCCACTTAAGCACCAATCTTTGTAGAGACATTTTTTAGATTTTTTGGAGCAGGAAGATTACCAGCATCATTGATGCGATTTCCAACTGTATACTGGATTTTTTTCGAGCGGCTCTGAGTACTGAACTATTGCTTATGGGTCTAATGCTCAACTTATGACTCCAAAATATTCCAATATCTCGAAAAATAAGCAGAACGGAAACATAAAATTAACTCCCGAATGTTTAAACTAGTTTATCGTTTAAGTTAAAAGAACGGGGAGAAGCTAAAAACAAATTTGGATAACCTTTTTCTAACATGTTTTAAGAGAGATGGTTCAGAACGTCTTCCGAGTTGTGCATCTAGCGGGTTGTGCATCTTGCAAATCGTGCATATTTTTGTATTTGATCCTTATTCTTGAAAACGCAGAGAGCTGTCGTATCAATATCCTTTGGAAAAGTTAGGGTTTCTCCTTGGTTGAAACTGCATTATGTTTCATGTTACAACTGCCAGAACAAGCTTAAATGAAGATAAAATTGAAATTCTTCACCAGAAAATTAAACGTTCTGAAGATTGGGGTAGGGTAAAATCTTAAGAGTCATTTATAGTAATGTTTCCGAAAATTGTACAGCAGTTTACCATATCTGCTAAATATTTTCGGAACAAATATTCCAATCTTTTTTACCTATCAAACTTCTTTTCAAATCACCACGGAAACGGAATCATCACGAAAACCCTTGGTAAGTATTACAATTCATTTATTGCTGAAATTTTGCAACACTCAAGATTCGCTGAAAATACTTTTATAGTTAAAAGTGAAAATTGATTTCACTAACAAATACAAATTAGAGCTCAGTTAAACTATATCTTGTTCACTTAAAGAACAGTGATAAATTAGATTACATAACTATTAATCTTAATACCTATTTATCTCCAAATCGTTGGATTAGCTTAGTGAAAAACTAATCATTTCTCAGTTTTCTTGTACTTGCTGTGCAAGTTTTAGCATCTTCTAGCGGAATCAAAGAATTACTGCACATGACAATTTTCTGCCAACTTGGCTACTGCCGAAAAACCTGAGTTCAACTTAGCTTTTCTTTTAGCACTGTCAATAATAACGTTCAGTGTACACAAATTCAGCAGTGATAGTTGAAATGAAGCACAGCTTATCAACGGCTTCAGTTAAGATTAAGTTGAGGATGCAGAATGTAAACCACGAGTATATCCCAATTAAGTTAGCTATAACTAATATGTATTATTCCATCAAACACTTTGTCAAGTTCACCTAATTCGAATCAGCCTCACTTATTCTGCTGTCTAGATCAAATATGATGGCTGACTAACGTATCACTGATGTGATTGCCTCAAAAGACTATACCACCAAATGTTGATTAATACTCTTTTAAATTTGATGAACCTTCAGAAATATTTTCATTTCTTACTTTATTTTTTTTTCAAATATAATTGAAAGTGAAAATTCTTTCGAGAAAATTGAAAAATAGTTATCTAAAACATATAAATACAAAATCAAATAAAAAAGCTTTACAGTACTAGAATTCTTCGCTAGATGAGTAGCTGACCTGCTGAACCAACATTTGATGCATCATAAAGATGGGTTGGGGTAAAAACATCAGAACTAATAATTTTGTCAACAGAATTTATAGCATCAGACTCGTTTTTACAAATAATAAAAAAAAACTTTTTTTTAATCTTTGCTTATAAGTAACAATACAGGGTGTTCGTAAAGTCGGTTTAAGTCTTTGATTAAAAATTCTCCTCATTAAAATAATTTATCCATTTAAATAGTAATATATGTTTTAAAGCTTAATTCTAGGAAAATTAATTTCAGAAAAAAAAAGAGCTACCAACTATCTCTTGAAAAGAGAACTAAAGCTGTTCTCTATGCCAAATTCGAGAGTTCTGAGCAAGTTCAGCGAGAGTGGAGAAAACAGCTCGGCACGCAGCCATCCTCAAACCGGCGATTCTAAAGTTGGTTGACAAGTTCAAGGGGACAGGCAGCGTTCATGGTTCAGAGATATCGGGCCGGCCTCGCTCAGCTGTGACAGAAGAGGCAGTCGAAAGAGTGACTGAGGAACTCGTAAAAACGAGCTATCTCTTAATTCGAAAGGGCGCTGCAGCTCTAGGCATGAAACAGATCAGCTATTACAATGCCATTAAAGATTCAGGCCTTCGACCCTTCAGACCTAGCAAAGTCCAAGAGCTTAGTGAATACGACTTTGATAAACGAGTGCAGTTTTGTGAAAGATTATTGGAAAATTTTTCCAAAACCCTGGTATGATTGACAAGATTTTGTGGTTGAATGAGAGCCAGTTTACTTTGAATGGAGTTATAAACTGTTACAATAGCTGCTAATGGGCCTACTCTAACCCGCATGAAATATTCCAGGTTGGGACATCTAAAGAAGGACTAATTGTATGGTGTGGAATGACTTCAGGTGGATTTGTTGAACCATACTTCTTCGATGGTTCTGTCACTGGCGATTCCTATCTGGAAATGTTTAAGACAAATGTACGGCCTAAAGTTAAACAGCGTTAATCTACTTTTAACAGGATAGGGCGCCTTCCCACTATTCACTTGTAGTGAGAGAGTGGATCGATCAAAAGTTCCCTGGTCATTGGATTGGCAGACGAGGTCCTATCGAGTGCCCTGCGCGTTCTCCTGACCTAACTCCACCAGACTTTTTCCTCTGGGGCTACTTAAAGGGTATAGTATACAGGGACAAACCCTCTGCACTTGTTGAGCTACGCAGCCGAATCGAGCAAGCCTGTGCGGAGCTACAGCCATCGATGTGCAAGAAAGTATGCAGAAGTGTACCTCATCGATTGAAAGTATGCAGAAGTGTACCTCATCGATTGAAACTCTACATAACAGCAGAAAGAGCTCATTTCGAAAATTTTCAATAATTATATATACTATCGATAATTCTACTTTAAAATAAAATATATGTAAACCAATTATCTTATTTCTTCATCTAACTGTATTTCATCAAAGACTTAAATGGACTTTACAAACACCCTGTATAATAAAATCTTTAATGATTCAAGTTATTCTAATGAGAAAATATTGCATTTTTAAATGCGATTCCTTTTTTGTTTGGTTTTATCTATCAATTATTTCGAAAATTTTGTTTCTATTTGCTTTATAAATATATACCATTTACTTTTGCCTCATTAGGTACTGTCTTCGAAAATGATAAAAAAGGGTATTTTGAATAGATGATATGTGGGTAGTGTAAATGTCTTTAGTCCCTTAACGCGAAATGCAACCATGTATCATGTGTTTAAGGCCAGCAAATATTTAAAATCACAAAATTTTTTAAGTAATTACAAAAAGACAAAAGCAACTTTTTATCGAATACTAAGTGAATATTATGAATATTACTAGAAAATGTGCAAAATTTGTGAAAATGTGCAAAACCCTTCTCCCTCTTAAATTTCCTTTAAGAACTAATCATCAAGTTGAACACTTTTCTTGTCTGCAGCAATATACAAATAAATGTCTTCAACTATGATGTAACAGTTTCATGGAAAATGCATATTCTAGTTTATCACATTCTCTCCTTCGTGGAACACAATAACAGTAGATTAGAAAATTATGCAGAGCAATTTGATAAGGCTGTTCATTGCAAAGTCAAAAAATCGTGGTTGAACTATAAAAGAATCAAAGAATACAAGAAATATGGGGAGAAACTTAAATCTGCTGTAGTGAAATTCAATTTTGTTTGATGGGAGTCCTATTTACGCTTCAATTTTTAAAAATATTTGCAGAGACCCTTTGTTTAACTAAATCAACACTTTAAACCAAGGTAAAACAGGTTTTTCAGAAGTTTAGTGGAAAATGCAACCTATTTTAGTGTCCACAAATGTTATAATCTTGGTTGATTGTTCTGGGCGACTTATATCTTGGTGCAATCGAGAAAGACTGAAAACTAGATTGAAGTTTTAACAAAATGATTTTCTGTTCGATGATCTTTGAAAGCACTTGAATCAGTTCTTTTTTAGTTATGAGCATGTCTTCTATCGTTATTTCGATGCGTCTGAGGTCGTAATTCTGAGATACCAAACAAATAAAGTTGTTCAGTTACTTTAAGAAATTTGCTATTGTCATAAGGTTGAATTTTAAAACTGTTCCCTAGCAATTGCAAATTTTGTGCGTCCAAAAGACTAGCAACATATTACGCCGTCTAATATCTATTGCTAGTACTTTTCTTCGTCTTTTCGCTGACTTATTTTGACACATTTTCAACCAAAAGTGCTTATAGGCATGGTAAAGCTATAATTGCGAGATGTTCAATTATCTCTTGCATGTAAACCACTAAATTATCATTTATTCTTTTTTAACGATTCTGCTTTTTCAATTTGTTGAATCCTAACTGGTTTTGCAATAAACATAAAGTGAAAAAAGTATGAAGATGATGCTAAAAGAATTATTTATTTTTTCTTGAACATTTATCAAGATCGAAAGTCAACAACCACGCTCTTCAAAGATGAACGATGTAAAAAGAGAACAAAAAGGTATTGAAACTTTATGCGGATAGAGAAACGTTATGGGGTAGAGTTGAGCATCTTTTGCATGTAGGGGTAAAATTATCTTTATAATTTTCAGTTGTTCCATATCCGGTACCAGTTAAATAATTCTACATAACTGTCGGTTACTGTGAGATTGAGTGAGACCATATAAATATGAACAAAAAAAATGACTATGTGACAAAACAGAGAAATCCACCAGCTGTACCTAACAAAAGACCACTGGAATGTTTCTTAGCGTCGTGCAAGAGAAGTGCAAACAGAAATATGACACATTTTGAAATATGACACGCTTTAAACAAGAAGTATGACACATTTCGAAGAAGGATCTTTGATTCATCCGCTTTTATTACTTCTTCAATAACTTTTGAGCGTTTCCTTTGAATCCAATCTTCGCTATTAAAGGTTGTCCGTTGCATTTAACCTGTTAATTTTGACTTTAAATTGTTCATCTGTCAAGCCTATATTGGCATCTTTTTAAAACGTAGGAGTCGAAGCATCAGTAGATTTAAGTTAACTAATGAAGATAATAAACTAATGAAAAGACATGCTGTAATTGTAGTATTAAAGGCAGAGCTTTGCGATTTACAAATCGCACAATTTCTTAAATTCACCCGATCTTTTGTTTTTAAAGTTCGCAAGGAGTTAGAAGAAAATGATGGTGATTGTAATCAAGCTGCAAAACGTAAAAAGCACGAGCAATGGTCAGACACAACTAGAACACCTGAATATATTCATCAAGTTCAGAATATTGTTGACGAGAGCCCTCAAAAGTCAATGAGGTCAATCGCAAAAAAACCTGGGTGTTTCAGAAGCCACAATTCAAAGGACTGTTCATGAAAATCTTCACTACAAGTCTTATGTGATGAGCAGAGACCAGTTTATGTCTGAGACTACCAAAGCTAATTATTTGATAAGATTGATAAGTTCAAAAGAAATAACAGATGGGTGTGTAATAACTCTTGTAAAGTTCCAAAAGTCATGCACACAAAACTTCCTGCAACTGTTATGATTTTTGGGGTTGTTAGCAACGAAGGACATGTGATGCCACCATACTTCTTTCCGCAATGACTAAGAGTCACTTCTGCCGCTTACATTGACGTCTTGGGTACTGTTGTTAAGTCTTGGACTGATAGAGTAAGAAATGGAAGGTCCTACATTTTTCAACAAGACTCTGCACCAACACATAAGGCTCAAAACACTCAGGAATGGTTGGCGGACCATTTTTATGATCACATCACTCCAAACATGTAGCCTCCAAATTCTCCAGACCTGAATCCGTTGGGTTATTATGTGTGCGGCGTCGTTGAGAGAGAGATTGATAAACATCCCCACAACACCAAAGATTCTCTGAAAGATTCCATTGTCCGAGTAATGGACAACATATACGAGGGCCATCTCAAGCGCGCTTGTAGTCTGTTTAGGTCTCGAATCGAAGCTGTTATTAAAGTAGAGGGTGATTTCATTGAATGAAATTATTAAACAATAGTTTATCTTATATTATTTGTATAGTTGATTTTGATTAAAAATATACCTGAACCACTCCCAGGGTATGCTTAGCAAAAAGCAGCAAAAGATACCTATAACGATATTTCTGCGCCATGAAAACATATCCCATGGAGAATCAATGTAGCAAATAACGAATGCCATGCATTCTCCACTAACCAAAAGCAACCCGGGCATTCACTAAGTTTTATTTTATCTAAAACTGATGCTAAGCTGGGTGTAACTATATTTCTTTTGCCCTTTTTTCAGAATTATAGACTTACACCTACCCAGATTTCATTGTCAGACTGGCAATCTAATTGATAATTCCAAAGTGTTGCATTAGTTAGATTTCTCATTACGCTGATTTTGAATTAATAATACTGAAGTTTTTATGAAAACTTTATTATTATTTACAACCACATGGAAACTAAAATTCAAATTTAAACAAGAAATTTAACATTTTTAATTCACTTTTGATTTTATGTAGAAGCAAAATTGAAGTAGCAAATATAAAGAAACAAGTATGTAACAGCTAATAGGTAGTATAAAAACAGTTAGACTAAATTACTTTTAAACTTATAGGAACAAAGAAGGAATGTGCCGAAACCATTATTTAAAAGTCCAAAACAAAGACCATCCTAAGCAGCACACACTATAGGAAATGTTGAACTTTACTTTATCACCACAAGATGGATTTTTTCAGGTGGCCGTGAGCAGAGACCACTTATTTTATTGGAGTGCCCATGAAATTTGTTATTCAAATTAGGTATCTAAGAGGCAAGGGGTATACCCAAAGTTCTAATGTTCTGATACTGGTATCGAATGAGGATGACTTTCAAGAAAATAGGTTATTTGGAGCGAGCAAAACCTCGCCCCAACCCCTAACTGCCTTCTCTCTAGAACTATGTCTCCTTAAATCATAACTTTTTTTTTTTGGTAAAAAATTGATCAAAGTTAATCGACAGATTTCAAAGTCATCAAAACGTTTCTTTTCGAGTGAGATTTATAGCCGTGCAATGTTTAAAAGTTATTTACGCCCTGAAATAATTTTAAACAGTCGTAACTTCTAAACAAAAAAAAAATTTTTGGCACATGAACTGTGTTCTCCACATTTTCTTCTTTGCCAAAACAAGTTGATATCCTGATCATTGGATTAAAGAGCTTGTTTGGTCCAGTAACCTAACTCTACAGATTATAAGAAAATTAGAAAAAAATGCCACAGAAGTTCATGTTTGTTTAATGAATTTATGTCGCAATTTTACAATTTAACTATTGAAAATAGTCGCTAAGTGTTTAATGACTAATAGCAGTTTATTTTCTTCCAAACTTAAAATCTATTTATCATTCCGAACACTCCACCTTTCATGTCAATGAATTTGATAATATGTTGCTCAAAGGATTTCTATAGTTCGTAGAGAACTGCTGTAAATCTTTGATATATCTAAAACTTAAAGATTTTCAAAAGTAACTTTGAACTATTTTTTTAAAAATAATCTAAGTTCCTCTATGTATTTGGCAGCGGGAACTTCATGACTAGGCGCCTGTTTTTAAGCAGCTTATTGCGAGAATTCCCTTCCAAATGATGGGCAAATTGTGTGCAGTTCTTAAAAAAAAGATGAACAATAAATATCAATAAAAACAAATAACAGAAACTTTTTTTGTATTAAAAATTGGGGAACTGGTTTTACAACATAGAAAGTTAAGTCTGCATCTACACTAAAAAAAAATAAATAAAAAATAAAAAAACTTTGATTAACTTGGTATAACTCTCTTTACTTTCCATTCAAACAAAATTTCAGAGGATTTATGATTAACTTTGTATGAATCTCTGCAGCTTTCCATTGAAAATTTCAGAGGATTTATATCTATACTGTAAAAGCTGCTTTGGTTTTCATAACTGTATAGAATGTTGGTCGAGTAATTGCTTAGAAATATATTTACACACTCTTTCTTTTGGTTTTGTTTCTTTTGCTACTTTTTCACCACCATTATCCTTACAAATCTTCTTTCTCAGTTTTTATTTCTATCAAGCATTGATTTGTTACACCAAATATATGTTAATCCAAGTATTACAACAAGTGAAACAGCTGGTAAAATAGTGAAGTTGAGTTTATCTTTTTAGGTGTTGTTTGTAACACAAGGTTCTTACTTTAACTTTTGTGTTTGCTGTTTAAACAAAAAAAGTTAAATTCAATACAAAAATATGCAAACCAAATGAGAATGTAACTTAAAAAAGTATAAAGGAGATTAATTATACGATAAACCTTACAACTTTACAAAAACTTGAAATATTCATGCTTTTAAGTTACCTCTGACATGTCACTCGAGATATCAACAATGTCGCTTTCATTACTACTATAATAATAGTATTGTTCATTTGGAATTTGTGCAATCGCTGATTTGTTCAATTGAAGGGCAGAAATTGTTAGTAGCCAATTACTTTGAACTAAATTTATAAAATGTACAAGAACATGCTTCAAATACGAAGTGCTTTGGATGGTTTCAACTGCTTTATGTACATCTGTGTTTTTCTAAATACACGTAAAAGTTGGACGGTTGTTAAAGGTATGCTTCATAATTACTTTGAAAACTAAATGAAAAAAACAAAACAAAAGTTGAAAAGATAAGAAAAAAGAAGTTAAAAACAATAACCATTTTTCAACACTCACAAAGAATTTTCTAGTTGTCTCTAAAAGCTTATATTCGTAATATCAAAAAAAGCTGGGGTGTCATCTTGTTTATGAGCTTCATTGAACCAATAATTCCCTTCGATTCTTTGGTTAACGCCCCTTCCATATCTTTTTGTTTGCATTTATGATAACTTTGCTTTAATAGCTTTTACATAACTATGGCCTAAAAAAAAAAATAAAGAAAACAACGTTAGCTGAGAGTAGTTAGAAGCACAAAGTATTTTAAGTCGTCCTGGTACGAATACGGATAAAGTACGATTTATAACTCGACACAAGTTAATTGACAAGTAAATAAAACTAGCATTGAAAAAAATTACTAAATTTATCAACAATTAACTTGCAAAATTAACATGAGCAGAAAATGATAATTAAGTTAAAATAATATCACTTTAGGTGAGAATATATATAAATAGTATATATATATATATGTATGCATGTATGTATGTATATCAAGTTGGTTTAACACAAACAACAATGCTATAAAGAACTTTGTGACGCAACTTACATTGAGTTACATTGTATATTGAGTTCTGATTATTTGCGCAGATGACTCCGTAGCTTCTTCAAAACTTAAGTGGTGCTACTTAAGTGGTGCAACCTTAGCACTGGTACGAGTTAAGCAACCTTATTATATATGTATGATTATATAGTGTTATGCATATGTCATTTTATGTTGCGTTACCTATATTACATTATCTGTAGCTATCTTCATGATAATATTATAATGACTTAAAATTGAAATGATAACACAATATCTAATTCTCTGCACATAAAACATCTTTATGCCTGTCTAATTTTCTAACTCTTTTTTGTTATTTTTTTTTGTTTTTTGGTTAGCTACTTTTTTTTGTGGTTTGTCTTTTGTTTGTTTTCTATATTTTTTTGGTTTGCCTATCAACAATCAATATTTAAGCTTTGAAATTTTTGCGCTGTAAGTGTAAATCAAAAGAAAAATTTAAATGAAATTAAAACCGACTGTATAAATAAAAAAAAAAACCTTTAAAAAATTCAAACTTTAAAAAATATCGAAAAAATTTGTCTTAAGTCTTATGTATAGTACTGCATAGCGCAGTTTCTTAAATAACAAAAAATAAATTACAAGTTTTTAGTTCAGTCTTTTGAATGAGGATGAAAAACTTTCTCCTGTATTCATTATTATTTTTTCACCTCAATGATAGAGCACACCATCTCGATTTGCTGTTAATTTTGATATTAGAGCATAAAACCACTCAGTTCCATAAAAACGATAAGAAAGATACTTAAAAAATTTTAAAACTGTTAAAAACGGATTCTAACAGTTGTATTATTCGGAAATTTTTTGCATTAGTTTCCAAAAGTCAGATGGGCACAAGAAAAAGTTCATTGGTTTAAAAATTATCTTTACCATGTTTAAATATATTGGAACTGAATAAATTTTAATGTATACAAAAGTTATATAAAATAACAATTTCACGGACACGGAGTAGCAATTGAATTCAGTGGAATGACAGTTAATCACGCAGAAAATCTTTCAATTCCACCTTAAAAAAACTTTCTCCGTTTGAATGGCAGCTTCATAAAAAATAACACAGAGAAAAAGAAAGACGAGAAAGAAATAGATTTTAAATACAAACTTAGAAACTTTCTGAATTTACAACTACAGACAAATTAAATAAGATCTAAAAGATTTTGTGGCTGAAAGTTTTATTATGATAATGAAAACTCTGCATAACTTCTAGGAGATATTGATTCTTATCAGTGTTAGTAAAAATTAAGATATGTCAAGGTAAGGTTACCATCACTTACAGGGATACATATCCTGATGAATAAATTATTGTTTCTAAGTTTATGTTATTCAAAAAAAAATCATCATACATGACTCTAACAATTTTTAAAGTCTTCTAGGTAGCCTCCTATATCCCACTAGGTAGCCTCCTATATTCCATTTCGCCGTGCTGTTGGTAAATCCAATGTTTAAAAATATAGTCATTCTAGGCTTTTTTATTTCAACCTAGAAAGACCAACTTGACAGAAGAAACAGTCATGCATCTGATCACGAGTTTTTGTTCAAAAAAACCTGGTAATGTCTCGTCTTTTCTATCCTCTTTTCTGTGTTATATTGCAGTTCTGCAGGACTCGTAAATCCTCTATTGTATGCGCGAATCACATGTATCAATGTTTGTGTGGTACGAATGGCAAGATCGTTCTGCTTATCAAGCTGTTAGCAGTCTCTTTGTATTTTTTAGAAACAATACACATTCTTACGGTGGTCTTGATAGCTTTTAGCCTGGTTTGGCTAAAAACTTGGAAAAAATTTTTTCACTTTATTTGTGTAACTATTCCTTGAGAAAAAGAAAACTTAATTTTTTTACCCTATCAAATGTTTAAAAAATGTTTAGTAAAGCTTAAGAAATGATGCTTACATTAAAGGTTTTTTACTGACAGAGTTGAATTGAGCGCACTGCAATTTAGAAAGCAAGACTTAAAAAACGGAGATTTGAGATTACTAATGCACTTAAACTTTCATTAGACAACTTTCAATTTGATTTAAAGAGAAAATTTGAACTTTTTGTATTTTCTTTTTATCTGAATCAGTTTACAAAATATAAAAAGCCATAATTTGAATGACGTGCACTTTTAAAGTTTTTTGAACAGAAAAGTTGACTATATATAACAACTTTCTGGTACTAAGATACCCCCTAGCGTGAATATATTAATGTTTTCAATTTAAAACGAAGTTCTATATAAAAAGAGCAAAAGTAAGTATGATATTTTTAATATCTAAAAGATGGCAGATTAATTACCACATTTTTTAAACAAACTTTGTTTTGAATCTTCTGAAACAAAGTCCTGAAATATAAGTGCAATCAAGCTAAATGCTTACCCACATGTTGTTGCTTTCTTTCACTGATTTCGGTTTTGGAGACTGTTAAACTGTACTGTACTAAAAGATTCAAAAGTAACTGTTTTCTGCAGAAAAAAAAGCATTTAAAATTTTGCATCAACGGATCCTCGGATGTGTATACATCATAGATGTGGCGCTCCTGGATTAATAAGCTACATTATGATCATTCATTGACTACATTGATCAATCGTTGAAGAAACCTTTCCAACTTTCGTCAAACTTTTTATCACCATTAAATTTTAAAATGGAGTCGTTTTATATACCTCCACTGATCTTGCCTAATTTTAACAGATTTTTCATCTGAATTGATTATTGCGTAAGTTTCTTATACTTGAAATCATTGTTGCTCGTTGATTTGAAGGACCGTTTATATGTTACGTCATTTTGCATTTAAATGTTGCATAGCATCTGCAAAGTCGTTATCGATGTTTCAGTTTCTAAATCGACATTTTCTTCATACTCTTTATATTTTAGTAGCACAAATACTCGTATAACCTCTTTTTGTGTGTTACCTAATTTGTTACATAAAACCCTTATTTTTTCTTTACTTGGAAGTACATCCTCACCAAGAATTTCAAACAGCTGATGTGTTAATCAAATGAATGAAGGTTTGAAACCTTCATTCATTTAAAAGAGAATATCAACAGCTGATAAATATTCAAATTGGTTTATACAGCTCATATTTTTTAATTCCAAAATATTTAAGATCTTTTTGGTCATACCCTGTCTTTGATTTTTATTTAAATTGTTTAAAAAAATTTGTTTTGGATATGTTGTTGCTCCTTTACCCGAGTGGCTAACATGTTTACAAATTCAAATTATTTATTGCTTTTTAAAATCATTTTTTAAAGTTATTTAAAAGCAATGACAGTTTATTTTTAAAAATGAACACAGTAAAGAAAAGGTTTTCAATTACTTTCTGCTAAAGCTTCATCTTATGAGCTAAGTGTGTTATACAAATAACATTTTTTTTAGTAAAATTGTTTATATTGCTTGTAAGCAATTATAGTAAAAAAGGCAATTTAAGCCATGTTGAGTTTATATAAGGGAAATAGTATGAAAGGTGAGGGGAGGGGAGGGAGGGGAGGGGAGGGAGGGGAGGGGGGATCTTTTTTTTTTAAAGTTACTTGATTTTTAAAAAATACATTTCTCCTATTATATTTAGATGATGGTAGGTATTGTTCGTAATTAATTGAATAGATCTAAAACAATATCAAGTGTAAAACTGCTAATGTAATCTCTTCAACCGTTAAGGTGGCCATACACTATAATTTAGAAAAGAACAGTAATTTTTTCTGTTGTCTACCATATGTTTTACAATACGTTTTAGACAACGAAATTTTCTGAGAAAAAAAAATATGACCAAAATTTACTCAATAAAAATAATCACAAATTTTGATATAATAAACACAAACACGTCGAAATCTGAAAAACAGATTATACCTGCAATTTTGCGACGCGAAAATATTCAGTAGAGAAACACCAAGTTTCTGCTGCGTGAATGGAGAAATTTGATTACAACCACCTGAAAGCACCTTCTTAAGAATCTCTATATTGATGGTTAAGAAAGTTCCAGAATCGAAATACTAAAAATATAAAAACTGCAACGCCGGCTTATAATAACTTTCTATAATAACTTAACGCTCTATAATAACTTTCGGAGCCAATTTGTTCCACCCCAATAGAAATAAAATCGATAGTGCATTCGGCTGAAAATCAGTTCTCCATGTATTTAGCTGAAAAGTAGATCTCCAATTATAATACTTAAAAATCTGAACTCACCGAAATCAATAAAAGACTGCAGTTTCCAATCAAATTAGCCTATAGTTTTACAATTAACAAAGACCAAGGACAACTTTAAGACATTCAGGCATCAACCTTAAAGACTCCTGCTTCATTCGCGGTCAGTTTGAAGCTCGAGAAATATGTACCTATATACCCCGGCTAAAAAATTGAAAAATATTGTTTATAAACAAGTAATATAAATATTCAGAATATACTTTCGATATAAGCTATATCTCTTACATATTGTTTATCTCTTACATATTGTTTATCCATTTATTCTAACTACCACATAATCTCATATTAACTCTCTGAGCGATCAGGGATCACAACTAATTATAATCATATTTAAAAATGAGGTTTTATTATGTTAAAATTTCCACATTTTAAAAGTTACGTTTAAAAAGTATTTTAGTTTTTTAGTTTTCTAATTTACTTATTAGTTGACTAATTTACTGTTTTTGTTCTTCCGATTATCCAAGCACTTTTTTTCTTTCTCACATTTTTTATAAGCTACCATTATGATAAGATTAGCTGTGATTCTACTTATTTCAATGAAAATATTTGTTTTTAACTTATCCCGCTCAAAGTTTAATTTTTGCTTGACTTGTTTGCGCGGGTGAATATTTAATATATATTCTTTAAGCGTTTGTAATTTTGTAATCAATTGTACGTCTTTAAGTTTTCTAATTTACTTTTGTCGTTAGAAATTTACACTTGGCGATGTTTTAAGCTGTAAAGGGATGAATCTACAACAAAGTTTATTGTTTTTTAGTTGTTTAAGCAGTTTGTTAAAAGCAGTGCATAAAGTATAAATGCTTTCGAGTTTTTAAAAACTGAGTTGTATTGTACCACTTTTTCTCCGGAACTTAAAATTTGGTGTGTTTGAGATCACCGTCCAATTGAAGTACTATGAATCACACTAGAGTGAAAAACTTTACCAAACTACTTGGCACCTTCACATTATGGTCTTCAATTTGTGCTGTTACGTTAACTTTTGAAATAAGGTGTAAACTATCTAACATGCGTGCAGTACTTTAGGAATGGCATGTCTCATTATTAAGAAAATGAATATGCTGTCGATCTGGTGACAGATGGAGGACGGCCAAACACATTTTATCAAATATTAGAGACAGGTATGATAATTTTTGGTTTGAATAATCCAAACTTAGATCCACTAATTTCTTCAGCAGGTTGTGTACACTTGCAAGAGATGTAGATCTCACTAATGTTGCAAAAATGCGATCTTTTTGACATATCTTAATTTTTACTAACAATGATGACATAATCTTTTTTTTTGCCTAGATGTTATGGAGAGTTTTTATTAACACAATAAAACTTTCAGCCAATAAGTTTTTTTTAGATCTTGATTAAACTTGTTATGTAGTTGTAAACTCAAAAAGTTTCTTTGCTGAACTCTCTTTTTGCCTGGGTTATTTTTGAAGATGCTGGGAAAGTTCAAGCTTATCTAAAGAGGAATTTAAAGATTCAACTGGCATTTATAAACTGTTTTGTAAAAATCTTTCCCCAATTTCAAATACAAAAAAAAGAGAAGAATTTCTATTGTTTATTTCTCTTGAATTTCTATAGTTTGTTTCTTTTCTTGTTCAAGTTTTTGTAAGAACTGTACATGATTTAAACAAAGTGCTGGCATTCATGATTTGTTACATGATTTTTTTCAGCTTTTTAAAACTTTCGTTTTTAATTTTTAAAATCCTTTTGTAATCATTTTGAAGGGCTAAGGAAAGATTTTAGTTTTATCTTTTTTAATCAAAAATGAAAATCATTTAGAATTTAAAACACTTGCAAAAGTAAAAAGTGATGATTGGAAATCTTTACAAGTTTGTTGTTTTCATATCCTATTTTGTTAAAAACCCTATCGTAAAAGATGATGGTGATAGGTTAAATGTTTATGAAACAACTTGGAAAGATCAATTTGACGTTGGTCTCAGAAATCTTGATAATACTGAAAATATTCTCAAAAAGAAAGAAAATGAAAAGCAGTTATCAGCAAGAAAAACGCTGAAAAGATTGTAAGTAACGTTTTGTTCTTGCTTTTGATATTGTTATTTATTTATTTTTTTTCCATTTATTGGTAGATATTGGATATTGTGGTTACTACTAGATAGTGCCGGTTCTAGCGCATTGAGCCTTTTCCCATACTTAAGGTTGATACCTTTGATGCGTTGACTTAGCTTTTATTCAAAAAAATCTGTTTAGAAGTTCTAAAAAAATTTCTTGCCGCAATATATTTTTGTGATGATTCTTTTTGTTAAGTTCTAAATTTTTTTTCTTGTTGAAGTTTTAAAATATTTTTTGCCATGATTATGTTGTTATAAAAAATTTCTTACCGCAATGATTTAAATCTATTTTGGAGGTCTGCTTTTGTAATGTCCAATAGCCAAGGTGTGAATACCGTCTTCCAAAATGAATCTTTTATCGTCGTTAGCGCTGAGAGCGACTTTGTTGATTTCTTCGGTGTACATGTTGTGAAGATGAGATCGGATGACGTTCATGGTTTTGAGCTGTTCTTTCTTATCCATTAAGCAGTCGTAGTAATCTTTGTGATCTAATTTATTTTTAACTACATTTTTCTGAACTCCTTTGCATCTTTTGTGTTCTTTTTCTTTTTCTTCGTCTTCTTTTTTAAGGATCTTGTAAGAGTAGAGTTTAGGTCTAAGCCCAACAAACTCTTTAATTTGCTTTCCTCCGGTTTCATCCTTGAACATGCCGATGACCTTTTTATTTAAGCCCACTTTGAACCCAACGTTTTGAACAGCAGGATGGTTTTTATCAAATTCGCTCGTGTCAAATTTGCTTTCAACATCATCAGCAATGTCTTCGTAAAAATCTTCCGTTTTGATTTCGTAAAAGAGCGAGTCTGTATCGGTCATTAATAATTTTGCTCGATAACCGTATTTAGGCTTCATGTAGTCGTAGTTGTGCTCAAACATGAGAGTTTTGCTGATGTCAAGGATACACATTCCCAAGTAAACAGGTTTATCATAAAAGACTTCTGTTTTCTTCATGTGAACCGCAATTAAGTTTTCATCAAAAATGGTGTTTCAATCATATTTAGGACTTTTGGATAATTTTAAGGCTTCTTTTTTAGTGGTGACAAGTTTAATATCAACATGCTTGCAACGGACGACTGATGCAAGGCCTTTACCTGCTCCTGTTAATGAAAGACCTATCGTAGTTAGGTTTGTTCGACCTCCTGTTAAAGTTTCTGTGAAACCTGCAAAAGTACGGTTTGTTGTTGGACCTGATGTAACACCTGCTCCAAGGCCTGTTTCAAGCGACTTGATTTCATTCGGACCTGCTCGCTTGCAAAATCGGGTAACAAGAGCTGAACCATCCATCCTTGACACACCTGTTACCGATTCAACAAACGTCATTACACCTAGACCGGTTCCAGCACCAAGACCTGGGTTGTTTTCAAGAATTGCAACAACTGTCTACAACGGTTTCAACAAAATAAATGCTCTCGTTGATCATTCATTCCGAATAAGGTGAAAAATGCAATGAGCAGCGTTAGAAATGGAGTGGAAGAAACGATAAAGTCTCTCAAAGACGTTGTATTTGGTAGACCTGTTCCCGCTCCAAGACCTTTTAAAATAAAGTTTAAAATGACTGAGCATTCAGCGGAGCGTGCTGTTAGACAATTTTCTTACGAACCTTCCGTTCGATATCAAGACCTTGCAGCCTTTTTTAACTTGGTGAGAGAGTCTGTGATCAAAGTCATTAACTGGTGAAGAAACTACTCGAACGGCTACTTTTTCTTCCAACTCGGAAATTATTCTGGGTGCTACGAATTTAAAAAAGTTAATGGGTGAAATGGAAGAAAAAGTATTGGAACGTAGTGTTAAATACAATAAGTTGGGATCCAATTGCAGAATGTCTAAGATTTTAAAAATGGATATAAACTTTATTGATTACGTGCCTCTCAGCGGCGGATCCTACATCGATCTTCCTACTGAACTTAAAAGTAAAAAGGCGATCATCAACATGGAAAACAAAGACGATCAATGCTTTAAATGGGCGGTCACCAGAGCGTTGAATCTGAAAAATAGAGACAACAAAAGAATTAACAATGAGCTCATTAAAAAATCGGAAGAGCTCAATTGGGAAGGAATTAAATTTCCTATTGATTACCATAAAATCGGCAAGTTTGAAAAAATAATCCAGACATTAGCGTTAACGTCTTTTGCTATATGGATAAAAAACCTCACCCTTTGCGAAGATCTGAATTTTTGAATCGAAAGCATTGCGTTGATTTGCTGTATATTTCAAACGAAGACACTGACCATTATTGCCTCATTAAAAATTTCAGTCGGATGCCGGTTCTTCAGCATCAGCTCGTCAACACAAAAAATATTTTTGCAGAAATTGCCTTCAAGGTTATGACCAAGAAGAAAAGCTCCAAATTCATCAACCTTATTGTTATGATAACGCTCCAGTAAGAATCGAACTTCCTAAAGAAGGGACAACCGTTGAGTTTAAAAACTATAAAAAGTCTATGAAAGTTCCATACGTCGTATATGTCGACTTTGAAAGTTTCATCAAACCCATCGATGACAAGACTAAATATAATAACGAAGAGTCTTACACCAAAAAATATCAAAAGCACATTCCAAGCTCCTTCTGCTACTACATCAAATGCTTCGACGAAACCATTTACAAAAGAAAACCTGTCACGTACACAGCAGAAAGCAATGATGACGATGTGGCGCAAAAGTTTATAGACAGCCTTGAAACAGAACTTATAAAAATTTGGAACGATAGCGATTTACTACAACATCGCTGGAGTAAAAAGAAAGTGGTAACTGATGAGGATGAAAAGAATTTTAAAGATGCAACACAATGTCACATTTGCAAAGAAAAACTTGAAAACAATAAAGTCTTAGACCACTGTCATTTAACTGGAAAGTACCGAGGAGCTGCGCACAACGCTTGCAATAAAAAATATCAAATTCCAAAATTCATACCTGTCATTTTTCATAATTTGTCCGGTTACGACAGCCATTTGTTCATCAAGAAATTGGGTGGCAAACTCAATTGCATCCCCAACAACAATGAGAAATACATCAGCTTCTCAAAAAAAATCAAAGTGAGAGAATTTATTGATAAGAAAGGTAAACTAAAGGAAGATTCATGTCCTTCAAGTTAGACAAACTGTCTAAAGATCTAAACGACGACCAATGCAAAAACGTGGCTATGTACTACTTTGGAAAAAAGTTTGACTTGTTAAAAAAAAAGGCATTTACCCTTACGAATGGGTGGACTCCATTGATAAGTTCTCTGAAACAACATTACCACCTATTAAAGCATTTTATTCCAAACTAAACGATGAACCAGCAGAAGTGAAAGACTATGCACATGGTCAGAAAGTTTGGAACGAATTTGGATGCAAAACGTTTAAAGATTATCATAAGCTGTACAACAAGTCTGACGTGCTGACACTTGCTGACATTTTCGAAAATTTCAGAGAGGTGTGCCGAACCTATTACGGTCTTGACCCTCCTTGGTATTACACCTCCCCTGGTTTGGCTTGGGATGCTATGTTAAAAATAACTAAAATTAAATTAGAGCTTTTATTCGACCCTGACATGCTTCTCGTGATTCAAAGAGGAATACGCGGTGGAATCAGCATGATCTCCTACCGACATGGAACTGCTAATAACAAATACATGGGCGACTCGTACGATCCTTCACAACCATCAAAATTCATCCAGTATTTAGATGCTAACAATTTGTACGGATGGACGATGAACAAAAATCTTCCCGTTGGAGGATTTAAATGGATGTCTAAAGACGAACTCACCAATTGGAAATCCATGCCATGCATTCTTGAAGTCGATTTAGGTTACCCCGATCACCTTCACGACAAACACAACGATTACCCTTTGGCTCCTGAAAGAATGACCATTGGGAAAGTAGAAAAGCTGGTTCCTAATTTAAACAACAAAGAGAAATACGTCGTCTATCATGAAAACCTAAAACTCTATGAACAAATGGGTTTAGTCATTACCAAAATTCATCGAGGGATCACCTTTAGAGAAGAACCTTTTATGAAAATTTACATTGACCTCAACACCAAAAAGAGAACAGAAGCTACCTGCGAATCTGATAAGGAATTTTTCAAACTTATGAACAACTCCGTCTTTGGTAAAACCATGGAGAATATTCTAAAGCATGTTGATATTAAACTTGTCACCACTAAAAAAGAAGCCTTAAAATTATCCAAAAGTCCTAAATATGATTGAAACACCATTTTTGATGAAAACTTAATTGCGGTTCACATGAAGAAAACAGAAGTCTTTTATGATAAACCTGTTTACTTGGGAATGTGTATCCTTGACATCAGCAAAACTCTCATGTTTGAGCACAACTACGACTACATGAAGCCTAAATACGGTTATCGAGCAAAATTATTAATGACCGATACAGACTCGCTCTTTTACGAAATCAAAACGGAAGATTTTTACGAAGACATTGCTGATGATGTTGAAAGCAAATTTGACACGAGCGAATTTGATAAAAACCATCCTGCTGTTCAAAACGTTGGGTTCAAAGTGGGCTTAAATAAAAAGGTCATCGGCATGTTCAAGGATGAAACCGGAGGAAAGCAAATTAAAGAGTTTGTTGGGCTTAGACCTAAACTCTACTCTTACAAGATCCTTAAAAAAGAAGACGAAGAAAAAGAAAAAGAACACAAAAGATGCAAAGGAGTTCAGAAAAATGTAGTTAAAAATAAATTAGATCACAAAGATTACTACGACTGCTTAATGGATAAGAAAGAACAGCTCAAAACCATGAACGTCATCCGATCTCATCTTCACAACATGTACACCGAAGAAATCAACAAAGTCGCTCTCAGCGCTAACGACGATAAAAGATTCATTTTGGAAGACGGTATTCACACCTTGGCTATTGGACATTACAAAAGCAGACCTCCAAAATAGATTTAAATCATTGCGGTAAGAAATTTTTTATAACAACATAATCATGGCAAAAAATATTTTAAAACTTCAACAAGAAAAAAAATTTAGAACTTAACAAAAAGAATCATCACAAAAATATATTGCGGCAAGAAATTTTTTTAGAACTTCTAAACAGATTTTTTTGAATAAAAGCTAAGTCAACGCATCAAAGGTATCAACCTTAAGTATGGGAAAAGGCTCAATGCGCTAGAACAAGCACTATCTAGTAGTGTGGTTTATAGATAAATAAGCAATATTATTCTAATAAAAATGTGCGGAAAAATATTTCTTTTTTTGTCAAACGCCAATAACTGTTCAATAGCAGTTAATGCTGTTTCTTTTATGCTATAGCAAAAATACTGTACGAGTGTTAAATTTGGTACTAAATTTTGATCACGCTTTTGTAATCGTACCAAGGAATTTTGTGAATAAAGATTTTCGACTAAAGACTTTGATAATTTCAAAAGAAGAAATTCGCAAGTTGTTTTTCATTCTAGGACTTTAAAAGAGAAATAACATGCAAAAAAACAACAACAACAACAAAAACTTAGTAAAGAATTTTTATATTTCAAACTGATTTTAACAGTTCCTGAGAAGATAAGATATAGACACAGTGCTTATTACTGGAACTTTTTATTTATTTTTGTTTTATTACATATAAGTACTAATATTTAAGTACTTCATATAAGTTATGACTACGGTTCGAAATAATATTGAAATTTATTATTCTTAAGTTAGCCTCAACTCGTGTTTTTCGAACAACTAAGATTTCGAACAATTGCTATCTTAATTTTATTTTCAATAAAGTCAAACCCAGCTAACACAAAACGTTCAAGAAACGTTCGTAGAACGTTAGAAACGGTCGGGGACGTTCTAAGAACGCTCTAAGAACGCTTCTAACGTTCTTCAAACGTACTTAAAGGTTTTGTGTTAGCTGAGAAGTTGATGGAGTGATTTAATTATAATTTGAGCTTTTATAATTATGATTATATCAACTATTTTTTTCCCGTGGTTTAATGTGATAAGCTATAAAACTAAAAGGTTTAGTAGTAATTTTTGGTATTTGCGAGGAGCTTAAATTACTTGAAACTCTAGCCTAAAAACTTATACAGATGACCAAAGTTTTGTAATATATCAATGCTTTTGTGTAATTCACTAACAAATTGGCACTGCTCAAGATTAAATTCAAGTATCGTCTTTGACAAAATGACATTCTATCATCTCGGTGCCATTCGTAAGGCTGATTTTACGAAGGATTTTATTTGAAAAATCAGTTTTAGTGTTTGAGAAAAAACTAACGAGGTTGATTGCCTGAATAACTGCGGCGAACTTTGTTAATATTATGCAAAGTTACACACCTAGTGTAATAAACTAATCAGTATGCAAGAAATTATTTTTTTATAAACTGGGCTTGGGTGCGCCCTAAAGTATACAAATGTAGATCATGCATTACTAAAGATGAAAGTAAATATGTTAATTTAAACCAACCATTCATTAAAATCTACTTCAAAATGAAATAAAAAACTAAGGATCAGCAATGATTTAACATAGTATTGGAGTTAAAAAGTGCGCACTGATCGGCAGAGCAGTTTTTCTTGTTAACAGCAGAAAAACCCGATTTAGGTATAATTACAAATTAATTAAAAAAATTTTATATAACAATCTGGCTTTGAGAATATATAAATATGTTCATACAAAAATTTTATAAACATGGTATATTTAAACTTTAAAAGGTTTCTTAAAAAAGATCAATGCACCCCAACATGAGGTTGTATGATCTTCTAATTCATATGAATATCATATGAGTAACATTGATTTTATGCCTAATGCTGATATTCAATATGCTGTAAATGACGTAATCTGTACTTGTATATATTATATAATAAATACAAAAAAACGTAAAGCAATTACAAAATATATTAATAACACCTAAAATACTAGTAAAAATTTAATTAAATGAATGACTTAAATCTTCGATATGTAATCCGCTATTTACTAGTGACTTTATACATGACAAAACTTTACAAGATTTGTAAAATATTCAAGCTGTTTCATGCTATAGAGGTAAATGTAATTAGAGGTAACTGCATTTTAAGCTGCAAGATCTGTAAGTGATGATGCTAAATATTCATCATTTGTAAAAATTTTCTGGTAACTAAATGCCAACCACTCAAATTCAAACTGCATTTTGCCTGGTGAGAAAGATTTTGTATAAGATTCCTAAATAATAGAAAAAACATCAAAAATGGTCATAGTTCTTAGATTTATAACCATCGAATTGTCACGTTGGAGAACCTTTCAAACGATCCACAAAAAATTTTCTCCAATAGCTGGGTTTCTTGTTTATTGCATAATCTAAGGTTCCAACAAACACATGTCGCACCTGTCCGGAGAGTCTTAAAACATAAAAGTCATGCTCAAAAAATAAAACCAATTAGGTTTGGGAGCCCATGCATCCATGTTTCAAAAAATTGAAATCATCGGCCTACGTCCAAGGAAAAAAAATGACTTTAAATTTTCTCATGTTATTGGCTCCTTTCTTAAAGGCTTAAGGAAGAAAAGATGATACTTATTTATGAATACCAATAAAGTTTGATAGATAATCACTAGAAAAAATAAAAATTGATAAAAAATAACCATGTAAAATAAACAATATGAAACTAGATTGCTTTTATTGTTAATCCATTTTAAATTGCATTACCCTAGGGGTACCTTTACCTGCTAACTCGCTTTCTCTTAGAAGTCAAGTGTTTTAAACATTTTTTTAAGCCCATATTTTTTGAATAGCTAGGTCCATTTTATTGCTTAGTACTTAATGTTACAGTGTTACATATTTATGTCATTTAATAGTGAAATAAAGAAGCTGTAAAAACATAAATTTTTTCTTTAGTTGCTGACAATAAAATAAGCGCTTTATCAAATGATAACACAAACAAGTACTTTTTGAAATTTTAACTTTATTTGAACTCTTTCAAAATGCCCAATAGTGTCAAATCTCACGAAGAGTGAAGAAAAACAGTGAGTGTTTTATGTATGAAAAAGTGAAATTCACCAATTTCTGGTGTAGTCTTTGAGAGATTCCAAAACATTTTTGCAAGAGACATTGACTTTTTGGACTCTAGAGTTCTAACTGGAATGTGTGGAACGTGTAGAAATCAACTTAGAAGGGTTGAAAGAGGAGTATCTGTCAAGCTGCCTACTCTTTACAATTTTCAAACTATCAATAACAAGACTGTGACAAGAGGTTCCAACTGTAACTGCCAAATTGGTAAGCTGAAGCTAACTGAAAATCATCCTTTGGATAATTCTACAACTTCAAATCCCACAAATCTCCTGAAAAGATTTTCAGACTGTTTGTCACACAAGGGAAAGGCTTACCTCATAAATGCAACTCTACTTCTTTGAATTTAAACCTTAGAGAAATTTAAACAGAAAACAAAAAAGTTTTTGATCAGATAGCCTCTGCAAATATCAAAGGTCAAGAATCATCACCAGGTGGGACAATCAGGCTGTTAGTGAGTGAGGGAGGTCGTCCATTACCTGTTACCCTCAGTAACTTAAATTTTGCATCTTTCCTGTTTTTAATGGTCCCATTTTGTCTGTTCTAAGATCACATTTCATAACAAGGTTTTTTAAAATTCGTCTTTAGGAGCATCATGTTCAAATCAACAACTGCAAAAAAGTATAAGTTAAGTGCCCAAGACCTGGTGCAAGTTTAGAAAGCTACAGGCATGTCTAATATTGAGTCAAAAAACTTGCAACAACACTAAATTTGGTTCCAAATTCGCCTCTTTTTGAGCCAAACTATTGAGCAAATTTTCATGAAGCAGGGTTGCAACTTGCAAATTTTTTTACAAAAACTACACTCGCATCATCAGGCGAAAAAATGCCACACAAAGAGTACACAGTGGTTCACTGCAAAAATCTCTCTGACTTTCTAATAGAAATATCACTTAAGAGACAACTTCAAGCAGGTCATCTCATAAAAGTTGAGATTGATGGAAGTCGAGGCTTCCTAAAGCTTACAGTAAGTCTTCAAAGAATGAATGATGAAGATGATTCAAGGCGTCCACCTTCAAAAAAAATTGTCACCTCTCAAGCTCTAAAAGACAGTGAAGTTAAAAAGCAATTTCTAATGGCAGTTGCAGAGGTTCTACATGAGAATTACAGCAACATCAAAAACTTTATTGAGCTTGTTCAACCTGAGAAATGTAGACTTTGTGGTCTCTTGTGACTTGAAAGTTGCTAACATTTTATGTGGTTTGCAATGTCACTCTAGCTCGCATCCATGCCTATACTGTAATAGTGAAGCAAAAAACTTAGCTGAAAAAAGGTGTGCTCAGGACGCTGTCTGGTCTTCAAAATTGTTACACAGACTTTCTTTCAAAAGGATATTAGGAGGGCAAAGGTTTTCAACAATGTTGTCCATAAACCGCTTCTAAAAGCTGATCCAAGCAAATTTATTTTCGAACAAATTCCCCCAATGGAACTTCATCTGCTTATTGGGATAGTAAATCACTTATCAAAGCACTAAAAGAAGCATTGCCAGAAGCAGATGAGTGGCCAAAAAGACTCAACATCACAATCCAACCATATCATGGCGGACAATTTGCTGGCAATGATTGCCAAAAACTCCTGAAAAATATTGAAGTGATAGATCAGCTCTTGGAGAGCCTAGATTAATCAGTTTTGGCCATCATTGATGCATTCAAAAAATTCAGTGCTGTTGTTAGAGCCTGTTTTGGAAAAGTCTTTGACAAGGAATATGAAAAAAAAATTGAAGATTTTCGGACATCTTTTTTAAGTCTAGGATTTTTAATTGTGACCCCAAAAGTGCACATCTTTTTTTTTCATATTGATGATTTTATCAGAATGAAGAAAAAATTCCTTGGTCCTTTCAGTGAACAATTTTTAGAAGCTCTTCATCACAATTTTTCTGTTCAGTGGCAAAGATACAAACATTCAAAATTACATCTACAATATGGAAATTGGATGGAAAGATGTGTGGTTGAATACAATAGCAAGCACATTTAGGTGAAATATGTCTGTTGCATCTTTAATGAACATTGAAACCTTACTACTTTAGAATAAGTGTTTGTGACAAAAAAAAATAAACTAAGAAAATACCCATGGATTTATTTAAATTTATTTATGAGATTAAATCTCTTTAAATATTTATTTGTTTAACTTGTTTGTAATTGTAATTTGTAAAAAAATCCACAGTAAATAAAACCTATAATATTTAGAATTTTGAAACAGCCTTTGCCGAAGTTTAATTATAGACACTATTTTAATAGTTTTTTTTATTTTGTGACTGTGTTTTAAGTTTAGAAATGATTCAAATTCAAAGAAAAGATGGTGATTAAAGTAATCTTTTCCATTAAAAGGTCAAAATGACTGACAAGTTCAAAGTAACAATGATTTCCAACACATTGACTGATGGCCTAACTTTTTATTTTTAAAGCCTCTTTGTATATACTATGCATATCAATAATAGTAATATCAGTTTTATTATTCAATTCTTATTTTTCAGTGTGTCTTTTGTGGTTTGAGGCTCTCCGGGCAATAAAGCAAGGAACAAAAAAATCCAAAAAATCAAAGTAATTTTTTTTCCTTGGACGTAGGCAAATGATTTCAGTTTTTTTATTTTTTTAAACATGGATGTATGGGCTACCAAACTCAATTGGTTTTATTTTTTGAGCATAACTTTTATGTTTTGAGGCTCTCCGGGCACGTGTGATGTCTTTCATGGTTGTTTAGGAGTAATAAAGCTGGAGATTTTAGAGAACAGTTTTAATATTTCACAAAATGCTCCATCCTTTTTATAAAAATGTCTGTAGTCATTCAACCAGAATGATTTTCTAACCCTATGCATCAACTGGGACCTTCCTTTATCATGTAATCTCGAAACGTTATATTTGGAAAAATAAATAGCAAAGTAATAGAATTTCCAGTTGAATTAGAAGCGCAATATGGACTTATTAACGTTCTCTTTCTGCAGATGTGATACTTCAGACTTGCTTACTCTAACTTTTACAACTTTTATTGCTTTTTATACAGTTGTTAAACAAGTTTCAGCAATTTGACAGTTTACATATTATTGAGTGTCAAATTTTTATCTTACTGCTTCGAGATTTTCAGAAAACTAAACCAAAAGAATGTCTATTAAAAGCATTTGGCTGAGCAAATATTGCTGCTTTAGGTGTTCGGAGAGAAAACTCTTATTGTTTTTTCATAAAACTTTGTAACCAATTCCCTTCAATGTTGTTTTAGATCCATAATGATGGGTAGATCTTATCATTTTTCTCAGCAAGTTCAAATTCTAATAAACCTTTTGATTTACTTAAAACACCGTAGTTCGTTTTGATTCTTTTGATTTATCTTCGATTTTCAAACTTTAACAAACAATGAGCTCGATTTACTTTGGTAAAATTTGTTGTCTTTAAAATACTCATAGTTGGCGTTATTTTCCATACTAAACCAAAATATCTTTAAGATAAACGAGCTAAAAGCTTTTTAGAAAGATATATTTTATAATATGACGCTACCCCTAAGAATTATTTTGATTGAGCTTCCTTTTATAAATCTTTTTAAAGTGATTCGATCTATGCTAAACTCCTGTGCTAAGAGATTCAATTGTCTTCCTTTCAAAACTTCATTTACAGCAGCTTTCAATATTTAAATTGCTACAGCAGCTCCCCAGCTAACATAAAACGTTCAAGAAACGTTCGTAGAACGTTAGAAACGGTCAAGCACGTTCTAAAAACGTTCTAAGAACGTTTCTAACATTCTTTGAACGTACTCGAACGTTTTGTGTTAGCTGGGTCTATCTGCCTTTATTATTCTGTTTCAATCCATTTGAAGATCTGAAAATGATAATTAAATATTTGCATTCAAAATACTTAAAAAAACTTTTAAACAAATTTTATTTAAATTAAATGTACATTTTTAAAATGGCATGTTTAAGGCATCTGTTTAATTCACGAAATTCATGTTTTGTCGTCCATACCCAGATAGCACACTAGCATCGACCCGATATCGGCGCGACGTCCGCATTTAATCGACTTTAGATGTAATTTTGATGCATTTTTACGGGCGGCTGCTCATCGACAAGACGTAAATAAAAACGTAAAAATAACATTGGCAATTTACCTTGTTACGATGAATTAGCTGATAAATAGCCGATCAGGAACTGCCCGGTAAAAATACATTTAAGTTATAAATGACATGAACAAAATATATCTTTAGTGAGGTAAACCAATAAAGGTATATTTGACATAGGCTCAATCAAATAAGAAAACAACAAAAACGTTATGAATTAATACAATAAACAATTATAATTATGCAATACATTTAATATAGGTTGTTTGTTGTATAAAGTATTGTATGTTTATAGGATTATAATTTACTTATATTTTTGTCATTTATATATTACTTTTAAAAACTGTAGACATGACAAAAAAAAGTTTATAATATAAATTTTAAGTAAAAATAGATATATTTATTTAAGTGATTCGATTATATATATATATATATATATATATATATATATATATATATATATATATATATATATATATATATATATATATATATATATATATATATATATATATATATATATATATATATATATATATATATTATATACTCTTAAGTGCTAAAAAATACACTTATTATAACTTTCAATCTTACAAAAAATTAGTTACTTCTATTAGTAATTTTTTGGAAATAAATACTAGTAAGTATTTATTTCCAAATTTTTAAAAGCTATATTAATAATTAAATGTTTTTAGGAAAACTTACCTGAAATGGATGAGGAAAAAATACTTATACAAAAAATAAACATATAAAAACTGTATTTATCAAAAAAGACCTATGAATGTTTTTTTATAAATTTATTATTACAAATTTAATAGTTAATTGTATGATCCTTCTGCCGCAGTACAGACTTGAATCGGTAAAATACCAATATTTACTGACTGAAACAGAACTCTTGTTAAAAGTGTGATATTCAGTACGTCTAGCAAATTTTTCCCCATCAACCAAAGTTTTGGTTTAGGATTGGTTAACAATTTTTTATGCATAACCTTTTAAAAGATTTTGCTAACATAAGCAAGAAAATATTTTGGACAATAGTTGGTGCAATCAGCCGTATATTCTTTTTGGTGGACTGGAATAACTTGGGCTAGCTTGAAGATATCACGAAACATCTCTTGTGAAATGAATTATTTAAAATGAAACTTTGTGGTTGACAACTTTTTCTGATAACTTCTTATTGAAAAGGAAATGATTAAAGGAACTAGCTGCAAGGGTGAATTTATTAGATTATATAATATTGAATATTTTTAATTGATATTAACGTAATATAAACTAAAAAATGCTAATATCAACACTTATGAATTAGATTACAACTTAAATGGTCTCTAGCAAACTCTGCCTGATTTTGCAAATGATTTTTTTCTTAACAATTGTACTTTTCGAGTAAAATTACATTTTAAAGTTTCTTCGCAATTTGCTTTAGTATTGTTCATGCGACACATCTGCTCCAGTATCCACTAAAATTTGGGGTGTTAACACAAAAGGATTTATCTTAGCTTAATCTAAAGTTTGTCTCTACATTTATTGAAGTTTTTCTTGGTCTATTTTTTTTTATTGATATTGATATTTAATAGCATTTTGTACAATTCCCAACGACCACTGGTATTGTATTTACTATTTCTTTATCTGAAAATCCATAAACTTTCGTCTTAACCGAAATAAAACGCTCATCAAATAAGCAATTTTTTTTCTGCCAATTTTATCGATACTTAGAACAAAACTAAATAATTTTTTTTGATGAAACCACACATTTGGTCATAAAAGAAGTTCAAACAAGTTGATGTGCGGTTTTATGACTTTAAATTATTTTTAAATAAATATTGTGTATTTAAATCGCTTATGAAGTAATTAATTACTTGTTTAAACATTTTCAAAAATTATATGAACATTATAGTTTTATTGCTACAAATTGAATTGCGTTGTACGGGTAAATATTTTTTTGCAAGTGGCTTTCTAAAAGCTGGCTATAAGACTTTAGAATCTTTGTGCAGACTGTTAGACCAATCAATAACTGATGATGCAAAGTTAAAAAAAGCAAAAAAAGTACATGAATGTTTTTTACCCTGCTTTGTTGACGCTTTTTATAACGGGGACAAAAGCAAAAAAATACTAGACCAAGTAAATATTCCTAGTCTTTATATATTATTAAGAGTTACAGACAAAACTTTAAGAGAGATTGAAAAATATTTGTTTGAAGTAATTAGTGTTGGATACAGTTTATCAACTAGAATCTAAAATAAACATCCGCAGAGTATTCTACCAAGGACATCATTTGGAAGCTAATTCTTGCAATTAGTAACTTACAAGCAGCCGCCTAGTCTTGGAGTTCCCGCTACCAAATAAATAAAGGTACATAGAGATTTTCAAAAAGTAGTGCATGGTTGTTTTGGAAGATTATTAAGTTTCAGTTATATCAAAGATCTAGAGCAGTTCTCTACGAGCTATAGAAATCCTTTGAAGGGACACTAGTTGAACAACATATCATCGAAATGGTTAACATAAAAGGTGGAGTCTTCGGAATGATAAATAGTTTTTAGGTTTGGTAGAAAATGAATTATGTCGTTAGAACATAAATATAAAGCGTCTATTTTTAACGGTTGATTTCTAAAGCTTGGTAAATTATGACGACGATTCATTAAATAAACTTGAAGTTCAGCTGCACTTTTTCAATTGATCTTATAACCTGTAGAGTTAGGTTACAGGACCAAACAAGCTCTCTGATCCAATCATCAGGATTTCAACCCGTTTTTCCAACCAGTTCAGACTTTTCCATTCAAGAGCTAGAAAAAAGTTTTGATTAAGTGTTACGACCATTTAAAGTTATTTCAGTGGTAAATAATTTTAAACTTTGCATTGTGATAAATCTCACTCGAAAGAAACTTTTTGATCAAGTTTAAAATCTGTCGATGAACTTTGATCAAATTAATAATGGAACTAGAAAAAAAGTTATGCATTTAGGAGATGCAATTCTAGAAAGGGTGCAGTTAGGGGTCAAGGAGGGGTTTTATTAGCTCTAATTAACCTATTTTTTTTGTAAGTCTCCTCATTTAGTACCCAAATAAACATTTTAGAACTAGGAGTATACTCCTTGCCTCTTAGCTAAAAAGTCTTTCATTTTTATACTAAAATTAACTGTCATTTATTTAAAAAAAGCTAAAAAGAGCAAATAATAACAAAAAATTAAATTTTGAAATAAGGGCGTATCTTAACCGCTAAAGATCTTGAGTACTCCTCTATAATACGTAATTTCAGTCCATGCCCCTGTGTAAAAAGTTGCTTTTTACATTTTTGGACCAAAGAAATGATTTTCTGATCATTCAAAAAAATACATCTGGGGATGTGTCGCAAGGTTTCAGAGAATATTTCTATGCACCATAATGTGTATATTTATAAGTATAAAAATATCTTTACATACTTTTATAACAGAAAATAAATGCAGAAAATTTAAAAGATCAACTGCAGGAGGTCATGATAGTATCAAATAATCATATAAAGTATGACGAAGCTTCAAAATAATGCATACCAAATCTTCCATACTTAAGGCATTTTCTGATGCACTTTTCGCAATTGATGGAATCTGTTAATAAGGCTGAACATGAATTCTATCAAGCACAGTATCTTGCAATACTGGAATAGCCATTTCTGGTGAAATTGCATTTAGGACACTTTTTCTTTTCCTCAATTGTGATATTAAAAATAAATTTTTTGAAGCCATTTTTAAAAAAAATCATTAACAAGCAAAATTTTAAAACTATCGCCAATAAAAAAGTAAACAAATTTTGTCATGAAAGCTAAAGAAAGTGTGTTTAATTTTGATTGTTAAAAACCATGTGTGCCCTCTCTCTCATCATATATATATATATATATATATATATATATATATATATATATATATATATATATATATATATATATATATATATATATATATATATATATATATATATATAAATGCATATGTATACATGAATAAGTAAAAAGATATCTTTGTAACTTTTTGTTACAGAAATGGGATGCAGAAGGCCCAAAAGTTCCACCGCAAGATACTATAAAAATACCATTAGATCAACAAATGTATTGCAAAGCTTCAAAACAATGCGTACCAAATACTCCATACTTCAAACATTTTCTGACACACATTACAGAGTTGATGAAACCTTTTAATGAATCTGAATATTATGTAGCACAAGTAAGAATTTCTGCTTTCAAATTCAACAGATTGAAGATATTGTTAAATCAAGAAAACAGTGAAAAAGAACTCTTGGATACTATCAATGAGTCTTTTGAGGTAAACTGGTTTTCTATTTTTTAATGAGCTTTGAGGCTGCTAATGAAGGATATGTTAGTTGTTTTGATTCTTTTATCCTATTTTTATGACAAAACACTATTTTATTTAGTTAAACGAAATTAAATAAAAAACAGCAATTACAAAAACAAATTTTTGAAATAAGGAGGTGAACAATATGAAAAACTTCCTGTGGGGATAGAAGACAGTTCCACTTTTTACATAGAATTTGTTGTTCACTTTGTGCCTTAATTTTGACTATTTAAATAATGCTTGTGACACATTCCCATTTTTCTCCTATAACTTTAAAAAAAATATTTAGCCAAAATGTATATATGTTTATGCAGTATTAACATTAAGCTCAAGCAAAATAAATTTTTTCATTTAAACCAAATTATGGAGCGCAGCACAAGTAAAGTTTTCTGCGTTTAACTCAAAACATCAAATCAAAATTTATAAATGCTATTATAAAAAAAAATTATAAATGACATTATAAAAAAAATGTTTTGTAGTTGATTGGTCAAAATGAGGAAGATTTAAAAATTGTTCATTAACTAGTATTGAGTAATATGAAAATGGTGAAAGTTTTCGTGTTAAATTTGCAGAATAATTTGAGCAACAGTTTCAATCCAATATGAGGCTACTTTTCAAGTGGAAGGCAAAATCTTTATATTGTTTATTCGAAAACGATCGCCTGGATTTGAGTTTAAAAACTCAGTTTCTTAAATATTTGAAAACTGATTTCTAAATGCCTCAAGAAAAGGAGATTTACTATCACTGATAGTTAATCTCCTTTGCTAGAGTTATTGAGTAAAAAAGCAATAAGCAGTGTTAATAGTTTTTAATAAATTTAACTAATGCAGCTACTTGTCATAATGTTTAGTAATTCACACAAAGCCTTTTACAGAGTGATGTGATGTTTTTGAAAATAGATTGCGATGAAATCTTAATAGGTTTATATAGTCACGGTTTGAAAATATTGACTTTTTTGCCGACTAAATACCCCAAAATTGTCCTTTTTAGGGTTGATTCTATATATATTGGAAACTCGAAAACAATAGACTTTAAAATCCTGGATTAAAGTCCAAGGGAGATATTTAGCTTCGAAATTACCGAATTTTCTCACTTACTCAAATACTTTGTTTTGGAATTGTAGAGCCTAAATTAGTTCAAATAGTTCTAACATATATTTTATTATATTGCTATAAAAAAGTAAACAGATAACAATAAAAAAATGCACAATAAATATGTAAAAGTATTATTCACAACCTTTTCTAAATTTGATTATCACAAATATCTTCGTTGTACCCTTTTGTGCTTCTTAGAATTTTTTGCTATTGTAATCAACAACACAATTTAACAGCTATTTGGAAGAATCTGGGTTAGAAATAATCCTTTTGAATTTTTGCCAATCAGGCTTGAAATTTGAATAGAGTGCCTGTGTTGCTTGTTCACTGTAAATTCCAAGACCAGTTTTATGGTGCTTTAGAAATTGTGGAACATGGTAAAAAACAGCATGAACTTTTGGGGTGACAAAAACAGTCAACTTTAGATAATTGCTTTTAAACTCTTGAATCTTTTTCTCAAAGTCTGGAGAGAGTGAGCATCCAAAACAAGAATTAACAACTTGGAGAAACAAATGTAGAACATGGCAGATGAATGATGCTTCAAATGCCTTATCAGCCACGTTATCTGCTTCAGAGTGTCAATTTTTTTCAGCAACTTCATGCAACCATTGCTATTGAAATGACCACCATGGTACGGCTGTAATGGTATATGTATTGAAGTCAACCATTCTTTTGTTTTTGGAAAAAACTTGAACCAAGTGCTTAATAAGATGGTTAACATGCCAAGAAGCAAATGAAGTTCCATTGGAGGAATAGCTTCGAAGATTAGCTTTTCATTTGGGAATCGAAGTATTGGTGGATGAACAGCATTCTCGAATTCTTTTGATTTCTTTAGATCAGCACCAGATAAAACAAACTTTTGATGTTGCTCTCTGATTGTTCCAAATGTTCTGAGTTGGCCACAGTTGTTCAAATTTGTTGACTCAATGTTGCACCAGCAACAAGGATGCTTGCTACTATGAGACTGAATTCCACAGATAATATTTGCAAGCTTCATGTCACATGACAGAATCCATTTGTCAATTAATTCATTAACTTGCATTAGGTCCAAAATTAGTTTGATATTGTCAAATGTTTCTGGGATGTTTTCAGAGATTGCTATAATTTGTTGCTTTTTGACACCTGTGCTTTTAAAATTTTCACTTGAAGCCGACTTAATTGACTTTTTTACTGGACTTTGTTGTTCTGTTAGGTGTTCAGAAATTAGACTCAAACTACCTTTGAAAAAGAACCCTCCACCATCAAGGCCCAGTTTTAAAATTGCTCGCTCATCAAATCTTTTGAAACTGTGATGTTTTCCTTCAGGGTTTTTAAATTGATACAATGAACAATGTCTCGAACCTCATTAGAATCTGGCAATTTTACATTGGTAGCAATGAAAAAATCTTTTCGACTAGATCCTGCTGATGCTAATTTCTGTTGAAAATTTTGCTCAAGAAGGCGAACAGTACTACAAACAAAGTTTTTTTGCAGAATGATATTGTGGTGATTTGAATCTTGCTTGTGATGAAACGAGAACAATATCTATAGATTTTTAATTTAATCCAAAAATAATGAATTTATTTTGTTACCCTAAACATTTAATCTGGTAAAGTGTTGTTGAACGTAAGGTAAGTTGAAGATAATGGATGTTGAATCATCCATTAAAACTTTTTAAGTTTAATTCTTGTTTAATAGTTGCTGCAAGGCGCGATGATCGTTTGATGAAAATTTATTCTTCAACGTTTCTACTATGTATTTAGCATTTGCCTCATTCTGATAATGGTTGCAGCTGGGGAGATACTTTCAATAATCTAATGTGGCCCGGGTTGCTTTCGGTTAGTGGACTATGCATGATATTGATTATTTATTATATTGTTTCTTCATGGGATTTGTTTGCATGGCGTAGAAATATTGTTATAGTCATCTTTTGCTGCTTTCTACTAAACATACCCTGGGAATGGTTCAGGTTTGTATACTACTTATAAGCTTTTGTCAATTGTTTTATGATCTTTCTTGTTTTTCAGAATAGGAAAGATTTTTAGAATAAGAAAGTTTCTATCTAAAAAAAAAGAAGCATCTCTCTATTTAGGAAAGAAATTAGGTGTTTAGGTAAAATGAATTACTATTGTTAATAGGTATGAATGCTTTTCTATTCTATCAAAACCCAAAAGTTGCTTAATGCTTCTTTTAGAAATATAACTCTGATTTAGGATGTACAAAACCGCACTTAGTAAGAAAACTGCAACTTCTTTGAAAGACATTCCTCCTGTATGTTTCCCAAACAAAATGACAGCATGGAGTAGCATTATGTTGTGGTTTAAAGACCATTTTAGCACAGAGTCTGATCAATGTGCTACATATCATGAAGCTATTTTAGTTGATCCTATTTGGGAAGTTTCCCCATTTATGGTGAGTATAAGTTCACAAAATTTTGTTTTTCTTATAGACATTCGTTTGTATGAGCAACTTCAGTTCTGCCAATAGTTTTGAAAATAACCAATTAGAAATAGTGTCGTTTCTACTGTTTGATAGCACTAGGCTGCCACCAAAGGCGGAAACAGAGAGTTAATTTTTCAAGTTTGATATGAAACAACGAAAAAGTAAAGCAAGTTTACGAAAGAAGCTAAATGAAAAAAAGATAAATAGTTGAAACGTCAAATTGCTTTTTGAACTGTTTGTCAAATGTTGAAGTATTCGATTTATTTTCATGTTGTTTTCAAATTGTTAGAGTTTTAAATATTTTTTTGTTAAGCATAAAAAAAAGATAAACTTTTATCTCTAAGATAAGTTTTCGTAAAATATGATTAATACATTATTTAAAATGTTTTAAAATCATAAATTACGAAAATGGTTTGTTACAAGTTTTCAAAATTTCTTATGCAAAATGTTAAGAACTATTATCACCAGCTAGAAAAAATCTTAAAACTGAATGAAAAGATGTATAGATGTATAAAGTATCTGTGTCCTCTAGATAGTTAACTTAAACATGACAATGCTTCAAACATTTAAAAAGATTCCAATATAAGCTTAACAGATGAACACATTAAGTTCATTGAAGCAAGCAGAACTTGTTGTAAATATTGCAAAGGATAGCCTTAATAACAAAGATGGGAATCAAAGCAAACGCTCAAAAAACATTAATGAAATAATTATAAACAGATAAATCAGATTCTTCTTTTAAAATGCGTCATATTTCTTGTTCAACTGTTTGCACTTTTCTTGCAAGAATGGACTAGTGGACATTTGTGAGCTACAGCTGGTGCATTTTTCTCTTTTACCATTGCTATTTTTTCTATTCATATAGAAGATCGCCTATAATTCCTTCATAATAAGAGCTAGTTCACAAGCAAGAAGATAATGTTGTGGTCTTGTTTCTTTGAATGAATGGAACTAAACGCTTCTTCACACACTTTTTAAGGTTGAAGGCACTTGTTTACCGCTCCAGATATTACGCAATGTTTAGAATTTGATCTCGGAATCACCTGTTAAACCAAATAATTATCATAAAACATCAACTTTTTTTTTAGATTTAATTACAATCTCACAGTTACCGACAATCTTGCAGTATTAATTACCTGTCACCGGAGATGGATCAATAAAAGGACAATAAATTTTATCTTTCATAATAAAAAACTTTTCATCTTTAATCGATAAGAATCGATATGATAACTCTGATATTGTTTTGCCAACTTGGCTACTGGTAGAAAATCTGAGCTCAATTTAACTCTTCTTTCAGCACAGTCGATAACAAGTATTTCTCAGCAAATCTTAAGTGCTGTAAAACTTCATCAATAAAAAAGCCTTGCTTTTCGAGTAACTGCACCACATCAGCTCTCATACTGAACTGTCTATAAATAATTATAATGGACAATGCACATTCAGTATGACAAAATGTTCAGCTCAACAAATGAACAACACATTTTGTTCTTCAGAAAAATCTTCTGCTTTCAATAATCATCATTATTCGCTAAAAACAAATTTTTTTGTCGGGTCTTATGGCACAAATTTAAAAGAATTCTTCTCTTACTCAACAAGAAATAGATGTTATTACTTGTAAAACGATGAGATGAGTTTTCAATAAACTACGCGTTTTTTATTTTCATCTGCTGAGGACACCTAGAACAGTCTTGATTAGAAAAGCTTAGTTTTACTTATCTTCCGAAATTCCATTGAAAATAATTTTAAATATTTTATATTTCACTGTTCATTCAGAGTTAACGTGCAGAACCGTTATCTAAACCTTTTAGCACGTTTTACTGACCGCTAATCTGTTTATTTGTGATAAATGTTAAATCTAAAAGTCTGTAAATTTGTTTAATTGTTTTCATGTTCTCATTCTGTTTTGCTTCCTTAGGCAACATCTGCATGTTTGTCACGTTTCTTTGCGGAACCGCTCAAGCAACTCGCAGCAACATCTGGAGAATGCTTCAAACTGTTCTTTAGGGAGATTCCTGTACAATGGCAACTAATAGTATTTATTGCGGTCTTTACAGTAGTGGTTATTTCGATTATTTCGTTTTCAGGGGTCGAAATCTCTACACCGCTGCTGCGTATCGGATCAAAAAATGCAGACGGTTTAAAAACTACAACTTACGAAGAAAGAACATATTCGTTAGAAGACAAAAAAAGCCACCGAAGACTAAAATTTAAAAGAAAAAAATCTACAGTTCATAGAGGCAAAAAATAAATCATTATAAAAAGAATAACTCATTAGAAAAGGAAATATACTCTTCAGAAGCAACAAAAGTATCGTTGCATTCAAAACTTGATGAGGTTGAAATTACTAGTGATCGTAAATAAACTGATTGTATTATTGTTTTTGAAAGCTTAAGAAAATTAGATTGATAAAAAAAAACTTGATAAAAAACCTAGTGTCAAAGGAAATTTTTTTAAAATTACCCAGTAAACAATGAGGGAACCAAGTTAACTTATATCGGTATGGATAATGGAGCAGGGCTTTGGAGTCGGAGTCGGAGTCGGAGCTCATTTCGGCTGGAGTCGAAGTCGGAGTCGGAAAAATTGTACCGACTCCGACTCCGGTTTAAAAAAAATCTTTCAAAGTTTCATAATTTTCATAAGGATTTTATAGATGTTACAAAACTACAAGTCCCAGGATGCTCTGAAAGCTGTAGGATATCCAGACACAATGGGAATTGTAGTTTGCAACAACTGGAGGACAAGGAGTTTGAAATGTTATTTTTAGGCCTTTAAAACAGTGATAAGCAATAGGGTATTTTGCTGCTTATCACTGAGAATCATATATCACCTCCCTTGCACTCTCCTCTACCTTCCCTTAAACTATATAACTTCATGATCCCCTAACTCCCGACTTAAATTGTCTGGCACTGTGCTACATATTCTTAGTAGAAAGCTAGGCGTGCCACCACCAAGCACCAAAGAGTTGCTCCACAAACAGAAAGACTGTAAGTATTCAATTAACTTTGTTTCTCTGGAGAGAGAGAATATTAGAAAATTAGTGATTGAAGAAGCTGTTAAACAAAAAGAAGAACTTAATGAATGTCTCAAGGGACGCTTTGTGTTTCTTGAATAAGAAAAGGGATAAGAAAAGACTTAATTAACTTAATTAACAATTGAAATTTTAAAATTCAATTGTTTTCTTCTTTGTAAAGGGAAAACTGCTAATGGATTTCACTTGATCATGTAGTTTTGCAGTGGTGTTTTCGAAAAATATTTGTAAAATACTATATTTTACAATATATTTAGCGATATGATTAGAGTTTTCTTTAAATTAGTGATCTATATAGTAACTTTTTAAAAATCAGTGACAATTAGATAATTCAGAAAATGAATTTCTTATATAAAAACAGACTTTCGCACTAACAAAATCAATTAATACATTATTGCTTTACTAAGCCTTATGAATATGCTGCTGACCAACTTTTGCATGTTGATACCAGAATGGCATCTCATCTCTTTCAGTTTTCCAAAAGCTCTCTATAGGATTAAAATCTGTGAATTGTGATGGCCGATCAAATTGTCTTTTATCATTACTGTAAAGAAAGACATAAAAGCGATACGGCGATTAAGAAAAGGTGTCACACAAAGACGTACTCACTCAGACGCATTCATACTGCCAAATTAGTAAAATTAAGATTGATATAAAAACAGTTAAGAAAAGAAGATTAAAGAAACTTAAGAAAACGATAAAAGCTCAAAAAATATGTAAAATAAGAGGAGAGAACAAAGTTGGTTGAATAAAAGTCAGCTAACGTCGTGCCATTTTTGATAAGAAAAAGAGAGAATCGTTTTTTTCGAAAGAAATCAAAAAAATGAAGCAGAAACAAGTTCTGTGATAACAAAAAACAATTCAAGAATGAAACATCCCAATCCTGATACATAAATTTGTATCACAAAATATTTCAAACATTCTTTATAATAATTAGATCCTACGAATAACAAAACTCAATGATTAACAATACAGTCCTATTTCACAACTTGCAACTAATAGAAGTTTGTCCAAGATTAGTGCTGGTGTTGAACAGCAAATGTTAAACAACGTCAAAAATGGTGAAGCATCCAGTTTAGCTCTGGATGAATCAACAGATGATGAATGAATGATGAATGAAAAAATTGATGATGAATGATGAATGATGATGATGAATGAATGATGAATCAACAGATATTCAAGATTAAATTAAAAAGGCATCAGATTTTTTGATTTTTTTCATCAGTTTTAAAAGAAAATCTTTGGTTTTTAAGTATTGGTTAATCTGAAAAGACACAACTCAATGAGTAAATGTAAAGGAAGCCCTTGAAATAGTTTCGGTCAAAACCAATGCACATTCCTTCATTTCTGTTAGTGTTTCTACAGATTGCGTACTAGTTATAGTTGGCATATATGGTGGACTTGGTCTAATTAAAAGTGAACAAGTCTCAAGAGTTTATACCAGTTAAACGTGTGGTTAATCAAGATCATTTAGCAGCAAAACATTTCAATTTTCCAACTGTTCAAATACCAGAGTTGGCACTATTTTTTTAGGATTAGGTTCTATCTCACCTTTAATGTAACACAGTGAAGCTTTTTTATAAGAAAAAAGATTTGCAGAATGTCTTTCCGCAACTTTTTGTTCCAAAAAAGACACAAGAAATGCATAATTTATTTAAGAAGAGAAAGAACTTTTTATTTCAAATTTTAGAAAAGAGAAAAAGTATGAATTTCTCTCAATTTAAAATGTTTTTACTTCGAAAAAGTTATTTTCTCAAAAAACCTTTGCTTCTGTTAATATTAGACATCAACTTTCGATAGATGTTGCAAAATGTTGCAAAAAGTTGTTTTTGCAAGTTTATCTGTTAACTGTCTCGGCTGATAATAGCTAAGTATTCAATTACAGTATTTTTGATAGTTTTGGGACTCAATTATAACCAAGTTGGATCGTAGAGGAAGGGATGCAGACTATCCCTACTGCGCCATCCGCCGAATCTGAGGCCAAACAGTTCAATTACTTTTACTTTCTCATCTTAGGAATGTATGGGTTAAGGTTTTGTAACAAATTCTAATTAACAAATACTGAAAAACGCCTTTTCAAATAAGTTAGTCAAAATGTTTTGCCTCGCCCAGAACAAACTCCTATTTAAGTGTTTTAGATTCGAAAAATTGAGTTTTTATGAGCAAGGAGTTAAAAACAGACCAAAATACATTGTAAACTTAAGGATTAAGTTAAATTACAAGTTTCAAATGGAGTAATAAGACGTAGTTTATAAACAGCGAAGGTCTTCTCGCTATCACTTTTCTTCCACAGATTTTAGCGGTCGCCAACCAAAAATTATTCTGTTGGCAAAATGTTCTGGGTTCCCACCTCAAGTAGGTTCCGCTTCCCAACAGACGCTGAAATCCTTTTTTGGAGCCAGAATATTTAAGAGACCACTATTAATCGAGATTTGAAAGCCACCGAGAGGCTGAAACGGAAGCGGAACATTTGCTTCTTGCCGCCTGAAAAAAATGAAGGCAAAAGTCGAGAAAAGTAGCGTCACTCAAATGAATTATTTTCATTGTACTGTTGCTCGGGAAAGAAGAAAAAATCTGCTTTGCCACATTTTTTAATCAAGAATAAGTTAAATAATCGCAAACAGCCACCGTTCGACAATTAACGGAACATTTGTTAATAAGTCACGAAAATTTTACAGGTCGAATCTTTAGGATTTGCTTATTATTACTGTTTGACTTGAACTACGGATGGATGTCTAATTGGATGAAGTGTCATATTTACGCTGATAATGCTTCGTTTGAAAGCGCTGTCATGAAAGCGAAGGGAATTCAAAAAGCTGTGACTTGTCTATTCTAAACCTAGATGCAAACAAAGAAGACCGTATTAGGTATGTTGATAGGCTGTTTAAACTTGATGAACTGTTTGTTACTAGTAATAGTGTAAAATAAACTAAAACTCTAAACTACTTAAGATGTTTCAATCGCAATGTTACCATTTTAGGTTTATTGCGACTCATTTACTGTTCTTTAGAATAAGTCTCTTTAATAGCTGCTACATCCAGATCAATGGTAGAATATAAGCTTTTGAGAGACAATCCAAACTTTCCTCCCGTGAATAGATAATAAATCTTATTGAACTAATGATGCTTACATTAAAGGCTTTGACATGTGCACTTTTAAAGCTTTTTGAACAGATTGATTATATATAACTGTTCGAACAGTTTCGAACAGTTGACTATATATATACATATATATATGTGTGTGTGTGTGTGTGTGTGTGTGTGTATGTGTGTGTGTGTGTGTGTGTGTGTGTGTGTGTGTGTGTGTGTGTGTGTGTGTGTGTGTGTGTATATAATTCGAACAGCTGACTATATATAACAACTTTCTGGTACTAGGATCACCCCTAGCGTGAATATATGAATGTTTTCAATTTAAAACGAAGTTCTATATAAAAAAAGCAAAAGTAAATATGATATTTTTAATATCTAAAAGATGGCAGATTAATTACCACATTTTTAACAAGCTATGTTTTGATTCTTCTGAAACAAAGTCCTGAAATATAAGTGCAACTAGGCTAAATGCTTACCTACATGTTGTTGCTTTTTTAAAAAAGAAAAGAAGATACTTCAAATGCCTAAGGATTGTACATCTTGCTAAAAGTTGTGAGACTAAAAATGAAATGTTTTAATTGTTCTAATTTTCATCATGTGTCAATGTTTGAAGGTAACTAGAGAGGATTCTATTTGATATTAAAGGGTCAAATGATCATACTGTTTTATTTCTTGTTTTAAGGACATTTGCACTCCTACAAATGATCAGAATATTCAATTCGCTCTTAATAATTATAGTCATTTAAAGGGTCTAACTATAGCTGGTATTGTAGTAAATGGTCCTGTAGATATTGATATTCTGGTAGGTGCTGGTCGTTCAGTTAAAAAGAGAGGAGATTTTCTTTAAATACTGTAAATGTTTTAAAAGTTCAATAAGAAGTTAATGATGATTAAGAAGTTAAATAAGTTCAATAAGAAGTTAATGAAGATTCTGAAATCTTCTTTAAGAGAAATATGGGGTTGTAAAGATAGTTGTAAGGAAAATTTAGAATTAAATAATTTTAAAGAATACACTTATTTTGATAATGATATTATTGAAAAAGTTTCAGAAAATGATTTCAATGTTAAAAAAGTACATTACTTGCCTCACAGATCGGTTTAGCGTGATCATAAAATAACTACAAAGGTTCGAATGGTAATTGATGCAAGTGCAAAATCTTCTACAGCATCACTTAATGAGTGTCTATATTCAGGTCCTAATTTGACTACATCACTTTTTGGAGCTTTTTTACGGTTTCGTTTTAAAAGATTTGTCTTTATTGCATATATTGAAAAGGCGTTTCTTCAAATAGGTTTTATCGAACAATGTCGTGATTACGTTGGGTTTTTATGGTTTTTATGATATGAATAATTTAACTGTTAAAAATTTGTTAAAATGCAAAATTAGCAACATATCGCCTTTGTAGAGTGTTATTTGGAGTAACATCATCTCCCTTTCTACTTACTGGAACATTGAAACTGCACTTTGAAAGATCTTTAAAAAGTAATCCGTGTTTTGTTAATAAACTTGTAAGTAGTCTTCATTTCGATGATGTAAACTCTTGTTTTAATAAAGTAGATTAACGTATAAACTTTCATGACAAGCTTTTATGGTATAAAACAATGTTAAGAGAAGGTGGATTTCATCTTTGAAAATTTGAATTTAGTTGCAAAGACTTAGAAGATATTTTTCAAGACAATCGCTTTATTTAAAAAGAAAAAACTTAAAAAAGTCAAAAAAAAGAAGAAACTTAAAGTCCTAGTTATAATCTGGAACAAACGAAGTGACACTATCATGAAGCGAAAGTTTAATGAAAACTGCTATTAGTATAGCAAATAAAAGAGATGTTCTTATTTTTATTGCCAGCGTATTTGATCCTTTTGGACTAATAAATCCATTTGTTGTTTAGTTGAAGTTATTATTTCATTAGTTAGTATTTGTTAGATTGGCAAAATATAGTTAATGATTTACGGTTGGCAAGTACTATGAATTTACCACGATGATATCTTAGCCATTTAGTACTGTCATATAAATTTGATATTCATGGCTTTGCAGATGCTAGTAACAAGGCTTATGTGAGTTGTGTTTACCAATGTTTCTTTAATGAGACTCATTAATTTTCTACTTTATTGACTTCTAGGTCTAGGGTTGTCTCAAGAAGTAAGACAACAAAGCCTTGAACTCAGTGGTAATTTATTATTAGCTGAATAACTTAATGAGAAAAAAAATGAGCTTAAATCTGTTTGTAATGTTGATAAAGTCACTTGTTCGACAGATTCCACAATGTGTCTTCCAGTGGATCAAACTAAACTAAAAAACCAAAGAACAGAATAAATAAAATTGGAAATCTTTATGCTATTAAGTCATTGAAGTATGTTGAATTAAATCGAAACCTAGCTGATACTATTTCACGTGGTTGTTTTTTAATTGATTTAAAAAAACAGAATATATGGTTCAATAGATCAGGTACTTTCAATAGCTAAGAGATTAAATGACCTGTTGATATATATTTTCAAAATCGTTTTAGCAAGAATTAAAAACAGTTAAACCTTTTGAAATCTTCGATATTATTAAGTGAAGAACTAGATTATGCAATCATTTTACTGATAAAACTTATTTATTTTACTTATTTGAATGAAAATAATTATCTTAAACAGTTCCTATTTAAAGTTAAATTTTGGCTAGACATGTATGCGCGGGTAAATATTTAATATTAAATTTTTTAAGTATTTGTATTTTTGTAATCAATGGTACGTCTTTGAGTTTTCTAATTTACTTTTGCTGTTATAAATTTACACTTGGCGATGTTTTAAGCTGTAAAGGAATGAATCTACAACAAAGTTTATTTTTTTTTTGTTGTTTAAGCAGTTTGATAATAACCGCGAATAAAGTATAAATGCTTTCGAGTTTTTAAAAACTGAATTCTATTGTACCACTTTTTCTCCGAAACTTAAAGTATGGTGTGTTTAAGATCACCGTCCAATTGAAGTACTATGAATCACACTAGAGTGAAAAACTTTACCAAACTAGTTGGCACCTTCACATTTTGGTCTTCAATTTGTGCTGTTACGTTAACTTTTGAAATAAGGTGTAAACTATCTAACATGCGTGCAGTACTTTAGGAATGTCTCATTATTAAGAAAATGAATATGCTGTCGATCTGGTGATAGATGGAGGACGGCCTAACATATTTTATCAAATGTTAGAGACAGGTATGATAACTTTTGGTCTGAATAAATAATAATTTTGATCTGGTGAGAAATAAAGTATTTATAATATTATGTAAAATATTTTATGAAATATCAGTTTTATGAAATATCACTTAGCTATGAAGAATTTTGGTGTGAATAACAAAAGCTTAGAGCCACTAGTTTTTTTCAGCAAGTTTTCTATGCTTGTAAGAGATGCATTAATGTTACGAAAGAGTGGTCTTTTTGAAATATCTTGCTTTTTAATATCACTGATGACAAGATCAACTTTGCATCAAAGTTATATAGAGTTTTCATTAACACAAAAAAACTAGATTTATCTTGTCATGTAGTTTTGTTTCTTTACTGAACTTTCTTTTTCACTGGGTTATTTTTGAAGATGCTGTCATTCGAAGAGGGAAATTTCCAGTTCCTTTAAAGTGGAGTTGAAAGATTTTCTGGATGATTCAACTGTCATTCTATTGAATTCAACTGCTACTTCATGTCCATCATTTTTATTTTATTTTGTCTAACTTTTGTGTATATCGGGATTTCTTCAGTTACAATATACTCCTTCTGAACATGGTAAAGATAATTTTTTAACCAATTAACATTTTATTGTGCCCAATTTACTAAAATCGAACTTTTTATGCATTTTAACGCAGCAAGTGTTTTTGTACACAACCCTGCTAATATAGTAATATGCAAGGCATCAATGTTAACCGCTATAATGCCTTAATCATAGCGTATATTACTAGGTAAAAATTATACTTTTTTTATGCATTTTTGTGTTTTCGATCTGGTTTTCATTTTGTGTTTTTGATCTGTTTTTTTTTGTTAAACAATTTTAAAACTATAAAATACTTCATACAAAAAACAGAAATATTTATTGTATTATTTAGAAATGGTTATTGTTAAGTTTTGTAGCTTTTCTTTTTAAAGGTAATATTGAGCTAATTGATGAACTAAAATGATAAAAAATTATCTAAAAACAAACTAGGCAAGCAAGGCATAGATGTAGCTGTATATCTACATATCTTTCTTTACTCTTTAAGCATTTCTAAATAATATAATAAACATTTCTGAATAATAGAATATTACCAATTTAATAATTGATAATCTTGAGGTAAAAAATTGATTAGATAGAAAGCGTTAATAATACGTGAACAGTGTATAATTAGTGTTTATGTTAATTATGTAAGTTAGTTTATTTTTTCTTTTAGCAGAATGTCTAAGGGAGTCGCTTCTTCAATTAGATTCAGATGTAAAGAGGCTTCGGTTGAGAATAGGCATTTCTTACTCTAAAACTCAATATATCAATAAAAACAAATAGCTTGGAAAGAAGTATGAACTCAATTGTATGTTTAACAAGTTACTCCTGGGAAAATGAAATCTTTAGCGCTAAATGTTGAAAGATTATGGAAAATTGAATAAGTTGATAAAAACTTTCTTCAGCTGCTACAAAAATTACCCAACTTTCCTCTAAAACTCAATTTTCGCTATAAACGCTAATTTAATGATTCAATGACAACTCCAAACATCAATCGGTTATCGCAAGCTGACATTTACGTCAAATGTATTTTTTGCAATCAGCTGTAATCGTTAAAAGATGCTGATTTAAAAAAGAAGCGCGAAGCTTTTTTATTTGATAACTTTTTTTGTTTTTAATAAGTTTTTTAGCAATTCTGCTCTAGAAATATTTCTATAATTCATTTCCATTATGTAGCCAAAAGCGGAACGGATTAAAATTAAGTGTAAATGCAGATGATGCACTTTGGTGAGAAATAACTATTACCAATGTTTACCATTGGGGAGTGGATTTGGAAAAATAGTTCGTTAAAAGAGTCTCTCTTACAAAGCACAATTTGTCGTACAAAAACGGAAGAAAAAAAAAAAAAAGGCATGCGGTTTTGTTGTCTTCAGCCGAAAGTTCTGTAGCCGAGTTCAGAGATAAAAAAGCATAAAATTGAAAAGTGAGAAAAAAACAACTTCACATTGACCTTTTTTTCCAAACGTTGCAAGTATGTCGAAATACTGAAAAATGTGGCGAAATCTATTTTATTTAAAGTTTCAGTGGAGTTTTTCAATTTTTAATGTCAAAGTAGGATTCTCCATTTTCAAAGTTTCTTGCCGGTCCCCTGCTCCTCTAGATAATAATTGAAACAAACGGCCATAGATTAAAAGAGATCTTATTGGAGTAGCTGGAAATGATATTTATCTTATTCAATTACCTATATTTAGGGGAAGATGGACTACGGTAGACGTTCTATGAATCGACAGTTTTCCGTGACTACAAAAAAGCTAAATAGTGAAGGTTCTTCTCTGATCAGGAAGAAGAACCGAGAACCAAATCAGAAGAAGCTCATTTTAACTTGTACACAAACAGCATTTCATATTCTTTTTACCAGAAATTAGGAAAAGACCCTACCGAATTTTTCAAAAGCACCAAATTGATGAAGAATTTGATAAACCATTGAAAATAAACATAAGAAAGTCAGTTAGCTTTTGAGAAGCCCCAGTTACCTATGTTCTAAATCCAAACGGAGAGAAGAGACTTAACATAGGAATTTTCATGTAAACAAATTAGATGAATAGTTATCTTAAATTTCTATCTGAACTTTTAACTTTGTTGATTTTAACAAAAGTTTTTTACAAAACCAAAACAAAAAATTAACTTTTTTTGATTGATTTGCTCGTTTTAGTTTTAACTATAAAATTAATTTTAAAAGTTACATTTTAAATTTCTTCTTAAATTTAGAAACCTGATATATTATAAATATGAGCCTATTAACGAAAACTTAGTCATTTTTTCAGGAAGTGAGAAAATAAAAGAGTTCTTGTTATTGTCACAGAACCCTTAAACTTTTCATTCTTTTTTTCTTTCAAAGCTAATACGTTTCATCGATACTTTAGAACAAAATTGACCACTTTTATAGCACAGGAAAACGGAGTTTAAAAAAACCAAATATATATTTACTAAAATTAGGATTTTTTTTTGGGAGTATAAAATAACATGTAAATCAAAAAATTTTCTTCGATCAGTTGCTTTTAATAAAAAAGAAGGAAAATATAGATGTGGAAAAAACTAGCCAGATTAACGTTACCTCAACACTTAAAGAATACGCTTCCAAATTATTGTCGCACCACTTTGTCGACTCCTTTAGAATAAAATCAGTTTGGGAATTAATTTTAAAAAAAATCTAGGCAGTATGATTATTTACTTTAGGAATCTCTAATATGAAATAAATAGTTAGTCAGTATTTATGGTCACATCACTTAACAAAGTCCTCATCGTCCGATCCATGAAATAGTCTTTAAGTGTTCACAAATTTCCTAGCACAGTATCTGTCTGCTATCGCTTAATTATGAGTAAGGGAGGTAAAACAAGACCACGTTTAATAATTTAATAAAATATGGATTTTGTGTAAATCAGAAGTAAAACACTTTAAATGAGTTTTTAAGAGCGAAATGTTTTATTTATTTTTGCTGCTTGTCCTATATATCGTGCGACATGTGAAAAAAACAGCCAAAAACAATGTTTTAGTCAGAAACTTTAGCTGGCATCTTGTCAGGTTCATCGAAAAGTCATACAACAGTGTTATGGTGAATCTTGTCAAGCGTTACAGTGTTTAAAAAAAGCTTTTGTTTCGCAACTTCTTTGTTAGGATTTAATATTCCAATAATATCATTTGATATTAAAAAAATATCGTTTGATGATATCCCAGCAACATCAGCAGTCTCAGTAATTTGCTGGCCTGTAGTTACTTAGTGCCTTTCAGACTTGCATATTCATATGCAGCCATACCACGGTGGACACTTTGCTGGACCAGAACGCCAAAAAATTTTGAAAAACTTAGACTTCATACTTCAACAAGAAGAGAAATCTGCAGCCATGTCAGCTAGTTCATCAAGAAAAGAAATTGCTTACTGGGAATGTTTAGTGAACAAGCCACAGAAGCTCTACATCATACTTTTCAACAACATTTGCAAAAGTATAAACTCTCACAGGACCATCCTCAATATGCAATCAACTTAAAGAACTGCATCGTTGACTACAACAGTAAAGTCTTGGGTAATCCAATCCATTGCACAATTTTGAAAATTTACGTGAAGCTTCAAAACTACAAAGATTTCTCCCATAACCTTGGTTTTCCGTATCTCAAAGCTGAAGCTGTTAAACAGAAATGTTTTGTAACAAAAAATGATTTGATGATTAATATGATATTTAACTCCTACCACATTTCTTTTCTGAATGATGCGCTAAAACTGTAAAAAAATTGTACTCTTTTTGGCCAAATACAATTTTTAGGTACATCCCATTTTGGGGTAAAGTTATAAAAACTGTAACTGTATTCTCCTCTTATTTTTTTACTTTATAAAGTTTTAACAAATACACAATTTGAATGAAACCTTCAGTTTTGAAGTTCAGAAACCAGAACTTTGCAACTCATCCTTGCTATCTTTGGGACATGACTTCATCCCAAATGTTTTTAATGGAAGTAGTAGAGAAATGAGAGTTCTGGGCCATTTTCATTTTTCATATATTTTTGTGTCTCATTTTAATTTTTTTGTTGTATGACGCTAATTGTACTTACCATTTTCATAATTTAGGTGATTTTAGTTTGTAATATCCGTGGGCGAGGGTGTGAATTCCGTCCTCAAGGATGAATCTTTTATCGTCAACGGCGCTGAGTGCGACTTTGTTAATTTCTTCTGTAAATACGTCATGTTAATGGGATCGGATGACGTTCATTTTCCTGAGCTGCTCATTATTACTTTCCAGACAATTTTTGTAATCTTTGTGTGTGATGTATTTTTGGATGACATCTTTTTTCACCCTTTTGTACTTTTAGTAATTTTTTTCACGAAGTTTGTAAGAGTACAATTTGGACCGGAGTCCAACAAATTCTTCAATTTGTTTTCCTGCGGCTTCGTCTTTGAACATTCCAATAACCTTTTTGTTGACACCTGCCTTGAATCCGACGCTTTTAATGGCGGGATGGTTTTTGTCAAATTCGCTCGTGTCGAATTTGTTTTCGACGTCATTGGAGATGTCTTTGTAAAAATCGTCCGTCTTGATTTCGTACATGAGAAAATCCGTGTCGGTCATAAGCAACTTTGCTCGATCAGAGTACATGTTCCTGATGTAATCGTAATGGAATTCATACATTTACGTTTTGCTCAAATCCAAGATGCACATCCCCAAATAAATGGGTTTGTTGTAAATGAGTTTTGTTTTTTTCATGTGAACGGCAATCAAGTTTTCATCGAATGTCGTGTCTCGATCGTAATTGGGTTTGGAAGACAATATCTTGGCTTCTTTTCTTGATGTTACCAGTCTCACGTCCACACGATTTTCAATGTTTTCTATGGCTTTTCCAAACACTGAATTGTTCATCAGTTTGAAAAAGTCTTTTTCAAAGTCGTTGGTGGCTTGAGTTCTTAAATTGGTGTTGAGATCAATGTATTCTTTCAGCCATTCTCTTTCCTCAAATTTGATGCCTCTGTGTACCTTTGAAATTTTCAACTCCAATCGTTCATACAATTTGAGGTTCTCATAATGGACGACAATTCTTTTTGTCGTTCAAGTTTGGAACGAGTTTGTCCATTTTGTTAATAGTCATTCTTTCAGGCGCCAGAGGGTAATTGTTGTGCTCGTCATCAAGACTTTCCGGGTAATCTAAATCGACTTCCAAAATACACGGTAAAGATTTCCAATGGGAGAGCTCATCTTCATTCATCCATTCAAAACCGTGTGTGGGAAGAGGTTTGCACATGGCCCATCCGTACAAGTTGTTTGCGTCCAAGTACTGGATGAACGTCGAATCTTTGTTTGGGTCAAACGAATCTCCCATGTATTTATTGTTTGAAGTTCCAAGCCAGTTCGATATCATGCTGATTCCTCCTCGGATTCCTTTCTTGATCATCAGCGCCATGTCGTAATTGCTCAGAAGCTCCAAATTTATTTTTGTCATTTTGAGCGCGGCGTCCCATGCTAATCCAGGAAACGTGGAATACCAGGCGGGGTCGAGCTTGTAATGGTTCATCCAAACGTCTCTGAAATTCTCAAAGACATCCGCCAGCATCAGAACGTCAGACACGTTGTACAAGTCGTGGTAATCCCTGTAATTTTTGCAGTGAAACTCGTCCCAAACCGTTTTGGCGTGCGACTGCTTTCCGGAATAATATTTGGAGATGTTTTTACATTGGTCTTTGGTCAGATTTTTTGACAAGCTGTCCAAACTGGAAGACATGAATCTGAAGCTGTCGAAGAATCTTAATTCTCGTTTCACCTCAATGACCTTTCCCTCTTTTTCGACCTCTCTAACTTTGATTGAGCTAATGTATTTTTCCTCGTTGTTGGGGATGCAGTTTAATTTCCCACCTGACAATTTCTTGATGAACAAATGGCTGTCGTAACCAGATAAATTGTAAAAAACGATAGGGAAGAATTTGGGAATTTGATATTTTGTGTTTCAACTGCTGTGAGCAGCTCCTCTGTACTTTCCCGTGATGTGACAGTAGTCTCGCACTTTGTCATTCTCGAGACCTTCCTCGCAAATGTGGCACACGATTACATCATTAAAATCCTTTTATCCTCGTTGGTCATGACCATATCTTTTTTAAATTTAGTTCTGTCGCAAATTTTAGTAATGTCTTTTTCGAACATTTCCACAAATATTTTGGCGACGTCGTCAGTTTCGTTTGTTGCCGTGAACGTCACCGGCTTTCCTTCATAAATGGTTTCGTCAAATCATTTGATGAAGTAACAGAACGAACTCGGAGTGTGTTTTTGGTACTGTTTGGTGTAAGACTGGTTTTTATCGCACTTATCAGGATCGCACTTGCTGATCGGAATCATGAAACTTTCAAAGTCGGCATAAACCACAAACGGAACTCTCATTGATCTTTCTTGATGGATGAACCTCATGGTTGAATTTTTTTCAGGAAGTTCGATTCTGACAGAATTGCGCTCTTGGCAGTAAGTCCAATGCTTGAAAAGCGCCTCCTCGCTGTTCATCCCTTGCAAGCAGTTTCTACAATAATATTTTTGGCCATGATGTGCTGATGTTTGCAATGAAGCAAATTGACTGAAATTATTAATCAAGCAATAATGATTAGTAAGCTCATTTGAAATGAGCAGCAAGTTGATTTTATTTCTTCTGTCGTAATGCTTGGATTTGTTTTCGCATCCAAAAACATTGACGCTAATGTCTTGATTTTTTCTCTCAAACTTTTCAATTTGATGAAGCGGGACTGGAAAATTTATCCCTTCCCAACTCAACTCTTTTGACTTTTCAATGAGCTCTTTGTCAATCCTATAGCAGTGATCCTCTTTCATATTCAACGCCCTGGTGACACACCATTTAAAGCATTCATTGTCTTCTGTGTTCTGATTTCTGTGATCTGTATTCGATTCCTCATTGCTGTACTTGACCATGTTTTACAGGATTTCTTCTTTCGCTCTGTCATATAACTCTCTCAAATCCGTGGTCTCCAGCACAATTTCAGTGTAGGATGAAAAAGGGACAGTTCGAGTCGTTTCCTCTCCAGTGGAAATGCTCACACATGTCATTTCGCACGTCAAAACAATGCGCACTTTTTTATTTCTGTTTTCACTCATTACTTTCACAGCTCCATATTTCGCAGAGTTTAAAAAGGCCGAGGCGTCATGATGATTTCCTTCAACGTCGTGCGAAAATTGCATGGTGACTCTTCTCAGCGCGTGATTGGTCAATTTTAAATAAATGGGAGGTCTGTGAACTGCTGAACGCGAGATTGATTTGAGAACGATCGATTTGATAGTCCACTTTTTTTCGCACTTCGTTCCCAACGTTTCTCACTGTTTTCTTCACCGCATCTGGAACGTATGGAGATCAATCGATTCAAGCACATTGTTGAAACTGTTGACAACAGCATTTCTTACAGCTGTCGTCAACCTTGTAAATAAACCAGGGGCCAACACAGGTGTCAAATCTGGAACAGGCTCGTCAAGGATGTGACACGTAACGATGATAGGTCTCGTAGCGATGACAGGATTTTAACAAGTGAAATGGTTTTGGCATGAGACGTGGTTTCCACATGAAAACTGGTCTCGGAGTGATATCTGGTCTCGGCGGAATTATGGATGGTCTCGGAGCGATGACAGGTCTCGGATCAGGAACCGGTCTCACAACGACAGGTGTCTCACGAGATCGGTCTTTCGCATCTTGTTATTTTGTTTTTTTAATCGTTTTAAACGCCTGGCTGATATAACTCTCAATGCCGATATGCAGCGCCTCTTCAAAATCAAAAACGTATTCGTCAAACTGATGAGCAAAAAGATCAACTTCAATCATAAGATTTATGGTGGATTTTGTTTTTAGATGAATTCCCTCTTTGTCAATGCTGAAACTCACCATTTTGATGTTATTAAACAAAAGTTCAAACAAGGCTTTCAATTTGCCGGCGTGTTTTGTTTTGGCAATAAACATTTTTTAAAGAAAGAAATCATTTATGTCAATAAGCAGCTCATGAGCGTCATCACACTCACGGACATTACAAACTAAAATCACGCAAGCTATGAAAAAGGTAAGTACCATGAGCGTCATACAACAAAATAATTAAAATGAGACACAAAAATATATGAAAAATGAAAATGGCCCAGAACTCTCATTTCTCTACTACTACTGGAGAGGGGTGTTTATCTGTGGTTACAAAAGCGACTCAAATCCTTTGCAAACAAAGAACTTTCAAGAACTACTTGTCTAATAACTGTATTATAATTTCTACGACTATTTTTCTGTGTAAAAGTGGATGCAGACTTTGCGGCATTACTTTCACTAGTCTCAATATGTTTTGCACTTCGTTCTGTTTAACATTATATAATTTTTCTCCGTTGAAATAGATTTATTGCATGAAACAAATTTTGCCACCAGTCTTTTGATATTGTGTCACGAGTTTTCTAAATTTACTTGAGGCGTATTGTTTTGCTTAAGGCATTCCTTAAAATATATATTGATTCAATTATGTTTACATTATTTTAAATCACTGTTGAAAAGTTTTGAATTCTTTAATTTGCAACAAAATTGAATTTCGTAGTTTGCTTTTTAAAAAAAGGTTTCAAAGACGAAATATTAATCACGACTTTTAAATACTATTTACTTAAAACCTATAATTTCAACGAATACTTTTTTAGCAATAATTACAGTTTTAAGAGTATTGATAATTCCACTTTCAACCAAACATACATGAAAAGCATCACGAATTGCAATATTTAAAACTATATTCTAATAGTTAGAAAACAAAGCCAAAACTAAACAAAAAATAAATTAAACAAATATGAAAAGTTCACTTTTTTATTTATTCGAGAAGAATTATTTAAAAAAGAACGAGTTGCTAAAAATAATAATAAAAAATTATCAGCTTCAGTTGATAAAAAGGTCGTGTAATTCATTTTTCTTTTTAACATGCAGTGAATCTATTTTTATGATTAAGTATTACAAATAGATTAAATTTGCAGAGATTCCTTAGTTTCCCACCTGCGTATTTAAGCAGTAAAAATGTCGCAGATCTCGAACCTTCATCTTCGGCTTTCCAACTATTTCATTTATTGTTTCAAAATAGCGATAGTGATAAACAAATCGACGATATATTTAGATTGACTATATAAGAAGATTGAAAAAATTGACCGTGAAAAGTTCAAACTTGTCACAATTGAGCTTGAAATAAAACAGAAATCAAAAGTTAGCTTTAACCTGCGGATGAAATACTATAGCTATATAAACTTGCGTAACTTACAATATTGAGGTTGACTCAGAGTTTTCCTTTCTTCCATTTAAGCTGCTTTACAAAGAGTTCATTTAAAAACAGTTAGCTAACAGGAGCATCCACTACCTAATGGGAGTCTTCGAACGGAACAGGAGTAGCTTTACAAAGTCCTGCTTGACAAAAAAGTGGGTTGCAGCAAACGGTTTTACAATTATGGCGTCATTCCATTTAGCCAGAAGCGTGGCTCTATTTCGAGAAATTTCTCGAAAAGTTTCTCACTGCTGATTTAGTGGGAGTTGCATCCAATCTGGTGTTGACTCGTTGTTCGGTGGAACAACCATCACCTCATTGCTCTTGTGTTATCCCGGTTGAAACCATAATATCCTAATACTAAAATACCAAAAGATAGGGGATGATAGAAGTAAAGGCTCCTTGAGGCTTTAAGTACGTGTTACAGCGGGATAGTTTATAACTCATAAATCGTAAAAACGAGAATCAATGATTTTAAGGTTTGAAATTTAAAACAGCGTGTGCGCAAGTATGGGCATACGTGTAGGCACAGTGAATCTTTTATTGGGGGATTTTGGAGTTGAAAAGTCATTACATAACTTACGAGCCAAAACTCTGATAGTAGTAGCAAAAAATGAATTAGTCCCAACCCATTATACAATTTATTGGGGCACATTAGGATAGTATCAGCAAAAAATCAGGTTTTATCAAACCACTATATAATTTTTCAAACTATACTAGTGTAGTGGCAGTAAAGAGTCAGGTGTAACTAAAACACTCGTTTAGGTTTTTTTTGCACTCTTGGTAGCTAAAGGTATTAGCAACAAACTAAATATCCTCAAAAAGCCCCTTCTAGATGCTACTGTATTGTTTTACATAAAACTTACACTTCTGTATAAAAATTTCTATAATCTCGAGAGAAATTTAATTAGAGTTTTTTGGTAGGCTTTTTTTTTTTTTTATCTATTTGTACAAATTTATAGGAAAAAAATTCCATTACTGTTAGGAAAAACTCAAAAAAATGTAAAAACAATCGAACCCGCAGTAATCCTGTGTTTCAACATAACTCAGGAAGTTTGTTGCAACCTACCCTTTAGGCATCATAATTACTGTAGTCAATACGTATAACTTTTTATTTATTTATTTTACTTTTTTTGGAATTTTTTTTTTTGTTTGAAAAAGACTTTTTACTTCTCATAAAATTAGTTGACTTGATGGATTATCTATTAATTTTCTAGTGAAAGTCGAATTTACTTTGAAGATAGAGAATTCGATTTTTTGAACTGCGAAATTGAAAAACTCCACTGAAATATCAAACAGAATAGCTTTCGCCACTTTTTTCAGAATTTTGACGCACTGTACAGCGTTTGGAAAAAATGTTCAATATGGAATTGAATTTTTTCTCACTTAAAATTTTTTTTGCCTATTTCACACTGCACATAACAACAGGATTAGCGGCTAGTTTTTATTATACAGTTTGACCTAAAGGCAACAAAATAGCATGGGGTGAAGTTGCTGCCATTGAAGTGCCCTTTTCAACGAAATATTTACTTCAAAGTTATCTTAATTTTATGAGATACGAGTGAAAATAGCTGTAAAAAAACCCGACTCCGGTAACTTACAAATATTTGCCATATATATGGCTTGGTAATGTCCAATTTGAACCGAAACCTGTTTGACCTAAATTTAATTGAAAAAACAACCTTCTGTTATGCAAAAAAAATAAAATCACACTCCACTTCATATTAATTAGCTTTAATTTTAAAGTTGATCATTTCTGATATTGTTGGGACGTTGTTGTGTAAAGTTGTGTAAAGGTTAAGGAAGAAAGAGTAACGAGGATCGTGAACAATTAAATAACACCATATGATAACAAAAAAGAACAGCTAGGGCTGCGAGCAGTCAACAATAGAAAGAATAAACAATTTATACAGACAAGTTTTTGCAATTATGAAAAAAATACAAAACAAGACTTGATGAGTTTACCATTCTCAATTCTTGTTTGATGCAGTCGTTATAATTATAAATAACATCTGATTTATAAGATTACTAACTAGATAAGATATGATTTCCAACTGATAAGATTACCAACTAAGTTTATAAGATTACCAGCTAAGGTAAAACTCCTTTATGCTACAGGAAACTTTCAATAATTTGATTAATTATAATGTTAGCTGAGTTTCATTGTGTTTCCCCACGTCGGTTGACCAAATACGGTTGTTCTATTCAAGGGAACACACTAAAGATGTGGAACTATGTTAATCAAGTTTTAACATCATATAGTTTGAAAAAGTGCATTACATGAGGAAGGAAAACGAAAGAATTTATAAACATGTAATTTAGTTTTCGCTCTACTCAAAAAATTATTTATCAGGCGATGAGAAATATGATTCAGCCCAACATAACTTTATCTATATCGATAAAATAACAACATTTTGATATCTAAGGCTCACGATTTAAAAATTTTTCTTACGGGTTAAGACCAAAGTTTAACTATTGGGGCATTCCACGTCAAGTGGAACCACTTTTTGGTCAAATTCGACATCACAGACTCGGATTTTGATGAAAATTGACTCACATGTTGGGCATATGGACAGAAATTGGCTCACATGTTGGGCATATTGACAGAAGAAAAACATGTAAATTTTTTTGACTTAGGTCAATTATTTCCTGAGATATGACCTTTCAAAGTTTTGACCTTTTCACTTGACCTTGGTTATTTAAAATGTCATAACTTTTTTGCTATTATACTTAGGAAGTTGATTTTGGTGGCAAACAGAAGCTCTTGCATAGACGAACAACTTTGTGTCTATACAAAAAAGTGATAAGTTCAGTGGAAAAAGTTATTGGTCATTTGACCTTTGACCCTGGTCGATGGCAAAGGTCAAAGGTCATAATTTTTTTTTACAAATTGCTTTTTCTATTGTGGATGTCCCATGAAAAAATCTTTTTGGGATTCCCATAAACAGCTTTGGGATTAACGTTAAAGTATAAGTAGGTTCTAAAAGTTTAATATTTAAATACTTTATAATTATAGAGTATTTTAAGGTAATTTATTGAACATAGGCCCTAGGTTATATAATAGCTACCATATACCAAATATACTTTAATTTGGTGATACTTGGCCTATATATATATATATATATATATATATATATATATATATATATATATATATATATATATATATATATATATATATATATTTGAAAAGTAACAAAAATGCCTTATTTAGCAGTTTTAACTAGATGACAGTGCAGTACTGAATGCAGTATAATATTTACATCATTACCATTGCAATACATATTTGCTAATAATAAATTAAAAAGCTATAATAGTTAACGATGATGCAAGTTAAATGCTTTGGTTGCACCTTCAGACTCCTTAGAAGTCATGAAGTATGACCGACCAGTTGTAGTTTTGGGTTCGACTGCTAGCAAAAGATCATTCAAATCAACGGTAAAAATATCTGGAGGATCTGAAGGAGAAAAATTGACCTGGACCATAAGGGTGAAGAAAGTTCATGATTACTTCTCTTTTTTCTGGATCGCTCTCCAACACACAACCTATCCACCAATGTTCATCATACTCTACAACCATGTAACCAGTAATTGAACTGAAGTTGAGCTGGCCAATATTCTGTGACGTAATTTTTTCTAGACACAGAACTGGAACTATAATCTTGTACTTGAATTTCATTCGTGGATAATGGTTTAAAGCAATGAAGTTTTTGAGTACCAGGAATCGTTTTAGCATTGGAAAATCATTCCTTCAATATTGTGGATTCGATTTGCCAATCATTTGCAGTGAGGTATTCAAAGGAAATTCCATGGTTATTTTCTTTAGCAAAAGTATATAATTGATAAGTGGTCATTATTTGGTCATGGTATGGACGTTGTAAGCTTGCTTTTGCCGTTTAACAGTTCCTCCAACTCCATCACAAGGGGCCTTACCATGACTTATGTCAAAGAAATGTCATTCGGCTGGAATAGCAAAGTCCTCTTTGTGATAGCACAGATCTTGCAGTTTTTAAACGACTAATTCAATGGAAATGAATTGATTATTTTAACATAAATATATATAGCTTTAAGCCTCATACAATTTAATACTGACTTAGTATGTATATATAGTACTAGTAATTAAATTACAACCTAAAAAATAAAAGGAAAACAGGAAATAATTGATAATATATATCTACAATAGGCTATTTACAGAAAATGACCTCAAAATATCGCATTTGCAAGGCCGATAAATATTAAATTTTTAGAACGTATTTATACTTTAACGTTCAGTAAAGAAAGACATATATTAACAAAAATATTTAAATTGAAGGTTAAATCTTTTAAGGTTTTGTTTTTATTATTACATGTTCTTCATTTAAGCGTTTGTTCCCAAATAGTTAATGAATTTAGTTAAGTTAATTCATACTATAATATATAATATACTTACAACTTATAACATAAATAATATACTTAATACTTCACAAATTTTTAAAATGTAAATTGACCTGATCTATAACAGAATAATTTTTGCTTATATTTACAGTCTTGAACGAAGGTAGTTATTTCCACTTTTCGGTGTATAAAGCTTGTTACTTTAAGATGAACTTTCGTTTGACATAAAGTTCCTTCTCAAGGGTTTTGAGGCGTGTTGTTCAGAGATTGTTAATTTTTTTCTTTCATAGCCAGAAGTCACACTGGAACAATATTTCTAGGTTTACCTTCAGTAACTTAAAAGCTAACACTATCTGTATTATCAAAATCACTTTCATTTTCATGTTCCTCTACTTTTGTTTGTAGCAATTTGTTTGATCCTTTTACAGAATTATTTTCTCTTCATAAGTTGCATTTTTTGAAGCTTCCGTGTTATTTGATCTGATACGCAACAGTGGTGTAGAGATTTCCGATCCTGAAAAAGAAATCGTCAAAGCAAACAATAATAAATGGACCATAATAGATACTATAGGTTGCCATTGCATAGGTTCCCTATAGAACAGTACGAAGCATTCTTGGCAAAGATACATGACAAACTCTTACAGGTGTTGGAATAAGCTTAGATACTTATTATACTTTGTTAGTTTCTGTTGTGGTAAATTCGTTTGTTTATTTTGGGAAAATAAACATAATTGGTCGGCAATAATGTTGATGATGGCTAAATATTTTGCTCATTCTGTTTCTTTTTGAAATTCTTGGTAATTTCAAGGTTTCTAAGCCCAACATCAAGAGTCTTTTGAAGTTGTTTTATAAACAAAATACTGACCAAAAATACTTTCCATAATATTAACAAAACAAAATAAAAAAACAGCAGAATTGATTAGTTTTGTACCTATTACTGCTTTACTTTTGTAAAGGTTTTAAAGTCTAAATGATTTTCATTGTTAATAGGATTAAAAAGATCAAGTTTGGATTTCCCCTGGCCCTTCAGAATGATCACAAAATGATTCTAAAAATTATAAATGAAAGTTCTCAAAAATGAAGCAAAGCAATTGATAAATCAGGAATGCTAGCAATTTGTTTAAACTATGTGCAGTTCTTACACAAAGGTGAAAAATAAAAAATAATGAAATTATAGAAAACAATAGAAAAAATGTTTTTTCATTACAATGGAAATTGGGGAATGATTTTTACAATATAGTACCTTAAGTCTGCATCTACACTAAAAAAAAACAACTTATGTTAACAACTTGTAAAAATTCCATTAACTTTGATTAATTTTGTATTGATCTCTGCAGCTTTCCATTGAAAATTTAAAGGATTTATATCCACACAATACAAGCTGCTTTGGTTTCCATACAGAAAGTTGGTTGAGTAACAGGTTAGGAATTTATTATTCACACACTCATTGCCAATCGTTTTCTTCCGCTACTTTAACACCACCATCATCCCTATGCATCTCCTTTCTCACATTTCTATCAAACATTGATTTGTTATACCAAAAACATGTTAAACCAAGTACTACAATAAGTAAAACAGCTGGTAAAATAATGTTGCTGAACATCTCTTTGAAGCTGTGGTTAGTAACACAAAGTTCTAACTGCTAAAACAAAATAAGTATAATTAGTATTAACATACTACCCAAATGAGAATTTAACATAAAATAGAATAAAGGAGATTGATTTTATCAAAAATCTTACAACTATATAAAAAATTGAATTATTAATGTTTATAATTTACCTTTAAAATCTCATTTAAGACATCAACAACTTCGCTTTCATTACTATTATTCATTTTAAATTCCTGTAATCTATTCAACTGAGGGACAGAAATTCTTAGTAGCAAGACACATTCATTTCCAGGCTGACTATTATTTTGAACTAAATTTATAAAACGTACAAGGATATCCTTCAAGTATGTGGTGTTTTGGATGGTTTCAACTGCTTTATTCATACCTGTGTTTTTCTAAATAGACAGAAAAGTTAGACATGTTAAAAATATAATCATTATAAGATTTTAAAAATTAAATTAAAAAAAAAAGTAAGAAAAAAAAGAGTTTAGAGAACCAGATAAAATAAAAGATATTAAAAAAAATCATTTTTTAACATTCATTTACAATTTCCTGGTTATCTTCTTGCACTTTTGCCTTTTGGAGGCTTTCTTGAACATCGTTCTGTAAATTTACCAAGAGAACTTTGCTGTTGGCATTATTCTGGTCGTCAAGCAATTGCTGTTCTTTCTCTTTTTTTTCAAGATCCTCGGCAGATTTAAGATTTCCAAGCCCACCATCAAAAGGGTTTATCCAATTATCTTCAATATAACTTGCATTAGCAAAATAGGATAAAAAAACAGCAATTTTGATTAGTTTTGTGACCATCGCTGTTTTAAAGTCTAATTGATTTTCATACTTTAATTGGATTAAAAAGATAAGTTTGAGATTTTTCTTTGACCCTTTAGAATGATCACAAAATGTTACTAAAAACTAAAAATGAAAGTTTTCAAAACTGAAGCAAATTGAACCAAATTAAAGCAGTTCATCAAAGATTGACTTGTTATACCAAAAATATGTCAAACCAAGTTCTAAAGTAGAAGCTAGAAAATTTTTGCTGCTGAACCTTGGTAGTTGTGGTTAGAAACCTGTATTTGAATTGCGCGGAATAAATCATGGACTTTTGAAGAAAAAAAAATGACAACAACGTGACTTGCGATTGCACCGAGAAAATATAAATTCGAAAATAGAATCGCAAGTTTTCATTGCCGATCAATACTTGAGCCGAACACAGAAAAATCTTTTTACAACCAAAATATATACAGTCGAAAATTGTTAAACTGAATTGTTTTATTTTTCTATTGAAACCTTTATAACAACCGAATACATAAAAAGGATTTATTGTCGAAATATTTAGAAATGAAAGGTTTTAAAATATTTCGACAGAATTATTTAGATCGAAAGAATTCTATAATTAACACAAGATTAAAAATGTAACAAATTTATACATTCCCAGCAAGCGCACAACGTTGAAACAACATTAAAATAACGTTGATCGACGTTGATCAACGTTATTTCAACGTTGTTTCAACGTTGTGTGCTTGCTGGGTTAACTTTGAGTGCTCAGACAATAATTTTCTTAAAGAAATTCAACTGTACAAATAGTTGCAGAAGTTCTGCAAACAGGGCATCTGCTATTAAAGCTGCCTTGAATGATTTCAGCACAAGGTTGGCATAAAAAAAGGACGGATATACACACACACACACACACACACACACACACACACACACACACTAACGCACAAAAGTTAATGCACCTCATACATTTCGATTTATTTTGGTTGTCGTTAATATCATAATATATTTTGACAAACACATTAAGAATAGAACACATGAACACAATTATTTCCATGATAATAATAAAATCTTTTTGAGGATGGTGAAAAAAAACTAAAACCAAAATTATGGTTCGTTTAACAAAATGAAGTAAAATGATTATTGTTGTTATGCACACTAGTGTGCAGCTTAAATTGAAACATTTTTGACTTATCAATAACTAGTGTTACTACCTCTTGATGTTATTACAGCATGAAAGCGCCGCGGCATACTTTCAATTAGAGATCTAATTGTTTCTTGAGGGATATCTTCCTACACCCGTGTAAGACTTTGTCGCAGCTCGTCTAGGCTGTTAGGTGCTGGCGCCCAAGAGCGTACAGAAGACCATATATATATATATATATATATATATATATATATATATATATATATATATATATATATATATATATATATATATATATATATATATATATATATATATATATTAACTAACCTAACTAATTAATCTTTATAAATCCAATTTACTTATCGCTTAAAAAAATCATTATCTCAATTGATTTTTAATCATATACCATCTAGACTCAATATCTGCTATATGCAACTATCCGCAGTAAACAATTAACTGGATAAAACATCTTAAAAACCAAAGTGATCATTTTACAGTTCTGCAATATTGGGTAAAAATGTTGGCTTTTCTTTAATAACAGTGTAATATATTGATAATAATGTATTGATAGTTGTTGCTCTAGGCTCCAATCTTTTTGTAAATTAGAACGTTCTAATGTTCAAACAATTATTATCTAAAAAGTCGTTGGATTTTGTTTTTTCTTTTCAAGTTTATATCTTCTGAACTTTTAAACTTTATTTAGAGTTAAAAGATAAAAAAAATGTGTAACAAAGTTTTAAAAAACTGTAGATCTTGCAACTTGTTTATTTTGAGTTACAGTGATATTTTTCAGAGTGGCATCTTGTTTTTTTTTGCGTAATTATTGAGTTATTTCTTAAGTTAGTGCAAATCAAACACAAGACAAATCTTAAATATTTTAGAGTTTTCTCCCCGATGTGGGACTTTCTTTTATCTTTCTTTCATCTTAATATCTGAGGTTTTGCTTAAACACCGGACAATCGTGCGATTAGATTAACGGTTAATGTCAACCAAATTAAAAAAGTAATGAACAAAATGATCACTGCTTTAACGCCGTTTTAAACTGTCATCAATTGAATTGAATAATCATTATAATCGCTTTAAAAAAGTTATTTTAACCGTTTTGGTCACTTTAAAGGGTTTCTAATAACCGTAATGGTCATTTTCAAAATCGTTTTCACCATTTTATTTCACTAGATATCTATGTGTTTAATGAGTTAGAAACAATAATTGAAAAAAACTTTATACACATTTCCCGCATATATTTTAACATAAAAATTTGTTAAATCTTACCTTCCAATTTTGAAAAGTATTGCCACATAAGAGATGAGGTGTGTTTCTTTTTTTTTTATCACCAATCACGTCAGCAAAGAAAGTTAAAAGCTGTTCAAAAAATTGAAAATCTCCCGTTTTAATTGTAAGCTTTAAAGTGGACGCTCAAAATTGATTATTCTGATAAAAATTACATTTCTTGATGATTAATTGTTTTAACCGCGAAAAAACAGTATTGCTTTAAAGCAATACTGTTTTTTTGTTTTTTACATTAATTAATGTACCATTTTAACCGAGACGCTTCATTTTCAAGACCTTTCCAAGATGCACTCTGAACCGTAAGCATGAGTTATATGCGCTAAAAAGTCTAGCGCATCAATTTTTCTGAATCTTTAGATTGTTAGAGAGGAAAGAAGGTGCTTCCAAGAGCTATGCAGGTGTCTAAATAATAATGAGTGTCTATGATAATAATGAGCAACACATTTGCTCGCAATGCAGCGTTTTAGACAAAATTGAAGTCGTCATGAATATGTTACAAATGTTACTTTATCCAATGAAGGATTAACAAATCGCAAACTTGGTGGAAGATTTGGAGTGTCTTATACAACAGTCAGAAGGGTTCTACAAAGGTTTGTAGAGACCAATAATTACGCTAGACGACTTGGCCGAGGCAGACCATGAGCTACCAATGCCGTGGAGGACCGATTTTTATTATTTGCTGAGGCTCATGGAACTGCTGTTTGTCAAGATACCATAAGAAGAAGACTTCGTGCTTTAAGTTTACGACCCGGGTAGTAGCTACTGGTCCTAGGTTGTCTGTAGATAACCGAAGAAACAGACTGGCGTTTGCAAGGAGGCATATGAACTGGAAAATACATGATTGATGACAGGTCTTATTTACAGATGAGTCAAGGTTTTGCCTTGTAAGTTCTGATCGCCGCCTAAGAGTGTACAGAAGACCAAATGAAAGATATTTCGCTTGTTACATTTGAGAAACCACTTTATATGGAGGCGGCTCATTGATGTATGGGTCGGAATATCTTTAATACGCAGAGCTTTTTATTGTTGATGGTGGACGTCTGACTTCTCAACGACACGTAGCAGACATTTTAGAACCTTTTGTGCTGCACCTTGCATCGTAAATTGGAGATGGATTCCTTCTTATGCAGGATAATGCTAGACTACATACGGCACATATTGTTACTGAATACTTAAATAATGTAAATTGAAGTTTTAGAGAGGCCAGCTTGTAGTGCAGATATGAACCCAATAGAGCATCTTCGGGACATAATGGAAGCCATCTTAGAATCCAACACCCACCATACTACTATAAAAAGCGGGTTCTGGCTCATTGATACTTTTCCTATACTTAAGGGTTCTGGCTCATTTCCATTTTTGCGCAGGGTTCTGGCTCATTTCCATTTTCTATAGAAAAAATGCCATATCGGTTTCTAGCTCATTGATACTTTTCCATACTTAAGGAATGCAAAATGGCGTCGTGTTTTTTTAATGTAAAGTCTGAATATTTTTTCCCGTTCTAAAATTATTTCTTTGCGCATTTTCATAATGAGATGACATTATGAAAAAAGGTTGTGAATGTCTTAGTTAATTTATTCTTTGTAGTTGTTCTTCAAGTATGGAAAAAGATGTTTATATTTTTCTCTTCGTGTTTCTCTTATTAATTGATTATGTTCTTTTTGTCGTTGTTCCTCAAATCCATGTTGTAGTAAGAGTTTAGTATTGTGATGAATGGGTAAGGTATTTAATTTTTTAATTTTATTAAGATAATTTTCATCAATTTTGTTTTTGTGATTATCATAGTGGAATTGTATAGCAATTCTGTGTAATTCTGGATCAAAAGTGGGTTTAATTATTTCCTGTAGTTCACTGTAACAGAATTCCTCATATTCTTCTTGTTCTGTAATACTCATTTTTTATAACAAGAAAAAATTTATTTAAGTCATTTTAAAAAAGTTTTCACTGTATATTTTACAAAATTAAATTTAAAAAAGGGATGCTTGAGAATGGAGAGTTTGGTCCGAGAAGCAAACCAGCGCCGATAGATTCATATCCTCTTCCGCTTTTAACGTAAACTCCGTCTTTGAATGATCCTCCTTTAGGCCAGGGTGTTAAAAATAATCCGTTTCCTCTGTGCGTTCCCATTTTCATTCCATTTCCATTCTTTTTCAAATAAACGATACCTCTTCCTGCAATTTTATCAACCATAGCAGAACCTGCAGAAGATCCTACACCTGCTAACAATCCGGTGGCAAGAGCTGGAACTACTCTTGTTGCAAGTGTACTACCCAACATACCCAATAAAGGTAGAAGAGCTCCAATAAATCCTCCTTTCACATTTGCGTTATGTTCCAATTGGGTTTTGCTCATTTTAATGGTGACTCCAACTCCTCAATGGAGAGCGTCCAAAAGTTTTCGATGTTGATTTTGTGTTACAAGTAAAACGTCGTTTCCGTTAAAATCATCTTTTGAAATACGGATGCTCACAGGTTTACCTGCTATCATTGATTTTTTTATTTTTTCAATCTGTCCCTGAGACACATTTAATTTAACACTAACATATTTGCTCATTTTTAAATGTGGTAAAAAATATTTATTTCACTTCTCGAATGTGATAACGGATCGTAATGTCCTCTCCACGAAAATCAACCAAATTTCCATTTTGGTCAACAACGCGAGTGATCATTGTGGAGATTTCTGGGACTTTGACAGGGAGGTAAACCAAATGAGTGGGTCTTTCGATGATTTTAAACCCAGGACCAACAGCTGGATAAAAAGAGTAGATGCAATTGAGTTGGGAGCCGTTGATGTAAGCCGACCCGATGACGTTGTTGAGGATTCTGATCGTGTTGATGCTTGAAATTCTAACAACATCGTCAGACTCATATTCGGAATTAGGATCCAATTGTCTTTTTGTGAATCCTAAAAGTGAGGCAATGCTGTTATCCACATTCAAATCCATCATATAATTCAATCCAAGTGTGATGATTGATTTTAAAGTGTTTAAATTGGATCCGATTTTTATGTTATCTGGAGAGTAGCTGATTTTATTTGTTGTGACGAAGCTTGCGCTTTGAGATGCATAATTTTTTATTGTGTTTGAGACGGTCTTTTGTAAATAATTGTTAATGTCAATGACGTCATAGCTCCCGTCTGGAATGGCGACATTTTCCCAATTGATTCCGTTGTTCATGCTATACCGGAAAGAATTGTTTTTGCTGGTGATGTTTGGAAAGCTGTTGTACGTCTCAAGCCCTAGAAAAGCCATTTCATAAGTTTTTCCTTTTTCAAAAACGATTTTGTCTAAAAATTCTGTTATGATTACGTTGGAATTTCCATCCACGTCGATGATTATGCCTGACATTTTATTATGTAACATTTTTTTTAAATCCTTCGGATTCAGGCGTATTTAAATGGCTTCTTTTGGAAAATAAAAAGTGTCAAATCCGCTTCGATATTTTCCATTGTCCTTTTTTGACGACAAATCAATCACCGCAAATCCGTGAGGTTCAGACCAACAATGTCTGCAAAACTTTTCAAACTCTTTTTTTCCCATATCGCTAGAAACGTGGTCTTGATAAATGTGGTTAATGTTTTTTAAGTCTTGGGGAAAGAGACAGATAAAATTGGTGTTTTCTCTGATCGTTTGTCTTGGGAGCATGAAATAATTTTGAGCGAGGTAAAAGCAGTCGACGTTAGAGTGTCTTCCTCGGATGTAATATTTTTCACACTTGTTTTGTTTGGTTAGTTGTAAATCGTCAAAGATCATTAAATTGTTTTTGGATGAATCAAGATCTTCAGGATTAGGCACATCGTCAGCCGTTTCAAAAAATTCACACTCCATACCCTCGGTTTCGGAAAAATTTTTTGAAAGGTCGTTGATAACGCATTCAGGGTCTAGTTTCAATTTTTCAATTTCGGTTTGTACCTTGAACAAGTCGAGAATTATTTTTTTTGGTAATTTTTTTTCGAACGAACTTTTTAGTATTTTGTACTCGGGTTGGAAAAGAGATTTTCCAAAAACTTGCAAATGGTTATAATCCAACCATCCAGGTCTAAGCAATAAATTGAGAAGCAACGTTGTTTTTCCACATCCAGATTTTCCAACGATGATTCCTCGAATGCTTCTCGGTAAAAGCTTGTTGTTGTTTCTTTTGATTTTTCCAATATTCCATGACAAATCAGACACTTCCATTTTTAGTTTAAAAATATTTTTTTTAAAATAAAATGTACTGTGTTAAATGCAAAAGGAAAACAGAAACGAATCATTTGAGAAACGAAATCACAAAAAACAACAAGCATATAGTCAAAGGGGCTTGCAACGTTTGCGGAATGACCAAATGTAAGTTTGTTTCTTCGCATGCACTCAAAGGATCATCTTCGCATACGGCAAAAGGAGGAGACTTGGTGGAATCGATTAACAATTTTTCAAAAAAAATAAAGCTTCCATGGGCAAAATTTCCAGGAGAAATGCACATTCCAGGAATGAATTTTGCAGGACCTGGCACAAACTTGGACAAAAGACTCACATCCACCGATATGTATCAAGAGTGGAGCAAACCGGTAGACCGAGTGGACAATGCAGCATACCATCACGATTTAGCTTATAAATATTTAAACGACGTTCAAAGCAGAAATTTGGCAGATCAAATGATGCTTGAAGAAATGAACTCCATTCCAAACCCTACTCAAAAAGAGATAAACGAAAGAAAACTGATCACTCCCATCATCAAAGCCAAAGCTAAATTCGGCCTAGGTGTATCCGAAGGATCTAAAAAAAAGCACCGGAGAACCTGAAATGGACGGATCAACTTGCAAACGAGCTTCATAAACCAGTCATTCATCATTTTAAAAGAAGAAAAGTGTTTGTGAACGACATGGATGAAATATGGGCTGCAGATTTGGTTGACATGCAATCGTTTTCAAAATTCAACAACGGCGTAAAATATTTGCTCATGGTGATCGACGTGTTTTCAAAGTATGGATGGATCGTTCCGTTAAAGAGTAAAACTGGAGTTGATGTAGCTAACGCTCTAAGCAAAATATTTGAGGAGAGAAGGTGTACAAAGATGTGGGTGGATAAAGGTAAAGAGTTTTATAACAAGCATGTACAAGCTCTAGGTGTGCAATTATACTCCACTGAAAACGAGGAAAAAAGTTCTGTTGTCGAGCGATGGAATAGAACGATGAAAGAGAGAATGTTTAAATATTTTTCAGCCAACAACACTCATAAATACATTGACGTATTAGATGAAATGGTGAAAAATTATAACAACGCCAAACACTCTTCTATCAAAATGACTCCAGTGGAAGCTAGCGATAAAAAGAATAAATATAGGGTTTGGATGAACCTGAATGGAAAGACGCAAACAGAAAGAGCAGGACCAAAATTCTTAATGGGTGACAAAGTGAGGATCGTAAAAAAGAAGTCTCATTTTGAAAAGGGGTATACACCGAGATGGACTGAAGAGGTTTTTACCGTGTTAAATGTTCAGCATACGAATCCACCCACGTATAAAATCGCTGATGCTAACGGTGAAGAAATTAAAGGTACATTTTATGAACAAGAAATGCAAAAGACCAATCAAGACATATTTAGAATTGAAAAAGTCATTCGAAAGCAAAAGAACAGATCTTTAGTCAAATGGTTTGGATATCCAGATTCATTCAACTCTTGGGTAGATCATAAAGAATTGATTTCTCTGAAAAAATGAGTTAAATAATTTTCTTTTCTATATAAAAGAAATGAATTTTATTACAATTGAAAATTTTGATGAGAGCAAATTATCAGTTGGAGAAATTTACGCAGCAACAAAACCAGTAGTCTATCAAAAAGTGCCAGTAAAATATTCTTATCCAACTGGAGATGGTCCTCTTGTATTACGAACACCTACATTATTTTCGTATGGTGTGTGTGAGAATAAAGATCCGGTAACACAAAAATTGACTGGATATTCCATGTCCTTTGTTTGCTTTGATGCTAAAAAGGGTAAAACTGAAGAAGAAGCAAATTTTATTAGCACAATGGAAAAGATTACTTTGTTTATTAGAGGTGAAGTAGATAAATTGTCATCCAAACTTAAAAAAGGAGGAAGAAGAAAGCAAATTAACTCTAACGAATTGAGTATTTTAAAATATAAAGCTGACCATGCTGATGCAGCTCCTGTGTTTTATGCTAAAATGTATATAACTTAAAATGAAGACGAAATATTCATTACTTCTACATTTCATAGAAAGAAAACAGCTCTTGATATAAAAAATGGAGTCAAAGGAGAACGTAATAATAAAAATTTGGTCATATCTTCTGGACATGGTTTTATCAATCAACGATGTTACGCTATTGGAGCACTTAGAATTGATGGGGTGTATATTGGTCCTTCGATTGTGTCTATTCAAGTTAAACTGTCCGAAGCCATCATCGTAAAAAATGCATCTTTACCTCATAGCATCATGATGTGTGAAAACTTGGATTTGGGAGAAATGGATTCTGACGAGGAAATGTAAAAAGCACAAAAAACTGAAAATAAAACGACTTAAAACATTTTATTTTCATATTAAAAATGCATGCCCCACACAAGTTGTTTAAAAACAGCGCCTCAGCAGAGATTCACAATTTTAATTTCCATCTGAGTCATTTAGAGGATAGAATCAAAGAGTTGGAACGAAAAAATACAAAAAACATTATTGTAACAAAGAAAAAGTTGGATTATCCTACCTATTTCAACATCAACAGACAGCACGAGATTTTTGCTCAACAAGACATTAAATTTCCTCCTGTATCTCACAAGCAGATATCGTTGTCCGTAGGTTTACAATTAGACAAAGGAATTGCTGTCGTCACTTTGATGAATAAAATAAGCAATCAATTGAATTATTTCAAAAACGATGCTATTTTTTCCGAGTCTGTGGATGACATAGTTATGACCATACACAATTACAACAACCAGGAAGTCACCGTTAAAAAAGGTGAAAAGCTTTGTAAAATAAACTACATCGATTCGAATTAAAAAAAATGTGTCTTTGTTAAAAAGATGGAAATAATAAAAAACACTGAAAAAATTTATCCAGTTCTTCCAACAGCCCCATCAGATGAAGGACATTTATATCGACTCCAAAAAATAAGCGAGATCCAAAAAGAAATAGAGGATGAAAAAGTGAAACGAATGGCTTTGAGTAAAAAATACCATCGAGCGGCAAAAATAATTCGTTTCACCGATGACGGATTGCAAACGGTATGCATTGGTTTAGGGGTTACAGGGATTGCACTTTTATCAACCGTTGTTGCCACTCCAGTTTCGATTGCGTGTGAAAAGGTTGCTGTTGTATTAAGAGCTTTATCCATTTTCGGAAATCATCAGAACAAAAAAATGATGCTAAAGGCTGAAAAGCACGAAAAATTGAAAGTTCTTTCCGAGTCAAAATTGAATACGATTAGCGACCACATTTCAAAATCTCTCATGGATGGATTTGTAAGTGATTCCGAGTACGAACTCATTCTCAGCGAGCTTCAAAAATTCAAAGCCATGACTGAAGAAATCCGAACCAAGACAAAAAGCGTCATTGACGAATTGACTAAAGAGTCGTTAATCCAAAAAGGAAGAGAGGATGCGATAAAAGCATTCAACAACCTGTTTAAGAAATCGTAGATTTCCATGGATTCAAAGAATCTAAGAAAAATTAAAGATTTTTCCATGAATCCGCGTGCGGATTTAAGAAATCGTAAACGCAATCGAGTTTTTGTTTTAAGTTTTTTTCTCCGTATTCTAAAAATGTCTTTTTTTAGAATACAAGATCCTGAAAAGCGAGATGAGATTTTGAGAGAATATAGAGCTAATAGAGAAAAGCTTTACAATGAGAGTCTCAACACCAACATTTCAGATGCAAATTATCAGACTGATTTGAGCAAGTTTTTTAAACCTCTGATTGAGAGCAATGAAAATATAAAAAACGAACTAAAAAGCATCGCATACAGAGAGGTTGAAAACACTCCACTGGCTTTGACTTATCCAGATAGCGAGCCGTCTTTTGAAAGTCCAAAAAGTGATAAAACTTTTGGAAAAATGAATGTTGGAAATATTGCTTTGGAATATTTATCCAAATATGCAGCCAAAAAATTTTATGCAGACAGAGTGTTTGGAATTCACGCAAAAGAACGCGGAAAAATGTTTATTGGAGACAAAGAAATTTTTATCGATAATAACGATATCATTATTGATGGAGAAAAGTACGAGGGGACGACAGGTCTTTGGGAGTTGATCACAAGATCCAAGCCTGATACAACAAAGGTGTCAGACGAGGACATGAAAAATTATGAAAAAATACTCGTTGAAACGCATGCAATGGAGAAGGAAGGGAGACCAACCCTGCCAAAAGCTTCGAGAAGTGAAAAGTGGGGAACGATTGTTTCAAAAATTTGGGAAAAAAATTACACAAAAACGAGTGGAAGAAAAGGTCGAGGAGTGATCATTCTTCCGAGCGATCCAAATGTGCTTACGCAAAGACTTAACTTGAGCATCGCCGCAGGACATGCTGGAAATATAGCATCGAGAAACGAAGCCGTTGCCATTTGTGACGAGCTTTTGAGACAGGGGGAAATAAACAAAGAAGAATACAGAGCAATTCAAAAATACATCGAGTCGTGAGAACAGATTTAAGAAATCGTAGATTTCAATGGATTCAAAGAATCTAAAAAATTTCACAAGTGAAATTCCATTGATCCGCAAATGGATCTAAAAAAATATTTTCTCATTTTAAAAAAATGCTCATTGTGAACAACAGAAGATATTTTAAAAAGAACGTCGTTGGAGGTGGGGGAATCATGGACACGATTAAAAATTTTTTGAGGAGAATGGCAGCCACAAATGCTTCACGATCGTCTCTTCATTTATTGAGAAAAGCAGCAGCAAGCGAAATTGGAAGAGAAGCAATCACAGCCGCCAAATCAGCTGGAAAAGAATTAGCCTCTTCAGCTATATCCACTGCTAAAGACGTTGCCATCAACAAAGGAAAAAAAGCGCTTGAAAAAGTTTACGCCAAGACAGGAACAGTGAATCCAAACCAATTACTCACCACGATTGTAAACGAAGCGGCAAAGACTGATCCGTATATTAATCCAATGGAAGAGCTGCATAAAAAAATGTTTGGTTCTTCCATTCAAGTGAAAAAGAAAATGACGAAAAAGAATGCGGCTAGAATCCAAGATCTCGTTAAAATGGGGAGCGGGCTTTTGATTGCTTGATTTTTTTAACAAATCAAAAATGACATAAATTTTTTTTTCTCATTTTAAAAATGATAAACACCGATAGATTAAGAGTTGATGAAATGCCAGAGTATGACACTGGAATTGAAAAAGTTGATTTTTTCGAGTACCTCCCAACAAACCTCGATTTAAATTCTTCAGGATCGATCGTATTTGAAATTGATTGTCAATCTGTGCAAACAGTTCCGTCTGATGCTTACATCCTCGTTGAAGGGGTTCTCAAAAAAGCGGATGGAACTGCATACACAGCAACAGACAACATTGCTCTGATAAACAACGCCATCATGTATTTGTTCAGCGATGCCACCTATGATTTATCAGGACAACAAGTGTTCAGCGATGCCACCTATGATTTATCAGGACAACAAGGGTCATGTATCCAGGTCAAGGAACAACCATGCTTGGATTGTTGAAATACCCTTTTGGTTTTCAGCTTGCAGATGGTTTGAAGCAAATGTGGTATAAAGACACTTCAAACGCCACCGGAAATTCAGGATTTGTTGTAAGACGAGACCACTTGTTTGCAGACACGACATCCATTGGTGCATTTTCGTTCAAGATACCATTAAAGCACATTTTTGGTTTTTGCGAAACTTACGACAAAGTCGTTTATGGATTCAGACACACCATTACCTTTACAAAAAAAGAATACGACGACGCCATTTACAGAGCTGAGACTGTTGCCGCAGGAATGATCGACATTAAAAAATTCAGACTTTTTATGCCTAGAATTGAGTTGGATGTTTCGAAGAAAGCCGAATTCTTGAAATTAATGGCGAGTAAAATTTCCGTCCCAGTAGCCTATAAGTCAAACAAAGTCGAAAGACAAGCCATTCCTGCCGGTCTCACAGAATTTACTTGGACCCTTGGAAGAATTACAGACAAAAGCGTTCCGAGATATATCGTGTTTGGGCTTCAGACAAACAAGAATTCCAGTCAAATCGTAAATCCAGCCATTTTCAACCATTGTGATGTCAGCAATTTTTTCGTAACCGTCAATGGAATAAAATATCCAAATTACAATTACGATTTGAATTTTGGAGAAAAGAAAATTACCATGGCTCATTCTGACGCGTTCTCTTTTGACGATAAATATTATGGTACAAACGAACTTGTTTGTCAATCTGGTTTGTCTCTGCTTGAATATAAAAATTTGTTTCCGTTGTTTTTTGTAGACATTAGCAAGCAAAAAGAAAGAGTTGTTTCTGAAACGGCAGAATTGGTAGTCAACCTCAAATTTCGAACAGCAGTACCAGAAAACACCGTTATTTTTGCATTGATCATTTCCGACAAATTGCTTAATTTCGTTTCCAACGGAACCAGCATGAACGTTGTTTATTAGGTTTGAAATACCGTCATGAGATTCTTAACAAAAATGATTTAAAAAAATATTTTTCTTTTTAAAAATAAAACATGAGATATACAAAAAATTATCTGAAAAATTTGCTTATTGAAAATGGAATCACATTAACCTCAAACAAATTGTTGCCTTTGATGATGATTGCGATTGATAATAATCTAATAAGTAAAGATTCGCTTTTGAAAGGTGTAAAAGAACATAGACCAGTGGGTCGACCAAAAAAAGAAATAAAAATGAAAAATGAGAAAACGGAAAAAAAACCGATCGATCCAAAATACGAGAGGCTTGCTTCAATTCGAAATAAGCCTGTGTCTGTGAAAACAACCAATATGGAAACCGGGGAAGTGACTGAATACAAATCCCTTTACAAAGCAATGAAAAAGACAGGACATGGATGGAGATATTTGGAACGTCGAAATGGAAAAGTGGAAGATGGAATAAAGATTGAAATTTTAAATTCGGAAAAGCTAGAAAGAAAAAGTCCGTGAGAAATGTAAAAATTTTTTCAATTCTTTTTTCAGAGAATTGAAAAGAAATAAAAATATTAGAAAAATGATTTTGGGTTAAATAAACTTCTTGCTATAATAAAAATGGAAAACAAAACGTTGAAAGAATTAAAAGAAATTGCTAAAGAGCAAAAAATAAAAGGGTATTCTAAAATGAGAAAGGGGGAACTTATAATGGCTTTGCAGTGTCCTAGAGTTGTCTCTGCTCCTGCTTCTTTTCGTAGGCGAACGACTGAGGCAAGACCTTTGCCTGTTAATGCTACCGTGGTGAGGTTTATTAGACCAGCTGTAAAAGTTTCAATAAAGCCGACAAAAGTTTCAATAAAGCCAACAAAAGTAAGGTTTGTTCCTTCTGCAGTGATAAAGCCTCCTATTGCTCCGAAACCAGCAATCATTCCACCAAGACCTGTGGTAAAGCCTCCTATTGCTCCGAAACCAATTCATTTGCAAAAACACATCCTTGATGAACCGGTTTTAGATTTAACACCTGCCATAACACCAAAACCAGTCATTCCACCGAGACCTTCATTTTTTTCAAGTCTGAAGGAAGCTGCAAAAAGTGTGGCGTCGTATGTTAAAACTAAGTTTGATGATGTTAAAGATTGGATAGAACCCTACGTTCCTGAAGTAGTCAAGGAGAAGGTAAACGAATCAGCGGAACAAATCGATAAAAAGATACAGTCTATCAAATCACTTGTATTAAAAGCAGTGTATAAGCAGCCCGTGCCAAAGCCTTATAAAATAAAATTCAAGTTGACTGAACACGCGTTGGATAGTACTGTTAGGTTATATTCTTACGAGCCTTCTTCTCAATATCAAGACATTGCATCCTTTTTTAATTTGGTAAGAGAGTCTGCCATTCAAACCATGGAAGGAGAAAGGAATACAAAAGTAAGAATTATTTTAACGTGCGAAATGAAATCTGTAAGCATCATGACTGGTGAAGAAGTGACTCGGGAAGCAAGTTTTTCATCCAGCTCGGAAATTATTCGAGCAGCTACAGATGTAAGAGAGTTAATGAGCGAAATGGAAGAAAAAGTCTTGGAAAGTAGTGTCAAATACAATGCTTTAGGTTCCAATAGCACCCTATCTAAGATTTTAAGAATGGATATAAACTTTATCGATTACACACCTCTCAGCGGTGGATCCTACATTGAGCTGACTGACGATCTAAAAGACAAAAAGGCAATCATCAACATGAAAAACAACGACAACCAATGCTTTAAATGGTCAGTTACCAGAGCGTTGAATCTGAAAAATAAAAACAACGAAAGAATTGATGAAGACTTGATTGAAAAGTCAAAAGAGCTGAATTGGGAAGGAATGGAGTTTCCTGTGAATTACCATAATATTGACAAGTTTGAAAAAAATAATCCAGACATTAGCATCAACGTTTTTGAGTATGAAAATGAAAAACCCAACCCTCTGAAAGTATCTGACTTTCTCGATCGAAAGCATAATGTTGATTTGCTGTATATTAAAAACGAAGACACAGAACATTACTGTCTCATTAGTAGTTTCAGTCGATTTGCCGGCTCCTCAGCATCAAAAGGTAAAAGAAAACAACGTTTTTGCAGAAGGTGTCTTCAATGTTATGATCAAGAAGAAAAGCTTCAAAAACATCGAGAAGATTGTTATAAAAACGCGCCAATGAGAATTGAACTTCCTAAAAAGGGTGCAACTCTTCAGTTTAAAGGCATCGGAAAGTCAATGAGGGTTCCATTTATCGTATATGCTGACTTTGAAAACTTTATCAAGCCGATAGACTCGCGCGCTCCCAACCCAAACCAGTCTTACACAAAAAAGTTTCAAAGACACATTCCATGTTCCTTTTCCTATTACATCAAATGTTTTGATGAAACCGTTTTAGAGCACGATCCAGTCATTTCCGTATCGTTAAGCGAGAACAACGATGTTGCTCAATTTTTTGTTGAAATTTTGGAAAGCGCAATAAAAGAACTTTTTGGAAAAATCGAGAAAAAAAAGATGGTTTAGACAAAAGAGGACGAAAATAATTTCAAATCCGCAACAGTTTGCCACATTTGCAATAAAAATCTCAAAGACGACAAAGTACGCGATCACTGTCATTTTACTGGAAAATATCGAGGAGCGGCTCACGACGATTGCAATAAAAAATTTCAAGTTCCAAAATTCATTCCTGTTGTCTTTCATAACTTGTCTGGATACGACGCTCATTTGTTTATCAAAAAATTAGGTGGAAAACTCACTTGTATACCCAACAATGAAGAAAAATATATCAGCTTCTCGAAAAAAATCAAAGTGGGAGAGTACATTGGAAAAGATGGAAAACCAAAATACAAAAAAATTGAATTGAGGTTCATCGACAGCTTTAAATTCCTTGCATTACATTTAGAAGGTGAAAAATTTAATTTGCTTTGTAAAAAAGGTGTATACCCTTACGATTGGGTGGACGGATTCGATAAATTTCAAGAAACGCAATTACCACCAAAAGAAGCGTTTTTCTCAAAACTTAGACACGAGGGAATAAGCGACGAAGAATACTCGCATGCGCAAAAGGTTTGGAGTATGTTTCAATGCAAAACGTTCAGAGATTATCACGATTTGTACAACGTGTCGGATGTGTTGATACTGGCAGATGCCTTTGAAACTTTTAGAGACACTTGCATGGAACATTACAGTCTTGATCCTGCTTGGTATTACACCTCCCCTGGTTTGGCTTGGGATGCTATGCTAAAGATAACTGAAGTTATAATAGAGCTTATAACCGATATTGATATGCTCAACATGTTTCGAAAAGGAATACGCGGTGGAATCTGCATGATCTCCAATCGACATGGAACTGCTAACAACAAATACATGAGTGATGATTATAAACCTTCAGAACCTTCGAAATTTCTTCAGTATTTAGACGCCAATAATCTTTATGGATATGCTATGAGCAAACCTCTTCCAGTTAGAGGATTTAGATGGATGACTGAGGATGAACTTTTAAATTGGAAATCCATGCCTTGCATTCTCGAAGTCAATTTAGATTATCCTGAAAGTCTTCACGATTTACACAATGATTACCCTTTAGCTCCTGAAAGAATGCTCGTTGGAAAAGTGGAAAAGTTAGTTCCCAATTTAAACAACAAAGAAAAATATGTCATTCACCATGAAAACCTAAAACTCTATGAACGAATGGGGTTGATCACTACTAAAATTCATCGAGGTATCACCTTTGAAGAAGAACCTTTCATGAAAAAGTACATTGATCTCAACACCGATAAGAGAAAAGAAGCTACAAACGAATCTGATAAAGAATTTTTCAAACTCATGAACAACTCTGTCTTTGGGAAAACCATGGAGAATATTCTAAAACGCGTTGATGTTAGACTCATTACCACGAGAAAAGAAGCTATAAAATTATCTAAAAAAATTAAATATAAACGAAACACCATTTTTGATGAAAACTTAATCGCGGTTCACATGGAAAAGACATTTGTTTTTTACGACAAACCTGTTTTCTTGGGAATGAGCATCCTAGACATCAGCAAAACCCTCATGTATGAACATCACTACGACTACATGAAACCTAAATACGGGGATAAGCTGAAATTACTCATGGCTGATACTGACTCGCTCTTTTATGAAATAGAAACGGAAGACTTTTACAAAGACATTGCCGATGACGTTGAAAGCAAGTTTGACACGAGCGACTTTCCTAAAGATCATCCTGCCATTCAAAACTTTGCATTTGACGTTGGGTTTAAAAATAAAAAGGTTATCGGTAAGTTTAAGGATGAAACAGGTGGTAAGCAAATTAAAGAGTTTGTTGGGCTTCGTCCTAAGCTCTACTCTTATGAGGTCTTTAATGAAAAAAAAGAACACAAAAAATGCAAAGGAATTCAGAAATGTGTAGTTGAAAAGCACATCACTCATCAAGATTATAAAAACTGCTTAATGACTAAAGAAGAACAGCTCAGAAAAATGAACGTCATACGATCTCATCATCACGATATTTTCACTGAAGAAATCAACAAAGTCGCACTCAGCGCTAACGATGACAAAAGAGTCATTTTGGAAGATGGAATACACACGTTGGCTTATGGTCACTACAAATTAAAAAAGGTAAGTAATAAAGGCGAGTAACAAAAATGAAGGATTTAAAAAATAACAAAATTAAAAAAATGAGAAACAAAAAAGTAAATGTGGAGGGAATTGTTTTACCAAACGAGGCTTTATCCACTATTCAGTTGATGGAAGCAGCAAAAAAACTAAAAATAAAAAACTTTCGAGGAGTTTTTGTCAGAGACGCGTTGCCAAAAAAGCCTAGAAAAAAAGAATGTGGAATTGTCAACACGGGGGATTCGAGCACAGATGGGTTTCATTGGGTGTGTTGGTTCAAAGACGGAGACAAAAAATACAGCTTTGACTCTTACGCTCAGCCACCTCTCGTCGAGCTCGTTGACTATTTGAAAAGTCCTGTCTTTTACAACAGCGAAAGGGTTCAATTTGGAAACACGTCTTATTGTGGACACTTGTGTCTTTACGTCTTGAAAAAATGCGAAGAGGGAGACAGCTTTCAAGACGTTGTCAACACCCTTTGGTGATCTGAAGGATTTAAAAATTTCACTTGTGAAATTCCATGAATCCGAAGGATTTAAAAAAATTTTTCCCATTTAAAAAATGATTGACAAATTCAACAGAAGCGAATTCAGTGTTTATTTTGATAATCTTGCATCAGACTCAACCAGCAACGTTTATATTAAAACGGACGGATCGAGCACCATCACTGCAGATTTGGATTACAACTCTCATAAAATCATCAACCTGGGTGAACCCACCAACGCACACGATGCCGCTACTAAAAATTACGTAGACAATCACGTGACAGGTGGTACTGGAACTGTAGTTGGAACTGCAGATTTGGATTTGAACTTTCACAAGGCAATCAATTTGAACGAACCGACCAATTTACATGACGCCGCCACAAAAAATTATGTCGATGTGAGTTCGAGTCTGTGTGTTAAAACGGACGGATCCAGCACGATCACTGGAATCATCGACATGAACTCCCACAAACTGATCAATGTGAGCGATCCTACCGCTTTAAAAGACGCAGCGACAAAAGGGTATGTAGACACCAAAGTCTCTTACAACACTATTTCATACACCGACATTAACATGACTTCTCACAAATTAACTAATTTAGCTGAACCTACATCAGCTTCGGATTTAGCTACGAAAAATTACGTAGACACGTATGCGTCAGGTGGAACGACTGTAGGTGCAGCAGATTTGGATTTGAACTCTCACAAATTGATCAACGTGACTGATCCAACCAACGCGCAAGATGGATCGACAAAAAATTACGTGGACTTGTTGTTGCAAAAGTCGAGTTTGACCAGTGTCGTTCCAAGCTCGAGTTTCACCAGTTTAGGCTTAAAGTCTCAGACGGTAGCAGCGTTAACGACTTCTCCTGTGTTTGCGTTTTCCGGAAAATCTGGTGTGCTGAGAAGATTGTGGTTGGCTTTATACAGCACCTCTGGCACGAATATTCCAGGTCAAGTTTTTATTCGAATCTTTACTGACGGAGAAATCAATGTAGGGAATTATGTAGAAGTGACTGACGGAGTTGGAGTGGATCAAACAGGACTTGCTACCGATTTGCTTTTTTCACCATTGGGAGGAGCTTTTTACGCCAATTCTTTGCAGGGATGCAACATGTTTAACACCACTTCCTTGGGAGGATATTTCACATTGGACATGCCTTTCAGAAACGACGTCTCCATTCAACTCGTCAACAGAAATGCTACTGCCATTACATATTGGATTCAACCGTTCATTTCCACACTTGCTTCCATTCCTGCAACCATCCCTCTTTTCAAGCTGTACTGCAGAACGTTTCGATATTTGAATACCACTTACGGTAGCGAATACGTTTTGATGAACACCAACGGAAAAGGAAATGGTGTGTCGTTGAAATACATCAGGATGCACATCATTGGCGCCTCTGGAAACTGGTGGGAATCTAGAGTCCGAATGTACGATGGGAATTTACCTCCAGGTAACGGCACTGTTCTCACTCCTTGGACTCCATACAACACCAACAATTACACGTATTTTCCAGGATATGACGGTGACAGTACATGCATCTTTTCCTCTTCAGGACTGGAAGATTTTTACTTATCCTCATGGAACGGATCAAATGTGACTTCCTTCAACAACAAATCGACTGGACTTCTGTATCAATCCACATCCTCCATCGGCTCTACATCTACCATTTCTTTTCACAGAAATTTCGGAGAAGCTGACTCCATGCCTAGTGTCGAAACTGGTAGAAGGCTCGTTGTCACGCTCAACTCTGGTGATGCTCAAGTCGGTCAATCTGGAAGCTTTTACCTTCTTCTAGGACAAGTCTATTATTACGCTTAATGCACAGATGAAAGAAAATTTTGAAAATGACTTAAATAAATTTCTTGCTATAATAAAAATGATGAGGATGAGTATGTCAGAAAATCAGCGTGATGAAAGCTATGATGAAAGCGAAGAAGAAGATGTGAATGAATTAGACGAAGCTAACATATTTAGTTGGTCTAGTTCAGAAGATGATAGTTCAGAAGAATCAGAAGACATCGATCCTGAAGATTTGCCTTACAATGAATCTGCGATGAATAATACTGAAGATATCGATCCTGAAGATTTGCCTTACAATGAATCTGCGATGAATAATACTGAAGATATCGATCCTGAAGATTTGCCTTACAATGAATCTGCGATGAATAATACTGAAGATTTTTATAACAATGAGATGAGTAATGAAGATCAAGAGGAATATGCTAATATTTATGGAAACTTTGCACTAGCAAGTTTACTAAGGTTTCGCCGAGGATTAAATTATGAAACGAGAGCAAACAGAATCCGTGATGAGAGAGAAAGAAACCAAGAACATGATATTATTGAACGACGTCGAAGAATTGAAAGACCTCCGTCTGAAATAATTATAACAGAACCCACTGAACCTGGTGGGAAAATTAAAGTTAAACTTATTATAAGGAGACCCTCTGTACTTGAAATTACATTAGAAGAAAAATTAACTCTTAAAAAACAAAAACGATATGAAATAATTGAAAGAGGACCAACAGTAATACTTAATGGACGTAGACAATAGTTTGAAGAACAACTACAAAGAATAAATTAGCTAAGACATTCACAACCTTTTTTCATAATGTCATCTCATTATGAAAATGCGCAAAGAAATAATTTTAGAACGGGAAAAAATATTCAGACTTTACATTAAAAAAACACGACGCCATCTTGCATTCCTTAAGTATGGAAAAGTATCAATGAGCTAGAAACCGATATGGCATTTTTTCTATAGAAAATGGAAATGAGCCAGAACCCTGCGCAAAAATGGAAATGAGCCAGAACCCTTAAGTATAGGAAAAGTATCAATGAGCCAGAACCCGCTTTTTATAGTAGTCACCATATAACAGCCTAGATGAGCTGCGACAAAGTCTTATCCGCGTGTGGGAAAATCCGCCAAAAGTCAATCCGATTTATTTTGCGGATTATAGCAGTCTGATCGTTAAATATTTTACAAATCATAACTCTTGTTTTGCGGATTCTCTTTGATGTTCGGATTATTAATCTGAAAAATTTGTATTGTTATATTTCTTCTATTTAAATATAAATAGAAATAGAAATAGAAATAAAAATAGAAATAAAGATAAAAACTAGTTTGAAAAATTGTTACTTTCATTTCAAAACTTAAGGCAAATAACCTTTAAATAATTAGTTCTTTTATTGAAAACTTTACGCATCCCTCTAGAATATCATTAAGACAAATATTAAGGAAAATTTTTAAAAAACTTTTGAATATATTGTTCTTTTTTGGAAACTTTTTACATGCATCAAAAATCAGTTTTTTTAAGGCAAATGTTAAGTAAATATTGAGGCAAATATTTCAATAAAAAAATCCATTAAAAGAAAAAATAATTCGATCCGTGTTTTCGGATTTTTAATCTGAAAAAAAAAATCCGTATTAATAATCAGATCCGTTTTTGCGGATTTTAAATTCGATAAATAATCCGGAAATATTAGTCCGATCCAATTAAGTCCGATTTGATCTTGCAAACTTAATTCGAAAAATAATCCGATTTGTTTCATTTTTATGTTAATTCATTTATTTTTTTTTTCTTTTCAAAGGCTTAAGCTATCTAATATTTGGGAATTCTTCAACAAGGTGGAGGAAAATAAGGCAAGATGTAAAGCCTGTGGTAAAACATACCTGATCAATCAAAGCACCACTAGTCCTTTAAGGAATCATTTGAAGAAAAAAAAAATGCACTTGAATTTATATAAATAATTAAAAAAGGAAAGACAAGAAAAAATCAACAATTCCAGACATTTTTGATGAGCTTGCCTCTGAAGACTCAGATTTTGAACAAACACCAGAAAGAGGAAAGAAGAGGAGATATCCACAGACACAGACAGATACACCAGCATCACCACAGCCTGGACCAAGTGGAATTTGTAGCTCTTCCAAACTCAGACCCGGCAAGGTAGAAAACAGGCTACCAAACCAGAATGTAAAGTCACTGACATCAATCAAATAAGAATTGTTGTTGACATTACTAGATGGGTAATTGAGGAAAGTCGACCATTTTCTGTAGTAGAAACAGACGCATTCACCCGGATAATGAAAACTGCAACCAACGGTTGATTCAGAGCCTTTAGAGCAAACCCGAGAAAAAAAAACCGGCTAATACTACTAGGAATCTGTTTAACTTCCTGCTAATACGGCTAATCCTAGTAAGTTTTCGCTTAATACGGCTAATCTTATTAAGTTTCCCATTAGTCATGACTAATGAAATTCATAAACGTCATCTGCAGATGACGTTTATGAATTTCCTGCTAATCCTAGTAAGTTCCTACTAAGTACCTATCAGGATTAAACGAAATACTTAGTAAGTTCCTAGTAAGTTTTCGAGAATAAAACAAGAATAAAAACAATTTTTTAAATGTTATACGCCATCTTTTATTTATTCAAGCGGAAGTCAAGTCAGCTCTGAAACAGCTTTTTCAGATTCAATAGTTTGACTAACTTTTGTAATTATATAGTGGAAAAGCTCAGGAACATTTTGGGACGATTGCGTGGCTTGCTATTAAATTGATGATTTGTTTGTTAATGATTTATAATGTGGTTTTAAATGTTAATTTTAACTTGATATAAATTCTAGCATTTTCTGTATCTTTCTAGCATCTTCTGTAGTACAAATTCTATCATTTTCTGATTTATAGTAATACGTATGGTGATGTGTTTTTTTATTTCTGATTTTTTTCTTGTCTTTATTTATGATTTTATAATGTTTACAATCTAACTCTTTCTTATATATATATATATATATATATATATATATATATATATATATATATATATATATATATATATATATATATATATATATATATATATATATATATATATATATATATATATATATATACACACACATATAGACATTAAAAATTGATCAATATTAAAATCACTTTCTTGCAGAATATATTTTACTGGTAAATAAAGCATTATTTTTATTTTTTTCTCTTGTTAAAACAAACTATAAAACTATTGAATATTGTTATATTTTATATAAAATTATACTTTAGTTTTACATTTACTTAACATTAGAATTTTTGTTGTAAATGTCGTAATATATATATATATATATATATATATATATATATATATATATATATATATATATATATATATATATATATATATATAGATATATACATACACACACACATATTTACATTATGTTTAGTTCTCAAACCACGTACAATCAACCAATTTCAGGTAACTTTTTTTTTTTTCTGTTTCTTTATATGTAATGTACTTATGCATAATTATTCATTAATCATATTGAATTTAAATAAGGAACTAGTAATGTTTTGAGTGTATGTATATGCATATACATATATATATGAGTGTATGTATATACATAACATAAATATATGTATATACATACACTCATATATGTAAATAATGTTTTGAGTGTATGTATATACATATAGATAAATATTTTTATTTTTGATACAATTATTAAATGTTTTCGGATAACTGTAAATAAAATTTTCCTTTTTTTTAAAATTAAATTGATTGAAAAAGTTCATAATTCAAACATGAATTTTTATTTTAAACATTTTTGTTTTTTAATAGCATTTACATTTTGTGATTTAAATATTAAATAAAGAAAAGATAATGAAAAGCTATTCAAAATTCCAAAATTAGGTTAAATAAGTTCTTTTATTATAAAATATATTTTATTACAATTATATCAAGTTACAATAATACTTTTAAATATTTCATTATAAATACAGGTATGGTCAAATAAAAGACGAAGACAGTTGACATATTCTGAGTGGAATTTAATTGGCCCCTGTAAAAAATTTTCATACCTGCAGTTATGTAGTAAGTTATTCGTTGGTCATGACCATTGTTCATTTTACTTTTTTAAAAGATAGGTAAACAACCTAACAACTTTTTTTTTGTAATTTGTTAAAACTGGTTTTCAAATAAGTGTCTACTGCAATTTTCACTTACATAAATTTTTTTAAAAACACAACCCTAACAATCTAATTATGTAATGTTAAAACCCAAATATAATGTGTGTGTGTGTGTGTGTGTGTGTGTGTGTGTGTGTGTGTGTGTGTGTGTGTGTGTGTGTGTGTGTGTGTGTGTGTGTGTGTGTGTGTGTGTGTGTGTGTACCTTACATTTTTAATTTTTATAGCTATGGAGAAATGATAATGAAACCTTTTCATCATTCTAAAATTACGGTGAGTTAAAAATGCGTTTTTATTGGAAAATATATGTTATTAAATTGTTGAATTACGTTAATATTTTTTAAATTTCGTTATAGATACAATTATAAAAGATCAAGACAAATCTTATGGGTGCAATTATTCCACTGGCACCTGCGAAATTACCAAAAGAACTGACCATTGCTATTTATTGTATTTTTCTAAATGTTCAAGTTAAACAACCTAACACTTTATTATTTGTTATTTTTATTGTTGTTTTATAAATAAGCGTCCTCATTGCTAAGGCAACTAGTTAAATTAGATTTGTTGGGTTATTTTTTCAAGAATTATCTGTGTTTAAGTAAGATTTGAAAAATAATTATTTTTACATTTTTACTTAAACATACATATTTCTTGAAAAATAACCCTGCTAATATAAATATGAAATCTTTACTCAAATAATTCAATAAAACCTAAATAAAATATGAAATTAACTGAAAAAACTATTAACTATAGTTTTAGTTAATAGTTAAGTTAATAGTTTTTTTAGTTAATTTCATATTAGGATTAGCAAGTTTTAGTAGGAAACTTAGTAGGATTAGCAAGTTTTAGTATACTAAAACTTGCTAATCCTACTAAGTTTCCTACTAAAACTTGCTAATCCTACTAAGTTTCCTACTAAAACTTGCTAATCCTACTAAGTTTCCTACTAAAACATGCTAATCCTACTAAGTTTCCTACTAAAACTTGCTAATCCTACTAAGTTCCTAGTAAGTACTCGTTAGGAACTTACTAAGTTTTAGAAGGAAACTTATTAAGTACTTAACAGGATTAGCCGGGTTTTTTTTCTCGGGTACTTTACTCTTTTTGCGTGTAGACCTTAGAGACGATGTAATCTCTGGCAAAATGTGAAACATGCAACTATGTTGCAAGTATGTTGAATGTTGATACATAAGGAAACCAACGTGTATTAAAATTAATTGAAGCAATATCGTATTATTGTGTTATAAGTCGTATTTACTATTTAGTCTCAGTTTGGTATCCTAATCGTGAGTTTAATTCTAATCGTGACTTTTCCAAAAAATAAAAATTAAAAATTGTAACGAGTAGAAAGTTGAAAAGATATTCAATCGATGGATCGTGATGGTGTTTTCTCAGCGATGGGAAAATTTCAATCAAAAGTTATGTTGAAAATATTACAACCAAATAAACTAAGAATATACGACATTTGTTTTTTTTAATTTTTATATTTATACAAAAATATAGTTTTCGGTCTAATTTGTTTTCACCGGTAGATGCTGTATAAAATGTCATATACAGTTACCTGATTAGTTTTATTAGTTCAACCAAGGTTAAGCAGCAGACCTTTATTTATATACCAATGGCCAAGTCGTCCAGCGTGATCATTGGTCTCTACAAACCTTTGTAGAACCCTACCGAGTGTTGTTTGAGACACTCCAAATCTTCCACCAAGTTTGCAATTTAATAATCCTTTATTGGACAAAGTAACAATTGCAATACATTTATCACGACTTCAATTTCGTCTAAAACGCTGCATTGCGAACAGATGTTGCTCAAATGACAGTTATCTTTTCTACTGTTAAAACAATTTGAAAGCACTACACACTTTTCTTTCAGAAATGACCCGAGAAAAAAAAACCGGCTTATCCTGTTAAGTACTTAATAAGTTTCCTTCTAAAACTTAATAAGTTCCTAACGAGTACTTACTAGGAACTTAGTAGGATTAGCAAGTTTTAGTATACTAAAACTTGCTCATCCTACTAAGTTTCCTACTAAAACTCGCTAATCCTAATATGAAATTAACTAAAAAAACTATTAACTTAACTATTAACTAAAACTATAGTTTTAGTTATTAGATTAGTTAATAGTTTTTTCAGTTAATTTCATATTTTATTTAGGTTTTATTGAATTATTTGAGTACAGATTTCATATTTATATTAGCAGGGTTATTTTTCAAGAAATATGTATGTTTAAGTAAAAATGTAAAAATAATTATTTTTCAAATCTTACTTAAACACAGATAATTCTTGAAAAAATAACCCAACAAATCTAATTTAACTAGTTGCCTTAGCAATGAGGACGCTTTTTTATAAAACAACAATAAAAATAACAAATAATAAAGTGTTAGGTTGTTTAACTTGAACATTTAGAAAAATACAATAAATAGCAATGGTCAGTTCTTTTGGTAATTTTGCAGGTGCCAGTGGAATAATTGCACCCATAAGATTTGTCTTGATCTTTTATAATTGTATCTATAACGAAATTTTAAAAAATATTAACGTAATTCAACAATTTAATAACATATATTTTCCAATAAAAACGCATTTTTAACTCACCATAATTTTAGAAGGATGAAAAGGTTTCATTATCATTTCTCCATAGCTATAAAAATTAAAAATATAAGTGTATACACACACACACACACACACACACACACACACACACACACACACACACACACACACACACACACACACATTATATTTGGGTTTTAACATTACATAATTAGATTGTTAGGGTTGTGTTTTTAAAAAAATTTATGTAAGTGAAAATTGCAGTAGACACTTATTTGAAAACCAGTTTTAACAAATTACAAAAAAAAAGTTGTTAGGTTGTTTACCTATCTTTTAAAAAAGTAAAATGAACAATGGTCATGACCAACGAATAACTTACTACATAACTGCAGGTATGAAAATTTTTTACAGGGGCCAATTAAATTCCACTCAGAATATGTCAACTGTCTTCGTCTTTTATTTGACCATACCTGTATTTATAATGAAATATTTAAAAGTATTATTGTAACTTGATATAATTGTAATAAAATATATTTTATAATAAAAGAACTTATTTAACCTAATTTTGGAATTTTGAATAGCTTTTCATTATCTTTTCTTTATTTAATATTTAAATCACAAAATGTAAATGCTATTAAAAAACAAAAATGTTTAAAATAAAAATTCATGTTTGAATTATGAACTTTTTCAATCAATTTAATTTTAAAAAAAAGGAAAATTTTATTTACAGTTATCCGAAAACATTTAATAATTGTATCAAAAATAAAAATATTTATCTATATGTATATACATACACTCAAAACATTATTTACATATATGAGTGTATGTATATACATATATTTATGTTATGTATATACATACACTCATATATATATGTATATGCATATACATACACTCAAAACATTACTAGTTCCTCATTTAAATTCAATATGATTAATGAATAATTATGCATAAGTACATTACATATAAAGAAACAGAAAAAAAAAAAAGTTACCTGAAATTGGTTGATTGTACGTGGTTTGAAAACTAAACATAATGCAAATATGTATATATATATATACATACATACATACATACATACATACATACATACATACATACATACATACATACATACATACATACATACATACATACATACATACATACATACATACATACATACATACATACATACATACATACATACATACATACATATATATATATATATATATATATATATATATATATATATATATATATATATATATATATATACATACATATTTACATTATGTTTAGTTCTCAAATATATATTATGACATTTACAACAAAAATTCTAATGTTAAGTAAATGTAAAACTAAAGTATAATTTGATATAAAATATAACAATATTCAATAATTTTATAGTTTGTTTTAACAAGGGAAAAAAATAAAAATAATGCTATATTTACCAGTAAAATATATTCTGCAAGAAAGTGATTTTAATGTTGATCAATTTTTAATGTCTATATATACATACATATCTATATCTATATATATATATCTATATCTATATCTATATATATATATATATATATATATATATATATATATATATATATATATATATATATATATATATATATATATATATATATATATATATATATATATATATATATATATATATAGAGAGAGAGAGAGAGAGAGAGAGAGAGAGAGAGAGAGAGAGAGAGAGAGAGAGACTGTTCAGTAAAAAGAAAGAGTTAGATTGTAAACAATATAAAATCATAAATAAAGACAAGAAAAAAATCAGAAATAAAAAAACACATCACCATACGTATTATTATAAATCAGAAAATGATAGAATTTGTACTACAGAAGATGCTAGAAAGATACAGAAAATGCTAGAATTTATATCGAGTTTAAATTAACATTTAAAACCACATTATAAATCATTAACAAACAAATCATCAATTAAATAGCAAGCCACGCAATCGTCCCCAAATGTTCTTGAGCTTTTCCACTATATAATTACAAAAATTAGTAAAACTATTGAATCTGAAAAAGCTGTTTCAGAGCTGACTTGACTTCCGCTTGAATAAATAAAAGATGGCGTATAACATTTAAAAAATTGTTTTTATTCTTGTTTTATTCTCGAAAACTTACTAGGAACTTACTAAGTATTTCGTTTAATCCTGATAGGTACTTAGTAGGAACTTACTAGGATTAGCAGGAAATTCATAAACGTCATCTACAGATGACGTTTATGAATTTCATTAGTCATGACTAATGGGAAACTTAATAAGTTTAGCCGTATTAAGCGAAAACTTACTATGATTAGCCGTATTAGCAGGAAGTTAAACAGATTCCTAGTAGTATTAGCCGGTTTTTTTTTCTCGGGGAGGTTAACTTACAGAAAAACATGCTATTTATGAAAAGCTGCTGTAATTTGGAAAAGAAATAAGGGAAACGGAATAAAATCTACAAAAGGCCTAACAATAAACATTTTCATCTTTGTAAATGATAAATCCGGGAAATACATAGTATTTTTCAGACTTAATTTGGTGCGTTAACTTAGCGGTTAAGTGTATTTTCGTAATAGTTACAGCAAACATTTTCATTTTTATTGTTTATCGGAACAACGTACTGAAGATTTAAGTGCAACACGTTGTTGCCGATTTTAAAGGTGGGGTACTGTATTTTAAATGCCTTCATAATGGTCAGCACCAAGATTTTCTTTTGAACATATACCTTGAAATCGTCATCCTTCACTATTGTGACTTTTTTTCCCGGAACTCGGCGCCAAATAAAACCAATTTCATCTAATGAAATAACCTGAGTTTCAATGTTATTTAGCGTTGTAGATAGTATTGAAGGGGACGATTGAGAATCTACAACGAGCTTATAAAATTGTACTCCCTGCTTGTATTTTTTGCGGTAATTTATCACCTTACCGTTTTGCGGTAATTTACACATTAGAATATATGAATCCCTTTGAGAAAAGTTTGGAAAAAAAAAAAAACTTTAACAAAATTACTTTTTTGAAGGTAAAATTTTTTAAGATTTTGTTTTTATTATTACACGTTTTTCATTTAGACGTTTATTCATTTATGACACCATTTTTGAAAATATTTATGAATTTACTTATTAAAACTATTATTTCATACTACAATTTATTTACAACATCATAAATTTTTTAAATGTAAATTGACCTGAGCTATTACAGAACAACTTTGGTTTATATTTTTAATCTTGAACGAAGGTAAATAGTTTCGCATGCGCTGTGTAAAGCTTGTTACTTCAAAAAAACAGGGAGATTCTAGAAAAATGGCGAGACTTAGAATGTTGCACAAGGATTTATCTTACTGTTTAACTAAATTGTAACCATCATTTAAATTATTCGCGCGAAGATTTTCAAGCACTTTTGATTCAGATTTTTAAATGTTTTTGCATCTTCGATCGAAATTAGAATCAACAGAAACCGGAACATTGCGGACGGATTATTCAAAATGACATTCCGTTTCACACGCTCTAGATTCTTTATTATCAATATCAACAAATGTTTGTTCGATTGCCTCATTGTTCACTTGAAAATTAACTGAATCTTCGTTTGACGTTAAGTTTCTTCTCAAGGGTTTTAAACCGTGTTGTTCAGAGGTTGTTAACTTTTTTATATCAACGCCAGAAGTGATACTGAAACAAATGTTCTTAGTTTTACATCCTGTATAATCTTCACTAAAGCTAACATTAGCTATTTTATCTTTATCATTTTCACGCTTCCCTAGTCTTGCCTGTAGCGATTTATTTGTTGCTTCTAAAGAAGCTATTTTCTCTTTGTAAGTTATGATTTTTGAAGCTTCTGCATTCTTCGATCCGATACGCAACAGTGGTGTAGAGATTTCGAACCCAAAAAAAGAAATGATTGAAACAACCAACAATAAAAAGACCGCAATAAATACTATTGGTTGCCATTGTACAGGAATCTCCCTGAAGAACAGTTTGAAGCATTCTCCAGATGTTGCTGCGAGTTGCTTGAGCGGTTCCGCAAAGAAACGTGACAAACATGCAGATGTTGCCTAAGAAAGCAAATCAGAATGGCAACATCAAAAAGAGTAAACAAATTTAAAGACTTAAATAAAATCCTTAACACAAACAAACAGATTAGTAGTCAGTAAAATGATCTTTAAAGATTAACTCTGAATGAACGGTGAAATTTAAAACATTTAAAAATATTTTCGACGGAATTTCGGAACATTAAAATGGTTACCCTTTCTAATCAGGATCGTTTCTAAGTGAATATAAAATAAAAAATGTAACGCTAAAACCTGCAAAGGAAATGTTATCCTGAGTTATTTTGGCCTTTTTTCAATCAAAAGTTGTTAATTAAACGTGGCTAAGGTGTAATTGCGCGATTTTCAATTATCTCTTATGTTTTAACCACTATATTGTTTTTAAGTATCGAGTTCCACTTTTTAAATTTGGTGAATCGAAACTGGTTTTGAAATCAAAATCAACAAGAAGTTAAAAAAGTATGAAGATGTCGCTAAGAGAGAATAAGTTTTTTAAACAATGATTAAAAGTGAAAAACGATAAAAACCTTGAAGATGAAGTACGTGAAAAGAGAACAAGTATTGAAATTTTATGCAGATACTGGTAGAGTTGAGCGCTTAAAGAACTTAGGTCAACAACTACCTTTATAATTTGGTTAACAGTGGAAGAAGATCAAGAACCATTCATGCCAAATCAGAAACATTCATGCTAAACACTAATATTTAAAATGAACATTTAAAAGCTTATAAACTCAGAATTTCTGAAAGTAGTGTGGTGAATGCAAAGAAGAAGTCGAGAATCAAATTTGTGCAGAAGACCAAAGAGAAATGTCACTTAAAAGATTCCACAAACTTTGTGCTGCAGCTGGCGCTGAAAGGTTCTTTATTATGGATGACAAAACTTGATGTCCAGTTGATGTTCTGATGGCTAGCTCGTATTGGACACAAATTGAGTGCGATTAAATAGATGAACAAAAAATTGTGACTAAAGAGAGAAATGCATTATCTGTACCTAACCAAATACAAATAGAATGTTTCTAACCAATAGAATGTTTTTGAACTTCGTAAGAAAAGTACAAACAGTTGAACAAGAAATGAAACACAATTCGAAATAGAACCGAAATTTTCCACTTTTATAGTTTCTTCAGTTGAATTCGAGCGTTTGCTTTATCCCCACCATCAATATCAGTTATCCTTTGCAATTTTTTGCTCTTGTATGTTAAACTTCAAAGATTTCAATATCTTTATCTTGCATGCTTTTATTGAGACCTTTTTCTGTTGTTGAAATCGAAGCATTAGTAGAGTCAAGTTAACTGTATGGAGGACGTAGATACTTTTCAATAGACCTGTTGGTAAGTTCAATAGACTTACATGCCTTTTTATTCTGTACTAAGATCCTTTCTTGCTGAAAACACAGGTCAAAAACCATTCTGAATATTTTGTATACTGTATCTGTATATTGAATAAGAAATTTCGGAAACCTTTAAGAAACGATGTTTCTAATTCTTCAATACATTTTAAATTTTGTAGACTTGTTTTGGGTATAAATCATAAAATATTACAATAAATATTAAAGTACTTTTTTATCTTATTAAACAAAAAACAATTTCACCTGAAAACAAATATTTTAAAATTCAGACAATTCGAAAACAACATGAAAACAAATCGAATACAGCAACCATTGATTAACAGTTCAAAAAGCTATTTGATGTTTCTACTTTCATCTTTTTTCGCTTTGTGTTTTTTTTTTTTCTTCCTCTAATTTCCTTAACTTTTTCGTTGTTCCATACCAAATTTGAAAAATTAACTCCCTGTTTCCGCCCTAGGAGGCAGCCTAGTCTTACTGAACAGTAGAAACGGCCCTGTTTCTAATTGTTTTTTTTTTAAATACTGACAGGCCTGAAGTTGTTTGTACAAACAAATGTCTTTAGGAAATACAAAACTATTGTGTAAACTTTAGACTAACCATAAATGGTGAAACTTCCCAAATAGGATCAACTAATAAAGCTTCATGATATGTAGCACATTGATCAGACTCTGTGCTAAAATGATCTTTAAGCCACAACATAATGCTACTCCATGCTGTCATTTTGTTTGGGAAGCATGCAGGAGGAATGTCTTTCAAAGAAGTTGCAGTTTTCTTACTAAGTGCGCTTTTGTACATCCTAAATCAGAGTTATATTTCTAAAAGAAGCATTAAGCAACTTTTGGGTTTTGATAGAATAGAAAAGCATTCATACCTATTAACAATAGTAATTCATTTTACCTAAACGCCTAATTTCTTTCCTAAATAGAGAGATGCTTCTTTTTTTTAGATAGAAACTTTCTTATTCTGAAAACCTCAAAACAAGAAAGATTATAAAACAATTCACAAAAGCTTATAAATAGTATACAAACCTGAACCACTCCCAGGGTATGCTTAGTAGAAAGCAGCAAAAGATGACTATAACAATATTTCTACGCCATGCAAACAAATCCCATGAAGAAACAATGTAATAAATAATCAATATCATGCATAGTCCACTAACCGAAAGCAACCCAGGCCATATTAGATTATTGAAAGTATCTCCCCAGATGCAACCATTATCAGAATGAGGCAAATGCTAAATACATAGTAGAAACGTTGAAGAATAAATTTTCATCAAACAATCATCGCGCCTTGCAGCAACTATTAAACAAGAATTAAACTTAAAAAGTTTTAATGGATGATTCAACATCCATTATCTTCAACTTACCTTACGTTCAACAACACTTTACCAGATTAAATGTTTAGGGTAACAAAATAAGTTCATTATTTTTGGATTAAATTAAAAATCTATAGATATTGTTCTCATTTCATCACAAGCAAGATTCAAATTACAACAATATCACTCTGCAAAAAAACTTTGTGTGTAGTACTGAAGATCATGACAAGTAGCTACATTGGTTAAATTTGTTAAAAACTATTTTCCTTGCTAGCTGTTTATTTACTAAATGATTATCTAACAACTTACATAGACTTATATGCACAGGGCTTATATGCACAGGGCTTATACGCACAACTTATACGCACAGGGCTTTTACTCAGTTTTTGTTTTATCTAAAACTGATGCTTAGCTTGGTGTAGTTATATGTTTTACTCTTTTTTTACAATTGCAGAGTCTTATATCTAACCCCAGATTTTATTATCAGACTGGTAAACATTAGTGTCATTATCGCTATATGATAATTCTAAAGTAATCCATTCTGCAGATCTCTTGAATGATTCTTCATTTTGCTGCTTTTAAGTTAAGTTTCACCATTAGCTAAAAGTTTATCAACCTACCCTATGAACTGTTGAAGACCATTTCCTTTTTGTACAATATTCATGCAACTGCATGAGCAATCTTAAATAGACTTGCTAAATTTTGAACAAATTCAATTTCAATTTTTCTGTTATGTTGTTGTTTTATTGCTAGATTTTTTTGATTCCTTTTGTCATAAAAAAGCTTTCAGAGGTTTCACTAGTTGTTTTTATGCATTTGATGGTTGTAGAAAAACGCAAATTGCCATTTGATTAAAAAAAAAACACTTTGCTATATGATTTAAAAAATACACTTTGTCATTTGATAGTAGTTTGCTACAATCAAATGACAAAGTGTATTTTAACCTGCAAGTTAATCTTTTTCTTATTTGATCAACTATACGCTTGCTTTTTTTAACCATTAACACTTTCAATATAGCTCATAAAAAAGTTGATAAAGATTTCATTATCTGCAATTACATGGAATGTAGACTTAAAGAAAAAAATTAACATTTATCATTTTTAATACACTAGTGACTTTATCTAGAAGCAAATATGAAGCAGGAAATATGTAGTACCAAATGTTACTTGGTTAGAATTTAATATGTAATTTTAAAAATTTAAACACTTTATTATAAGTAATAAGTCTAAAAAATTCCATAAAATATTTAGATAATGTTTTTGACTAATTTCAGTTATAAACATTTTTTTTAATGTTTGAATTTTGAAGCAGACAACTTTATTATAGTGACAAAAAAAAGTCCACAGAAAAATTTCTTTAAAAAAGTGAAAAAGTGATCAACTTTTTTTACAAACACATTAAAAGCTTATTTTCAGAGCATGCGTATAAACAAAAAAGACATCAACAGTAGTAAAGCTGCTCTGAGTGTCCAACAGTAGTAATGTTATATATTATGATATTGTCTAACAAAACACAATATAACAATTTAAAAATTACAATAGAGGAAGTATTTAGTAACATCATTTGAATGAAATGAAAAAATTCATCTAATATATTCACATATTCAAATATTGCATTAATTTAGCAAAAATCAACTTTAATAGCTCATGCTATAAAAGTTGATCTTCACTAAACCCCCACTAGATGTTTTTCATGATGCTCACCTTGTCTTTTTTTCAAAATTTATTTTTTGGTATTAGATAGTATTAAATACTAATAAATCCTTCTTAAACAGCCTTAAAGTTCTCATTTAAAAACACAGAACCAGTTTACCTCAAAAGACTCATTGATAGTATCCAAGAGTTCTTTTTCACTGTTTTCTTGATTTAACAATATCTTCAATCTGTTGAATTTGAAAGCAGAAATTCTTACTTGTGCTACATAATATTCAGACTCATTAAAAGGTTTCATCAACTCTGTAATGTGTGTCAGAAAATGTTTGAAGTATGGAGTATTTGGTACGCATTGTTTTGAAGCTTCGCAATACATTTGTTGATCTAATGGTATTTTTATAGTATCTTGTGGTGGAACTTTTGGGCCTTCTGCATCCGATTTCTGTAACAAAAAGTTACAAAGATATCTTTTTACTTATTCATGTATAAATATGCATATATATATATATATATATATATATATATATATATATATATATATATATATATATATATATATGTGTGTGTGTGTGTGTGTGTGTGTGTGTGTGTGTGTGTGATGAGAGAGAGGGCACAAATGGTTTTTAACAATCAAAATTAAACACACTTTCTTTAAATCAAAATTTATTTTTATATATATATATATATATAAAAATTTTGTATATATATATATATATATATATATATATATATATATATATATATATATATATATATATATATATATATATATATATATATATATATATATATATATATATATATAAAAACACTATTTTTTAATATTACAAAAAATTATTTTTTAATATCACAATTGAGGAAATGAAAAAGTGTCCTAAATGCAATTTCACCAGAAATGGCTATTCCAGTATTTCAAAGTTCTTAAAAGTGGACAAAAGTTGGGTTTTTAGGGTAAGAAAATAACTTGAAAAGCCTGAAGGTGACTATGAAGCCACAGCTAAGAGATCAACTCATAAACAATATTTTGTCAGAACTCTTGAATTTGCAGCAAAAGTTCAAAATATGATTGAAATTGACCCTGGAAAGTCAATTAGGTCAATTGCTCATGGCTTGGGAAGATCTGAGTCAATGATTAGGACTTGTGTTGCAGAGAACTTAAGGTGTAAGTCATACAAGATGAGAAAAAAAAACAACTGCTAACCAAAATGGCTAAAGAAAAGTGGCTGAAAAACTCTGTCTCTGTGCTTAAAACTCTTTCTTCCTCTTAGGTTCTTAAAAAACAAAATTGAATTGAATTCAACTAATGTCACTGTTTTATCTGTCATCATTAATGATTTCAAGTACTTGTTTTCTTTGTTAGATTGTGTGTTAATTCTTTGTCCACAAAGAGAAAAGTCTTTAATTCTGTTTCATATAAATCTAACTTAGCTACTATAGATGCCCTAGTTCAACAACCGTATAGGTATTTGGTTAAACTTTTCATTTTCACCTAGAGGTTTCATGGTTTTTTGGCAACAAATCTGAGTATATTAAATATCAAGAAGTTGTTATTGTTTTATAGTTTCAAAAATTGCATTTTTTGATGATTTATGTAAGCTCCATTTGACACAGTATGGAAATTTCACACTTAACACCAAATAAAAAAAACTTTAAGTTAATTTTTAAGGTCTCTGCTGGAATCATGAAATACACTAGTTTATAAGTAAAAATAGAACTAGCATAAACCTTTAAAATTGATTTGCGTAAAACTTTTTGGTTTTAGACTTAATTTTTATTAGTGAATTCCAGATGTTTGATTATATTCCTTTAATTACGTGCATCTTTCAATACCACAGGGTAGTAGAAATAAAAGCAGAAATATGAGGATTAAAATCACAACAGTCAGTGATACTGATGAGAAAAATCAATATCAAGATTTTGTTTCGAACAAAGCTGAATAGATTTTTATTTAAGATTGTTTATGTTTTTTGATTTTAAATAGATAAAAACAGCAACTTCAGACTATCCAAACTCATTTCATTGTGCTACCATTTTTTAATTAAAAAAATATGTTTATAAGAAACTAGTACTAGAAGCCTCAAAATCTTAAGAAACTTTTAGTACTAAGTTACTTTTCGATAAGAAACTTAGTTGGCCCTGACATGAAGAAAACATATTTTGGGTCTAGAACTTAGCAGGAAAGTTGTTGAAACATCTGATCTTACTGAAAGTCTTGTATTTCCTGTAAAACTTTACCATATTAACCATAGCTTTTTTTTCCCTTGGTTGTTGTGACCTAGGTTTTTTGGTGCAAGCGAGCTAGTAAGTCTATCCATCATCAAATCTATCATATCAAGTTTTGGATAAGATGCCAAATAAATATTAAATGATTCTAGTTATGCATAAAGATATCTACATCTGTTTTTCAAAAATTCGTCCAGACATTTTTAAAAATTTTTAACTTTTTAATTATTTTTAACTTTTAGATATGAAAAAACTCCTGTATTTATGTTTATATATTTTTAACTTTTAGATAATTATGAAAAAACTCCTGTATTTATGTTTATATATTTTTAACTTTTAGATATATATGAAAAAACTCCTGTATTTATGTTTATATATTTTTAACTTTTAGATATATATGAAAAAACTCCTGTATTTATGTTTATATATTTTTAACTTTTAGATAATTATGAAAAAACTCCTGTATTTATGTTTATATATTTTTAACTTTTAGATATATGTGAAAAAACTCCTGTATTTATGTTTATATATTTTTAACTTTTAGATATATATGAAAAAACTCCTGTATTTATGTTTATATATTTTTGATTTAGATGAGCAGCAGTAATGTTTATTTATTTTTGATTTAGAAGAAAAAGCAATTATTGGTATTGAAAAATTATGGCTGTATGATTTTTAAACATACACACAAACATAAATATGCATTCCAACATGCACAAAATTTTCTGCACATACTAATTGGAATAATGTGGATTATGTAAAAAACCTGTTAAAATTTATTTTCCGTTTTATTAAAGAGGTCATTAAATATAAGTGAAAAAAGAAAAGAAAAAGGAAAAAAAAAAGATTGCAAAACTAAAAACTTTAACAAATGAAAAACTTACAATCTTGTTATCATCTTTTTCTTTGTTTAACAACTGCTGTTGCTCCTCCTTTTTTTCAAGGTCATCCACAGTTTTAAGATTTCCAAGCCCACCATCAAATGGGTTTTTCCAACTTGAATCATAAACATTTAAACCACCAACATCCGCAGCAAGTGCACTAACAAAACAGGATAAAAACACACCAAACTTGATTAGTTTTGTAACCATCGCTGTTTTATTTTTGTAATGGTTTGAAAGACTAAACAATTTTCATACTTAATTGGATTGAAAATATAAAGTTTAGACTTTTCCCTGGCCCTTCAGAATGATTACAAAATGATTCTAAAAACTAAAAATGAAAAATCTCAAAATTGAAGAAAAGCATCTAATAAAATAGGAATATTAGTAATTTGTTTAAACTATGTGCAGTTCTTACACTAAGGTGAAAAATAAAAAACAATAGAAACAAAAAAAAAATAGAAAGATTTTTTTTTTCTTTTGTTAGAAATCTAGGAATGATTTTTACAATTAAGCACCTTAAGTCTGCATCTTCCCCAAAAAAATAACTTATATTATAAAAATTGCATTAACTTTGATTAATTTTGTATTGATCTCTGCAGCTTTCCATTGAAAATTTAAAGGATTTATATCCACACAATACAAGCTGCTTTGGTTTCCATACAGAAAGTTGGTTGAGTAACAGGTTAGGAATTTATTATTCACACACTCATTGCCAATCGTTTTCTTCCGCTACTTTAACACCACCATCATCCCTATGCATCTCCTTTTTCACATTTCTATCAAACATTGATTTGTTATACCAAAAACATGTTAAACCAAGTACTACAATAAGTAAAACAGCTGGTAAAATAATGTTGCTGAACATCTCTTTGAAACTGTGGTTAGTAACACAAGGTTCTAACTGCTAAAACAAAATAGTCAAAATTATTATCAACATGCAAACCAAATAAGAATTTAACATAAAATAGAATAAAGGAGATTGATTTAATCACAAACCTTACAATTTTACAAAAACCTGAATCATTAACTTTTTTAATTTACCTTTAAAATCTCATTTAAGATATCAACAACTTCGCTTTCATTACTATTATTAATTTCAAACTTTTGCAATCTATTCAATTGAGGGACAGAAATTCTTAGCAGCAAAACACATTCATCTCCAGGCTGCCTATTACTTTGAACTAAATTTATAAAATGTACAAGGACATGCTTCAAGTATGTGGTGCTTTGGATGGTTTCAACTGCTTTATTCACACCTGTGTTTTTCTAAATAGACAGAAAAGCTAGAAGTATGTTAGAAGTATAATCAGTATAATATTTTGAAAACCCAACTAAAAACTAGACAAAAAAATACCAGAAAAAATAAATACCAGAAAAAATAAATACCAGAAAAAATAAAAACCAGAAAAAATAAATGGAATTTTAAAAAACTATTCTTTAACATTCACTTACAGTTTTCTTAATATCTTTTTTCACTTTTGACTTTTGGGGTTTTTCCTGAACACCATTCAGTAATTTTACCAAAAGAGTTTTATCAGAAAGGTCTTGTTTCTTGCTTTTTTTATCCAACCCTAATGTTTGATGTTTAACAATGATAACACCAAGAACTAAGACAAAACACCTTAGTTCACTTCTAGTCATTCTGGGTCATCTGACAACATGCATTATTCATTTATTTAAAATAATACTAAATATTTTCTAAGCTTTTATTTATAACATCAGCTGTTGTGAATAAAAAGTAACATTCAAATTAAAATAATTAAAATGACTTTAAAAAGAAAAACTTTTTTCTCAAAACCAGGGAGATTTTAATGAGTAATAAATAAAAGAATTGTTTTTTAACCTTTGATTTACTGTATATTCATCAATCTTACTATCTATATGATATAAAATTATCTGTAATTTCTTTCAACATAGTTAGATCCGTCCGTATGTACAATTATATCTATGAATATATGAATGTGACTATATGCATACTTGTGTACATGTATATGCATTCATGCATGTGTGTTCACAACCATATATCTGTATATTCATGTGTATGTACATATACATATATATAGTATATCTAGTTAAACTGTATATGGAGTATATAACTATGTCTATAAATGTAGTCTGTATAATTAGTCTGTTTATGCAGTCTATATATACCTGTATGTCTATCTTATGTAGGATTTCTATAGACTTATATGTAGTATTATCTCAGGACTAAAAGTAAAACTAATAATAAATAAAGTTTAAACTTTTTAATCTTCTTTAGAAGTCTATTAAAATAGAACTTTTTATGCATTCCTATAGGATTTCTATAGACTATAGATTTTCTATAGACTTTCTATAAACTTGAATTTAAATTTGAGTTTTTTATTTCTGCATTCAGTTGACTGCAAAAGTAAAAAACTCTAAGTTTATTTGTTTTTATTTAAAAATCACTAAAAAAATTGTCTAAAATCCTATATCTGTTTAGTGCTGCTTAATGCAGCTTTACCCTTAATCTATTCTATAAAAACATCTATTTGTTTGTTCTTTATGCAAATCCATACCTGTGGACCAATCTGTACCAAATTTTGCAACTGGGATATTTTTACCCAGGGAAGGTTTTAAATCAGGTTCTGACCACCCCCAACTCAATGTTCAGGGTGCTTATAACCAGAAATCAAATTCCAAACTCCTCCAACCATTCCTTAGCCCCAGGCAAGGAGGTGAAGGTGGAGTGTGCCAACTCTGTAGGGATCGGTCCAAAAAAGCTAAAGTTTTGCACATAGTGGTAACTACAACCCTTGAATTCAATGGTGATATTACTTTCCTGATCATGAACATCCCTATTTCAGTGGCCTAGTCCTGTAGGACCAAAAGTTTTTGAATAACAGAAAAGAAACATTTAAATAAAAAAAAAAAACTTGCATATCTTCAAACAAAAAAAAATACATTTTTCATTAAACAAACCCCCATAAAATGTCCCATTTTACTATGAAATAACCAGCTCTTTGTCCCGGGTATTCCAGCTTGTAACAAATAATAAACTTTTATAATAAAAAATAAACTTTTCATTCTTTTGAAATAAGTTAAGCTTACATTAATTCGACATATTTGGACATAAAAAGTTGTTAAAATTCCAAATTTGCAACACCATCATCATGACCAGCTCAGATTCTGGAAATGTTTAAAGACTGTACTGATAAAGTGTACAAGCGGCAACTGGAAATGGCAATGAAGATCATCATTACATGAAGACAATATTGCATTTATTTTGGAAAGTCATATTCACCTTAAGAAAGGAAAAAAAACAAGCTTACTTTTTGGGAAAAAAAACCTGGAAAAACCTTTAATTTTTTCTCAATTAAATTGTAATACTTATGTTTTGTCCATCAAATATATAATTTTTTCAATGAAATTTATATCAGATGTAAGTCATGTTTTGAAATAATTATTAGGATACCTCCAACTGTTTTCCTAAGATTGTAGAATATCCTAAGAGCATTCTAAGATTGTTTAAACAATTTATTAACATCAACTGTGTCTTAAAGACAATACTGCAAACATACCAGCTCATTGTTTCTACTGAGCCAGTCATTGTGTAGACCAAGTTCAGACCAGGAATATGCATACATGTTCAGGACAGGGGTATAACAGGTCACAGTTGGCTGTGCATTCTGCCTAGATAACTAGTTATTAACAATTGAGTATAAGAACTGATGCAGTAAAGTAACATTACTACTTCATTTTCCTCAAATTCTCGTCATGGGATGATTTCTTGATATCTTACAATAGTAGCCAAAAAAATTAGAGCACCCCTGAAAAAACAACTATATTTTAGAAAGCGATAATAAGAAAACTGTAATAACCTTCTTTTTAATATTCCTTTGACTCTACATTGTTAGCATGGTGGTTTGTCATAAAAACACACGTTCCATGTTTCTTGGATGCTAATTTTTCTGTTATGAGTGGTTTAGCCAGGCATCACACAAGAAGGTTTAAGACACTTGATAGACACCATCACTTACAGTTCTGAAGCTCACATTAATGCCCTGATTTCTAGTGCCATTAGCATTACAAGTAGAGCTTGCATGCAGGCTACAAACAACAATAGCTTAACAAGTTCTTTTCTGAATTTGGTCACACTTACTATGATAAGCCAGACCATCTGGCAAAGGGCACTGCAGAACATTCTAAATAACATGTCTGGATATCTTGAGATACTTAGCAATTCGTACTTGAGATCAAATCACACCCTTCTTTATAAAGAATACCACAATTTGTTCCTTAACAAAATCTCAGATATCTGCTTTTTTCCTATTTATTTATACTTGACTGTAATTTAAAAATTACCACGCTGAATAAGTACAATTGAAATAATGCATTCAGAGTAAAAAAATGCATACTGAAATATATCAACATTATTTGGTTACATCATCTTATATATTACTAAATTATATATATTTACAAACTACCTAACACACAAATATCAATTATGGTAAGTTTATGATAATATTAGATTTTTGACTATATTTTTTCCTATTAATTTGTTATTGTTGATGTTAGCAGCTGATACTTTCAACCAGAAGTGCTTTTCTTCATGTTTCCTATGAAGTAATAACAATCTAAGTAATACTAGAACAGACATCTGCATCAAAATGCATTCAAATAACAGTAATTTTTAGGGGTGCTCTAATTTTTTAGCCAAAATTGTAGCTACTGATAGTTAGATGAATAAATGCCTATAAAGTTATATAATGTAATACTGTTAAAACATAAGAGTAGCTCAGAGAATGCTATTAACAGTATTTGATTCTTCAGACTGATTCATATCCAATAAATTTCTACTGGATTACATTACTTGGTAATGTAATCCAGTAGAAATTTATTGGATATGAATCAGTCTGAAGAATCAAATACTGTTAATAGAAATTTATTGGATATGAATAATGGTAAAGTCAGATAGAATTAAACTATAAATATTTGATTGATTTTCTCATATTACACTAAATTTACTTTTTTACTAACAAACAGGTTTACTACATTCACAGAACTACTAAGTAACTAGTTTTAGAAATGTCACATGCAAAAAAGTGCTGTAACTACACTTTTTAATGAAAAAGAATGGCACTAGCACAGAAGCACAAACCTAATTGTAAGCATGGCAATGAAAGTATTAATTACAAATATTTGAATTAGACAAATACAAAGAGTAACTCTGAAAGAAAGTATACAATTTGAATATTATTGATGTCACCATTGAAAAAGTTTACCCAAACTTTATTCAATTACCTCAATACTCTAGTACAACAAAAAGACTGAACTGCTTCACCTTCAGCACATACAAAAACTCAAAAAATATACATTCTATGTTTTCTGATAAATTTACTTAATAGATGGGGTTTAAAGCAGTTTTATCATAAAAGAAAAGATTTCATAGTTTAAAATAGTTTACCTTGCAAACAACTTACTCAACCCTTACTACAGAGGATGTCACAATAGTGATGAAGTGATTGAAAATGAATTAAGTTACAATTACTATTATTAAATATTTGAAAAAATCTGATACCCTAATGAATAAAACTTATATTCTGAAATCACATCTTAAATATAAAAAAAATTCTTATTGTTTATACTGATATATATATATATATATATATATATATATATATATATATATATATATATATATATATATATATATATATATACACACACACACATACATACATACATACTTTCAGGTTAATGCAATTGAACTAATCATCCATGATACTGCTTTACAAATGCCTAATGCTGGGTGAAATAGAATGAATGTAGACAAATTATTTAGTAAGCCATTTATTTGGCAAAATGTGAACTGTGCAAGTCTAATAACTTGGTGGAAAGCAGTGTGTAGTTTCAAAGAATGTAAAACGTTTCTTTTGGATTTTTAAGCTTATTGACAGCTGACAGAGCTGCAAAACTAGTATTTATTGATCATAATTTAACCCTTGAAAATGCTGCAAAAATCAAGGTACAATTTTTGAAAAACAATGTATGCCATATACATCTAGGAATAAAAACCCTGCTCCTCTGCCATTATCAGTTACACTGTTTGGCTGATGACCCCAGTGACAATTACAATGCTGAATCTGAAATAGATAAGCCAAACATTTAATGTACCTATTTTCTTTAAAAAAAAAATGGGAACATTAAATGGCTTTTCTCCTAGATGTATGCCATCCACATCTATGTGAAAAGCCCGAGATGTGGACGGCATACATTTACATGCATGCTATACATGCTATATGGAAAATTTTACTTGCTGGGTAATATACAAGTAATACACTTTGTATTTGTTAAACTAAAGCCTTGTTGGCTATTTTAGCATATACAAAACAACCTTTGTCGGCTATTTTAGCATATACAAATCAACCTTTGTCAGCTATTTTAGCATTTACAAAACAACCTTTAGTGAGGATGTTTATATCACCTTTTTTGGGCTTTATTAACTATTGCATTGGAAATTTCAAGAAAGTTTCAAGAAAATATCCATCCATATAACATCATTTTAGGTTACAAGAAGTTTTTTTGCCTGCATTAAAATCTATGAAAGTCACATTTTTTTAAAAAACACAATTGCAATATAATATATTCTTTTGCTCTTCAACAGTGAATTTTCAGAGTTATTGATAATAAAATATAAAAATTAAACATTTAACGAAATATGCATGAATAGATTTTTCTGCCTTACTTGACCTGACTTTTTTATAATCTCTATGGACTTACATAATAATCTTATGTCTATAGTACTTAGCTAATTTAAAGCAGAATATGAAACAATTTGTTCAAATAAAACATTCTCAACTTATTCTATGAAGTGTGACAACGTCATTTGTTTTGTATGTCATTATGACGTAATTAAATATATATACTTCAACAATCAGAATGTTTCCAAAAAAAAACAAAAAACAAAGATAACGACAAAGATATAATTCTCAAACATAAACTGTGTTTATAGTGTAATTTATACATATAATCAAAAGGAATCAAAATAAAGGGTTTCATGAGGTCGTTGACTATCCAAAAAAGATGTAAAGATTGCTTTATATATTGGTTTTGGATAATCTTCCTACATTTTTTAAGAATATTTATTAAAACTACACAATAAAAATACAAATATACTATCACTTCAATCATGAAAGTAACTGCCATTAGAGGTAATCATTTTTTTCCATTTATATAATACAAAATATATTCATTCAATTTGAAAGAACTTTTCTCCACATAAATATAAAATTAAAAAATGCAACAAAGATGTGCTATTGTTAACATCAAATTGTAGTTTGACCTCTCAGTTTGAAAATCTATTTTTGAGTCCTTACAACATGTATATATATAAATGCATGTATACAATTTATCAAACAATTTTTACATAAGATTACATTTTGAACTGGAAAACATGAGCACTATATAAATATATTTTACAAACTTTAAAATCTAAAAAAAACCTTGGTTATGTAAGAGATAAAACCTTGAACAAAATAAAATTACTTAATTTGTTTTTTATAAACATGCATTACAATGTATAATTTTAAATATTGAATTAAATAATCAAAGTATTTTAGTGTGGGAATCCATAAAGTATAACAAAACATATCTTTTTATTTTTTTTTTTTATTATTAGCTGTAAAAAATAATTTTCTTGATGTTAATTCTTTAATTATGATATCATAATTACAAACATATCAAATACTGTTATCTAAGAAAAACAAAACTATAGTAAATTTTTTATTTGTAACAAGTTATTATATTTTTTTTTTTTGCATCAGATCTTTTGAAGATTAAAAAAATGTAAATATAATAAAACTTAACCAGAAGCAAGGAATCTGAAAAAGAGTTTCTGCAACTTAAGAAAACATTTAAGTTTAAAATCCAAAGTCATCTTCTGGCTGAAAAGCCGTAAAGAAGAGAAGTATTGTAAGAAAGATGAAAAGATTCCCAGTTACAACCAATCCCATTGCACCATACTTTATCTAGAAAAGAAAGTAAAAATGATACCAAAAAAAAAAATTGATAAGGAAAAAAGATAATTTTCTTTATCTTCAGCATAAGAATAACTTACTATATGAGCCCTTGCCAATACAATAGGCAAACCTAAATAAAGATGGAACTTAAAAGGAAAAATAACAAACAAACAAACAAAAAAGAATGATTAATCAATTTAATTCAGAATATGTTAATGATTAATCAACTTAATTCAGAATATGCTGGTACTTTTGCATAAATACATAGAAATATGTAAATTTACATTCATAGATTTATACAGTGTCTGTTTACGGTTAGTTTTTTTCTGGATACTTCCAATAAGTTAAATTTCACTTACCAAAAGCAGATACTACTATGCCAGAAGTAACAAATAATGCCAGCTCAACTACCAAACTAAAATGAGCCCGAATAGCAAGTAATTTTAGAAAATATCTGAAGAATTTTAACCCAGCTCAAAACTTAATGTTTATGATCATACTTATAACCTTACTTGGATGATCCAGAGAAATTTGAAAAGTCAGTTCCAAGTCTTCTCACAATTAGGGCAGGGATAGGTACAAGAACATAAAAAAACACTGAAAAGAGAGAAATAAGTGTGTTTTTAAATTTCTACAAAATAATCATTTGCTTTTAACATTGTAAACTTATCAGTAACAAATATGAGGCAAAATAGCAGTCTTAAAGTGGGTATTTTTTTTTTTGCATTAAATAAAATTACTTACAATTGAACATTATCCACCACGATCTAAAATAGTTAAAACACATTTCAGAAAATCAAGTATCTTTTAAAAGAATTCCCATACTATTTTCTTTATTTACAATCAATATGGCTCTCTCTTCAGAAATTTTTTTAAAGAAAAGGTAAACTGCTTTTATTATGGCTTCATATATTTAGAAAAATATTTGTAAAAACAATTTGTTTTTAACTGCAACGTAGAACTTTATGAAATGGAGCTTTATCAGAAATATTTTCAAGAAAACATTTTAAAAGAAATTTAAAAACATTATTATTAAAAATTTATCATACTACTTTAAAGCCATAAATTTGCATTAGATAAATTGTAAAAAAAAAAGTTTACACATTTAAAACAACTAAAAACCTTTTTGCAATTAAAACCTTAAAGCCGCTGATACTCCTCAAAAATGAACATAAGCTTTTGTTAATGAAAATTGAAATCATAAACAATGAATTTGTCACCATTACTTACAATTACTTGTTCTCACTTAAAGTAAGTATTAGCATGACAAAAACCATCACAAACGCAACCATACATTTTCTTCTGTAAACATCAGTATTTAGGGTCTGGAGATTTATTCTAGATGGTGGTCAGCATCATCATTGAGATGGTGGTTTTGTTTGATAATTCACAAATTGCTAATTATCAACACTTTAAATTTGGGTTGCATTAAAAAAAATTTAAAGCTTCATTAAAGTATGATGGAAATCATAGTCTAAGTTTAACTTCCAGCCAATCATTTATAGAATGATATTTACTGAACCAACTCTACATTTGCTGGTCACATTGAATTTAGCTAGTGGGTCAAAAGCAAACTGCAAACCCATAAACTGCAAAATGGTAAATTGTGTTCTATTTTGCAAAACATAATCTTATTGGTAATTGGTGATAGTTTTTTGGTGGCTTGTATTTTTGCATTTTTAAAATTTTATCAAACTGTATGTATATTTAAAGCAAAAAAAGTACAAACTATATGGTACTTAAAGTTGCATGCCAAGTAGCAATCATCATAATAACTGTTGTCTGTTCCTAATGTATTGAAAGTTTTTATTACAACCTATTTAATAATCTTATATTTACCATACCAATTATGTTGTTTATTTGAAGAGAAAAATTTTAATATTTAAATTTTTCATTATTCATTAACTATTTACTAAGATAATTGTTTGATTGAACTTAAACTTCTGTAAAATATTAGAGATAGATACCATCATATTAAGTCAAAATGGACAAATACTTGACATACATCAAACCAGCCCCTTAGTATCATGAGCCACAGTGATATATCATGCCAGTCTTTTAAAGCAATGAGCCAGGGGAGTGATGAAGATAAGGTGATAAAACTTGGCACTCCAGCATGGAAGAGGGCAAGCTTTTCATCTAGCCAAAGAGACAATCAGAAAGCCTTTACCTCGATTGAAAAAGAGATGGCTCTGATGTGCTTGGCCAAGTGACCTAATTCAACAATCTCAAGCCCCATACAAAGACCCATACCTTATAGATACAGATATAGATATATAGATTCTTCAAACATTTTATGTATGTATGTATGTATGTATGTATGTATGTATTTATGTATGTATGTATCTGTATGTGTGAGTGTCTTGCACTATTCTGCCTATTTTTGTGTATGCTGTGGCATCTCATGGAGCATATGTGAGTTTGTAGTCGCTCAATAGCGCATGTTGTTTGTTGTCAAAGCCATTTAGCCATAAATGACCTTTATCAGAAAAAAAAATTTTGAAATAACATTCTAGATCAGTTCAACCATTTTCAAGAGGCCTATTTAAGAAAGTTCAATACTTCAAATGGTCAAGTGGCTTTAGTTTTTGAGTCAATTTGATCTTTTGGCCTTTCGCAAAAACAGATGCACTTTTGGCCTCAGTATTCAGCATTCCTTTCATTTCATTCTCTTATTGGCACCAGAACATTAAGCAGCAAATATGTAGACTTAAATGCACCAAATTATGAATTGTGAGTCAGGTGGGGCAGCTGTAAAGACTGAAAATTGGTGTTAGTCCTTTATAAGTTACAATTAATGATTTTAAATTTTGATAACAAATATTTGGTAATAAAAAAAGTAATAACAATGCGTACAACTTTTTTAAAAAAATACAGTTCCTAATGGAAAACCCTTTTACTTTAACACATTTTTATGATACTAAGGTCTACTGGAAATCACCCCAGCACAGAAAACATACTATCCCTGGTGATTGTAAATATAAACTTCAGAACTATCACATGATGATTCTTAAATTTATATAAATTTACAATATGATTTTACTAGTTCATATCCATTTGCAGATATAAATATACATATTTCTATATCACACATTTACAGGCTCAATTTATACCACAAATTCCAAACTTACTCATTTTAATCATGTACTTCAAATAAATAAGTAAAACGCTCTAAACTAACATATAAAAAAGTTCACAAATATATTACCCTTTTTTTGTTTGAAATTGATCAAGAGCACAACCTAATACCAATAACAAAATCCCAATTGCACAAAGAAATGACATACCAATTATTCTGTTAGTAAAAAGAACAAGATTAAAAGTCTTAACATTAAAATGTGTGGATAAAATAATCTTAAAAAATCATTTAAACTTTAGCAAAAAACTTACGCTCCTAGAGTACCCATTGCTTGTACTTGATACAATGAATTACTTTAGTTTCATGCACAAGTCTTTCCGTCTTACTACTCCATTTAAAATTTGTCACTATTTTCGTTAAGGTAACAGTATTATCAGTCTGTTTTTTTAACTCTTATTTATGAGAACTCGATGTATCGCTTGAACAATTTATTAAGTAGGAGTTTGTGTTGGGCAAGGCAAATTTTTTTTGGGTAATCTTTTCAATAAAAAAAGTTATATGACCGACTTTTTAGTATTTATAAATCGTAGTTGCTACAAAACCTAAACCCAGTAAAACGTGAAATGAGAAAACAATATTATAGACTTATTCGACCAGTTACTTTAATCTTAAGCTTTACCATTTTGTATGAAAGTTGTTTATTAGGGTGTATGAAATGAAAGTTTCTACACAAATCACTTTAAAAAAATAGTTGCTGTCTGGTATGGAAACTTTAAAATTTATCAGATTAGAATTAACTTGATTAATTTTATATTTCACAAAATTGAAATAATTATAATTGAAAAAGCAATTATTGATTAATTGTTTCCACGGTCATTAAGAAGCGCTGTCATATTACGCATGTGTCAATTTTCCGGGAAAAAAAATTAAAGTTTTCAAAATGGCTACAGCCCTTAGCAACAAACGCAATTTTACATTAGAAATCAAATAATTGCAAAATCTCCGGCATGAATGTAATTATTTTTTAGCTGTTTTTATTTAAATTAGTTTACCGATATCTCAGTTGGGTAATTAAAAACTTAAAATATGAGTTGCAACATCTGGAATTAACACTCTACTTATAGGGTTAATTTTTTTGATGGTGACAAGGGGTCCATTTTCTGAAGTAATATACAAATACTTTTGTTAATATGTATTTATTAACAACATGCTTTTAAACAGGTATTAGGCCAAGGAATAAATTGATAAACATGTTTTAAATTGTTGACCTCAAGATGAATTTTTCACTTTGTTTATCATAGAACCCAAAGCCAGTACTCTATTTTTGCAAAAAAGGAATAGCGTTCCCTACAATAAAACTGTACTAGATCATCAATATTTTTTTCTAAAGAAAAAGTTACAACATCATGAACTATTTTGTACTTATTTTCATCATAAAACAGACCTTTAGGAGATAAAATAATTAACATAATGTATTCGCATATTTACATGCACGTGTACAAAGATGAACAAATAAAAAAAATTGTAAGATAAGCATAAACGCAAAGAAAAAAAAATTCTAGAGATAAATAATGAAGTTAGGCGTAACTTTTTAGGTAGAATTGATGGAATGACTTTAAGAATAGACTTTTTGAGTATAAAAACTGTTTTTGGGGTGTTTAGAAGGTTGCTGCAAGAGAGGATACACAGTTATATAATGGAATTAATTTAATGTTTAACTGTCTATTTTCGTGAAAGTTGTTACAAGCGACTAATCTAAGGTTGCACATGTTGTCCTATTATCAAAGTAGTTATGTAATAAGGTTGGAAGGAGACTGTGTTGTTGATCCCAGACAAATGAACAACTTAAGAACTGGATTAAGTCATAGAAACAAAGAATTTTTGATATAAAATCAAGATGTCTCTATGGAAATCTCTTGAGTAGAAATGAATTATTCGTATTGCTCTGTTTTGAAATGAAACACTTTTACCTTGTATAGTAAAGAATATTTATATAGCCGAGCGTTTCCTCTTTTGTTATTGGTTGATGTAAAGAGAATCGTTATTAGGATTGGTCAGATACTTTTAAAAGTTGAATTTAGAATTCCGTTAGATAATTTGGAAGCAGTTGTAGTAAAGAGATGGTTACAATGAGTAGAGGTTCCCATTTATTGTTGATGAGTCTGCTAGTTTAGGGAGTGAATTTTATTAGGCTTTAGATTTATCAACTCTTTTTACCTTTCCAAGCTTTGTTTTTCATGTTATTGATATTGTGGCTAAAGAAAGTCGTGTAGTATTTTTTTTTTGCTAGAAAGCTTTAGAAGATTGCTAAACTATTACGTTATTGGTTAAATATTTTTTACAAAGTTTATTTTTAATTGTTATTGACTTGAAAATGACTTACACAAGGTTTGTTACATGTCCCTTATAAAAAATTATAGAAAAATCAATTAACTAGTCCTTAGTTATTCGATTTTTTGTTAACTTTTTGAAAGGGACATGTTTATTCAAAATACAATCAAAACTTTTGATTAACTTTTAAATAGAATAATTAAGATGATTGTCGTACTTTACATGGTCATCCCATTCAACATTTAAAATATATTGAATAAATTCAGCTTTTTTAAAGTTTTTAAAGCAGCTTCTAAAAATAGGTCCAGGTTAAGTTTGCGCTTTGGTATTTTATTATAAACTGAGCAAGATAATCAGATAGTGAAGTGGTAAGATTGCTTGAAATTATATCAGAAGAATAAAATGTTTAGAAAAATATTATGAATTCTTGTCCTAGAATGAGTGGTTATGCGTGTGGGCTGTAAAACAATAGGAAAAAGAGAATTTGAAACCATTGATTCTAAAAAATGTGAAATCTCATTGATTGAGCAATTCAAAGTTGAAATTAATTTAATTTCAACTTTGAATTGCTCAATCACAATACATTCAATGTAGTTAATTTTCTTAAGAAGAGGATTTAGGTAGTCATCAACAAATTCAGACGGACACATTGATGGATGGCGATTTAAGCAACCAACTAATACGCTACTTCTTTTAGAATTCCTTACTTAATAAATCCGAGTTATTTACTTTTAACCGGAATCAAATGAGTTTTAATGTTAAATATACATCAAAGCACAATCCTTTTTAGCTTTAGTTGGTGTGCGAGCAGATACATGTATCTAAATCAGCATTAGTTATAGACACATTATCATCGTGCTGTTTAGATTCAGTAATCCTAATAATATCAGGCAAATTATCAAAACATGCTGATAGTATTTTAAATTTGTCTGAATGAACCTTGCAGAATTTTGGTCTAAGCCATTGAGGTCTCCAGAAATGATTTATCATGAAAATTAATCAAGCCTGCATTATTAAATGGATTTTTTACCAGATTAAATTTAAGTAACTTTCCTGCAAGTTTGGTAGATGACTCAAGATCAAAAATGAAGACTACAGGAGAAAAACCACATTGTTCAATATTTCGCTTTGGCGTCTCTTTCATCATGTACTGGTGCTTACAATTACTTCTGGAAAAATAGGAGCGAAAAATCACCGTTGTCAGGGGCTATCGAGGTGTTTAAAAATTGGATAAATTAGAACAACAACCGCAGTCCAATTTTTTCAGGGGTTATGTCATAGCTGTACAGGTCATTTCTGTAAAAACCAATGAAAATCTAGGAACAAATCACTTAAACAGTTAGCAACATTACAAACAACAAATATGGTGGACGTAAATAAACCAAATATCACTGAAAAGCCGAAGAAAAAGCAAGTTAATGGTTGAAAAAGAAAGTTTTCTTGAGATGAACAATTAAGAAGTCATGTTACAGGGCCAAAATGTAACTGTAAAATGCTACAATGTTTTTAGGTTACTACCGAAGATAACAGGGGAATGACAATTTCTTAATTCAATTCTTTCAAAGATAAACGAAATGTATATCTTGCCTCTCTCATTTCTATTAATTGAGTTTGGATCCCGCAAAGACAATGATGATGATGTATTACCACTAGAAATTCCATTACATATATCAAAGAGATTTGGTACTCAAATCATTTGGATCAATAGTTTGCAATTCCACTTTAATTGGTTCAGTTGTGAAGACGGATAATTTTTGTATTTGTACAAAATCATATTTCTAAATCCATTTAAGAGGCGCACTATGAATGCCAATCAAAAAACTCCCTTCGATTTATCCAAGTTACAGTTTGCATTAGAATTCTCTAAAAATTCTTTTGATGCTCATTGTGATAAAGTCCTTGAGTTACTGAGGGTTTTTTTCCTTAATGTTCACTGTGTTCTGCTCTCCTTTTCTTCTATTCTCTTCATATTTTGCTTCTATCCACAATTTTTCAGGGATTTCATTTGGTTATGGTATGCAAATCCTGGAAACCGGCGTTTACAAGTATTGAGGGTGATCGATCTGAAACCCTAGTCCGATTACATGCTTGGGCTAGATTCGGCAAACTAATTTGTTTTCTACAACCTGCTACGGAAGAATGATGAGCTCGCAAAAATATTCTGGAAGAATATTGTCTTCAAATTTTTTCGATACACCAAACACTTCACAACATAATTCTTAACGTATTTTTGGCATTCCTAATTATTCAGATAATATCTTGAAAAGTGCTTTAAATCAAAAACAACAGAGGATGTTTACTAACTAGAACATAAAAGCAATTCAGTTTTGACCATGCCGATATTATTGCCTTAGACGAAATACCTATCTAGAACGATTTGGCCTCCAACACCACTATTGAGAAGATAGGTTCGAAGTAAATCCCCATGAAATCGGTAAGGCATGATCAAGTCCGTGTTTCTATTTGTCTCACTGGGAAAGCAGATGGAACCGATTAAAAAACCCTTCATTACACGTAATTGAAGATGACATGGAGTTGGACATTACGTAAATTAAATGTAAAATAACATTAAAAAATGAATTTTTATGAAAAAGACAAAGCTGTAAAATTTTAATAAACGCCTCCCTCGAATAGACGCCCCGGGGGTTTATTCAAAACAATACGGGATAAGGTTTTAAAAAGACCACTCTCTAAAACCCTATAACGTTTATAGAGTTTGCTTCTTATTCTTAACGAGCTTGAGAATTTAGAATAGTTGACGACTCAATGAACATTTTTTTAGGTATATTTTCCAACATTTTTAACGGTCATATTTTTTGAATTCATGTGTGTAGGGTTTTGATTTTAAATGTTTACCCTAAATCATAGGGTGAGCAAAAAACATAAAATATTTCTTTTTTAAAAAATTAATTTCCTCCACTTTAACAAAAGTACAAGTAATGTTTATCTTTATGATGAAGTTAAGATCTAATTGGTGTTCTTCCTAAATGAAGGATTTGAACGGAAAAAAAGTGAATTTCTTTTTGACATTTTCTAAGTTTATGCTTCACATCAAAGATAAAATTTATAAAACACTTATCATTTTCTTTTTGTAATTCTATTTGGAACCTTTTTTAAAAATCTTACGGAACTCGATAAACAAAATAACTCAGTTTGAAGCCAAATTTAATGCATTAACTCTACAAATAAAAGTAGTTAAAAAATATTAAAGTATGAAACATAATACTTATTCCACCACGTTATATTATATGTATACATTATATTACAAACCCATTAAATAAGTAAATAATTATATATATATATATATATATATATATATATATATATATATATATATATATATATATATATATATATATATATATATATATATATATATATATATATATATACTTACATAAAACTAATCAGTGTAAAAACTAAGGTGCAATGGAGTTATGACGGTTAAGTTTTAAAAACCTGCCTTTCATTTAAACAACAATTTCAATTCTTCTTTTGATACTTTTCCATCGTTATTTTCGTCAATGCAGTCCAAGATAATTCTTTGGTAGGATTCTAAGTCTTTGGTGGATGTACTCTAAACGCAAAAGAAAAATACTTTGCAATTTTCTTAAAATACTTTCGTTTTTTTTTAATGTTTTTAAAAAACACAAAGAAAAGAATTATAGTAAAAGAAAGTATACTTTAATGACATCAGATTTTGAAGCCATTAAATCTCTGATAAAACCAAGAAGTTCTGTTCCTTCCATATATCCGTTTTCATCCTAAATGAATAAGAGTTAAATAAGATCTCACCAAACAACAATAAAAGGATAATTGTACTGATTTAAAAATTTTAAAATTCAAATAGCAGTTTAGTAATGTTGTAGATATATGTAGCAGTTAATTTTACTTATCAACTTCTTCTCATTCCCAAAGTAAATGTTTTGTTATATATACTTTTTGATTGAATTGATTAAATTAAATTCAGTAAAACTTGATAAACTAACCTCATATTAGCAAAAGTGAACATTTTGTATATTTGACTTAGTGTAATTTAGTAAAAATATATTAAAATCTTCATTACCAGGGAAGTTAATGTTAAGAAAAAATTAAATATGGAACTTGTTTGCATGATAAAATAGAATGGGAGATTAAGGTTCCAATACTTTAGTTTTTCAAACCCCTAAAAATCTAATAAACAGTCAATAAAATAAGTTCCTTTGTACTATTTAATTTCTACTAGATACTCTTCTCAATCCATTACCAAATACTAACCAATATTTTAAACCAAATATTTTTCCAATTATAGATATAATCTAAATACTAGTGTATATAACTAACTTGTTAAATACGTCAATAAGTAGAGACTTGGGCAAACAAACTTTTTTTCCTTTCTATTTCTGTTTCATTTCATGCCTATTATCTTAATGAGTCTGACACTAACTAAAGTAAAGAGGTGAACCTTGATAATAGTTAACTTATTTATCAATTGCAGGTAATATTCTCAAATGAGTCACATTTTTAAGGGCAAGGTCAGCAATCCCAATTTTTTTCACTGTTCTGTTAGTGAGTATGGTCTACAACTCAAGGGCACATAAAATAATAGAGTAGAGGAAATGTAACATTTTTTCATGTTTATGACTTAGATGTAAGTAATTTTCATAAGATTATATTTTAACAAGTTAACAACTACTAATATTAACTTACTTTAAAATAAGACATCAAAAGTTTTTAGTTAACTTGTTATCATGTAGAGAAAGTGAAGGAAAAGGAGGACGAAACTCCAAAGGACAACTTAACATAATTAAAAGAGAAAATGAAGAAGATTAAGCCATTTCTCAGGGATGTAAGAAAAGCTTTAGCAAGATAGAAGATAACTGGAAGTGTTCAAGTTAGTAGTTAAGCTGAAAGGTAAAAAAATTTAGGTGACAGGAATGATGGTCCAAATGCTACATTTAAGTCTGGATGCTGGAAAAAGGCATAATCTTAGTGCTTTAGTCTGCAAGATTATCTGATATGAACCCAAAAGAAAATATTTGGGGCTGGTCAATTTTCAAAAATAAAACATTGCCTGGGATTTTTTTTTAAAGACCAATTATACATACAGAAAACAAGTTTGAAAATGAGATTTGAAAAACAAGAATAACAAAAGTAAACCTGGTCATAATGTTTAAAGATCTTTTCAAACTCCTCGATGGTGACCTCCTATGAAAAGTGTTTATAACAAATAGCACTAAATATTGTTAAAGTCATCAATCAAGAACTAAAACATAAATCATAACAATTTAGGGCAAGTGGCATTCTGCATTAATTTCATATACATTACCTCAAAGTTCTTTAGAAAGTTATCTTCAACACTAATGATTCTAAATTAAATACATTTTTATCATTAACTTGTTTGGCAAAATGTTACACTGGTTCTTTTTTTTAAAAAAAAAAAACAAAGCAAACTGATACACCCTAAATTAAATAATCTTAATAATTAACAATTTGCAAATATGTTAAAAAATTACTTTGCAAGTTCATTCAGTTCAATCTTGCCATCATTGTTTGAATCAAACAACTCAATCTAAAGAAGAAAAATATAAAACATATTTTAAAATTAATTTGTTTTCTTTTAAATTGAATCAAAATTTCTTAACCATATGGCCTTGACATCAATAGTTGAAAAACAAACATTGAAAAAAATATTAAAACTGCTTTTCACCAATGCTCTAAGTTTTTAAAACTTTCTTACGTCCTGAACACATCAGGTTATAAGACATATTGACATATACCACAAAAATAACTTTATAATTTAAATTGCATAAGTCAGGTTTTTACTTTGGTTTTAAAAAAACATTAGAAAACTTTCATTTACTAATTTTCTTTGTACCATTTTAAAGTTTTACAAAAATGTCTTAAAATGTCAAAAATAACATTTGAACATTTTAAATGTATGATCAAGTACTAAGATAGAGTCAAAATTACCAACTGAACATTACATACATACATACATACATACATACATACATACATACATACATACATACATACATACATACATACATACATACATACATACATACATAAAATATGTACTAAGATACACTCCTGTTTATTGGGGAGTATTTTACTTATCTTTTAATTTAGGAAAAAATAGTTGCAGAGAAGAACTAATAATACTAATGAAAAGTATAAATTTCTACTAAAAGTTGCAATTAAAAAACTAAAAAAATTTTTAAAAACTTTAAAACTACTAAAAAGACTTTTGAATCAGGAAAACAGTTTTATGCCCATTGACGGACCCCAAAAAATTGTTAAGGTATCAAATTCGTATTACTTTTCTTACGAACAATTTAGCTGTTGCAATAACTGTTGGAATTTTTTTCTGGACTTTGTTGTGTTTTATTAAAGCATTAATCATATGCCCCTTTAATTTGAACCCTTTAACTAACCTAAAGAAGTGCAAGGTTTAAATAAAAAAAACTTGAACAAAAAGTGATAGCTTTTTTTGACTGATTTCATACATTTTTTTTTTAACAGTAAAAAAAAAGGTTTTTATGTCTAAAAGAAGAACACTAAGAAATAAGTTAAAACAATTGGAACTGGACAACTTAAAGCCTTGACAACAATATTCAAAAAAGAAAAACTTAAGCTAAAGTGTAATTTATAAGCAAAAAAAGAAAGCTAAAAAAAATTTTTTTTAATCAAAGTTACTAATCCAAAGAGATAATTATTGAATGACTGTAACATTTTATTTAGGTTTTTTTGAAAATGTAAAGAAAATCTTTAAGACTTTACATTCAAAACAAACAATAGAAATGAAATAGCAGAGCATGACAAGTTAAATAATAGAATAAATCATAAATAGAGTATAATAACTTAAATAATGTAATAAAATAACAGAACTTATGAGAACTTTAAAAAAAAAAATGAATCACTGAAATCTAATTTGATGTGATTGTGTACAACGCAGTTTTTTATTTTACTAAAGTATTTAAATTAAAAAGATGAAAGAAATCAATAGAATTGTACTATCAAGCAATTTGAAATGGATTTTCTTAAGAAAAACAAGCAGATAACTTTAACTAAATAGAATTTTTAAGGATGACAAACCATGGCTTCAGCATAGTCCTCGATACGCTGTGGTGAAACATTATCATCTTGTTTCCTGAGAAGATCATGAAGGAATCCCTGTTGATAAAAACAACAAAAAAAAAAATTAAGAAGTTTTAATCTTATAAAAAAAAAAAAAAAAAAGAGATAAGATTTATCTAATGTGTTTAAAGATAAAAGAATCTACAAAGAATGTGTATTAATATATTAATGTATAAGATCTCTATTTGGTGGCAGATTTTTTTTTAATCTATTATTTATTATATTTTATATATTCCCTTGATTATAATGAATACAAATTTCATTTAAAAAGGGATTGTTGTAAAGATAAAAAGGACAGAAAAAATTCATTTCTCACTCAGAATATAAATATTTTTTCAGAAAAATTTTAAAAACTGTTAATCACTGACAGCATTTGACTGCTGAGAAAGATTAGAAAAATATACAAATTTAAATCACTAATGAAAAAACAAACCATGCAAGAATAAATTTTCAATCAGATGAATGAAAAAAAAAAAAAAAAAAAAAACAGAACCTTTTTTTTACATTTAATTATGCATACCTTGAGTTCACCTCTTTCTAAAAATCCACTTCTGTCAGTATCATAATGGTACCAAAGCTGAAAAAGTAAAAATCAAAAATATGAGTATAAATGAAATTTATATTGTTGCAACTTGCACCTTCAGTGGTATTATAACAGTATTGATTTGTATGAAACAGTAAATACAAAATTTCTTTCATAAAAATGAAAATGTCAATTTTTTTTAAAGTAAAAATTTAATTTTTTCATGATTTTGTTCAAAAAACATTTTTTGAAAATTTTTTACAGGTATTAATCATAACCAAACACAGCATAGGTAAAATTGCATATAATAAAAAAAAATACATAAAAAATCAATGGTAAAATTGCATATAATAATAAAAAATACATAAAAAATCAATGTATTAAAAGGGTCAAGTCTTTAATAAAAAAAAAAATGGATTCACCTTCAAAAAATCAGCAATATGAAGTTTATGTGATTCTCGAAATTGCAAGAGAAAGTTTTCATCAGTGGGCAGAACCTTTACCAACTATAAAAATTTAACAACTCAGCATCATGAAATTGCATTTGAAACTATATTTTTCAAAAATCCTTAATAGATAAAACAAAAAATATTTGTGTTTTCAAACGAAAAAGCTAATTTCATTAGAATTCAGAAATATGTAAAAATAACAAGTCTGATATTTTACTTAAATAAAAATGGTATCTAACTAATTCAATAATAATTAATACAAAATAACAGTGAAAAAAAAAAAAGAAATTCTTTATTTTGTAGTGTTTCTTAGAACTAAATTCTATAGAAGGAAATACTACAGAAGGTAATACTTGTGTGACTTAGCAAATATAATTTTAATAACAAAACAGTAACAGCAAAAAGAAAAACACCAACAATAGCATTAACAAAAAATTTCTTATTTAAATACTTATTTAATATATTTTTACTTGGGTCTTTTATCTACGGTAGGAAAACCAATAAAATTAAATATTTTCAAAAATGTAATTAAAACATTACCTCCTTCATTGAAATTTTTCCATCAAAGTTTTCATCATATTTGCTTAATAAATTCACTTTGAATTCTTCCAAATCTTTTACCTGGAAGAGTATAAGAATTAAAAATTACACGTTCAAATATATATTTTCTATATTTTATACCTATTTTAACATATACCTAATACATCATGTAACTAATACATATACACAAATAATTTTTTCAGTATTGCACTTAACAGCTTTGTTAAATAAGCATAAAATACAAGTAGTAGCCCTTACATTATTTCCACAAATTTCTTTAAGGAAACTATCCAGTTCACCAGCCTCAATAAAACCATTTCCTAATAAAGAAAAACACTGAAATACAAAATACCAACGTGGAGTTTTGTTTTACACTGAATAGTTTAACACATTTGGCGCACTCGACTTTGTCCCTCTCCCCCTCCCCCTCCTTCCGTAACTGTTGAATTACAAAGTTTAAATTATGACCAAATGTTGTTACAAAGTATACACTGTTACAAAGTACAAACGATAACCAAAAATATTCTTGTTAATAGTTTAACATTTAATATTTAAATTTTACATTCAATAGTTTAAATAATTGAACCCAAACCCAAAGTGTGAGTGTATATAAACAAAGAAAGGAAAGCTCAATTCTGAAACAAGATTAGGTCGATAAGCAAAATCAGCGAGATAAAAAAATTACTATCATGTATAGTAAGGCCGATATTTTCGTCGCTTATTACTTTTACTTAATTTTTGATTATCATTATTGTTGTTATTTTCATGTCTTACGACATAAGAGGCAGTAAAACAGAATACAATAATTAACGTTAAAGAAAATGAAAGTTTGGAAGCTCGAAAATAAAACCTCACCGTCTTTATCAAAATCACTGAAAATTTTAACAAATTCCTCTGATGATATCTTTTTTTTCCCTTTAAATTCAGTCACAAACGGTTGCAATCCAGACATTTTGTTTAGGAAATCTCTCAAGACACTATTAAAGATACACGATCAACCTCTAAAATGCTCTTCCAATAAAGAAGTTGCTATCTTGGCAATTGCAACGGAAACTTTGAATCTAGGAAAATATTAATTTCAATGGAAATCTTTTTGAAAATCAATAATTAAATTTCAACAAAGGATCTTATTCTTTTATGAATAATTAACGAAGAAATAATTAACTTGAACAAAAACACTTTTAAACTCTTTGCATTTTCGATCACTAGACTTTCCATTAGAAAATGTACAACTCTCCTTCGGGAATTACCACCTTGCGCTTGGCTCCAACTGGCCACATTCAGAGATCAGCGATTGATATAGGAGCAGCTACAATAATAATATTTTTCTTCGCATTAATAAATAAAATATTAAATAAAACATAGATTAAAATAACTAGGAAACAAAGTGAAATTTTTTTTCTAAAGAAAACAAAAACCAAATGTTATTTTTAGCAATGGAAACTGTGATGTTAAAGAAACTTTCATGGTCTTTTATTTTTTTCCTTTCAGCTTGAAGTGATTAAGACTTGAGGTGAGGTTAAATCCCAAATCAAATTTTTTTCTTAAAAATTTATACAAATTTTAACTTAAAAGTTAGATGTACACAATCAACTGTAATATTGAAATAATTTTCATACAACATTTTAAGCAAAATTAAATAATTAATTTTTTTTAGTTTAAAAGTAATCGTGGCGATGGAATCGGTTCCTCCATTGGCTCCTGTTTTGACAAATCCTTTCAGTAAGTTTTCTTAATAATACTTAACGGCTCCATGTAAATAATAAGTTTTAACATACTAGAGAATTAAAAGCAATTTATATTTCAACAGAATATAGTATAAACAGAGACTATTTTTTTGGTTTTTTCACCAAATTGGCTCGAAGTTTTTGATTTAGATAGCTTACCTATTTAAAGACGTCGCGTCATGTAGGATTTCATTTGACAGAAATTCGTTGTTTATTAAAACCATAAACCCCTGGGAACATTAAGTCCGTACCTAATTTCTTTTGAGCATATGACCTTTAAGCAACGCCAAGGCATAGTCTGCATCAAAATGTTTCGCAAACACTCGACCTCGCTAAAACTACGAATACGGTATATAAATGTGGGGTGATCAAATAGAATGCAAATCTGTTGTTTATTTTTTCTCTTATTGTAAAGCCTGTTTTTTTTTCTCTTTTTGTAGAAAGTTATTTTCTTTCGTTTTTAATTTTAAGAATCTATTACAAAATGAATTTGAAAACCTTTCTATTTTTTAAGTTACGCAAAATTAATATTTCTATTAAAGTTCTATTTAACAAATGGTGGTTTTAAAAATAATCTTAGGTTTCTTGCTATGGGTAAAAAATTAAAAAAAACACACCCAATTTCATCTCTAGTGTTTAATTGCTTTAAAAAATAGTGACAAGACCAAAAACAGGAACAACCCAGAAAAATAAAACCATAAAAATCAATGGCAACAAGTTTTGATGTTTTTGTTTCTTTTATTCAAGAAGAGATTTTTAAGAATAATTTCTTAAAGTTAAAAGTAAAAAATTCATTTTAAAAGCAAAGAACAATGTTAAAATTATTTTTTTGCCATCGCTTCAGCACTGAATTGTAAACCGTTTGACTTAATAATTTGCTCTCTTCAAATCGAGAAAGCTGCGATTCTCATTTCCTTAATAATTTATCGTGTTGCTTAATCAAAATCGAGCTACAAAATATATATTCTTAAATAATGAAACGTTCTTCGTATTAAACTAAGTTTGAAACGTAGATTCGATATTTAACGAAGGTTTATGAAATACAAGGCAATAATGGCCGCTGATTCGAGTAACTCAATGATAAAAAAAGGAGAAGTAGACAAAATGGAGATAAAACTATTGTTTTTTGTTTAAAGATTTTGCTATAAAAAAACGACCAAAGAGTCAAAATCTTTAATAAACGAAAAAGCAGAAACTCTCGATGTTCTTCATAAAACCTTTTTTTTGTTTTAAAATTATAACTATGAGTCGAATGATTTCGAGAAATACTTTTAAAACAAATAAACCGATTGAAGAATCTATTGATAGTGATTTGCTTAAAGTCAACCTTTTCGTGGTTGGAAATCGGAAGGTTGGCAAAACGAGCTTGATATTCCGTTATATAACAAATGTGTATTCCGAAATATACATGCCTACTATGGGAGTCGATAAAAAAAAAGTAGTAATTGAAACGCACAGTGGGATAAAAGTTATGGTTACATTTTGGGACACACGTGAGAGTTTTCTCTTTAATTTTTGTATACAAAAGGCGTTTTTTTCTTCTTCTTCTTCCATAATCAGTAAGTCTAATTAGTAAAAATAATAAATCTATTACAATAACTTTATAGAATGTTATGATATTATAGGATATATGTAAAATATGTAAATTAAAATATGTACAACACTATTACACACATAGTATTATATATAAAATAATAATAAAGAATAATTGATCACCTATCTACACAACTGTTGAAAAGAAAAAAAAAAGGATTTTCAAAAAAGTGTCGGAAGATTTGCAAAACAAGGTAAACAATAAGAGTTAAATTTATATGATTGATTAAACTTGTTAAAGAAAAAAAATTAAAATTCAATGAAATCATTCAAAGCCTGAAAACTTGTTTATCAAAAATTGAAAATGCTGGAAAGTGAAAATGGATAAAGAAAACAAAAGATGAAAAACAAAATAGGTTGTATTGGATTCATTAAAAACACCTGAGGTTGATGCATTATTGTTGTTTTAAAACGTCTTTTATCTTAACACAAAAGTATAAAATGCGAGCAAATAAACAATTTTAGACAACGATTACAAAAGATTTAAAAAGAATGTTGTAGAATTTTTAATAAATATTCATTTTTTAAGCAGCTGCAGCCAAATTTCAACTAAAACCTAATACACTCTTTTTTTTAAAAAAGATATTTCTTTAAATTCAAATTAATTCAAACGTGTTACATTTCTTAATCAAATTTTTTCAATATCTGGTTTTTTTTTAAAAAAAAAAATGTTTTGTCAAAATTATGAATTGTTTTAAAAATTGATCTCTACTTTCGATGAAACGTTGAAATTAGTAGTTCGAACTCTGTTGCTAAGGAATCGCTCACAATTATAATTTGGTTTAAGTAAAAACCTCATCATTTCCTTAACTTTATATTTAAAAATGACGTAATTCTTGTTCCCAAGGTTCTAACGCTCTCTTTAATTTTGTACCATAATGAACTTAGACCAAGCTGATCAAATGGCTTAAGTTGAGATTTGTGTGTGTATATATTTTACTTACTAAAGTAATGGAAGTAAATGAAATAGTTTTATTTTTCAGCTGGAGATGAAACAACACGTGAAAGTGTGGCCAGAGAGATGTATAATCGTGCATCAGGATTCCTTGTGCTTTACGATGTCAACGATATCGAATCATACAATGCAGTTTATGATTGGTAATGAATGAACTTAAAATTTGAATTTCTTTGTTTTTTATAAGCGGAAAGAAAAAAAAAAAGAAAATCTGCATCTTTATGAACAATTCAGATTTTAAACTGTTATAAACAATGTTATAAGAAATGATTCTTGATGTCTTCTCATATCTGTTATAAACAATGATCATAAGAAATGATTCTTGATGTCTTCTCATATCATTAGAGTATCCACCAATTTTTCATCATTTAATAGGTGGTCGTGTCTGTTCTGCAAAAAGTTTATTTAGTTCCTAGCAAAAAAAAAAAAAAAAAAAGCATAATCGTTTAAAAGTAGACAAAGAAATTAAGGTGGGAAAGTTCAAAGGTGGGAAAGCGTGGGTTAACGCACAGTTTTAATATTAACTTCAATGGTTTACTGGTGTAATGCGATTGTTTATTTTTTCCCGTAAAATTCTTTGGTTTTTTTCTTCTCATTTGCTAAAACTCTATAGAATTTGAATTTTTTTTTTTGATCTTTTTTTTTGCATATTCATTCTTTTTTTCATAGGATGAACCTCATTGAAAACTACGCTTTAGAAAACGCTCAGATTGTTATTGTCGGAAACAAAACGGATTTAAGGGATCCGAACAATCCCAACATTTGTAAAGCTGATGGTGTTCATATGGCCTCTTGTTACAGGGCAAAGTTTATGGAAATCAGTGTTTATACAAAAAAAAACATCAAAAAAACGATCAAAAGAATGGTTACCAATATTTGTAACGAAAAGAGAGCGCATTAATCTATTAAAAACAATCGTTATCCCGATAAAGAAAAAGAACCCTTTACAATATAAGTAAATGAGGTGATTCCTTAACAAACAACGAATTATATACGATAATTCAATTTTGTATGGATTTATACAAAGTAAAGTCTGATTTTTATATAAATATAGAAAATAAACTCACCCGTTTTTATATAAATACTTAATTATGCTGTCATAACAAGTTAAAATCTGTGCAATCAGTCGTGAACATTTCAGACGACAAAATAAAGGTTTGTAAAAGAACTACAATGGTTTATTATTTTTTTTATTGGAAAGAATATGAACGCAGTGGCCCAGGACAAAAACCCCTTTAGCAATCCTTTAGGATTACTTTAGTCTTTTGAGATTCTATAGAAGTGTTACAAACTTTTTTAAAATTTATATCTAATTCGTATACACTTTCGAAACATTCTTAAACTTTTTTTCCTGGGAATGAATTAAATATTGCACCGTAACAATTAAAGCAGAATGGAGCAAACGAGAAAAAAAAAAAAAACTAAGATGATAATGCATTGTGGGTCAAATTTAAATTTAAGTGAACAAAATTGATAACTTATTTCTCAGAGGTGTTTTAAGTTTTGTTTTTTACATATAAACTTATTTGATGATGACAGTTCTCATTTTTTTATATATGTGGAAAGTAATCATTGAGTCAATATATGTAAAAATATCACATTAAAGCATCAAATTAAACACACATAAAATGCTATTTTTCCAAATTACATAAGTTTTTTCAAGAGTTTACATGATACATTTTATATTTTTTATTCAAAATTTTCTTTATGAGGATGATGTGGCTGCCGTAAAGCACCAATGACAGAATCTTAAAAGAACAAGAAGCGTCTTAAGAGATCTCTTTTTGTTTTGGATCAAGAGCATCTCGTGTAAAAGATTCACAAAACTTTTTTGAAATCTTTATTTCGTGCTTCCTCTATTTTAATTCCCACTATTCCAATAGGCAAAACCATCTGGTCTATTACTTGCTATTCATAAACTCAATACTTTTGATGTATGCTTTATGCAAGATAATAATTACAGACTTAAATTTCTAGAGCGTTTATGCAGTACTCTATGAATTTGATAAATTAACAAATTTGATAAATTTGATAAAAAAAAAAAAAAAAACCTATGACAATTTGCAAATGATTCAATGAAGCGTTTTAATGAGAACTGCATCCGTTCTAAAAAATTTGGCTGTTTGTTCCGTAATGTGAAAAATTCTTTGAGTTCAATTACCCAGATGTTCCAGAGCTTCTTGATACGGACACTTGACACGGACAATTCCAAACCCAGGGCAACTTGATCTTAAAACTCATCTCGAAAAAAAAAAAAAAGGAAATCTTTTGTTTAAATTTTTCCTTTCCATTGTACGATTGCTTATTTCTCAACCTCTGACTTTTAACTTATTTTAAGAAAACGCTGTACGTAAAACATTCAAAACATTCAGACCTCAAACATAAAACATTCAGACCCCAACCCATTTCATTACCATTCAAAACATTCAGACCTCAAACATAAAACATTTAGAGCCCAACCCATTTTTATTAAACGAACTTTTTTCATGATATAGATTAAAACCTTCTCTCAATGCACAGTTGGGATGACCCAGATAATTAGATTTAGACCATTGTCAAATATGAGAACTAGAGCTTTATATGGAGTTTTTTGATATTGTATTTTCAGATTCAATCAATTTCTATTTCTATTTTATGACCTTCTTTCCAGAGGTTTTTTCTTCTGGAGCGTGAAAACCTATTTGATGAACTATTTTATCTACTTTGTATTTTTTGAATTAGAATATCTAACTTGTGTTGTGTAATGAGTTTTGGATGGAAATTCAAAATGTCTGTATTGCCACTACTGCCGAACGATGTCAAAAACTTGTTAACAGTATGCAAGATGTGCTGGAGTAGTAAAGAATAATGGCTAACTAACAAAAAATATTAATTTTTTTAAAATTTGATGCAATATCAACTCTAAAAGATAGATTTTGAATATATTGATTTTTCTCTCTAAAAAGGTTTATAAATATTAGAATATTTCACGGTCCATTACTAAGAGTACAATTCTAATATCTTTTTTCAAGAGCAAAACGCTTTTGATGTGAAAAATGGATTTTTCAGGTTTTCTCATTTAAATCCATTTAAATCCAAAATAGAATAGTTTTGAAAACATGCCTGTTTGCATTACATATTTGCTAAAAGCAAATATATGCACCTAATTTAATACTTTTCAATTTACACACGTAAAGGTGCTACAATAAAGTCTCATAAATCTGTTTCAAACACATAGCTGATGAGAAATTCAATAATAAAAAGAGAGGAATAGGCATTTTTAAATCCGTTTAAAAAAAAAAAATGCTATTTTTCAGCAAATCACAAAGAAAATAGTGAAAAATGGATAATTTTTTTTTTTAGAGTTTTAAACTAACGCGTAACATTTATTCTCAAAAGTATTGACAACTGAAATTTTATAAATATCCTATTTTTCTTAATCAGCTGGAATGATATAAAATCAAAACCAGTTTAAATCTATTAGATTTTACCATCAATGAAGTATATTGCCATTGGAAAAATTTTGTTTTATCGATTTTATATGGGTCTCTGAGTAGATAGAAGAGGTGTCTGGGTCACTAAGTAGATAGAAAAAGTGTCTGGGTCAATAAATAGATAGAAAAACTGTTTTTAACTCTTGGAAAGTTTTTAAAATTTTTTAAAGTGCTCATCGCCTATAAAAGAAAGGTTGTTGAAAGACACGCTGATGAAAAGATACCCTGCTATTCAAATTAATATTTATATAGCGGCTGATGTACACTAAAAAAAGAGAGGTTAACAAACGCGATCAAAAAAAGAAAAAAAAAAAAAAATTAAGAGTAATTAAGTCAACATACTGAAACAAATACGAATGATTAAAAGATGGATTATTAATTTGGATGATTTCATTCGAAAAAGTTTCGGAAATTCGAAAAAAAAAAAAAAAAAAAAAAAGAGTTCGGAAGAATTAAATTTAGTTTCAGCTTTTTAGATTTAGACAGTTTTCATACTTTAAAATTTTCTTAACTTATTTTTTTATTTACTTTATTTAAATATATACAGTAAAAAAAAAAAACTACAAAAATTCATTTCATATTTTAGCAGAATTCAAAAAGTTTCGATGTTTTTAAACTAATATATGTAGATGATCATGAAAACAGACTTTTTTTTTTTAACTTTCATTTTTAAAAAAATTTTTCTAAAAGTAATAAATATTTTAATGAAATATTTCGCGCATTAGCAAGTTTTTTTTCCCCCTCTTTTCTTTCCGTATCAACTACAACCAGGACATAATGCTATTTGCCCTTTCAAAAACTTTCGACATGGACACAACCGTTTATATAAAGGCGCTGAATCGACGCAGCTATACAATAGCTGCTCCTTTTGCAAAACGCAACTCCCATTTGCAACATTGACATAAGGGGCGTATAAACTCCTTAGGTGAATATAATTCTTGCATAAAATCGATCTAAAAAGTATCAAATTTTTACATGTTGTATTGAATGATACAATATAATACCTAAAAATTACATATTATCCACACAAAAAAAAGCATAACCTCTACGATGGCATTTTATAATTGAAGACATAAGTGGATGAAGGCGTTATGTCGCAAAAATACAAAATTCCACTTTTTTACACAAATAAAGGTGTTAAGTAACGCTCTTTCACATGAACATAATGACACCGCAAAAAAATGTGCTAAAATACGATTTTCACAGTGGATGAAGGAGTTATGTTAGATATTAATTCACCCATAACACGATTTAACGCGCATGTAAGTGTTAAGGGACAGTTCCATATTGGTGTAACATAACACCTTCATCCACTTATGTCTTCAATTCATAGCATCAACTATTAAACAAGACAGGTCAGCTACAACAAAGTTATGAGAAGGATTTTTTTTACAACTTTGATAAGCAAGTTAAAGCTAAAGACCCTTAAATAAAATTCTTATTTTTGTTTGGTTTTTGTTTTGTTTTTTTTGTATATCCATTGAAACATGGCGAATAGAAAGCATGAAACAAAAAAAAAAAAAAAAAAGATTAATGATGCATTAAAAAATAAGTTTAGCACAGGTGCATTGCAATTAATATTTTAACGCCTCCTTTATATTTTTTTGGCAACTTTTGATTATTATGTAAATTCAGAAACGCTTTATGAGAAGCTTTTTGATTTTTGGTGTAAACATTTAAATAAAATGTTTACACCGAAAATCATTTAAAGATAATTTTTCGATTAGTTAATTCAACTTTTAGAAGACTTGAAGCATGCATATTTATTCGTGTATTTTTCGCTAATAAAAACTCTTATTTTTACTTGTTTTTTTTCACATAAAAAAAAAAAAAATATTGTAGTCTAAGAGGGGGGGGGGGGTAAGGTTTTAATCTGTATGATTAATGTAAGTAATTATACAGTTCCTTAATTAGAAAGAATACGTCACAAGTGTCCTCTTAAACAGAAGAAAGCGCAAAAACAATGAGTTACAAATTATATATTTCTAAATAAGCAATTTTTCAAACAAAAATGTTTAATATAGTTTAGAAAATCTGTTCAAATCTGCGCTAATTAAAAGAAACCTTTAATTGTATAATAAAAGGGCACCTCACCTGTCTTCAAACGCTAGCCTGTTATTGACTAAGACATACAAAGAGTTGTCGCAAACCAAACCTAAATGGTGACGTTAGTAACTAGTCAACAAAAATTTAGTTCATTTCCATTATAAAAAAAAAAGATGGGAATTTTTGTTTTGTTGTTTATTTGGTCAAATCAAGAAAAGATTTTTTAACAACTTCAAGAGATCAACTTGTTAAAAATTTTACTATATAATTATAACATATATGCGTATGTAATAAATATATGATAGTGGAATTTTATTTTTATTTTTTTTTTCGTTTTATCCCTTTCCTGAAAAATCCACATTGAATCTCTCTTGCTTTTAATTGGCCTTTAATAAACGCGATAATCATCGCTATAGGTTCTATAGCTCACACTCTGATTTCATTTTTCCTGCAAACAAACTACCATTCAGTTATGAATTTCATGCAGTATTAACTAAATAAATGATTTACTTAAAAGTTAATTATGAGTTAGAAATCTTGTGCTGTATTTTTCCGTTTCATGTAGATATTACACAGTAAAGAAATTTAAAAATGCTTATACACATGATTAACACGAGATTAACACCATATGTGACTGCAAATTTCATAAACTTGGTGATTTGAAAATAAACGCTACGTTGTTATTTTAACGCACGTAGTTTGTTATTAATGACGCAAAAATCTTTGAAAATAAAGATAAATGAAAGAAACAGCCAAAAAAGTGAAGATAAGTAGTAAAAATAAGCTCTTTGTTGACCTTGCCATGAATGGCACCACGCCCCAAAAATATTGCCAAGATGCTAAACAAGCCTATGAGCACTGTCTACATTGTGATTAAACGTTTTCAAATGTATTAAGAGGAAGTCTGGCAGTTGTCTGAAAAGGTCAGTTCGAATTTCTCAGTTGATCGAGGTAGTCAAGGGTCGAATTTCTTGGAATCCAGTACGGTCAATGAGGAAAATGGCTAAATAACCTATCTGTCAGTGAGCATACCATCAGAAATGTGGTTTGGAAGGATCTAAATGCAAGGTCAAGAGTCAGAGAAACACCTGGTTTCCCCAAGTGTCAAAGAAAAAAGATTTGAAAGATCAAATAAACTTCTTAGCTTCCTAAGGAAGAGATATCAATCATCTTCTTAGATGAAAAATTGTTTACTACTGATTATGTCTCAAATAGCAGAAACAATCGTTTTCATCAACCAACCAAGGTAGTCCATCAATGTTTATTAGTCATCAACCAGTCCAGGCAGTCTCAGAGCATGTAAAGTATACATTCAAGACCAAACATCCACCTAAAGTTATGTTTGGCGAATTTCTTCTGATGGTCTAAAATTACCTCTGGTCTTCATCAAATTTGGTCAGAAAATTGACACCAATAATTATATTCGAATCCTGGAGAACCATGCCAAACCCTGGATTGATGCCCACTACTTTCCAGGTGTTAATTTTATGCTCCAACAGGATGCATAGCCATATTCATCCTAGAAGACCCAGAGGTGGCTCCAGGAGAACCTGCCAAAACACTGGTCAAAAGAGTTATGGCCCCTGGATCTCCATTTTTGTCACCTCTTGATTATTTAACATGGGCGTATATGGAATCAAAGGCCTTTCAACATCCCCACAACAGTGTCAACTCCCTGAAGGCTGCTATCAAGAAGGAGAAGGATAAGATGCCTAAGGTCTATGTCTACACCTTCTGCTCCAGGTTCAGGAGTCCACTTGAAGCTGTGATTGATGTTGAGGAAGGACATGTTAAATACAAATGTGGTAAATGTAATTCTTAACACTTTTTGTTCATAAATTTTTTTGATTGGCTTCAAATTTTCATTTTACATTAATTTTTGTCAAAAAACGAATTTAATTTTAAGAATTTTTCTTTATGAAAATTCTATTGAATTAAGATATTTAAAAGTTATTGATATTTTATGGGGTCATATTTATCTGTCACATATTATGCAATATACAAAAAAAAACTCACAAATACTAGCTAATATGATACCTTGAAAAAAGCAAGCTGTTGAGCATGATTCACTAACATTTGATAAAACAATAACCAATGATGATTTTGGAGGCCAAAACGATGCTCCCTCACAAAAATCCTTTACAAAAGAGGAGAAGAAAGTAATCAATCTTTTGAGTAAAATATATTCCATAATTATGACATTACTTTTTAAAACTTCCAATGCTTTACTTAGAAATGAGAATAATTAAAAGAAAATCACTTTGAATATATGCTCTTTTACTATCAATTATTAACTCATAATTATTAAATAAAATTAATTATTATAATTTATTGGCTACTTGAAAAATAAATTAGAAATTTATAACTTGTTCTCACCTTTAGCAGCAAAAACCGCTTTACATATTAGTGGCATTCTACATAACAAATGTTTCAATCTTTGAAAACCTATTTTATGCCATTCACTTTTAGCTTTTTTTCTTTTTCAATCTTGGGCATTTTTTTTGACATTATTTTTAACATTTTTTTTGACTTTTTTTTTTTTCATTAATTAGTCTAATTTCATCACATAAAAGTTCAATTGGGAAAAGATTGGGTGATTGTAGAGAGCAAATCATTCTTTCGATTTCTAATTCACAAAAATGATTCCTACAAAGTTTTGAGGAATGCGTTGGGTAATTATCTTTTGAAAAATGAATTAACTATCTGACTCCTGAAGGAATGGTATAATTCCTTAAAATGCTCAAATACACTTCTTTCATCTATTTTAACAATATTACTAGTGTTTCATTATTTATAGTGTAATATATATAGTATAGTATATATATATAGTATGTTTCATTATTTATAGTTTCATTATAGTAGTTCATTATTTCATCTATTTTAACAATATTACTAGTATGTATGTATGCATGTATGCATGTATGTGCGTATGTGTGTATGTGTGTATGTATATGAGTATGTGAGTATGTGTGTATGTGTGTGTATGTATGTGTATGTATGTGTGTGTTTATGTGTGTATGTGTGTATATGTGTATATGTGTGTATGTGTTTTTACTATTTTTCCAGAACAGATTTGTTTAGAAAATGTATACTCCAGTTTTTAAAATAAAAAAAACTGGATAAAACAATTTAACCTGGTGCTGCAAAAAAACATTCAATCTTTGTAAAAAACCTTCATGTGTAAATTCAAATGGAAGATATGAGTCAATCTAAAATTGAAATGGAAGTTAATCTAAAATTAATTTTCAATCTTTTTAAAATTTTAGTACTTACACTAAAAAAGAAATTGAAAAAAAACACAAGATAAAACTTTTGAATTAAAAACCAGAAAAAAAAAACTATATAAATGATTATAATATAACATAAAATTGTAATATAAAATTTTAACTTTTAACTCCTAGTTGATGAACAAAAAGCTTAACTTATTTAAAAATCTTTTACATTTTCATTCATATTGAGCAAAAATTTCAACTAGCTCTTGCTATAGCAGAGGACATGGTGCCTTATAATTAAGTGCCCAAACCTGGATTTGTCAACTTGTTAAATATAATTGAGCCAAGATATAGGATACCTCTCAAAAATATTTTTCTAATATTCTAATTCCTAAGCTATACAATTCTACAGTGCTACAGGTTGCAAATAAATTAAAATTTTTATTGCTTGTGTTTATAACCACTGATACATGGTAAGCTGTGTTACTCAGGACTACATTACTTTAAATTAGCACTTCAAACTGTTTATTGTACAAACAACATGCTGCAATTAATTATGGTGAGTATTTAAAAGAAGCATTACTTAAATGGAATGCTCAGGATAGTTGGGATTTAGTTGCAGTTACTGAAAATCCATCTAATATGGATGGTACTTGTGAAGGAACTCAGTGTAAGTACAGGGTTAAATGTTTTGTACACTTGGTATCACAAAAAGTCTTTGAGTTAAACACTAAATTTCTGTGAAATTTAAAAAAGTAGTGACTTTTTTCTGACAAACACTAATGAGGCTAGAATACTTCAAGAAAACCAAAAAAAACTTGGTTTACCTTAATGTCCAACAATAACACACAGGAAAATTACATTAGATATGTTTGAGAAAGTCATAGTACAAAAAAACGCTCTAGTTATAACTCTCAAGTGTTAAGGTTAAAGAAGAAATACAAAATTTAGATTATTCTAAGAAAGTAATAAAACTTACACAAATTGCAAAGTTTAAATTGGTTCTTTCAAGTTGTGTTGCTGGAGTTGCAATGGTTTATTTGCAAAGAGGATGTCTAAATTGGTTCTTTCATGTTGTGCTGCTGGAGTTTCAGTGGTTTATTTGCAAAGAGGATGTTTAAATTGGTTCTTTCAAGTTGTGCTGCTGGAGTTTCAATGGTTTATTTGCAAAGAGGATGTTTATGGACATCTTACTGGAATGGTTTATTGCATGCTAAACAAACCTATTGGCCAATGCCTACTGGGAATGGTTTATTGCATGCTAAACAAACAAACTCTACACTGTTCATATACCAGAAAATGGTGAGCCAATATTTACTTTAGAAATGAACAAGGTTTTTGAAAATGATTTAAGATAAAAACTTTGGGAAGAAATACTAGTAAAGGATTTGGAAATGCTATCATGTCTCTTTTCTCTCATTGATCCATGCTTTAAACATATATAGTTTGGACAGTCAAGAAGTTTAGCATAAAAACTGTTAAAAAGGGGTGCTTATAAATTAGAAAAAAACTAATTTATAAGCACCCCTTTTTAACAATTTTTTTTTTTTATCATTTCTCTGCCAGATGAACATTAGGTTTATGATTTAGCTTCTGTTTTTGATGAAGGGTTAAATGATCTTAGTTTTGATAAATAAATAAAGGTTTTAACATAAAACACCAAAACTGTAACTAAATATATTACACATAATCCACTAAATCAAGAAACAAGAAAACCACCTTACTAAACAGACTATAGTACATAAAAACAAATATATATATATATATATATATATATATATATATATATATATATATATATATATATATATATATATATATATATATATATATATATATATATATAAACAATTTAATTACTTACCATGTTATTCTCAAAATGATTTAGAATTTCAGCAATTGTAAGGGAAACTTCACTTTTATTATGAATATCCACTGTATAAACATGGGGTTTGCCTACAAACCTCTCTAGATAAGGATGCTGGGAAGTTATCTAAAGATTAAGAAAAAAAATAAAAAGTAAAGCATAATTTTGAGTAAAACCATAAAACTGAAGAATGTCATATTTTACTTCTCTTAAGGTAGGTTTACTTTTGAAAAACAACTCTTTTTCAAATTCAACATCTCTGAGTCTGTTAAATGGTGGAGAAAACTAAATTTAAAAGAATCACTTAAAATTCATATCCTTTTAAAAAAAGGTCAAATAAAACATTACTATTATATTTTTAAAATCCTGCAAAAGTCTTTATATAACATAGCATGATTTATAAATAAAGAAAGTGATATTCAATTCACAAACATTTTTAAACCTTTGGATTGAGAAACACAGCTCCTTTGCCAATTGCTTCTAATGGAGCAGGACCTTCAAAGGGAAATCCAAGGCCTACAAATATCTGAGAATAAATATTTTTAAAAAGTCACCTTTATTTCTAAAGAAAATTATCACTAGTTCAGTAAATTACCTGAAGAATTTTTTAAACAGTTAATATAATCAAACCTTTGTACTTTCCAGAAGTTTCTGTAACTTGTCAAACGGTAAAAACCCATGGTTGTTTACAAACTGAGGTACATACAAAATCTAAAAAGAAGCCTTTTAAGGTATGCATTTCAAAATATTTAAAACTCACCAAGTAATAAAAAAACTTTTTGGACCTTTTTTTTCATCTTGGCCTTTTTTCTGCTTTTTCCAGCATCAGGAAGCACATTAGCATGAACAGACAAATATCTATTTACATAAGATAAATAAGGAAGACAATCCTAGAAAAAAGGTTTGAAGATTATTCATCATGCATATTTTAAAATAAATTATAAACAAACTTTAGTATCACTATTCTTAACATAAATTGCATTTATTATGATTCCCAAGAAGAAAAAAAAGCTAAAGGTTTATTAAAATAATTAAAAAACAAAGTTAAAATATACAGTTACTCGTATATGCACATGTTTAAAAAAAAGCATAGAGATATTTATCAAGAATTTGTCAAGTATTTACTAAACACATTTTTAAAACTATTTTTAACTGTCATATTAGAAAGATATCATGTAAAAAAGGGTTGGGTACTATTCATCACCTCAACAAATAAATTTTAAAAGTAAAAACATACTTTCCACATATAATCTTGTTTACCATAAACCAATGCAATGTTGTCTTTAGACTTAGTACTATTTATTGCTGAATCCAAAACAACAACAAAACCAAGGAAAGAGTTGTCATCACTATGAGCTAGAAGAAATGCAAGATCACTAGGGCTTAAATATGGTAGATTAATGCATCTATTGAAATTGTTTTTTGAAAAATCAAGCTCAATTTACATTTATCAATTGAAATTGCTTGTTGAAAATATCAAGATTAGATTTACACTTATAAACAAGTTATGAATATGCTTCATAAAAACCTGTGAACTGTTGAATAAAAAATATCCAATATAGATTATAACATCATACATACGTACATACATACATACATACATACATACATACATACATACATACATACATACATACATACATACATACATACATACATACATACATACATACATACATACATACATACATACATACATAATCAAATCCCATAAATACTATTCACCAAACCTTACTAAAGCAATTTTTTTTTAAATAAATTTTTTAAGCAGGTTTAAAATAAGCCGCCACCAATTTTTTAAAAATTAAAAAGAACAGACATTATTGATGGTTATTGCATCTTTATATCAAGTTTCTCTATTTATAAGATAACCTGATGGATGATTTTAAATATATAGAAAATTTTCAAAATCTGAAAGTGCTAAAAATACTTGGACTTTTCTTTTAACTTTAAACTTAACTCAACAAAAGTTGTCATATTTCAATTGCTTACATATAAAGACTGTGGAAAAATGACTACATTGATCAAACTTTGATTTTATAACCACACTACAAAGTTTTGTTTTATTGAGACAGAATAAGAAAAATTTCACACTTTTGTTCATTCTACCTGGTAAGAAATAACAACTGTATTATGAATAGAAAAAGACACTAAAAAAATCACTCAAAAGGCTTCAGAAATATTGGTAATTCAGTAGATTTTCTAGATTTGCAAATGTACTGTAAATCACTTTCGCAAAGTAGCCCCCAAATGTAGTCCCCCATCATGTATTCAATTTACTGTCCTTAACAATGGTGTTAAAAGTCAGATATACTTTAATGAAAGTGCTGCCCTTGCTCCACACGTGTCCAAAATTGGTAGAAACTACTTTGAAGCCCTCCAGAAAAACCCTTTGGAGGGATGATTTTGGTATTATTCCTGATTACAAAAATGTAAAATTTAAAATCATCTGTAACCGTCCGTTAAAGAAAATTTGATTTGAAGAATTTCTCTGTTTTAAGATAATTTAAAACAATGGTTTAATATCTCATTTGCATTTTTGCAGCATTTTAGGATAAAATAGCAATCAAATACTTAAATAAATACTCAAATAATAATTTTTTTTGCAATAATTTTAGCTTTCCTGGAATTTAAAATATTTAAAAGTAAACAAAATTTTTTTCGGGAAATAGCAAACTTTCTGATACTTTACCTTTAGAATTAGACCTTTATTGAGCAAAATTTTGTTAAAAGTCTCAGAAAAATGCCAAACTCAAAGAAAACTCATAAAGACTGTAGAAAAACAGTTTGTATTTTTGCTTGAGAAAATGTACAAGAGAGTTGAACAATCAATTGATCAATACAATTGAAACTGTGCTCCAAATGAAACTTGACATATCAGACTCTAGAGTTCCAAAAGGGATTTGTGACACATGCAGGATTGCTCTTGGAAAGAAGAAAAATGGTGAGAATGTTTCACTTCCTCTTATTTTTCAATTTGAAACTATAAAAGTCAGACCTTCAACTCGGGAACAGGACAGTGACTGCCTGATTTGTCAAATAGGACATTTGAAGTCTTATGAAAAACACCCACTGGAGACTTCCTCAGAACATTCACATTCTTCTTCAAACCAAAAAAGATGTTCAGAGTGCTTGTCAATTCTTGGAAAAGGAATATCACATAACTGCTCTGACTTCTCATTTCGTGAAAACATGAGAAAACTAGCAATGAGGGATTCTCTTGTCAGTGAGCAAGTTGCAGCTTCAGTTGATACTGTCAAAGAAGCATCTCCAAATGGAACTGTCAAACTTGCACAAAGCAGAGGTAGCCACCCTTTGTGTCTTACAAAAGGTACATAAATTTATGCTAAAATTACTATTGTGTTATGTACAAGCTTTAAGACTAAGCATTCTTATCCTTAATTTACTATTTTAAGAAATCACAGACACGTTATCAAAAAGCCCCTTGTAAAAAGAGATATGTTTGTTAGTTATCTCTTATAATAAAATAAAAGATTAGTTAGTGTTTAATGTACCCTTAAATTTGAGATAGGGCAATGTTTGAATAAGTACAAAATTTATTTTGTTGCATGATAAAGTACACCAAACTTAACTTACAGCTGAATTTAGTTGAATCAAACATATCAAATAATTATCCAGGTTTAGTGTTGTGTCATATCAGTAAATGCATATTTTCTTACACATTTAGACTAGCACCTAGCCAAAGATCAAAATTTGTTAATTAGATAGTCAAATGCTTTTTACTACTTATGTTTATTTATCCATCATAATATCATTATACTTTAAGTGTCTATTTTACTTGTAGCAAACAAATACAACTATATATAAATGTTTTCAACTTTATATTAGGACCATCAAGTGCCAAAAAACTTTTTGGAGACACCCCACTACTGAAAGCAGAAGATCTGGTGAATATCCAAGTCAACACTGGTTTGTCCAATTCCTCAATGAATAAATTGGTGTCTACCATAAACCAAGTCACCAAAAGTCACGTTGTGGAACCCAACTTTAAATCAAAGTTTATTGAGATTGGAAAGAAGCTGTCTGCTCATTTCACTCAAACTGACATTGAAGTCTGCAATGACAAATCACAGAGAAGGAAGCAATTGGTTGTACACTGCAAAAACCTAGGAGAACTTCTGAATGATGTCCTGCTTCAAAGACAAGTCTATACACAGCACATTGTGAAGCTTAGTCTAGATGGTGGTGGTGGCTTCTTTAAGGTCAGTCTGGGCATTCAAGAGATGGAGCAAGTGTTAGAGTCTAGGTCTCCACCTTGCAAGAAAACCTTGACATCACAAGTAGCTAAAGAAAGTGGAGTGAAGCGCCAACTTCTTGTTGCTGTAGCAGAAGAAGCTCCAGAAAACTACAACAATGTAAGAAAAATTTTGAATCTTATTCATCCTGAGGGTGCCCATTTCCTCATCTCATGTGATTTGAAGTTAGCCAATATTATCTGTGGTTTGCAGTCCCATTCAAGCTCTCACCCATGCACTTGGTGTGAAGTTGACTCAAAGGATTTGTCTGCATGTGGAAGTCCTCGAACATTTGGTTCATTGAGAAAATGCTTCAAAGCATTCCAGGACAATGGTCAGGACTACAAAAGAGCCAAAGATTTTAAGAATGTTGTCCATGAGCCTCTTTTAAGCTTGCCTGATAATGTCCTAGTCTTGGACTTCATTCCACCAATGGAACTCCATCTCTTACTTGGAGTAGTCAACCATCTGTTCAAGGCATTGAAGGAAGAGTGGTTGAAAGCTGATGAGTGGCCCAAGGTTCTTCACATCAAGCCTCAGCCTTTCCATGGTGGTCAGTTTGCAGGAAATGAGTGTAGAAAACTCCTCAAAAATGTAGATATCCTTCAAAGGCTTGCAGAAGAAGACTGTGCGTTCAACATTTTTGGCATTGTTGATGCACTGAGAAAATTTGATGCAGTGGTGTCTGCCTGCTTTGGAATGACCCTGGAACCTGACTATTATGAAAAACTATCATCATTCCAAGCCTCCTATCTGGCTCTTGACAGAGTAAGTGTTACTCCAAAAGTCCATGCAGTGCTTTACCACATCAAACACTTCATAGAAAAGAATCAAAACTCCCTTGGAAAATATAGTGAGCAGGCCACTGAAGCTCTTCACCACAGCTTCAAGTCTCATTGGAGCAGATACAAGAGGCCAGTAGACCATCCAGAATATGGAAAGTGGCTGCAAACTTGTCTCGTGGACTACAACAGCAAGAATATCTAAATTGGGAGTAAAAACTATTTTTTTATTCTGCCAGTAAAGTAAGATTTTTTTTTTTCAGGAATGAGTAATTTAAAACTTTCTTCCTTCTTAGAACACACAGAATAATTCTTTTTATTCCTATCAATATTATGGACATGATTGTGGTTTCATGTGTGGTTAAGAATGCTTTGCAATGTAGAATTTAAAAACTAATATTTACTAAAGAATACATCACTTTATGAAAATGTCACAAAGTTTTTTAGCTCTTTACCTTATGTTTTAATCTAGTTATGTACACATATGATAATATTTATGTTTAGATATAAACTTTCAAATTTGAATGCTCTAGAAAATCAAAATAAACAGAATGCTCTCATTTTCTCTCTATTATGTAGGATGTAATTTTCAAATCAAATTTTCTTCCAAGGACGGTTACAGATGATTTCAAATGTTACATTTTTGTGATCAGGAATATTACAAAAATCATCCCTCAAAATGGTTTTTCTGGAGGGCTTCAAAGTAGTTTCTACCAATTTTGGACACGTGTGCTGAGTAAGCTCCCATGTTCTCCTTGAATTTATCAAGATGAGCATCGAGGATATGGAGATTTAGTGAAATTGTGTATCCGATTGCGGAGTAATTCTTTATGGGAATCTGAACCAACTTGTGATTATCCAGGAAGCCATGAACAACTGCAACAGAACTGTTTCAAGCAGCTCTCTCATTCTGTTCAGGAACTAAACAAACACGTAACATTCTTTTTGATCTTCTTGATCATAATATGATCTTCTTGATCCAATGGTCCAATTAAAATACCAGCTCTCACCTTAACCTTAGACAGCTTTGGAGGTACTTAAAAGATGCAGACTCCTTGTCAAGAGCAGTGACAAAATGCTTGATGAGGCCTAACTCAATTAATTGCTGCCAGTCTTTTGTGAGATAGGCAAAGGAAACAAGGAAATTTTGTGAAACTGTCTTGAAGGCCCATAGGAATGACACCATTCTGAATTCTCTAATGACCTCTCATCCATAGTTGTCATACTTCAAGACACTCAGCAACATCCTGACACTGGTGTAGTCCTCTTTGAGGTGCACAAAGTAAGCCATCAGAATGGACAGGTAGTTACTTCCATTGTGAAGCAACATGGTTTTGAGGCTCTGGAATTAACTGTCTACAAATAGATGCCATTCACTTGGATTATAAGTGATGCCAACACCAAAAAAAAAATTCTAAAAGTTTCTTGAAAGTTTTAGAATATTCTGTAAAATTTGCAGACCTGGACAATTTTAACAGTTCAGGAATATTCTAGAAGATTGCTCAGTATTCAATACAAATCTCAAATATCATTGTCTTATCACAGAAATAAATTTTTTGTGGAACAGCTATTTTTTTATTTGCTTTTTGGCAAAACAGGTTAGGAATACACACTTCAACACAACGACAATACAAAAATAAAATTTATACAATTTATAATTAAGGCTTATAGTAATATATTAGAACAATTTTGCTGGTACTTAATGAAAAATAACAACTAAAATTATTAACTTTAAAATTGAAATTATTTTAGAGCTTAAATCTAAGAGTAAAGTAAGAGTAAAGTAAGAGTAAAAAAAAAAAAAAAAAAACACTAGATATTTGTTGAGACCTTTCTACTACATATTTGTTGTTGAGATTTATGCTACACTACAGTTAAAGTCATTATTAGAGTACTATCATTCAAGTTTGGATTTGTTACTAACTTACAAAACTTTTATCATTTTAACTTACGAAACATGGTCAAGAACTGCTTTAAATTTAATTTCCATCCAGCATAAGAATGATTGCCAGCCATGAGATCTTTCATTTGAGTATGACTGATTGATACTGAACCAGTATACCGCTCATCTATTGGCTCAAGATAGTTAAATCGGGCCTCTGTTCCAAATGAATCTAATATTCGTAACTTGCATCTGTAAGTATAAATGTTATACTTTGTAATATAATGTAAATATTAATGTTTCACATCAACCTTTAGCAATAAAAAAAAAATTAATTGAATAAATTTTTTCCCAGTTTAAAACATATTCTTACTTGTTCTTTTGGAAATTAAATTGTTGAAATTCTTCAAGGAGCTTCATTCCATGTATATCAGTATATATCAAATCAAAGTTGTTTATTTCAAACACACCATTATAACAAGGGAATGTAAATATCAAACTAAACCAAATAAAAAATTATTTAAATAACAGCAATATGCTCATTTACTAAGTTCATTGTATCTAGTAAAACCTTGGATAGCAACTTTTAGCACTGGATTAGCAATAGAAATTGCTTTTTTGACAACGATTGAGGGTGGATTTGAAAAAGTTACAACTAAAACAAGCGAATCTTTAACAAAAAGACCTTAAGTAAATACTGGAAATTTAGAAGTTAGTGTTTGAACAATGGTACTAAAATAAAAAACTTAGTGCTGCATGACTTGTTGCTTTCAGAAAGATTAACACAAAAAAATCCATTTTAATAATTCTTTGGCAAAATTTTCATCATGGCATAAAAACCTTATAAAATGTTATGAAACCTTTTAAGCGTATTAGCAGCAAATACTTCATGTCCAAGGAGATATAAGCCAGCAATCAAGTCAGCCCATTGAACTAATTCTCCCAATGGACCACCTTGACCAGCTCTTATTGACCATGACCATGTCTTCTCTGCAAGAATACCAGGGAAAATAAGAATCTTGAAAGCAAAACATGGACATGATCATGATGATATGATCATGATCATCATAATTACTATTGTGATCATGATGATCATGATCATTGTGATCATATCATGATGATGATCATCATCATGATCATGATCATGATCATCATGATCATCATGATCATGATCATGATCATCATCATGATCATGATCATCATCATCATCATCATCATCATCATCATCATCATCATCATCATCATCATCATCATCATCATCATCATCATCATCATCATCATCATCATCATCATCATCATTATCAGAATTGAATAGATTATGCATACATATTTCTTTTTTCTTTTAGTCAGATTTTGAGTTCTTGCAAAAGCTTGATATGACTCCACCCATTTGTCCCACAAAGATCTTATTCGATTTTCAATCCATTCAAAGCTTTCCTTATTCCATAGAATATATTTTGTTAAAATATCCACATCTAAACGGTCAAGTTCCTGAACAATTGCAAATTATAACTAAATTATTTTAATGGAAGACTGAAGGAAAAAAAAAGAACAATGAACTTTATTTTAAAAAGTAAAATAATTATCAAAACTATACTATTATTATTATGCTATAAATATCAGATGTCAATATAAAAAAAATCCAAAAAGTTTAAATTAGCTGAAAAATACATTAAACAACAAAATGTAACAAAACCCACAGCAAATGCATTAAAAGTGCTATTCCTTTTTGACTGGCCAAGAGATAATGGACAAAAATGTTCAACCTTAAAACAAAAAAAAGTTAATTTTGCAGAAAAATTAAGATACTAAATTCACTGTTGATGAAAAAGAAAGAAATTAAGAAAGATCAACTGGACATAATGCCACATAAACATATATAATAAAACAAATTTTTAAGACCAACCACAGTAAGAATAATTGTGGTTGGTCTAACATGCACAATAGGGTACAGTGAGATTTATATGTTTTTGAAAAAAATAAATTTCAAGCTTAAGAAAAGGTGTATTCCTATGTAAAATTAAATTTCAAGGTAGGTTTGTTATGGACCACTTTTTGATCAGAAAACGTCTTGATACCCAAATTTTCATGTTTACAGATTATTAAAATGAAAAAATTTTAAATTATCATAAAATAAACAAAATCCGTTTTTATGTAATAAACTCTCCTAATAAGCGCAGTGCCGAATTAATTTTAAAAGATATTTTTACTTAGCTCTCCGCTGTATAAAAGCTTTATACAAGATCGAACTCTGTTACTATTTTATTCATTATTAGTTATTAAATCGAGATATTCATAAATGTCGAAAGTTAAGACTAGATCATCCACCACTGCAATTTCAGATTTTATTGGACCTGGAAAAGATTTTATTCCTAGTGAGCTGCCTACAAACAGAGCAGTTATTCAAAAAGGGATTTTACTAAAAGAACAAAAAAGCATGACATGCAATCTACACCATAATAAATATTCTAACAAAGATCTTGCTAGCAACCTGATTCCATTTGTTCTTGCTCAATGGAGAAAAGCAAATGTTAAGTTTCAACAGCATCTTGCTCAATGGAGAAAAGCAAATGTTAAGTTTCAACATCACTTTATTATAGAATTAAAACCCTTTGGGAGAAAGTAGAAAACATTGCATGGGGAAGAACTAAGGCAAAAGTAAAAGAAGAACTTATATTGAAGTTAGATAAGCTAATGGACCTCATAACATGTCCTCATAAGATTCTTCTTTGTGAACATGATATGTCTGAGTGTTCTTCCCCCCAAAATTGTAAAAGTAAAGCACATATAAATTGCACCTGTATTTTTTCTAAAAAAATTCCAACTATGGAGCTCAGGTGGTTATACAGTCAAAGAAATAAGACAGGTGAAAAGTCTGACATGCAAATGGGACATGCTGATAAGATTGAGACAACGAAACTTAGAAAAAAATATAAGAGAAAAATCAGTGACGAAAAAGCTTATGAGAAAAGAATGAAAAAACTACAAGATGATCAAGCATCCTTTGAGGTAAATATAATTTCATAATAGTAAATATTTTCTTTGTTTATATAGCAAATTATATATATATATATATATATATATATATATATATATATATATATATATATATATATATATATATATATATATATATATATATATATATATATATATATATATATATATATATATATATAAACACACACACACACATATACATATAAAACAAAAATAATATTTGTAAAAGTTTGGTTTTAGGTCACAGAAAAACAAGATATAGAATTATATGAAGAATATCAAAAAAATATTTCTCCTGATATTTCACTCAATGACAACTATAATCCAGTTAATGTTAACTTTACTTTAAAACAAGACAATGAAATTAAATTGTTGGTTGAAAGGCTTCTATAGGATAAATTAGGTGTCTATGCTTTCCTTGTAACAAGATTTTTAAAAAAGAAGTCAAGAAAAAACACTACGTCAATAAAAAACACAGCAATGGCTAGTATAAGGTAATCATATAGATTATTATTTTGTTGAGCAGCAAAAGTTCGGATGATGAATTAATAAAAATAAATATAAACTAGTTTTATTTTATAGGTTTGGGATTTCACCTGCCGCAACTGCAGCAATTGCTACAAGTTATCTGCAAGATTTAATTGAAGCAGGACTTCTCACCCCTGAATACTCTTACCTTGCTTGTGATCCTTCTAAGTTGACGAGAGCAAGAAAAAAAATCATGGTAGTAGCAAAGAATAATGACAATTTTAATCTTCCAAAAGCAGATAATATTGGCATTTACTTTGATGGAAGAAAAGATTCAACAAGAGCGATGATAAATGATTCAAATGGACAACTACATCCTATTATTATCAAAGAGCAGCACATTACTGTGACTATAGAACCTGGTGGTTGATATCTTGGTCATTTTACTCCAAATGCACATACTCATTCAGATAAGCCAGCTAAAAAGATTGCTGAAGGTGTTTATAATTTGCTGCAAAAATATAATCTTACTGAATCATGTTTAGTACTTGGAGCTGATAGTACTTCAATTAACACTGGCTGGAAAGGTGGTGCTATAACACATCTTGAAAAGATGTTAGGTTACAAATGCCACTGGGCCATATGCGTGCTTCATTCAAATGAGTTATTTTTGCGTCACCTAATAGAAGGAATTGATGGACTAACATCATGTAGTACTGGCTTTGTAGGTCCTGTGGGAAAATGTCTTGCTGATGTTAATAAAATGGAGTACAATCCTCAATTTAAAGCTCTTCCAGAGGGAGAGAGCTTTGTTGACATTCCAGAAACAATACTAAAAAATATGTCAACAGATCAAAAACAAACCTACAAGTTATGTAAAGCAGTTAAGATCGGTGTATTGCCACCTAATCTTAGAGAAATTCAATGTGGCCCCTTAAGTCATGCCAGATGGCTCACTACTGGCATGAGAATAGTCTTTATGTAGACAAGGAAACATGACTTAACTGATCAGAATTTGAAAAATCTTGAGTTACTTGTATTATTTTGTTTACAATTTTACTTTAAACTTTTTTTTGACATTAAAGTTAAAGACAGACTTGAAGATGCTTCTAATCACATTCTGTCTCAATTGAGAATTCTTAGAAATCAACCTGTTATAGTAAGAGAAATTGTGACTCCCTACATCCAGTTAGGCCCTTGGTATGCGAACCATGAAAGTTTATTAATCTCTTTATTATCTAGTAATAATGCAGAAGACCGCAACTTTGCAGTTGACCGAATTTTGGAACAAAGGGGTAATAATATCCTTGGAGACATGCGAATCAGACCAAGAAAAATACCTAAACTGAACTTTGAAGCAACTACTCTTCAAGAGCTAGTCAAATGGGAAAATGGTGTAGTACAAGAACCTGTTTTTACTTGTTCGCTCACTAAAGATAAGTTGGTATTGCTAAGATTGACACCTCTAATAACTCCTTCTGCTAAAATTCATACTCAAAGTACCAAGCGTGCTGTAAAACAAGTGACAGTAGCATCCATGTCAGTAGTTGGACCAGATGCAAGAGATGGATATATTAGAGCTAGAGCTCAACATAGAGAGTTGCTACCTGTTTTTAAAACAAAGAAAGAAATTTTAATAAATTTTCAATGTTAATAGATTTGAAAGATATGTTGTTTTATTTATTGTTTTTTAAATAGTGTTATAGTAGTGTTATCAAAATATTATTTGAGTAAGATGGGATAGACCTCCTGTTTTTTGGGGAAACCGCATCACTGACACCACCTTTGTTTCTAATGAAACAAAAAAAAACAGCTGTTGTAAGCAAACTTGTTAATCATTAAAACCTCAATGAAAGTTGAAGACCCTCTCCCCTGAAATGTCCAGAATCTGCATTGCTGGTAGGATTCATGCAAGATAATGACTTTGAAACAAGTATCAAAAAAGCTTGCAATTGGTCTAGAAACATTATTTGCATTTAATATTTCATCGCAATGAAAAAGAAGGACATGTAAAACATAATAAAGGACAAATGTGACAAATAAGGTTTTACTAAATTTTGCAATTTCTAAAAGTGAAAATTTGGGTATCAAAACTTTTTCCGATCAAAGATTTTTTTAAGGAAACCCTATTTAAAATTTGATTTTACATAAGAATACACCTTTTCTTAAGCTTTTAGAAGAAAAAAAAATTCTCGCTGTACCCTAATGCACAATCCTATGTGTAACATTGTTATATGTACTTATATAATTCTCTAATAATTATATAACTTATTGAGAATTTTTTTACAGAACTAAAAAAGATATAAAAGTTCCAAGCATTAAATACATTTTCTTTTTCTCCCCTTTAACATATAATTTTTATTGTTATTCTTATTGCATTACTATTAGTTAAAAATATTGCATAAGAAAGAATATTAAATCAGATACTTCAGATAAATAACTTATAATGGAACATTTTGATCCATCTACTCCTTCACGTGAATAACAAGGGTGGGACTTCCAAAATTTAAGCATCCACTAAAAATTAAAATTAAATTTTTTATCAAATGTTAATGGTTATTTAATCAAATAGTAATGAGCAAAAACTCATCATATTACCAGAACTTTGCTGCTGCAATAGGGAAATGATTCATCATTTGGAATCTCACATTTGATTGGCTCATCTGTAATGAAAGAATAAAATAGAATTAGTTACAAAGTTAATGAATAATAATTGTAAATAGTATATAACAATTAATATGCTGAACTTGAAATAAATTAAAACTTTAAAAAGAAAATGCATTTAATACTTATGAATAAATGAATAAAAATAGAGACCTAATCAAAATTAACATACTTGTTTAAACAGTATGGAAAACTATAAGTACAGGTGTCAAAATCACTGTTGAAATTTCGTTTCAAAATTATTGAAACAGAAATTTTTAATACATACATATACAATCAAATCCATTTCCTGAGTAGTTTTTGTTGCATTCACATGAGAAAGATCCCTGTGTATTCAAGCAAACAGCGTTTTTATCACATGGAGAGCTTTGGAGACACTCATTTATATCTACAATAGAGAATTGATATAAAAATTCTAATATTTATAATATTATATTCCTCATAGCTTTAATATTATGCTTTAGTGCATTTATATTTACTCACCTTCACAATATGGTGTATTTTCTTGGTGGTAGCCATGCTGACAACCACACTCAAATGAACCAATAATATTGATACATATACTGTTGGAACCGCAGTTAATTTCTTTGCATTCATTTATATCTGATAAAAAGAAAACTTTTAAAAAACTCTTTATTTGCTAATTTATAAACTATATATCAATTACTTGAAATAGAAAATCTAAAGATCTAGTAAGCTTAAGCATAAAAAAGTTTATGTGAATTTAGTCTGTTTGTTAGTAGAATTATAGTATAATTGAAATTATTTTTCTGATATAAAAATAATTGATAAACTATGAAATTACCATGACACAAGTAACCATCACCAAAAAATCCTTTATTGCATTCACAATAATAAGAGCCTGGTCTGGAGTAACAAGATGCATGAAAGTGACAAGGTTGCTGTAAGACTTCACATAGCGATATTTCTAGTAAAAAATATGCAATTATTTAATATTGTAATATCATTTTTTTAAAAAAAACTTTATATTTTATATAAATTTCTGATTTCTTTTTAATATTGAAGATACAAGTAAGATGAAAAAATAAGGATGACAAATTTTAACTGACTTAAAAAACTTTAACAACTTCTATACCTGGATTAGGAGACTGCATCCAAATGATTATTGTTGCTATTACAGAACAACAAAAAAAGATGAACAATACTTTCGTCTGACTTTTTAGGCACCTTTTTTTTATCATATCATTATAGCCTTAAAATATTTTAGATAAATACAGCACCAAAAATAAATACTTTAAATCATAAATATAAATACAACGCTAAAAAATCTTGCGCCGATTTTTCAAAACATTTATTATCACGGCAACCGAACATTTTACAAATTTAATCATTTACTTTCACAACTCTGCATCTGACACTCAATACCGAAAGTACAGTGTAGTCACTGGACCGGTCCTTTTTTACGATAACCGTCCTATGATATCGATACCGAATTGGCTCAGTCTCGGTAGACGGATTTTTCCGATACTAACTTTGAAGCATTGTTAATGGTTGTATCGAACATAAGAGACTTCCGAGACTCTGATGCTTATTCACAACCACACACACCGTTTATTTCATTTTTATTGTCAGTCCGTCTTGATCAATGATATATAATATATACTAGATGTCTAACTTGCGGGATTTTATTGGACGAAAAGTGAAGCCGCTTTTTTGTTTACAAATTGAATCCGCCATTTGTATTAAGGGCAAAAGCTATATCAGACGTGCGAAATAAAAGTTAGAAATGCATGTTTTTGCCTGAATTAGAAATGGCTTCCACGGCTTCACTTATATATCATTAGTCTTGATACGGGTGAATTCTACGGTTACCAAACTCGAGGATATTAAACTATTGTTGAGTCCCCTAAAATCGAGTGTTTATTTCCTTGTTTTTTTTACGTATACTGAGAAATTATTTAAAACATTAAGTTTTGGTATTTTAGCATTTTTAAAATATTTTTTCATTTCACAATTTTACATCGTTTTAAATAAGAAACTAATTAACTCAAACTAAAAAAATATTTGTTCATCAAAAAGATGAATAAATATTTTTCTATTTTGTGTTAATTAGTTAAAATTCGTTTTACATTAAAGTTACATTTTAACTGTTACATTAACATAAAACTCTCAGAGGACTTACATCCTACCAATACGTGTTAATTGCATGTTTATTTATTTATTTTTATTATTATTAAAATAACGCTTATAAGCATATCTAGGCTCATATTTTGTTAATAAATTAACATATAATATGCATACTGTTGAGCCTTACTCTTTATGTTAAGCATGTTTTTGACCACAATTCTTTTGTTACTGCGATTTTTGATTTTGCATAAGCAAAACTCAATCCTATTTCAAAAATTTCTTATATCCTTCTTTAAAAAAACAAAAACATATATCATTAAGTGCATAAAAGGAAGTGATTTGTTCATTTTTGAAAATAGCGTAAAGATTAAACTCATTTACCTCAAAATACTTTGTTTATATTCAACTTTTATAAATTTTTAAAACTTGCTTTATAGTTAAATGATTTGTGGAAAATAATACTCTTTTGATACTTTTAATCCAGATGTGATATCAATAATTATAAAAAGGTTTTAAAAACGAACAAACAAACAAAAAATAAAAACTGAGATATTGTGGGGCGCTAATTACTTATAAATATTTTCATAAACTCTTAGGTTTTTCTTTTTAAACATTTAGGCCCGAATTCAAGAATAGAACTTGAAACAACGAGTCAGGCTCAAAATCTGAATTTGATTTTCAAGACCAATACAAGTTTTGAAATCAAACTTCAAATTTGAAGTAAAATTTAAAACTCAGTTCTTGCAACCGAATTTTATTTATCAGTACCCCACATTTATTGCATTTTGCTTTTACGGAAATATCAGGTAAATATTGTAGATTATTTGTTGAGCACATGCGGTTCAAATCAATGTGTTCTTGAACAGCTTTCAAAATTTTATAAACAAAGTGGGGTAGCAGGTCTATTTAGCCAATCTGTGAAAATTGTGGAAAATTTCAGGAGAGAAAAAAACAACAACATTTGATTTTAAATAAAATTTTGTGTCGTTAATAATAATTAACAAAAGGAATGAGCATTCGAGGCTTTTAAATATTCTTATTCAAATCAAAAACTCAAACTTTTGAACAAGTTAGATTTGAAAGTTTGCCAGAGAAATCAAGATATTTTTTTACTAAAAAACGAAATCACGTAGCTGTAAGTTCGTTTAAAACTAATCCATTAATGTATAATCGCTGTTTTGAATTGTTATGGTGTTGAGTTAGCATTCAAAATATGGAGTCGATTAGACGATGGGAAGTACTTGAAAAGTTGATTGATTGATGGGACGTCTTTAAAAACGCTTTAAGACTGATTTTATGCGATGTCAATGACGCGTCATTACAAGCTTAGATTATAAACTCACTGCGAGGAAGACCTTCACAGGACTGACAAAATTATCCCACTAATCCTACTAGTACAGATGCTTTTTCCTTTATAAATGATCTATTTTTTTTATTGAGAATTTATTGATATTGTTTAATGATTTCTAAGACGAGCAAAAATGTCATTTCAAATTTTTGTAGCAGAATACTAAACTGCTGCTCACGAAAATCGTGATTGTGGCGAGTGATATGGTTCGTGCTCTTGTTAAGTAAAATGGTAAGATTTTTTGTTGCTACCATGTTCTCACTGTAATTTGGAAGAGTTCCTTCACTCGATAATTTTCTCTCTTGACTAAACTCTCGACTGTCATCTTGAAAATATTTGATCATTTCTAAGAAATATTTCTGTGAAGTAAGTAATAAACAACTAATTAAAGTAAATAAACAAATAAAGGGTGTGTAAACGCAAACCCCGAATTGACTTTATTAAGCTAGAAGTGTAAAAGTATTATGCAACTTTGACGGGAGAACAAACGAAAAAAAAAAAAAAAAAAGTTAGAATATTGTATGGTAGTTTTTAGAAAACGTCCAAAATTTTTTTCCTCTTATGGTTATCTTTTCGAGAACCGACAAGTTGTGACAAGACTATTTTGTAAATTGCTTTATAAAATGAATACAATTTACGCTAAAATATAATGTACTTGAGATATCAGTTACATTAACTATACCATCCTAAACAATTTTATTATAAGTAATTATAAAATTAGGAGTGTTTAAGAAACTTGCTTAAAGCCCATTGAAGCATACTTTGTCAAATAGATATTGGCCTGCTACTTTAGGCTGTCGTAAAGTGTTTTGTCGATTAAGAGTTTTCCATTGTAATGTCACTTTTAATAAAAATATCCGTTTAACAATTACATACTATGACGTCATTCGCATGGCTAATTTCGGCTCAATAAGCACCTAATTTAAAAACCTTAACGTTCAAGTAAATAAAATGATATCAACTCATAAAATCTCTTTTCATAGCACGTGACTAACAGTTGTTAAAATATTGGCAATAAACAAACAAAAAAAAATCAAATTAAAAGGAGTTTTTTCGAAAGCAACGTCTCTTTTAAATATTGAAATTTTTCTTGCTCGCTGTGAGAGGAATAAGTTTCAAATTACTTTTAGCTGAAGTATCAACTAATACATGCAAAAAACCTTTTTTAATATATATATATTTGCCACCTTATGTTATTTTCAGGGATCTGTCACCATCTATTGAAAAGATTTCACTAAATCGGACAAAAATATGAAAAAAAAAACAATAGTTAAAGTTTGATAAAGAAAAAAATAGAAGTAGAAACTGGAAGCATAACTACAGATGACTGAAAAGCAAGTAATTAATTATATCTTTTGTTTTAGTGAACGCATTCTCTGTATAAAGTCGGCACCCTAACTTATAGTTTACAAAATATAGTATATAAAACGAACCGCGAAGTTTCTTGTGACGTCACAACAATCACGAGGTTAGAAAGACATGTATCTTATTATTATAAAGTACAATCCTATTTACGCCATAGTAATAATTTAAAGAACCGCTGCTATTTAAGCCGAATCTCAGACATTTACCGAGAGAGCGCAATACAAATTTTAAGTTCTGGTTTGAATTGCGCTTTCATCCTTTAAATAGGCATCATAAGCCTATTGTTAAGTATATCGATGAGTTTTTATCATTATTCTAATGTGGTATGATTATTCAAAATGCTTTAGCAACTCTTATATTTGCGTTACCCTCAGCAAAAAACTATTGAAGCTTTTAAAGAAAATAAAAAGTTTCGTGTTCACTTCATCTCACGAAGTTAAATTGAAAGCAAAAAGTCATAAAAACAGAAAAGAAATTAGAAATTACAGAGATTTCCACAATCATTACAGATTTTATGTCATTAAAATATACAATAAATCAATGAACTACAAGTTTAAAACATTAACTTGTCCGCCATTTTCTCACTAAACGTTTAAATAGTGAAGCGATGTTGTTAACTTAAGAAAAAGAAAATCTTTACTTTAAAAAATTTATTAAGTTGCATTCAATTTCAATATTAGATTGAGGAAGCATTTGGCTCTTTGTGCAATGAAACAGCCGCAAAATGATTAAATATTAATAAGTGAAAAACTTCCTAAAAAAAAAATTTGAAAAATTTTCTTACATATATTTTTAACATTATGCCAGATTGTGACGTAGATTTCTCGAGTAAAAAAAAACTAGTGAAGTTTGCATTTACATATGTGTGCGTGTGTGTTTGTGCGTGCGCGCGCGTGTGTAATCTATAGGATGTGTTTTGCATGTGTGAAGGCTTGTTTTTGTATTATTTCCAAAGATAAGCAACTAAACAAATGGTAGGGTAAGTAACTCTTAGATTAACAAAAAGTTATTGAAACCCTCTTTTTGGAGAGGAGATTTTTTTTCTACGACAATTTTTTGGACCTTTTGTCATCTGAAATGTACTAAGAAATCAAAAGATGTACTAAGAAATTGAAGTGAAAACCAGGAAAAGCCTCCCCGACTATTTTCTATACAATAATAAACACTTTCGTAAAACTACGCGATAGATCTTTTGATATTAAGATAGCTGGTTCTCATTTCACAATAACCGATTGTATGAAGTGGAATAAAGATCATGAATATATATATTCTTTGCAAAAATTTAATAAAAACTTAAACATCTAGTCTTCATCCTCATTTTCCTTCAGTTCTTCTTTAAACTCAAACATCGGATTTTCTTTTAGGAAGTAAAAAGTATACAGCAGGGTGGAACTGTATTCAATAATGGCGGATCAAAAGGATTTTTTTACACAGGTAAAAATGGAATTTTAATTATCCTGTCTTTTAAATACTAATTTTCAGTTTGCATTCTGACTGTTTAATTTTTTGTTTGGATTTGAAACTTGTTTTTGAAAGCTAAACAAACCGGAAAAAAAAGTTTTCGACGAGAGGTACTGAACTAAAAATTGCAATAAAAAACTTACATTTTAATAACTAGTATTTACAGTTTCAATTGATTTATATTTATAATAAATTATTATATTAATTAATTCAATTTTATAGTAGCCATAAATACGTTTTCTTTTAAGATTTCAATTGAAAACTCGTTTTGTTGATTAGGCGAAAGTTCAAAGACGGATCTCGATCATCTAAACTCTAACGAAAGCAAAATACAAAAAGTAACTACTGCTAATGACTCAATTCAACCGGCTGTCGAAAAGATTCAAGATCAATCTACTCAAAACATGGTGTCTTGGCGGCCGGCTTTAAGCAGCGAAAACAGCAATAACAGACATGATCTTAATAACAACAACCCCCTTAAAATTTTGAAAAGTAAAAGTGTTGATTTGTCAAGCGAAAAAAAGCGGGGGAACGAAAGCAAAAAAGTGAAAGGATTAATTAACCGCAATGATCCCTCTCAAGTTTCGTTTCAAGAAGAAAGCGCGTGGCTTGAAAGTCTTGTTGCTGAGGAAGTTGTGTCAAAAAAGAACAAAGATCTCTTGCAAAAAAAGTCAGCCGGTATTTGTTTTTTCTCTCCAATTTCTTTAATGACAGTAATTATCATTTGTCAATGTTGTTATTGCTCCAGTTGTAGAATTGAATCAGTGAGTTCAAAACAGTACAAGCTCAGCAAGTTTAATTACTTTTTTTTTTTTGCAAAATTTTAGGCACGAACTTTACCATTAACATGTATAGAATTGTATCTTTTATGTTTCAGAAAACGAGAGCAATAAACAGTTTTTTGGGGTTACTAGTCTTGCATAGTACATTACTAAAATTTACTTGATAACCTCAAAATTTTGGTTTTGTTCTGTTTTTGAATTCACTGATTCAATTAACTATAAATATGACAGTTATACGTGATACATTTTTGATATTAGATTTCAGAGCGGTTGGTTCACCCATGTTACCAATACCTCCGAGTGCGCATGCACCTCCACCGGTAGAAAAATCCCAGTATAAGTATCAGAGATCAAAAAGCGAAAACGTAATAGAAGATAATATTGTAATAGACAAAAGAAAAAGATGGCTAGAGGAGCAAATTCAGAAAACAGCAACAACAACGAATGTGAAAAGCAAATCCGATGTTTTTCAAGATAATAAAAAGATTACCAAACCAGTAGAAATCTCTGATAGCTCAATTAGCTCTATAAACGATAAAGAAACTCAGTCACATCAATTACTGCAAGGAGATGGAGATTGTATTGATGGCGGAGACAAGCGCGGAAATGCTTATAAGCTCCCTTCACAGATAAGGCATAGCAAGAGTGTAGACTTGGATGTAACAACACAAAATTGCATAAAAGTCAATGAGGGGGCAAAAAGACTTGACAATTACAATGAAATTACTTTTCTCAAAAAACAAAACATTGCGAATGACAACAAAAGATTAGAAAACGGAAGTAATTGTGACAATATTCCTCTTAACTCATTTCAAATAGGTCTGGCTCAAAATAATTTAGCAGAAAATTCATCAATTAAGCCTCATTCTTATAATAATTCAAGTGCTAATGACATTCAAAAAACTGACAAAGAAGTATTAGCAAGCATACAAAGTGTGAAAGATGTAGCGAAGTTATTTCAAACAACAGCATCGACTACAGAAACTTTGGTTAACAGGCGAAGTAACGTAAACAAAGGAAATGCTCGCCCGAAGTCTTATCACGCAGGTGTTTTCAATAAATACGATTGGACATCACGAGATAACATATCTAAAGTCGTCCCTGACAGCAAAAGCGACAATGCAGCATCAAACTTAAATAAGAATAAATTTGGGAGTACAAACAATCTATTGTCTGATCAAGCTAAGAAGATAGGGGTAACTTTGTTAGCATCAGACTTAGAAAATATAATCTTCGAAAGTAACGTAACATCCACCAAAAGCGAGAGCAAGAAATCAAACGAAACCAACTCAACCAACGTAAATTACGGAATGAAAAACACGCGTATAATTGAAGAAATCGCCGAGACAGAACGAAGAGAACGCGAAATCAGAGAAGAAAGAAGCAAAAGGTCTACGATAGACGTCGGTGGAGATTCAAATAAAACTGGACTAGCTAACTTCTTAAAAGAAAATGAAATTCATGTTTAAAAAAGTAACGTTATGTAATATTATTTAAATTCTCCAAAAATATTAGTCACTAATTTTGTCAGATTATTCTAAAAAAAAGCTGTTAATAAATTTATTCTGTATTAAGTTGCTTCTTTACAGTTTGTCAGTTATTTAAGGTGTTTGAAAGCAGAAAATATAAGAAGTTATAAATTAACAAGTCTTTAATTATAAAATAACCTAGATGACCTACTGTCTTACATTAACTTAAGGGGTAGAAAATGACTCTTAATGAACCTTTAGGATATATTCAATACCATGAATCTCAACAAAAGCACTTTTTCGCAAAATATCAAAGATGTCTAGAACTGGACATGTATCAAACTAAACACATTTACATTCAATTCGTTGTCCTAGTGATCTTTAACTTTCTCTTCCTCTTCTCGCACATTCTGATGACACATAAAAACTACATTTTTTCTAAACACTTTGAAACATTCATGAAACTGTCTAACTAGATGCGCAATAAGTAGTTTTAGAAACAGGACAGTTTCTCGCGTTCTCAAGAGAGATCTATATTTTATCACATTCTATTGTGAATGCAACTTATCTTAGTTTAATTTGGGAGAGTTTTTTTGTTGATATTTCCATCGTCTCTACTTGAAACAACACAAACACACACACACACACACACACACACACACACACACACACACACTCACACACACAACTTTACGAGTTTTGTTGGAGTTTAAAAACTGGCCTACCTTAAAATTATTTAGAAATGTTCAAATTAAAAAAAGCTTCTTCAGTCATAATAACCTCCTCCAACTTATACCTTAAGCTCGAAAAACTTTTCAGATAAGTTAGTCTAGGAAACTTGCTTCTTTAAGGAAGTCACATTTTTCATACATAACTTTGCAGGTCTCTGAGTTACCGATAATCACACTGAGAGGTTCAATGGATAAAGGTCTAAGGAGCTGAAAAACCATTCTTTTGGTACTAAAGATTATTTTTCAGCCATGTCTAGGTCTTCTTTGAAGTATGGCAAATAATTTCATCTTGAATAAAAACAACATCGGAGAGATGTGGATAATCTTGACCCAGAGGACAACTTTGGTTTCTAAGATACTGACATAACTTTTAGTGTTGGGTTTGCTAAGTGAACAAGCGGAGGCGTTTTTCCCCTTTTAGATGCTACTACCCAAAACATCAATCTGTATAAGATGTTTTTTTTGACCTACACTCCTGAGTTGTTATGGGCTGACAAAACATCATCAGTAATCAGCAATTTTTCTGCATGGCAAGTTACTCAAATACATATTCATATACTAAAACGTTGATTGTGTAGATGAAAAAAAATAAAGATAAAGAACTGAAAAAAATAACGATAAATAAAGTATACAATGCTCACTTAAAATCACCTTAAATGCTTTAAACCCCAACTTTTTTTAAATGGGGAGGGAGGGGGGTTTACTGTAGCTTTGGAGAGTTTTTTAATACAGTGAAATTCTCAAAAAAAAAGTGTTCAATAGCTTTTCACTTAAATTCATATGAAACAACTTATTTCATTAACGAATTAAAAGGAAAATCTTGCGACGAATACTTTTAGTCCAACAACAACGCGACAAGTTTTTTTAAACCTATAATAAAAGTTCTTTGATTTTTTTTGCCTCGTTGTTAAAAAATAAATATCGAACGACAGATATAGACATATTTATATACAATTGCAAATATATACAATTTGAATAACTTTCAGAATACTCGTAGTGATGTACATAACGTTTGTACATAAGCGAAATAAACCACATTCTAAAAAGTAGCAATCACAAAAGGAGGGTAACGTTAGAAAAAAAAAATGAAGCCAGCCCCATTATGAATAAATATAAATTACAAATAATTATAAATTAATATGACTATCTAATGCACTCCTTTTTATGTATAACAGAATTAAAAATTAAATGGTTTACAAATAATTTATTTGTAACAGTTTTAAAAATAAAATTTTCGTATTAAGCAAATGGTAATTTTGTGCGATAAACCCCTGTAAGAAGCCAAAAATAATAATAATAATAATCAGATCATTAATAGCGTTGCAATCAATTCAGGTTTTTTTCTGTATATTAACAAAGTCTCGAGCTCAAAAATGGTGTCTATTAAAGACTTTCATTAGTAAATGCCTATTAAAAATTCTATATGCTAGATACCATGTTAATGTTCCTGTCATTATCATTTTTAAAAATAATCGGCGAGACCCGCGCAGAAGCGGCAGAGAGTAAAAAGTTCTCGTCATTTAATTTTACATAGGACGTGTGACCTGGGACGTCTGACATAGGTTTGTCATCGATCGCAGTGGCAATCTCTATGGTTTGAGAGATATCGCTTAAATTTGTATCGGCAGAGAATCTGCTCACCAGAGACTGCTCATCGATACATTCAGCAACGTCTAACTTCTTTAGGCTGGCTATGCCACTGTGTAATCGAAAATGCAAACGGTTCTCAAGCCCATACTTCGAATAATTTTTTCTGTAAAAGGAAACATGTTAAACACTAAAAATACCAAATATTGGTTCGTTTAAATACTCTAAATAGTATGGTGGTGGTGGTGGTGGTGGTGGTGATAAATAAATTAAATCGCGTAGACTTTCTATTAAAACCTCAAACGAATTTGCTTTTACGACGAAATTATCTACTTACAACGTGTTATTGAAAACTTCCAATGCTTTCTCGTGTTTACCCAAACTCTTGTACATAAAAGCTAGCTCGGCAGACGCGAAAGGTGGATAGTAACAATCCATTTTGCTTGAATGGCTTGTAAAGGGACTGTGAATAAAATGAAGATACAATATTACCGAAAAGAAGCCGTTTATCCAATGTTTACACACACATATGATAAATATTTTACCTGTCTGCAACTTCGTTAAGAATTTTCTCAGCTAGATCGTTCTCCTTTAAGTGACGTAGACAGATGCCTTGTAAAAGTTTGCAAAGACATACGTTGTCATGGTGATGCTTTGATAAATCTTAAATGAAAAAAGAATCAAGAGATAAGAAAGATAAGAGATAAGAGTGATAAAAGAAAAATAGGAAACGACAACTTTAAAGTAAATAACACTCTTGCCTGGTTCCGTTTTTAAAGCGTCAAGAGACTTCTGTACGAGATCCAAAAAATATTTCAAAGTTTCTTCGTGTTTATGAAACATGGTGAAGCCATTCCATATGTGGATGATTTCCTGAGTGCATAAATATATCAAATAACACGCATAATACACAAAGAAAAGTTTACACTAAAAAAAAAAGTAACTTTAATGTATATAACTCGGCTAACATTTAACAACTAAGATTTGAACAACTTTGCTTACTAATCCTGGCAATACTAATCTGCCAGTTTCGCAGTACTTATGCACTCGTGTCACAGCAAACTTTTCAAAAGGAATTGATTTCCCTGCAATTTTCTGTTGATGCTGGACTACTTCACTAAAACAAATTCAAAAAACATGCTTTATTACTTCATAGTATTGATTACAGAAAACTTAAATTTGTAAAAAATTAAAATAAAAGACTAAAACAAACAACTGATTCAAACACTGATAAGAATATCATTAATCATTCATAAAAAAAAAAAAAACATTGCTGTCATATTTATATGAAATACTTGGACTTACTCTAAAAGTTTATCAATATTTTCCTTAATAGACGTTTGACTTATATCTTCGTCAACTGGTAATTCTGATTGCTGCATTATAAGGAATGCTGCATGCATATACTTGTAAGAGCACTTAAACAAATTAAGATAAGATTACATACATACATACATACATACATACATACATACATACATACATACATACATACATACATACATACATACATACATACATACATACATACATACATACATACATACATACATACATACATAAAAATAGACAGACAGACACATGTGCAGGTTTATTAGAATAAATTCAATTTGTTAATTAATTTATAAATATCTGACCTTTGACCATTTGCTTTCCTCAGCAAGAATGCTAGCATATTTTGCAGCATTTGACCATTCTCCCTTAAAGCTGAAAGAAAGAGAATTTAAATTTTTTTTGGATCTCATAAAACTATAAAAAACAACTGACAACTGACCTTTATAAAAAATCTAAAGTAAAATGTAGGAAAAGTTAGTAAATCATCTCAACTCAATTTACTTTTCATACAACATTAACTAACTTTTTATAGCACTTCAGATTTCTTATGACCTACAGTACCCTATAACACTTATGTATAGTATTTCACCACAAACAAATTAAAAATGACACAACCAATTAAACACATAAAGAAGCATTACAATTACTTAAACACAACCTGCAGTTATGAATAATTCTTGACCAATAATCAACGGCAACTCATAATTACTCAGTGACAAAAATATTTACTTAACAATCATAAAAACAAAACCACTTTATCACCTCAAAAGAATAATTATCAAATTAGACTTTTGCACTTAAAATCAACACTCTTTTAAATAAAACAAAGTAGACAAAAACAAAGTGGACAAAACTTAAATTTACACCTGTAACACCACATCATTTCCCAATAGCATATGTGGTGAATCTGCTTCCAATCAATGTTTACAGATACGGACTTTTCATATTCGATCAGTGCCTGAAAACATGCAAAATACAATAGAATTTTAATATATATAATTACTATAAATAATATTCAGTATTTATGATTGAGAAGTTATTTTCAATAACTGGAAAGAATAAGTAGATTTATGTGGAGCTTGATCACAATCTTACAAATCTTCAGCAAACAGACAAATACAACTGAGCATTAAGATTTAATTGATATCAATTTAAAAAATAATATATATTGATAAATAAATTGATAAACTGCTGATAAATTTTTTTTGTCAAAATTTAAACTGAAATTAAATAAAATAGGAAAAAACAATTTTAAAATCAACTTTTATCTTTTCTTACTTTTATATATATTATTTTTTTATAGACTTAACTTTCTTGTAACTTTAACTATTAAAACAAACTTATAAAAGTTTGTTAAAGTGTGAGTAAATAACAGGTTGTAGTGATTGATTTAACAACCAATATAAAGCTGTTTTATGCGCTTGACATAAACAGTTACAATTTAAAGAGCAGCAAATATTAGATTAGAATTTATTATGTTGTAAAGCCTTTTGCAGTCTCTTCTTTGCATTTGGTTTATAAATAGTAAGATACTTATTAACGTAGAGCAAAAAACAAACTTTAAGTCAAGAAAGATTAACAAATTAATTTATGAAAGATTAATAAACAGATTTATGACACAAATTAGAGAGAAAATACCATTAAAAAATAAACAGTTCAATTTTTACCTAATTCAATCTCTTATTACAAATATCAATTTTATACAAAATTAATTGATTGCACAATTTATATTATTTTCAATGTTCATAAATACTTTTGCAGTATTTTTTTTAACACAACAAAAAAATATTTCAGTTTCTTGAACATTTGTACACATCTTATGCACTTCTAATAAAAGCACTAGACAAAGATTAAACAAGCCAATGTTGAATTTGACATGTTTCCAATGTTTACACAGAAAATAAAAGAGACTGTTGTATTTTATTAAGCAAAATGTAAATAAAAGAACTACATTAAACATTAGATGCCCAAAAAAACGTCGTTTGTACTGGTGATTTTATTATTCCGTTTTATCAACATAAAAGCATATGTACTGGTGATCTGATTGCTTGGTTTTATCAACAGATAAATCAAGATCAATTAGAAAGAAAAAATGTTCCCATTTCAAATGAAAGGAGAAGACTGTAAATATAATTTTTGTATATTTTCACAAAAATTCTAAATACACTTTACAATAATTAGATTTCTACATTATAAATGACTCTTCTATTTGTTATGTCTTGTTTATGCATAACTATTTTTTATTATAAAATAAAATAGTTATTAATTATAAATTCTACAACTCTATATAAATTTTTAAGTAAATATTTGTTTCTATCATAATACTAATACAAAATAACAAAGAATATTTCATTTAACATTTGTAATATTACTTTATAATTATAAAATATTTTTTATTTTAAAATAGAATACAAACATTTAAATAAATTTTGATATTTCTTTAACTTTTAATAAATTTTTTAAATAGGGCTACTGCTTGTTTTAATTGTTGAGACATTCACATTCGATTTGGATGATATTTATGATGAGGGATGCATATACAATAAAACATCAACAAATCTCAACGCAGATTTCATTATTGGTGCATTATTTCCAATACAAGATTTAGACTTAAATAATCAAAAATATTATTACTCTTTTGAAGAGATGCCCTACATAGAAGCTTTCTTGTACACAATTGAAGAAATTAACAACAGCTCAAGTATTTTACCCAATGTGACACTTGGCTTTGATGTACGTAACAGCTGCAACAACATACAAGTTGCTGTTGCACATACAACCGATTTTATGCTTGATAAAAAGTATGTTAAAGATGAGCAAGAAAATATCCTGTTTAAAAATAATACATGCTACTGTAAAGCAAACAGAAAGAGTTCATTAGCTGCTGTTATAGGTATTTACAACTAAAAAAATATGTATATAGTTATAAAAATATATTTAAGGATCATTAACTTATAATTTTATTTATAACTATTCCTTTTTTATATTAACAAATTTTTACCAAACATCAACATATCAGAGATGTCAATATCTTGATGTTTTATAAAAATTTAGGTGACAATACTAGGGAGTATGGTGATGGTGATGAAAATAATAAAATAATGACATGATGATAATATGATGATGATAATAATAAGATGTTGATGAGCTTAGTACTTATTTTCTGTATCATTTTATTTTAGGAGGTAAGTCCAGCACTATCTCACTGGTAATCTCAGAATTTTTGCAAACTGACTATGTACCTCAAATAGCATATGGATCTTCTGAATCATATACAGGAAAAGATAACAGATTTAAACGGTACCTGAGTACAATACCCCCAGATGAAAATCAGATTTTAGCCATTATTCAATTAATTGAATATTTTGATTGGACATTTCCTTTTGTCATTGCAGCTGATGATGATTTTGGTCGCAATTCTCTACTGCTAATGCAAACCAAACTAGATGATAGTAAAATATGTTTGGCAGCTTCACATCTTTTTGATGTCCAACGTTTGGAAAACAACATACCAAACATCATTGCAGACTTAAAAAGTGAATATACAAGAACAACAGTTGTTGTTTTGTTGTGTGAGTATGAACATGCAAAAAAAATCATTCAAGCTGTAAATAAAGAAGGACTTTTGAACTTAACTTGGATTGGAACTGAAAGTTGGGCTACAAATATTGCATTATCAAAAACAAATATATCTACTATAAATAATGGAATAATTAGTATTAAAAAAACAATACCAAAAGTAAGCGAGTTCGAAGATTTCTTTGATGATATTATAGTAAAGTCACATTTACCCAATGTATGGTTCGAAAGTTATTGGAGATCATTGGGAATAGATCTAGATGATAAACCTAAAGGAAATTGGATTCAAAAGCCTAACTATTATAATGTTATGTCAGCTGTTTATGCTGCAGCACATGGCTTACATAAATACTTAAACTGCACAGAAAGTGGGTGTCAAAATAACAATAAACCAATTCTTTATTCAAAACTAATAAATGATATTGTAAGTTCATCATTTATTGTTCCAGGTACAGACCAAAAATTTCAATTCAACAAATATGGAGATGTTGTTTCAACATCATATGAATTTGTTGCATGGCCGAGAAATAAAAGTCTATTCTACATCTTTGGAAACTGGAGCGCTAATAACCAAAGTACAACTTATGTTAACTTTTCTCTTTTAAAACAAACTAGTTTCAAATCAACTCCATTAGCAAAATGCAGTGAACCATGCAAGCCAGGATATTCAACAATAGTTGGAGAAAGAAAATGCTGTTGGGAGTGTGCAAAATGTGATGAGGATTTTTTCTCAGTAGATGGCATAAACTGTTATAGGTGTCCATTTAAAACAATAAGTGATCTTACACATACAACTTGTCTAAATTTAACAAATATCAAATTTAGTTTAAAAAACTTGGGTGGTCAAGTAATTTTTGGAATGTCTTTTTTAGGTGCAACAGTTGGCTTTGCATCATTATTCCTCTTTATAAAAAATTGGAACACCCCTATTATAAAAGCATCCAGTAGAGAAATGTCAACAACACAGCTGATTTCTATTGTGCTTCTATTTTGCCTACCACTCCTTTATCTAAATAATTTAACTCCAATTCTTTGTGGAGTGCAAACTATTTGGTTTGGTATTCTGTACGCTTACATAATATCCTTTATACTTATAAAAACATATCGGTTACTACGCGTATTTAGAAAAAAACGATTTTCAAAAATTTCTAAATTTTTAAAAAACAAATATCAAATAATGCTGTCTTTATCACTTGTAACAGTTCAACTGATAGGTGAGATTTGTTGGTTTTTTATATACCCTCCTAAAGTTGAAAGCTATGTTAACAACAAACAGGTGACAATTGTTGACTACTGTGGAAATAATAGTGACATATTACTTTACTACAATATTGGATATGTATATTTTTTATCTCTGGTAAGTGGATGGATGGCTTTTCGCGCAAGGAAACTTCCTGAAAACTTCAATGAAGCACAATATATTACACTTGCAATGTTTATAACATGCTTATCATGGGCTTTATTTGCCTTTCTTCATGCTATAAGTGAGCGAGAGCAAAAAAATTTGATCTTTCTTGTTATAAACTTGATAAATAGCTTTTGTTTGTTGACTATACTCTACGGACACAGATTCATCATAATTATCTTTTATCCTCACTTAAATAACAAAAATTACTTCCAGAAAGCCCGCAAGAATGCTACAGTTACAGCATTCATAAATCAAAATGAATTTATAGATAAGGAAAGATCAAATGGAACATCCATGATTAAATTTGATTTTGACTCAATGTTTGACTCATACAGGCGAAAAAACAAGATATCCACAGCAAGCTTTAAAAAGACATCAACTATCATGAAACAAAGTAGCACAACTTCACAAAATTCAAAAATCCTTTTTAAAGAAGACAATAGAAAGCAAAACAGCAAAATAAAAAGGATGAAGGAACTTGCTAAGTCAATGAAACAACCAAATCATAAGATAAACCCATCTATAAAGAGAAGTGCATCGTTAAATCACATTAAAACTTTTCAAAATAGAGCATTTGACAATTTTTCTGATATTGAGAACAAAACAGAAATGTTTAAAACGACTAACAGAATTGCATCTTTAACATCTGAAACTCAATTAGTAAGAAGGAATAGTGAACAGTAATCAGAGTTTAAAAATTATTTATAGTTAGATTTTATTTTTTTATTTTATTTTTCTTCAAAAGTCTTTAAAAAAAACATTTAGCTTTATAATTTTTTTACATTAGTGTTTTCATTTTGGTTAAAACATTTGCCCAAGTATTACTCTGGTAATTAGGGATAATTATTCAATTACTTTTACTCAAACTTTTAACAATAAAACTAAGTGTTAGTGTGGGTGTGTGAATATAGTCTTTTTAGATCTATAACATGTTTTTAAAAGATTAAAATGAAATGACTCATTAAAATGAGTGACTTAAGTTATCTATAGCGTTTTACACAGTAGCAATTTGCAGACTTTTTAGTACTAGACTAAAGAGATTTTAGAGTCAAAAATAGTCATTTCTAAGTAATATTTACAAAAAGAAGCTTTCCCTTTACATAGAGCTCTAAGCCCTTGTAATGGATGACTTTACAGACCAAAAACTTAAAAGGGACTTTTTTTATGCCTTGCTCTTCACAATACTCCATATTGAATAAGTGGATTCAAACTAGGCCAAACAAAGGCCAAAAGTGTTTGGGCTAAAAATTGGTCATTGTTTTATAAAAAAATTTGGGATTTTTTATGGCAGAATAACTTGGAGCTCCATTCTGCTGGAACACGCAATTCCCAATTTTTAAAAAATGTAATATATTTTGAAAAACACTCGTAAAAAACGTCATTAACTTAAAAAAATTTTAAAAGTACAAAAATTTAAAAAACTGCAACAAGTTTTTAACATCAAAAGTAGTTATTTAATTAAAAATCTTCCTAGTTCAATTTTGCTATGGTAATCTTTTTGATATAGTGTCATGTAAATATATACATACATATATATATATATATATATATATATATATATATATATATATATATATATATATATATATATATATATATATATATATATATTAGACATGTCCAAAAAACAACTTTTTTTAAAAATGTCTGAGCACAGCCGCTAAATGTGTTCTTTGTAATAAATTAATACTAAATTTAAAAAATTTTTGAATAAAAAAAATTTTTAGGGGTTGCTCAAGACCCTTAAACATCAGACAAGTCCCTAATATTTTGAAAAAAAAAGTTTTTTAAAACCATATCATGTTGGGTCTCAAAAGAAGTGAAATTTTATAAAAATTTCAAAAATATTAACTATTTTATATAAAAATTACCAGTTCAAATTTTATGAATTAAAAACTATCGTTTTTTAACAAAAAATAAAAAAGTGCATATTTTTAAAGTTTTTTTTAATAAACTTTTTAATTTGTGTTTTTTATAAACTTTTTTTATTATTTTTGAAATTTTTATAAAATTTCACTTCTTTTGAGACCCAACATGATATGGTTTTAAAAAACTTTTTTTTTCAAAATATTAGGGACTCGTCTGATGTTTAAGGGTCTTGAGCGACCCCTAAAAATTTTTTTTATTCAAAAATTTTTTAAATTTAGTATTAATTTATTACATAGAACACATTTAGCAGCTGTGCTCAGACATTTTTTAAAAAAGTTGTTTTTTGGACATGTCTAATATATATATATATATATATACACACACACATAAATATAAATATATATGTATATAAATAAAAAAATATATATATAAATGTATGCAGGACTTTAAGAAACATAAATTATGTTCATAAAGACCTGGAACACTTTTTGCGAGTGTTTTTCAAAACAAATTTTGAATTAATCTAAATAAAATGCAAGTATACCTTGTCTAGATAACATTGTGTTTGCATCAATCGGCCAGAAAAATACAAAAACAAACTACTCTAAAACAAAAAAAACATTTCAACATAAAAAAGTTAAAACTTAGAAGAGCTTTTAATTTAAAAAACCAGCCATATTACCATAAAACCAGCCATATTACCATAAAATTACATAATTTTACTTCAAAAAAAGTTTATTTACCATGATTATTTTGATCACTTTGTATTGATTATCTATCTAAGTAAACTTTAACTAGTACAAATGACCTTATAGACTAAAAATGAACTTTAAAATCTAATATTATAACTATTGGAGTATAAGTAAAACAATATATTTAATAAATGTTATTTAAATGTTACAGTATATACCAGTGTATTGATTACATACACCAGTGTATATGTCAAGAACTTAAATTTTTAGAAAGGAATCAAAAAAATGACCTCTTTTACATACCAAGATCTTGTCAAGATCTTTTTTAATAACATTTTAAACTAAATAAATATATTGATGTGGTTAATTTACTATAAATGTAAATGCTTTTTATTACATTTTCATTATGTATATACTTTTTCAATTTTTTTAGAATGTTTAATTTTAATCAACTTTAAAACTACTTTGTTTTATAAATAAACTTAACATTTTCTTATTTGATTGCTTATAATAATCACTATTTAAACATTAACTTAATTTTTATCACCATTGCATTAACTAAATGCAATCCTTAGAAAGCCAAAAGCATTATTAAATTATTTCATTCAGAAATTAATAAATCTTACTGTTATTTAACAAAACTCACTCTAAGATCAAACATTTTCTTAGACATCTTTTAATGCAAACAAGATAAGAATAAATTATTAATCTTTTGCAATAATCTTTTAGAATAAAGAAAAAGCTAAGTATTTAAAAAAAAATAAATAAAAAAAAAAAAATAATAAAACTCGAAATTTACTCTGCTTACATCAGGGTAAATTGTCATGTATTTTGAAAGACGGCTTGAGCTATATGCAATATCAATATCTCCAATTCCTATAAAAATAGAAATGAGAATTTCTAAAAAAAAAAAGAAATTTTTTTACCCTAAATTTAATGTAAATTTATTATCATTTTTGTTAAACTTAATGTGAAAATAAAAAAAGATAGGTGAAAAATATTAGGTGGTAACTGCACATGACAATATTTTCTATTTGGAGAAACAACAAAAAGACAGTTATAAGCTAAACTTTTGCCAATAAAATATAATAAACTTTCATTGGAAATTCATGATACATTTCAAGGATTAGAATAATTCAATTGATAGTTAGAAGAACCAGTGAATGAATGACACACCCACACATAACAAAAATTACCTAACAACGGAGATACAACAAGGTGAAAGCCCAAAAGAGTAATACCACACATTGCATCCCGTAAACCTTCAGAATGACATCCTTTATTGAGAAGTAAAAGCCCATACTCCTATAAAGAAAGTATAAACATCTAATATTTAAATTAATGTGAGATATTTTTAGATACTTTTCTTAATACTCTTTCTGGTATCTACTATCACTTTTTCTAGATTTTTCTAATTGTTATTATATATGGAGGTTTTTTTGTTTTATATATAGATATATAAGAAATGTGTTTATAAGAAACTAGTAATAGAATCCCTAAAATCTTAAGAAACTTTAGTTACTTTTCGATAAAAAAAAAAAAAACTTAATAAGTGTTCAACGAATATTCTCTAATTTGTGTTCTGTTCAAGGTATCTACTATCACTTTTTTTAGATTAATTGTTATTATATATAGAGGTTTGTTTCTTCAACATCAAATATTGGTTCTGGCGTCTAAATTTGACAAAATATGGAAAATCAGAACATAATTAATTAGGTAAAATTATTAAATTTCTAATTAAAGCTTAACATTTATTGAAATGTTGTTCTTTCAACATTTATAAAACTGCCTAAGTAAGCTGTTAAACAATTTAACTGTTTAATAACAAAAGTAATATGCACTGAATTATGCACTGAATCTTATGTAAAGTTATTTTAATAAGCAGTTACAAATAAGTAAAAACTTAAACTAAAAATAAAATATATGTTAATACATACAACATAAATTTTAAGAAATTTTTGATATCATAAAAGAACAATTAAGTAAAATTAGTTTCTCTAATGTACACATAAACAACTTGATTATCATGCTGTAGAAATTTATATGAGTATATATTTACCTTATCTCCAGAGAAACCAATCCACTCAAGCAGTTTTAAGACACGTGGAGGTAGTAGAGAAAGGAGCTAACAATATTTAAACAGTTTTTTTACTTGTTTATATTCCTTTAGTGGCAAACATAGCTAGACAATGGGTAGAAATTAATATATTTAAAAAGCCAAAGCTGTATCTACATTTTACCAAATTGAATGTACCCATGCCCATTTCAACCCCACTTTCAAAATCTGCTCTTGTTACTGATTCTTTCAGTGAGATAGGACTTTGTTCCAAAGCATTTAGACAGCCTCTGTAAAAAAACATAAAATATATTATTGATTTTAAAACTTTGGAGAACCTTTTTTATAAAATAGTTGCTTGAGGAAGAAATGACTAAAGTTAGAACAAAAAGACATCAAACTCAAAGTTTAAATAACATTATTGAAAAAGGGTGAGAACTGTGTCTGAGCTGCTAATAGTGAGAGATAACTTGAGGTATGACATTTAGCTGAGAGCAAGGTGTAAATGAAACAAGGAGCTAATTAGTGGACCAGCCAGTGAGGAACATCTACCTGGTTTGCTTCACCAAAAGGTGTTATGTTATCAAGATGAGTATGTCTGAACCTTAGGAGATGGATTCAGGCAACCAAGCCCTCTCTGAGAAAGGTAAAACATGGTACAAACAAAAAAGCCTTGTGATATTGATAGTCATAGATAGCAGATAGAGAAAAGTCTAGTGATAGTGAGAAGTTCTGCTTTGTATACTGTCATAGAAGCCTTAAGATTTTTTTTAGCATCAGAATTGGTCATACTGAGGTGCTAACAAAAAAATCCAGGCACAAATCCCAAACACTAATTATGCAAAAACTGTAATGTTTATTATAAAAATTAGAAGGAAAACGGGAATTAATATTTCTAAAAAATACTAAACAGCATAAGAAAACAATAACTTTTATAAATATGTACCTGTATAGTTGGTAAGCATTACGTATCTTTAACCCACCTTTTACAAAGCTAATCAAATTTTCATCCTAAATCAATAAATCAAAAAACAATATTAAAAAAAAAAAAAAGGTTTTCAATTGATTACTATTTGCAAAAAACTTTAGTGACAGAACTTTTCTTCAAAAATCTTGAATAACAGGTTAATAAATTATTAACCTGCACAAAAGTAAGCAAAGCTTCTTCAAGAAGACACTCTGCATAGCACAATTCTGCATGGAGTTCAACTAAAGCATAAAACTACATGTAATCAATCATAAGTTCAATTCATATGATGGTTAGTATCTTTTGACTTTGGTTCAACTATGCTTAATGTTAAATATAACTAGATAATAACTTTGGCTGCTTTACTTATTGTAAAATCATCAAAGTAAGGCCTTCCAAACCAGCTGTAAAATGACTCATTCCATGTTCTTTTTTTTCTTAATCTGAAAAATAAAAGAACCATATATATATATATATATATATATATATATATATATATATATATATATATATATATATATATATATATATATATATATATATATATATATATATATATAACAATAAAGATAAATGAAAGCAACAAAAAATAATAATAGATAAAAAACTGGTTAAAGATGGCAAAATATACTTGCTGTTGTTTTAAGTTACTTCTATTTCTTATTTTGAAAAAAGCCCATACTAAAATTATCAACATTAAATTTGTTGTATACCAATAATAAATAGATTATATTATAAATATTGAAATATCAATTGTAAATAGATTATAAATATTGAAATATTAGTAAGTTTAATATAAATATACTTATCACATGATTTCAGAGTTTCCTTCACTTTTTCATGAGCTAATTGAATATACTTCTAAAAAATTCAGATTTAAGAATTTTAATGAATCTGGATAGATTATTATAATATCTATTTCCAACTCTAGTCAGTAATTTTAAAAAGAGCTGTTAAGTAAGTGCACATAAAGAAACCAAAAAATTTTGATACTGGAGACTTAAAATCTTAGTATCAAAAATTTCAATTACAGATATTATGGACATTTCACCTAATTTACACCTAAATAAAAGTATAAGCAACTCTTCTATGCTATACTACTACTACCTAAAATAGCTTACAAGATTACACTCAAGAATAGCTTTTTTTAAATTTACTTAACTGCATTCCTTCTAATAGATCTCTCTTTAAAAGTGCTGGCTCTAACAGTTCTGGCAGAATTTGATTTGTCTTTTAAACTTTATCCTGTCTGGTTACAGATCCTGCATTACGGATCTATTAATCCACTAATTCATTTCTTTTTCTCAAATTGGAAAAAATTTAGATAAAAAAAAATTATCATTTTTGACCTTTTTTTAAAAATTAAACTTGTACTATTAGACAATTTTGAAAAATTAGCCTGCCTCTATAATAATTAAATATAAAACTTGAAGTTGAACTAATAAAACTTCAAGGCTACTATTAGAGAGAACACTATATCTTTTAAAAACCACATATTTTTTGGCTCTTATATGGCTTCAAATTAAATTCAAATTAAATTTGGTTCAAGATTATTTTATGACTATTTTAGACTATCAATTATATTATTAGTTAATTAATTATATAAATATTATGACTACTTTAAGACTATTTCAGACTGTTAAAGTTGGGTGAAGACTATTTTATTTTAACTAATGGTTGATTTATATAAGATATGGTGCATTTTTCAATTTACATTGAAAAATACATCATATCTTATATAAATTAACTGTAATTGTAAAACATTTTGTACCCTTGTCTTTAAAGTGAGAGTTGGCTTTTGAAAAGGGAAACTTTCCTTATTTTTGCACTTAACAGAACATTTTCATAAAGAAAGTTTTAACTCACATACATGAATAGATAACTGAATTAAAAGTAAAATACTAACTAAAATATATACATACCTGTTCATATGTTAAAAAAGCTTGAAGATATGCTATTGTTGATATTGATAAAGAATGATACATGCAAGTTCCATCCCTTAAGTCAAACTCAAAAGCATACATCAATGTCACTTTGATAAATAAAACAAACATATTGACAAAGTTGAAAAGAGTATATGCAATATTGACAAACATATAGGAAAGTTAAAAAGAGTTTATGCAATATTGAAGGAAAATTGAAATCTTCAACTTATAAATAACTGACTTTATTTTTAGTTAGTCAAAAATTGATGGAATTTTCATTAAAAACTAAAATGCAATGTTTTCTAAATTATTTTCTTTAACAGACTAAAAAATGAGAGACCCCATTTTATTTACAATCAAACAATTACTTTATGCATGCATGCATGCATGATTTTAACACCAGTTTAATAAAAGATTTTCTTCCTTATTTTGCATTCTTATAAATAAACATTTTAGGAATATATTTTTTATCTAGATCATTGCATATTACTAATATAAACTTTATATAATATAAATTTTAAAAAACAATTAGTCATAGAAAATTATATTTCTTGCTTGTAAATGTCTTGCTGAAATCCTGGATACAAAAAATGCCTTAGCACTGTGCTGTTGACAACTGCACAGTGCTAAGGCATTGTTTGTAAACACAGTGACAACTGTGTTTGTGTATAATCTTCATTTTATTCCCAAAATGAAAGATTATTTGTAAGTAGCATTTGTATATAATACAGCAGTTGGAAAAGTTAGAAAATAACATAAAAGTCCCATGGTTGGAATCCAGGTTCTGATGTGAATAAACAGAGAAAGTGGTAAGATCATATACACTTTATTCTTCTGAAGCAGTTTTACTTCAGTAAATGGCACTTAGCATTTTAAACTTATTCCACAAGCTTATAACTTAGCAATATAACTTAGCTCAACAAACTCCCTATAGTCATCTATTCAGATTCTGTTATATTTGTGCAAATAGCAAGATATTAGAACAAGGAGGTGCCACCAATGATTCCATTGTAAAGCCTGACAAGACTAAAAATCTAAAAATTGTCATGATCTAAAAACTGTTACTGGTGTTTAGAAATTAAAAGTTCAGGTCTTTTGGATGTGTGTATTAGAGTCTTTTCTAAAGCAGCTCCTATGACCAATCCAAGATGGTGAGAAATCAGGAAAAAAAAATTGTTTCTCTTTTTTTTTTTTTTTAAGCAATGAACAAGCACCAACATAACTTTTATTTGATGCAGTTGTAACAAAGTACACCTGATCTTTAATGCCCCACTTTAAACATTAATTGCAGAAACTTGCTCTTTACTTGTTCCAGCTTACAGATTTTAAACACCTAGCAACTGTTTCAATATAACACCAGAAACAAGAGCTTGCAGATGGTCTGCATATTTATCTACATATCATCCCAGTGAATTGTTAAAGCAACAGATGATGAGGATTTTGACCTCATTTTTTTGATTTGTGTGCTTCTGCAGACCTTTTCTAGTCTTTAAGCATTAGTTCTAATTTGTCTATACAAATCTTTGTTGCAAGAATTTCATGCTAAATAAGACCTTCCTGCTTAATAAAGATACGATTTCGATGACTTATAAGATTAAAAAAACTGTAAATTTGTCAACTTTGTAGAGATGCATGGTAAGCAAATATTTCAAGTAAATAAATGTTTCTCTCTTGTTTCCATTTCTAAATCCTGAAAAGTGAATAAAGAAAGAGAAGGTTGGAGAAAAAGAAATCAAGTTTTTAAATTTTCATCTTACTTACAACTTACAGGTTTGCATCATTATATCAAAGCAATCTAATAGCAATTTTTGAATTGGCATTTTATTACACAACTTTCACAATCTTTTAAAAAAAAAAATTGACTGTAAGCTTTCGTTTTTAAGGGCCAAACTACTACATAGGTATTTTAAGGTGGACCATAATTTAAGTCTTTTTTTTAAAATAAACTAAGGAATTTAATACTGGAATAAAATCAATACTTGTATTTCAGTAATATAGAAACATAATACAAGAATATTGGTATTAAAACAAGTATTCAAAGAAAATGAATAAATTACATTTATTTTGTAAGATACAAAGCAAAAACATTTACAGTAATATTATTTTTTAATAATAATAAAAGTAAATAAATTTACAAATCACATGGCACTTGAAAATCACTCAAATTTATCGGTTTATTTGGCAGAATTTTTATCACTAATTCTATTATAGTACCTTCTTAAAAACAAAGAGCATCCAGAGTTTTGTTGTCTGGCATTATTACTCTGTCAGCAGAAAAGATGACTTCAAATTAAACACTAGTCAGCCAAACTGTTAAAAAAGATCATAAAACTTTGAAATAATTTCCTCACACATCTTCATTTTCAAATAGCCTCATTTCCTTTTTTTAGGCTTGATTATATCATTAGTACATTCTGGTCATTCTCTGACAATCTTATAATACATTTTTTCACAAATAGTTTGGTATAATACTTTTCATATTAATTTCTCAGAACTTACTGTTTCATCTATTTCAACTTGATTTACTTCTAAATCAAGGATTAATTGAACAAAAAAAAAAAAGAAAGAAAGAAAAAACTGAAAAAAGTAATTAAAGGATACAAATAGTTTTAAAATAATGACTAAAAAAACAATTTTTAAAAGAAGAAATATAAAAGCACAAAATACTGGTATTTGAATCTTTTAATGATAGTATTCAATACTGAAAAATTTGACCAGTTTTTCAGTTTTTTATACCCTGGTATACCAGTATTGGATTCTCTAATCCTAAACATCTGGTATAGTTAATGCATAGGAAAAAAAATGCGTTTGAGGCTAAAAATAAAAATATAGTACCACTTTTATAGTTCGCATTTGCAAATTGTAGCTAAAAACACCTATTTTTACAAACAGAAATTGGAGACCTTAAAAATTAAGCATAATTTTTTTTTATGCACTCCAAATGACCCATTCCTATATACTCTTTCAAAAGTGGTTGGACATTCAGTTTGTTAAAAACTGCTTTGACTAGATAAGGCTGAAATTGCCAAAATATACCAATTTAGAGGAAATTCGTTGATATTTAAATTTCACAAATCTTTCTCAACAGAATATAAAAAACAATCTCCCACTCCACAAACAAAAAACTTATTGAGGTGGGTTGCTTCAAACAAAAATGCTCATATTCATGGTATACATCAGTTATGACCAAGGCCCATGGTTAGCAACAACCTTGTATGCAATGCAAAATATAAACTACTTTTAATACACTGGATAAAGTTAAAATCTGTTTAATATCTGTTATCAATTTTTAACAAAAACCAGAATGAAATTACCAGCTGTTTTCTCAAAACAGATTTTTATCAACAAAAAAAACAAGATTTTTTTTTTAACTTTTTATTCAGTTTACCAAAAAAATTTCAAACTGAAACTTGCTATTTTCCATATACATATACATACATACATACATACATACATACATACATACATACATACATACATACATACATACATACATATATATATATATATATATATATATATATATATATATAAAATTGTCAAACAGGAGTTTGAAAGAAAGATACAAGTAGTGTTTTGGATGGCATGGTTCTACTAATACATGATATGAGCAGCTCAATATACTTTCAAACATGCAATATTGACTATTAACATGGTTTTGTTCTATATTTAGTATTATAAATACAATTATGTTAAGTGCAAAGTAATATTTAAAGAGTTTTAAACTCACAATGATTGAAGGAATTCCTGTGCTTCTGTAAACTTATTGCACAAACATAAAGCTAGGGCTTTTTTTGCATTTTTAATGCTTTCTTTAAATGCATTTTCTTCAGCTGCCATAAAAAAATATTTTTTTAACATGTATATCTAAATCCCTATTTACTTCTTTTTACTGAAATATAAAAAAAAGTTAGCTTAACAGACATACAAAATAACATTTGTTCAATAAAGTATTTTTAACTTTAAACATACGCACCACTGAGAAAGTTAAGTATATAACAACATAGAAGTTTATTAACTATTAAAATGATCAGTGAATGAAGCAAAATCAGCTAACAACTATAAAATATATATTTGACTTTGTCATTTAGCCTTTATCTGATCTTGATACAAAGCTAAAACCTAACAAAGATATGATAATAAACGGAAACCATCTGCAATAAACAAACCAAATAGGACCAGTTATTCTTCCAAAATCTAGTAGCTATGCGAAAGTGATATTCTAGCTGTAACTTTGTAATTGTTCAATGAGGAAAAAAACATTTTTGGACTTTATGAAAACTTTATGAAGACTTTTTATGAAGACTTTATGAAAAAAATAATTTTTGCTCAAAAAAAAATACTGAAGAGAAGAAATACAGAATTGTAGTATCTTTGTTTTAATTGCGGTATTTCTGGAATGTTTTACAATCATTGGAACTTTTTAAAGTTATTTCCTTAGAGCTTCAGCTCCACGCTTTTTTACATATCTATCCCAATAAAAGTTTAAAAAATAATCTGTGAAGAAGAACATTTAGTATGTAGATCCGATTTGAATTGGTGTTAATTTTATTTTTAACCACAACAAGCCGAAATTTTGGCTGAGAGCAAATAAATGACGTTATTAAATAATTATAAATTTAACTAATTGAAAAGTAGGTTCCGAAAATTCCCATTAAGATTGATAAGCTGGAATATCATTTCCAAATAATTTCCTTTAAATTAAGTTATTAAAAGAATAAGCCCCATTTGAAACTTTTAGACAAAGGATCTGCTCCGAAACTTTTAAAGTATATCAAGAAAATAGAAATCTATTGCGAAAGTTAAAACTAATTATTTGTAAAATGTTGGGCAAAAATCGACAGTTAGATTGGGGTTCACATATTTAAAGTTGAAACTAAACCTCGATCCACACCTAAATTCAAAAGCGAATCCGCATTACAAATACAAATCTCTAAGTATTTTTTAAAATAGATTTCTTAAATAAGAGTTAAATTATAGAAAGCTTTTGAAGAAATCTGCAACAGCTTTCGTACTGTTTGGGAAACATTATTATAGAAAAAGTTGATTTAATTATTGATTGCTATGATAAAAGCAAAATCGAACAGATTCAAAGTCAATCAGTGTGTTATTTGTGATTTCAAAAACAAATTATTCTTGTCGAAAACAACCCTACTTTTAGGAAAAATTTTAGGACGTTATTGAAGTAGTTTTGGAAATTGACTTCTGAAGCTAGCGGAAAATCCATCAACCTCAAGAAAAGAAATGCTATTATTCTAGCGAAATGCAAAAGTCGAAACAAGCGTAAAATTTGTAAAACAAAAAAAGATTATGTGTTGTAGCTAATATATTTTTTTGATATTGATATCGATTTGGTTAAGCATTAAAATTTTAATATATTTAGCAGTTTACTTAAAATAAAATGTGTACTTAATTTAAAGAAGCATAATAAAATGTTGTCTTTTTGGGTGTTTTTTTTTTATTGACGCTTGATTCTTGGCTTCTGAAATACAGGCTAACATACAATGAATTTCAAACACTGCAAGCAAAATCATTTTATTCCTTTAGACCGCTTGGGGTTGCTTGTTATGCTTGTAAATACATGTTTGAAAACAAAGACGTTTTTTCTCCGATTGGAATGTAAGTAAACATTAGGGGGATCCAAAAAAGAAAAATTTTTATGTTTTTGCTAAATATTTTACTTATAACAGATTCAAGATTAAGAATTTAAAAGTATAACATTATTCCAAGTAACAATTTCAAAATTATATAAGATATGAAAAAAAAAAAAAAAAAAGGATTATTTACATCTAAATAAATAAAATACCAAAAGAAAAAAAGAAAAAAGATAATATTTTATCTCCAAAATAATCAGTAATAGTTAAATTATTTTATGTAAAGTATAATTTTACATCATACTCCTTAACTGTTAATCGAGTTTAAATGTTAAAAAATCAAATTTTAATGTAATAAAGTTCTCCCGTATATCAAAAACATGAATTATGATACATCGGACTTAGTTGGGGAGCTTTTTGCGATAAAATCAACTTAATAACGTCTTCTCCTGTAATCCATAAGCTTAACCATGATGTCTCATTTCGAGCTTTCTCAATTTTTAAATAAACTTGCTTTTTTTGTTTTTTTTCCTTATTTCAAGTTGTTTATTTAAATGTTCTCAAACATGCTCCATTGGATTAAGACTCTATTGGGTTTTATAATCGACACTCAAAGACTCAGACATTCACTGATTGAAACAATCTATGAACAAAGTTTTCAGCATTTTTTGAGTCAGCTACTAAATAGATTTAATAGCTAATTTTTTTGGTTCTTTTTTTGAAAGCTTTTTGAGAAAGCTTCTATTATCACTTGTTTGTAACAAGTGCTGATCCTGTACATTTTTTGACTGATACGAAGGGTTGAATGAAATATTTTAAAATCTGTTCCTTCATTTCAAACAGTTCACATGAAGACTTTAGAGCTTAAACTTGGTGGTAAAAGCATTGAAGATGCTCCACGCGGCAGAAGCATAAAAAAATTGCAACAACATCAGAAATCATTCAACATAATTTGGTATTAGACGAGATCGACGAGTAAATAATGCATAAAACAGCCGTTTAAAATATCCGCAAAAAAAAATTGTATAAACTTTTTTAACGTTTATTAACTTTTTCAACATTCAATAATTTTATTACTGTTTATTACTTTTTTTGTAGTGCTCATTTGCTAATAATAACGATTCTTATCGTGAAATTATATATCGATGATGATCACTCAATAAGTTGTTCTTTAAATTTAAACGTAAATTTATTAAACAAGTCAATTTTCAAATGGATAATTTGGCTAGTTAGTAGGCTAGTTAGTATGTCAAATGTGAATAAAAAGCCAAATAGACTTGTCAACAAAATCTACTGCGATGAGTTTCATTTATGAGAATGCCTAAAGTTTTCTGTAAACGTATGTTTTAAAATTTCAAACGGTCACAACCTATTGAATGCATTTGTTTGTTAAAGTGACAATTTCTTAAATGTATCAGTTCAATTATTAAAGAAAAAAAAAATCTTGCATTAGAATATATGAAGATTATGACGCTATGATTTTTTATGACGCCATGACACAATATGACGCCACTGAATTTAGTTTAAACATGGAAAGTTTTAAATAAGCAAATCTTTATATGAATAATTGGATAAACTTTTACCACAAACGATCACAATTCATTCATGGCTATAAAATTCAAAATATGTACCCCAACATCAAAGTAGCATTTTAAGTATATTTCGGCATTCCTGTGACATCACGTGGTTTTAGCATCTTAACAAACAAAACTGATAATCAAATATTTAAAATCCGCAGCGGCACATGAAAGAATAAGTTTAGGCATAATATCTATTTAGAATGAAACTGCGAATTCTCTAAATTATGATGCAATTATTCGAAAATTTGCATTAGTAATGACCAGAAAAATTTTGAGTAAAATTCACAACGATAATACGCCTCGTTAATTTTAGGTTAGAAATGATTTTGAATACAAATTTTTCAGAGTTGGGATTACAGAGTCGGACACTAACTCTGAATTTGTTCTTTTTTCTCTCTGATACACAAATTCTTAACTTAAAAAAGGCCAGTGAGGCCAGTGAACATTTAGCGAGCATAGAAAGTTTATTCTTGCGGAAATTTTAAAAAACAATTTCGACGTAGATTGTTTAAGAATACATATAAAAAAACTTAACGCCACTCGAAAGCAAGGTAAAATAATGAGGTCAATTATATTTCCACAGAATTTGTTCACTTAGATTTTTTTGAACTTTATGAATACTTGAAGAACAAGCCACTTAAGCTCCAAGGTGAAGCAGAGAGTGAACCCAGCACTCTCTTCTAATTCTTTAATTCATCAAATCATTCCTTAACACTTTTTCGTCGGTTTGTCTATTTAGAATTACTAAAAACCATACTTAAACTGGTGTTACCCTTCATCATGTATTACCCATCGTCTGGTATTACCCTTCATCATGTATTACCCATCGTCTGGTGTTACCCTTCCATAAGCAAAAATAGTGAGCAATTTGTTCGAGGTAGCCTAATATAAGAAAATTTGTTAAAGACAAATTTGATCAGTAAACTATACAAAAGATACAGTTGTAAAACACTCAGACCATGGTCAGCTTTATTTACTATTTAAATCTTCTTTTTTTGAAATTCTTTTGTAAAATATAATCGGATAACATTTCCTTTTTAAGTAGTTTAGATTCTTGTCTTTTTAAGTAGATTCTTGTCTTTAACTTGTGTTTTGGTCATCAAACTGGTTGTTTTTATAAGATTCATTAGTTATTGGGAAAAAAGATGTCAAAAAAATGTCTAGTTATCTAAATATATTGTTTTTTGTGTAAATGCAATTGGCAGTAATTAAATAGAAATGCAAGTTTTCTAATTAGCACGTAATCATCAATAGAAATCCATGACCTGTAATTATAACGGATTAGATTATAAAATAGAAGAACAAAGTAATTATATTTAAAAATATTAATCTAAGCATGGAAATAAAAACTTTCAATGCATATCTTTATCTTCAGAGGCATTTTTAATACACCATTATGTAACTCAAAAGTAGATTAAATGGATAAAAAACACGAAGCGTTTTCGTTTACATTTGAATTCATGTGTTTAAATAATAGCTTTAATTTGAAAATGACCGAAAAAAATTTTGCTTAAATCTGAAATTAAATTGATGTTCGATCAAATGAAAAATATGCTGGTTTTTATTTTTAACCAACCCGCTTAATTTTTCTGTGAGTTGAGGCAACACCAAAAGCTTTTGAGAATAAGCTTCTGATTATCGCGTAAGAGCGCACAACAAAAGCCTTTCTGTTATGTAATAAAGTCAACAAAATTATATCTAGTTTTAGCTTGAAAATTAATTAACAACGAGTAAGTGACTTTAATTTACATACATAAATACATACATACATACATACATACATACATACATACATACCTACATACATACATACATACATACATACATACATACATACATACATACATACATACATACATACATACATACATACATACATACATACATACATACATACATACATACATACATACATACATACATACATACATACATACATACATACATACATACATACATACATACATACATACATACATACATACATACATACATACATACATACATACATACATACATACATACATACATACATACATACATACATACATACATACATACATACATACATACATACATACATACATACATACATACATACATACATACATACATACATACATACATACATACATACATACATACATACATACATACATACATACATACATACATACATACATACATACATACATACATACATACATACATACATACATACATACATACATACATACATACATACATACATACATACATACATACATACATACATACATACATACATACATACATACATACATACATACATACATACATACATACATACATACATACATACATACATACATACATACATACATACATACATACATACATACATACATACGTATAAATGATTAATTGTTTTTAGGATGTCAAAAGCAAATAATCATTTCAGTCCTACTATTTGCGAATCTTCACAAAAGTATGGGGTTGTCGACTGTATTAAACAAACCTATTTCCATATACCAAAAACATTAAAGAAATCTTTGATAGATAGCAATCAATTGCTTGCTTCAAGACCATCGCTAATTTCGGAAACAAACGATAGATTTTACAGCAACATTCCAACGAACTTAAGATCGACATCCAATTCAAGCCCTTCTATGATAAGCACTGAAAATGCTGTTAGTCCGCTAAATGGAAATTTAAATGCCACAAAGAACAACACCGAATATCATTATAAACCATTACCAATGATTCGGAAATCAAAACGACAATTTGTTGATGAAAAAAAGAAAGACGAAACATATTGGGAACGCAGACAAAGAAATAACGAAGCCGCAAAGCGTTCGCGAGAGCAAAGGAGAGAAAAGGAGATAGAGATCAATCGAAAATGCGAGGTTCTACAAGTTGAAAACGCAAGTCTTAAATTTACTGTGCAAAACCTACAAGAAAACAATCACAAACTGGAGGAAACCATTTCAATGTATAAAGAAATTTTGCGTCGCCAAAACATATCATAAAACGTGAGGTGCTGTCCAATAGTTGTTTATTTATGCATTTTTAAGAATCTAAATTTTATCTTTACTAGCAAAATATTTTAATGAGAAGTGGCTAAATTTTTTTTTTAATTGGTGAGGTTCAAATGTAAATAGTAAAACTTCCTTTATTAGTTTAAGCTTTTTCTTTTTATAAAAGAGAACCTTTAAAACAAACAAAAATGACCTTCAGAAAAAACACATTAAATAGCATTCAAAACATAACTATTGAATGACGAGTAAGAGAAACTCGCTTGTTTCTATGACAAATAACTAAAAAGATAATTTAATTTAGAAGTTCTGTGAAACCGTTGCTCATTTAAGTATTTCATAATAATAACTTTTTTAAAGGAAATATAAAAGCATTTTTAGTAGATAAAAACATTTTCAAATGTTTTTACAGAGAAAAACAGTGTAAATAGTTTTGCCCATTTTTAAATTGGGTAAATGCTTTGTATTTTTTGTAATAAAGACTGCTTAAGATTGTTTTATTGATTATTTTGACTTCAGTTTTCTGTTATAAGTTATAGATTTAGCTTGATTTACAAAAATAATTATTATTACGAATAATAATTCAAAAATTACTTAATACTTGATTCAAAATTTTTTATACACCGGGCTTATGTGTCTAGTGTTTCTGAAAAATAGCTTGTTGTGGATAGAGATCGAAGTTTAAAAAATTACATCCTCATTGAAAGAATGAGTCGATGAATAAAATTAGTCTGCTCGATTACTCTCGATTGCTCAAATGAACTTAATTGCCATTTTATTAACTTCAGTTTAAATCTGATTGTGTAACTCAGCATACTTTAATCCGAAATCACTATTACTTAATCTCAATAATAGGGTTGATAAATTATTTCTGAAAGTTGTTGTTACACAACAAATTTCCGAGATAATTTGTTTTATAGGTTCACTAATAGGATTGATAAATTATCTCTAAAAGTTGTTGTTACACAATGCTTTCTTAAAGCAATTTAATAGGGAATTTCAAGTGATGACATTCTCGGCGACCGTAACTTTATAAAAGGAAAAAGTAGTGTTTTAAGATCTCTAATTTAACGATTATAAAAAATTAAATTATTGTAATTATAGTTTGAAAACTCTGAGTTAAAAGCAATGACAGATATTTGCTAAGAAACAAAATGGTAAAATAAAATTCCTCGTTTTGTTCAATTAATTGCATAATCTACATTTAATGATTGCGTAATTTGTTAATCATTTTACTTAGTAGATTAAATGAAGATTGAACCACTTGTAAGAGGAGCCTATAAAAGTGAATCTTCACTAGACAATAAAAAGATAAATATTCAACAATATTCGATGCACAGTAAATGCGGTTGTTGCGCGAATTATTTATACGCTATCAAAAAATTTTCTCACCTTTACAATATGTATTTTAGTAAAAGATGAAACACTATACAAGCATCAGTCTCTTTTTTGGTATAAAGCTTTAATGGTCTACAGAATCCTATGGAGGAAGGAACTAGATTTTGAGATACAATAGCAGCTTAATTTTCCTCGTTATGCAATTGTAAAGGAACACGTGAAATTATAAATGTTGATGAATTACTAAATTCTGCTAGGTCTAATTGTTTGTAGCTTATGCTGAGCCGAACTCCCATCTAAACTCCCTTTAAATACAAAACCAAGCCTTATAATCTACATAGATGTGAAGCAGTTATAAAAAGTTGCTGCATACCTAACAACATTACTTTCACAAATTTAAATAGGTTTTGCACTTTGTAGATGTTCGTTAACATTAAATATTTTCTCTACTGAAAAAGACCTTTTTTAAATATATAATACTAAAATATATTTTAATAATAATAACACTAGTATTTAAAAGTTAATAGATTAATCGGTTATTTTTTATTCAATGAATCAACCATCTACAACTTGTAACTTTTAAAAGCATTTTCTTATAACATGAAAATAAAGCCCCATCAACACTATATAAATACCTATTTAACACAATAAATACCTATCTAACACAAACCTATCTAGACTCAATTGACATACAAGAGTCTAGCACGTACTGAAGATGGAATTTAACATGTCTTCTTGTAATTTACATAACTGTTGAGCAGTTAAATGATCAAGATCATGTAAGCTAATTTTTTATTCTTACAACACCTAGAAGGGAGTAGTGTTTTTCCTTTGCTGATGATATTTTGTCTACAGACTCACAACTTTTTTTATTTATTTAGTGTTCTTATCATCTTTAGAGTCAACAAGCTTAAATTTCAATTCTTTCTGATTTTTTGACTTTCCCAAGACGCTACCTTGTCTCAAATTGTACGGATTTTTTTTTTTTTTTTCATTATTTCATTTTATTTTAATTCACTTCAAATCTATTGGAAAATACAAATAGTGTAAATAAATTTTCAAGATGTGTAGATCAACTTCTTTGGCTAACATACTTTTAATTTTATTTCCTATCAAAACGCTTATTTTAGCGCCGTCCAATCAAATATATCAGCTATTTCCAAGTGATTATCAGGTCAAAACAAATCTTTTTTTATTAGTTTCCTTTCCAGATATTTAGTTTGTCAATTAAAAAGGTGAAAAGCAAGATACAGAAGATGAAGAAATGTGAACGTGTGATTTTGTCTATTTATTTTAGTCGGCTTACTATTTCGCCTAACAGTCACATACGAAGGATGAAAAGACGTGAAAAATTGTGAAGTTCCAAGACCGTTAAATCTTTTTCGTCGAATGAAAGTTCGTTTGCACGTTTTTTAGTTGTGGGAAATTTGTTTAAAGCTATCGAATTGTTGGGCTATTTCTTTAACACAGTTTAACACTTGTCTAATAGACGCAAATGAAATAATAGCAAAGTATTTCAAATCTGGCTTAATAATATATATTCATTCGAACCAATCGGCTTTTATTGCTGAAGTATTACGCTTTATAGCTCAATCAAAACATTTGGTTTTGACCAATTTCTTGATTGAGATTAACCAAAGTATTTCTCATTGAAATCCATAGTAATAAATGTATTATATCATGTTCATACGAACAGTTTGTGTATTTCGAAGTAACAGTTTTTCGAGAAATAACAACTTTAAGACAACAGGGGGCAACAGAAGGCAGCAGTCATTTCTTTTGAAAATGTAATGTTATCGCCACCGCCAAATATATAGAGAGTAGTTATATATGGAGGCATAAATATGTTCTTTTCCTAAAAAAAATTTTGAAAAAACCATAAATAATTGAAAAACAACCGAAGCCCAACTTTAAAATTTGATTATCTTGAAACCGCAAAAGTGTAACTTTGCCAAGTATGTTATTATTTTTGAGAGTCAGTTCTTAAAATAAAAACAGTAAAAAACAATAAAAAAACTATCCACTAATACCACATTGGGTTTGTGTCCATTTCTTTTACCATAAGCAAATTCATGATTGAACCGTTTTTTTTCAGCTCATATTATTGAAAAAAAACGTTTCTTTTTCATGCTAATATTTTTGATTTTTAAAAAATCAGTCCAAAAAAATAATTACCGGTCTAAAAAAAAATTTGAAATAAATCAAATTAAAAATAATTTTTATATTTCGACAAAAAGTTATAAGATTTCAGAAAAAAAAATTTGAAATACCCCCCTCGTGCTTTATTCTTTTTAGTTTCAACCCTTTAAGAAAAAGCGCAGAATTGCAATTCTATCAAATCTGTTAAACTTATTTTTTAAGAAAGCATTCATATTATTAAAAAAATTTTTTTACACCAAAAAAATTTGCTTTTTTGACTGGATAAAAAGTTCTGTTTAAATAAACTTTAGAAAATTAAATTTATTTTAAAAGAATGATATATAAGATTTTGTACGTTATTATTCGTTATTAGCAATAAAAATTAAAGGCCGATGCCATATATAAGATTTGTTTCTATTGTAATAGCCATGATGCATTGCGGTATGAACTATAGCATAACTTTTAGCCATACTTCAACGCTCAGCGTAATGAATCGAAGTCTATTTATACTGGAAATATGAATTAGGAAATAACGAATAGACTAGATGCCAATTACCTAAATATGTTGCCTAAAGTTTTATGAGTTTTATACTATAAATAAAATGTCAATGTCAGCTGTTTTTATCTTAGACCTCAAAGGAAAGGTAATTTTCTTTTTTTCTTTCTAAAAAAAAAAAAAAAAAAAAAAAAATACCTAAATGATTTCAAGACATTTCAGTATTTGTTAAATATAGAATTACCTCTTGTAGTATAAGCATAATCCAATAAAATGACTAATAAAAACTAACAAGTTTATTTGTAATAAATAAAAGCCAAATTAAGAATGGTTTTTTAATAGGTCATTATGTAACACAACTGGTTTATAACTAACAATCATTTATGGTATGTTCATGTCTGTTCCTAAGTGAAATTAATTGAAGTATCTACTTTTCCATTTATTCTTATCAAATACACAATACAACCTGTATGTATCAAACTTTGTAGACAACAAAAACTATATGTAGTGGATGTTGTTATTTGGAAATATAATGAAAGGGAATTTCATTAAAAAATTGCATTTTGGCAACTACTAAGTGAAATTTAAAAATTTTTTTAAAATTAAGGTTTCAATGTTTAATGATAAGGCACTAATTGACTTTCTCCCTCCCCCTTTCCCTTCCCCCTATTTTTATGATTGATTATGATAGAGACTTTTATTCTAATTAAGAATTGTATAAAAATGTAGGTCTTAAAATCAAAGCAAAGTCCTCTAATCAGAAATTGAAAGTACAGAAATGCATAGCAATTTGCTAATAATGTTTATACAATATTTAATTACCATAAAATTCCTTATAATTATAAAAATAGGGGATTAGAGGAGAAAGTTGAGCAGCACCAAATGAAAAAATAAAGTAATAATAAATTGCCAGCAAAAGTTTTTAAAGTCATGTTTTCTGATAATGAAAAATTATTTCATGAAATGAGTTTTTATATAACTGAAATAGTTAAAACAAAAAATATCTCTAGAATATTGGGATTAACTGTCACTTTTTCAGATTCTTTCAGAATACTCTTGTGTAGAGTCCTTTTAATATTTTAAAATGCTAATATTTAGAACTTGATATGTCGAACTTATCGTGGCGATATCAGTATGAATGTGATTGAGAAGTTTCTTCCACTTGTACTTGATCAGGAGGAGGAGAGTGTAGATCAACCAATAGTAGTTTGTGGTGATGTGACGTTTGTGTATATCAAGTATAATAATCTCTATATTGTTGCAATAACAAAAGCAAATTCGAATGTGGCACTCATTTTCTCATTTCTTCACAGAATAGTTAGGGTAAGAGAAGTTTTAAACCATATTGAGTTTATTAAGCCATAATCTTTAACTAAAAACATTTGTCTTTAGGCTTAGCATATATTTAAAAAAACATACACATTAGCCAATTTTTTGTTTAGGTTTTCACTGAATATTTCAAGGAGTTGGAAGAAGAAAGTATCAGAGACAATTTTGTTTTGATTTATGAACTTTTTGATGAACTGATGGATTTCGGCTACCCACAGACAACTGATACAAAAATCCTTCAAGAGTGAGTATATTGACTTTGGACTGAAGTGAATAACTAATACATAAATATATATATTATAAATTTCTGGTTGCTTAATAATTTTACCTTTTCACAACAAAGTTATGCATACCCAATACAGTAGATGTTTTTTAAGTACGAAAACTTTGGAAACAGTTTCATGAAGGCAAACTTGTAACTGAGTTTTTTTACTGAATTTTGCTCTTGTAATTTTATATGAGATCAGGACCTTATATGAAGTTTAGCAAAAAGTATTGCTCTTGTTAATTAGATGTTTTTATGTTGACAGATATATAACACAGCAGAGCCACAAACTTGAGACAGCACCAAGGCCACCACCAGCAGTAACAAATGCTGTATCTTGGCGACAGGAAGGAGTCAAATATAGAAAAAATGAGGTTTTCCTAGATGTAATTGAATCAGTAAATTTGCTGGTTAATACTAATGGCAATGTACTTCGCAGTGAAATTGTTGGCAATGTCAAAATGAAGGTTTATCTCACAGGAATGCCTGAACTAAGACTTGGTTTAAATGATAAAATTCTCTTTGATAATACTGGACGTAAGTTTAAATGTTTTTCTTATTTAAAGTTATTCAAAGCAATAGGTGTTCTCCTTTATTTCAATATTTTATGTTAAGAATATAGGCATCTGTCTCTAAAAACAGGGTTTGAATTACCCTGAATGTGATTTTGTATAATTTAATTTGTATAACTTAGTTTTTTCTTTAATGATTTGCATATGCAGAGTATTTCTTTAGAAGCATAAGTTGGGCCTTTTTTTTGTTAAGCATGAAAGTATTTAATTTAGATGTTAATGTCTGGGTCCTGATTAGAATTAAATCGGACTCAATCCATAAAGTTGTCAGATAACGCCAGATTACCCAATAACACCAACAAAAAAAAAATAGTTTTAAAATAGTTTACTCTTCAGAAATTAATCAACATAACCACAAAGTGTATATTGTAGTTGCAATAAACCTCATAAAACAAAAAATTAAATTAAATTTTTTTTTTAAAATGTAAAGACATTTTTTAGGTTCAAAAATAGTAAATTTTACAGCCATCAACTGTTTTAATGCCATAGATCTCTGTGGGATTTTTAAAGAAGTAACACTAAGGTAAACTAAAAACCAATTTAAGCAGTCATTAAGTGTTTTTGCATGTTTTTGAAAGTGTTTTCTCTTTTTTTAAATTATTTTAAGGTTAAAAACAAATTTAGAAATATCTAAACTAAAATATTGCAAAGCAAGCTTGTTAAAAACAACAAATCAACCAATATGAGGTCAATCAATCAGCCATGAGAGAAATTGCAAAACTCTAAAGAAATGTTTGCTAGCCAATTACATCTTTGGTTTTCACAAAGTCTTGACATCGTGACATGGGCAATGAAGAAAAGTATGAAGGTAGAAGTGACATTCCACAGCAAGATCTGAATCTAAATTACCCACTACCCAACAAAATTAAAACTGAAAATCCAGGTAATAAAAACCAAGTTACATTATTAATCACAAATACCCAGTTAAAGTATTAATAACATTAAAAAAAAATTAATTGCACTTTAGTAAGTAGTGTTATGAAGAGTCTGATTGCCAAGTGTCCTACTAAGAATTGGTTACTAGTGCTAAAAACTAGAGAAATGGGTAAACCTAAGCTATTCTAGTTAAATTTGTTTTGTAAATATTAATTTTGATTAGAGCATTCTTTAAATACTTCATCAATTTTTAATTAAATACATCATCTTAGACAGCCACCCAAGATATACTCAAGGATGCAAGGATGATGGCATTATTTATTTGGAAATATTTTTAGGACCTAACTGATTCCAAAAAATGGAACATATCAGTTTTTTAATTCTGCAATGTTTACAACAATTTACCCAATTGAAATTTTAGTTGGTACTAAATGATTCTAAAAAGATTTCCTTTAGAGTTGTTAACTATAATTGCTCTTTTTTTTTCTCTGAAACCGAAGAGTCATGATGTCAAGTACCACAAAGGTAGAAGGTTTTGGGCATTCATAAAAATAATGCTTAAACAGTTACCCAATAATATTTCAGTTTTTGCCCTCATTTGTAATTACTTGCTAACCTGGCCAGTTATGATTTCAAGTACATTCACAGGTATTTACCAATTCACTGTTTAGGTTCAGGTCCTAAATAAATTGCCCATTCAGTGGCCAGATGGGACCCAATAACATTTCCTATTAGATACAAAACATGCTTGTAAAATAGCTTGCCTTTTATGTCAATTAGTTTCAATAGTTGACTATTGAAACTTATTGACAAAACATATTCTTTTATTATTGGTTTGTGATGTAATTACTTATTGCTTCTCACAAGTATTACTTTTTTAAAGGTAATACTAGTGTACAAAAATATGCACCAAAAGTCATATCACTATGGTTTATGTATAGAGTTTTACTAAAGATGTTAAGAATAAATACTTATTAGAAATAAAAACATTTTAAAATTTTGTTTAAAATAATTTTAGGTTCAAAAAGTAAAGCTGTTGAGTTAGAAGATGTTAAATTCCATCAATGTGTTCGTTTATCACGCTTTGAAAATGATAGAACTATTTCCTTTATTCCTCCAGATGGTGAATTTGAATTAATGTCATATAGATTAAACACTCAAGTGAAACCTCTTATTTGGATTGAATCTGTCATAGAGAGGCATTCACACAGCAGAGTAGAGTATATGATAAAGGTAAAAAAAAAATTTAATTACTAAATAATCTGAAAAAATTGTTTCTGCTAAAAATGTCTTGAATTGTATATATGACCTTTTAGCAGTAACTTTGAAACCAGATTCTTCTTGTAGTTGATTAAAGATGTTGTAGACTGCCTCAGATACTTGTTCTGATAACAAGGTTGCATCAGACCCTTGTTGCACAATAAGCTGCAACAAGGTTCTTAGTTTAACTACAAAAGCATCAGACTTTTCAGTACCTCTTATCGATAAGGTTTTAAACTGAACTTAAAGTACTGGCTTAAAGTACTCCAGCCAAGCTTTTGAATATTTGTACCACACTAAGTATTCTATTGAAGGTGAAATATCAATAACCAAGGTAGCACAATTTAAGTCTAACATTAACTGATATTAGTAACTAAACAAGGGTGCATCACAAGCATTTAATTATTTTATATGCTTTATCACTATACCTTGATGTTTCTTAGCATTTATTCTAATTTTAACAATTTTATATAAGAAACCTTGTCAGGATTTAGTAAATGAATTCTTGCCTAGTTGAACTTACATTAGAAATAACATAAGAAATGTAGATCTTAAAAAAATAACCACCAATTTTGATTCTGTTATTTACTCAAGAGATTTTCACTTAATTGTTTTTAAATAATAATAAAAAGATTAAAAAAAAAAAGTCAATTCTCCCATTTTTGTTTTTGCAAGAAGTACAAAGGCTCAGAATTTTGCTTATAACTTCCTTAATAATTGAGTAACCTGAACTTTTATTTACTTAAGTCCCTTTCAAGATCTAATAAATGTAGCAGCTTGTTTGAATTAGTTTAACTAAAGATTCAAAGTTGATAAAATTTACTGAAACAAAACTTTCCTTCATAATCTTTAAACAAATAATTTTGCACCTCCAAGATCAACCTTAGTTAAATTTTTTCTTTTTTGTCACACTGTTAAACAACATTTTTGACTCTTCTCCGGTTTAAGCACTTTTTAATGCTGATTTCAAAAATAACTTCTTAAATTTTTGAAGTACTTTAGTTTATAAAAAAATCCTAATATTTAATTTTTATCAAATTTATCTCCCTTTTCTTTACACAAGAGAAGATGTCATATTAGAATATATATTGCAAAGCTTACTTAAAGGAAATCTATGTATTTGATTGAATAAGTTTTGTATTATTAAGATTTATTTTAATCAAAAATTTCAATGCATGCCTTGAAAACACTCTACTAACTCTATTGTTAGTTCCTATTGTATCTGAAATGAATTGATATTTGTATATTAGTTTAAATTGGATGCAAATTTGGTGGCCAAGATAAAACTTAGGTGGATCATGTATGCTCTGTTTCTTGCAGTACCATTCAACTTTTTTCTGAGGTTGGTTCCTCAGAAATTGTCGAATGGCAGTCAACCTTCAGTATCATTTAATTGGTTGCAGTAAGAAAGCCACCATACTTAAACATTATTTAGATGTTAAAGATGTGAAATGAAAAGGTGGATCACAAAATAATTGTCAGGTGTTGACCCATGAATTGAGCAAATAGTATTAAAGGTTTCAATTAATTAAAATTAGTTAATTGAAATCAAACTAATTCTTCTCTCACCCATTATTTTGTTTAAATGGGGCAAATCAACCATTTCAATTTAGTATTTGATATTTGAAATGGACAGTTTTTCAAACTTTACTTCAAATTGCTTTCAGGTCTCAATTTTTGGATTGGAAAAATGCTGCAAAATTCCTAACAAATTTAATTTTGCTCATAAAAAGCTCCCACAAAAATACTTGTTTTAGCAAACAATCTGTAAGAATGAATATAATTAATTGTTAGAAACATCTGGGGCCTTTTCTTAAGGTCCACAACAAACCTTCATTCTTTAGAATTAATCTGGCTTCTTCCTGTTACTCCCACAAGATTCAACAGTGGTATAAAGATAGCAACATCAGTTTTATACCATGAATCCTCCCAATTGTTACAAAATGAAACCTGATCAAGTTGTCATCTATTGGGCTATTATCATGGGCTATTATCAATGAGGTTTCAAAGAAGAGATATATGACTGTATATTTAGTTATGAGAAGAATGTAAATGATCTGTATGAATGTAAATTAAATGAAATGAATGTAAATGAAGAAATGTAAATGATTATAAGAATGGTGTAAATAAGAATTTTTTAATAGAAAATTGAAATTCCAGATTTTTTGAAATGCTGTTGTTTGACCAACTAATTCAATGGTATTCAGAGAGTTTAAAATTTACAGCTGTAAGGGAATTTTTAATCAATAAAACTGAGGGTGAAACACAAACTCACTAAAACAAAAACAAGTTGATTGAGATAAAAAAGTGAGTGTCCATTGTATGATGTAAAATATGATTGTAGTATATATAGAAATTGGAAAATCAAGAAGGCATGTAGTTTGGCTGTAAAAATGTTTATTATACTATACTATTTGTAATGAAAATATTTTTTAGAACTCTTAAACCAAAGAATCATGTGACCAATCATTACTTTTTCTTTATCCAATATCAAAGTGATTTCTTCTAAAAAATAAAAAAAAGAAAAGACTCCAAATCCTGTTTGAAACTCATAATGAAACCTAGCATGAAGATTTCAGGTAACAAGGTAATTTTCCCTGTTACCTAAAATAAAAAATACCTTGTTTCATCCTACAAACTATTCATTTAAAAGAAACACACACAAAAAAAAAGAAAAATTTAATTGATCAGTGTTGTGGCTCTTCTTTCAGATTTATTATTGTAAATTTTTTAGACAAATAAATTGTTATTTTTGATGGTGATGAGGATGATCATAATCAAAAAGATGTGATGTTTCATTTATATTTACTGCTTAATCACAAGGTTGTTGTCATTATGTTAATACCTCAAACAATATTTTTTTATTTTTTTCTTATTAGGCAAAAAGTCAGTTCAAAAAGCGATCAACTGCAAACAATGTTGAGATAGCTATACCTGTACCACATGATGCAGATTCACCTAAATTTAAGGTATTATTTGGGTTCTCAAGTAAAGTATTGCTTTATTTACTTTAAATTAAAGATTTTAAGTTGGCAATTTTTTGTGAGAAGTTATTAATTTTTACTATAGTTTTTTTATTTTATTTGCTATATTACATAATTTTTTTAAAATTAGACCTCTGTTGGAGCTGTAAAATATGCTCCTGAAAAAAGCTCAATAATTTGGACCATCAAGTCATTTCAGGTAGAAGTTCAGATCAATCATATTCAGTGTTATACAGGCATTTCCATGGCTAATGTTAATTTCCTTTGTTTGTTTTTTTTGTTTTTTTTTTTGTGTCAGAAATTGCTGATACATTTGAAAATCTATTGTGGCCATTTGTAATCATTCAATTGAGTTTTATTGTTTAGGGAGGCAAAGAATTTTTGATGCGTGCTCATTTTGGATTGCCCAGTGTTGAAGCAGGTTTGATTAACTTATGTTTTGAGTTAATTTTGTAAGTTTGACATTATTTTGTAAACTTTGAATTTAAATTATAGAGATCAATTTTGACTCAATAGAGATTATAATAAACTGCACAATTTCTCTTTAACGCAGAGGAAAGTGAATCTCGTCCACCAATCACTGTAAAGTTTGAAATTCCGTACTTCACTGTTTCTGGTATACAGGTAAGTAAAGCCTTGAGCTGCATTACATACTCCCTCATTATTATTATTCTCGTCATCATTTATTGTTATTTATATCATGCTGTGTTTAAGTTATGTTACTTTCAGGTGCGATACTTAAAAATTATTGAAAAGAGCGGGTATCAAGCATTACCATGGGTACGCTATATTACTCAAAATGGAGGTAAGTGTAAAACAGTCAGTACTTTTTAAAAAAATTTTACTATTTAAAAGATATTGAAAAATACTTTCAAAATGGTAAAATTTATTTTTATGTTGCTATATTATGAGATTTAAACACGACCAACTTTTTCTTTATATAAATCCAGTCTTCGTTTTTTTATGTAAAATTTGTATCAACAACCAGTGTCGAAATTTTTTTTGTTTGTTTTTTATACTCAAAACAGATATTTTTGTTTGCAGTGTGTTACAAAAGATAGTTTTGTGTGCCATTTTGCTTACAAAAAAAATTTCAAAGATATGTTTTTTTAACATATCTTTGAGATTTTTGTTTTAATATTCCGTTTAATTTTATTGATGAAACTTCAGGTAAGTTTATTCGTAAAGCTATTACATAAATTTATGCATTTAAAAAGAAAACAATTTTTCTCTTTTTTCTTTAGATTATTCTTTGCGGACATCGACGTAACAAACTATATTTATTTTTCGGGAATATTTGATGTGGTAATTTAATGCCAGAAACCAGAATACGATTCAATTTTTTGTATATTATATAATAACTTTCTTACTTTTGGTTTCGGATGCAAGAATCATTTATAAACGTGAAATGTTTTTGAACCCATTCAAATTTTCTGTAAAGAGACACTGAGTATTTTTATTTTGAGAAAGGTTTGTTGTAAGCCATGTTTTGATTTGACTCCTTGCAATTAAATCTTTTAGAATTAATTGGTAGGAAATTATATTTTTTTATTATTTTTATTTTTCTGTGTATGTATTTACATGAGCGCTTATCACTGTTGAATTTATAAGCCAAACAATTTGCTTGTGATTATTTCTTATATATCTATTTTAAAAAAGTAGTAAAAAAGTTGTTACTATTCTAGAACTTTTTTATTTGCTTTCTATGTCTTTGAAATTTTTTTTTTTTTTTTTGTTTTTACACTATGAATTTACTTTAAGGCTTCTTTGTCTCATCCTTGTTTTTATTTAGTTCTCTTATTACTCGTATTACTGTTTTGATCCTATCACATCTTTGTTCAAACATTAATTTGTGTTCAAGATTTTTGCTGTAAAATTTATATATACACAGCGTGTCCACAAAGTCTACAGTTTGAAAATTTTATTACAAAAGCAGTTTATGAGATACTAAACAAGATTGGTCTTATTTTAATAAGTGTTTATTAAAGTTTTTAACTCTATTTAATAGACCCCTATATGGGCACCATTAGTTACACGAAGGACATCAAGTCAGTACTTTGTTTCATGCCATGTTCGCTGTAGCATAGGTCCATCAATGGTGGCAATGTCATAACGAATCCTTTACTTCAAGCCATCAATATCCCGTACCTTTGTTTGATACACGATATTTTTTACATAACGTTATAAAAAAGAGGTCCGAGGGAGTGATCTGGTGAACGTGATGGCCATGGAGTTGGTCCATCCCTTTCAATCCATCGGTCTGGAAATATTTGATTGAGGAACTGACGAACATAGCGTCACCACTGTGATGGTGTACCATCTTGTTAGAAAACAATGGTTGGTTGTAGGTCAATCAGTGATGGTGCCACATTCGGTCAGAAAGTCAAGGAAATATTTGCAGTAATTTTTGCCTCGTTGAAGAGAAAAGGACTAATTCCATCAAACAGAATTCCATACCACACATTCACTTTTGGCCTATCCCAGTGAAGCTCTCTAGTCTCACGGGGTGTTCTGACCTCCAAATTCTTACAGTGTCTGTTTATTCTTTTGAAACATGAAAAGTTGCCTTGTCACTAAAACGGACTTTAGGAATGCTTCATCCTCAGAAATACGTTCCAGCATTTCTTCAGCAAACTCTCTTCGTTTATGCCTATCATTTGACTCAAGAACCTGTAACAGTTGCACTTTGTTTGCGTACAATCATAAGTTCTTGTGGAGAACCTTGTGGATTGTTGAACGTGGTAGTTGCAATTCTCTGGGAGTAGTGCGGATGGACTTCCTAGGAGAACGGGTAAATCCTTATGAAACACGATCGATGTTTTCCTCAGATGATCTTGGTTGCTCGCTTCTCTCTTTATCCAATGCTGTCTCCATAAATTTCTTGTGCTATGTACGATTGGAAGGACGGGATAGTGGATCTCTTCTATATTTAGATCTGTTATTTCGTTGAGTCTGAAAATCCGATTTTGTTTCAAACTGCGATACATATTGTGCTTTTTCTAAACACAAAGGTTTTATGTGAAAAAGTTTTTAATTAAAAAAAAAAAAAAACATTAGCAAAAAATTTTCAAAATAAAACCAATCTTGTTTAGATATCTCATAAACTGCTTTTGTAATTAATTTTTTAAATTTTAAAGAGACTTTATGGACACCCTGTATATTAGGGTAGGTCGATTTTACCGAACATCAAATTGAGTATTGTTGCATGTTTAATTAGGATCTAACTATATCTCCGCCAAATTTCAATTGTACTGTATGAAAAGTGGCTCCTATTTGCATTTAAAGTCCTCAGTTATGGACTAGCATTGTTAAGTTTTTGCAACTTAAGCAAGTTATCTCGTTCCAAAATATCTCGTTTTGAATATATAATGCAATCAATAAAATGTTTATTGTATTACAGCTGCAAATCAAATTTAGCGTATCTGATGATAATAAAATAGATAAACAGAAATTTGTAAACATAAAAACTTCAGCAAGAATTACATATATCAACAAAACAAAAATGACGAAAGTTTAGTTACACCTATTACAAAAAAGTTGAAACAAGCTAAACAAGTGGCGGTCCGTATGAATTATTGACGGACGTCATATATTCATACGGACCGTATGAATGTATGATGTCATATATTAATACGGACCGTATGAATATATTGACGGACCCAAATACGTTCAGATAGATTATTCAGTTCTACTATTATTTTATTCATGCAAAGCCAATTGCGCATAGTTGAAACAGAGCAAATTGAAAATAATTTAAAATCAATTCGGGCTGCACTGAATCCTAATTTCTATTGCTAGAAAAGTGATAGATCTCACTGCCGTGAAAAACAACTCAAAAACCATGGTAGAGCAAGTACCAAACGAAATTTAGATGCAAGTTTGGATAAGCTCTTCAATGTTGCTAGTTCGTGCTCATTGGATGTCCTTGCAGTGCATAAAGAAGTGTCATTAAAACACTTACTCAGAAGTACATATTCTATGTATTTGTTCTCGAAATGCGAAAGTAATTCTTAAAGATAGAGTTTATCTTCTAGATCAGAGCCAGAAAACTAGTTCAAAAAGAGCATATCAACTTTTTTTTTTAGTTACTTAAGTAGCTTTCAAAAGAGATTGATGACAATTCAAAAGAAAAAGACGAAAATGTGCAACAGCAACTATCTCAAAGGATGACGAAACAGAATCTCTCATACAACTATCTCAAAGGATGACGAAATAGAATCTCTCATACAACTATCTCAAAGGATGACGAAACAGAATCTCTCATACAACTATCTCAAAGGATGACGAAACAGAATCTCTCATACAACTATCTCAAAGGATGACGAAACAGAATCTCTCATACAACTTACAATGTCATCCGAAGAAACTTGCAATTCATCTGGAACGAGCAATTCGTCTGAAACTGAGGTAAAGTTATTGTAATTTTATTGAAATATTTTAAATACACGCAAGTTGAAAACCCATTTTGTAGACTGCATTTTCTTTCTGTAAGTAGCTCGAAACCAACCTGAAGCCAACCTGCTCGAAGCTTCAATTCCTAAAGACTACAGTTTAATTAACTTTCCCAGATTTGCTATGGAATGAATTATGAAGCTTAAGTTTTAAAATGCACCAGGTAAGTTTTAAACTGAAATTTATAGTTAATTAATTATATAAATTTATTTATAGGTGCAGCTCTTGCAAATGCTTTACTATATGACATTTAACATATCTTAAGAAATGATGTTGATATCAATTATATCTTGATTGAAAAATACAAATTAGATAGGGCACAAGTAGAAGTTAAAGGTGAAGTTAAAAATTTAGATGTAAAGATTTAGTGAAGCAAAAAAGTTTATTAAAAAAAAAATCTGTTAGTTTACCATGGTGTGGTTAGCAAGCTTAATCAGATCACTTGAACTTGATCAGATCACTCGAATTTCTAGTATAATAAACTCACCTGAATGGAAATTGCTCAAAAAATCCATTGAATCTGAACATCACCTCACCCCAGTGGGCATTTGGATGTCCAAATTGGACCTAGGATGTCTATTTAGGACTTCCAAATGAAACACATTTCGTCTGTCCATGTTAGACGTTCATGTACGTTCTTTTAAGACACTTTTAGGACAAATTACGACGACTGGCGGACGTCCAAATTAAACTTATGGTCATAGTATTCGGGCATTAATTACACTAAAATCAAGGAATAATCCCTTTTTTGAAGTTAAAAATACATTTACTAGTTTAAATATAGATTAGATAATATAAATGCTATAACAAAACAAAAAAGAACTTTCATATTATTTAGTTTCTTGTTCTTGCAATTTAGGCATTGCTCGTTATAACAAGTCGCCAAAGAGTGTCTCGATATTGCCTACGTCAAAACCATCTTTTTCTGAAATAAGCGCTTCTAAAACAACCAAAATATAGAACTATTTTTTATTTAAATATATACATTTAATTAAATACGTACTTAAATTTTATTATAACTTTTTTGTTCTTCATAGTAACACTCAGTAGAAACCTTACAACATAGCTTGGTATGTAAACTAACTTACTTTTTAAATATTTGTATAACGTTGTGGGTACAAATTTCTGTTTTCCCATTATCCCATCTTTACTAAAACAGCTTTGCAAAGGTTGCATCATTATGCTGTCAAACACATTTTTAACTGTTCTACGTGGCGTTGAACCACCAACACCTTTAATCTGTGTAATCAAGAGAGAATAAAAAACCTAGTTAAAAAAAAGTTCGGTGCAAACAAATCTATAGTTGAGGAAAGACAATAACAGTCTATATCAGTGTAGGGATGCTTTTAAATCAAAACACCATAAACTTTGTTTTTAGTTTTGAGCTATCTTTATAGTGGTACACAATTTAAATTTTATTTATTAATGTTACTTTTTAAGTAAGTTTTCTGCATTAAAAAAAATAGCACTGACAAAACTACCTTCTGAAACCTGAAGCTGCTTTACTGGGGTTTAATCAATTTTCCTCCTCGTCAAACCTCTCTAACGTGTCAAGTGGTTCTGTAAATCAGTCTAATCTGTGTAATCTAGAGAAAATAAAATCCACTAGGTCCTACCTCATTATTTTTAAGAAATTCTAGGCAATCAAAGATTTTCTTTTGATTTTCCTTAATTTGATCAAACTGACGTGTCAATTCCATAAAAATAGCATATAGGAATTCTGAAAATAAAAGCTGAGATTTTAATTAAACGTTTTTATACATTCATTCGTCAAAAATGACTAAACATGTAACTTTTTAATTAGATTTAATTAGCTTTTTTATTCAATAAATTCTTATTTCCTAAAACTAAAATTAAATCAAACAATTGAAAAGTTTATATCATTAATAATATAATACAAAAAAAAATGAATAAGAAGCAGTTTTCATAAATTATCTGTAATATAATATTGATAAATATATACAAGTAAATACAAAGGTACTCACGCTTATTTGTCATTTCTTTAGAAGAAATTCAACCATCACCTAAAATTGAATGTTTCCTTTTTAATTTATCAGTTTAAAAACCATCAAAAGCTGAAAATTCAATGCCAATACTTTTTTAAGCCAAATCAGGCGGAAAATCCTGTAACACACTGGGAGTTTGTACTGTTTTCAATTTTTTTAGTTCTAAAAGATAATAAAGTCAAAATAAATACTAAGAAAGCAAAGTTTATCTGGAGTTTTTTTAAATAAATCTTCTTCATCATCTGTATTTGAATATTTATCACTCAGCTTATGAGAAAATCCACTGATCATAAGTTCATTAGAATGAAAAATGAAGTCTAGCGTTCAATAAAATAGTTCACGCAAGCGTGTTAGAATATGTCCGAAAAATTTTATTTTGACGTCAATAGACGACCGAATTAGAAATCAAGACGAAGTTTGACTAATTTGGACCTCAGTGGACATCTAATTATGTCGCGGAAGCCCGGACTAAATTTGTTCGTCTTTGGACATCCTAGGACGTCAAATGCCCACTGGGGCATTTATTTATGAAGATGGAAAATTTATTGGTACCTATTTGACTCAATTCCAACTATTAGCGCAAGTGGTTTAGTACATCTAAAAGAAACGCTTAATATTTTATTAGAATTTAACAGTGTTGAAAGTATTCAGGCAGTTCTTCTTGATGCTGAATCAATAAGTGGTTTAGTGGTAAAACTTGATAAGTTGTTAAAAAGAAAACTACACCTCATTGGATGTGCGTTACATCAAAACTAACTTCTTTTAAGAATTTTTTTTTTAAAAATTAGATGGTAAGGAAACTGGACTAGGATGTTTCAGCGGCCTTCTTGGGAGAAGATATGCTGAAAATATTCTGGATACACATCAAGTTTTGTTGGAATCTTTCACAAGTCCAATAGTTGAAGGGTATATTCCAGAAGAAGTACTGAACCCCTTTAGTACCATGTCTTTGGTAAAGTTGCTGATAAATGGGCTGCTTATTAAATTGGCCCATTTAACCACGTAAAGTGGCTAATTCTAGCTACTCGAATTCTCTGTTTAAATACATAAGATGATGAACAAAACCAGTCTTTATTGTTCAGATTTACGCTCTATTGTTCAGATTTTACGTTCGAAATAAAGACATCATCGAAACTGCACGGCTCTACTCGTCTTCTTTTTTCTGCTTTAGTTTGACTATTCCATCATTTAATGATGTAATATGTATTAAGATGTTAAAAATAGCGCATTCTGCCTAAGACTTGAAAACATTCTTTATGGGATGGTTAAAGATGACGAAAACTAGATCCGAAATCATGGTTTTCAATCAATACTGGCTCATAGACGAAGGTATCTTTTTAAATTATTTAATTGACCTAGTAACTTAACTTAGTGAAACTATTTCATTATTTTTTTAAACGCAATCATAACGTAGGATCACTACTTTATATTTACAGAATAAACATAGCCAAAAAAAAAAAGTTCCTGAAATAAATTTTAACGCCGATCACTGGTATGAGTTGGTTGACCTCACTGCTCCAAACGTAACGAAACCTCCTATCACGCAACATTTTTCAATTCAAGAAACTTATTACTTCATAGACAATTCTGTTAAGCCAGATATTCCGAACATCTCACTCTCTTTGTGCTCAGCGAACTGTTAAACTAATATCGGAAGCATAACATTAACGTTTGAGAATCGACATAAGAACATCTTGACAAAATAGCTGAGCAGGAAATGCGTCAAGCATATATCAAAAGGAGATTATTCTGTCATATAATGATAATTTTGAATAGATTCGAATAGTTAATAATTCATTTTAACCTTTTATAAATTTAGAATCACAAATGATAAAAATAGTGTATAGAAAGCTATATGTATATATATATATATATATATATATATATATATATATATATATATATATATATATATATATATATATATATATATATATATATATATATATATGTATATATATATATATATATATATATAGTCCAAAGTTTGTATGTGTGCATGCATGTATGTGGGTATGTTCTTTATACAAATCCACAGTTTTGATCCAATCCTTACCAAATTTTGCAAACAATTTAAATATCTCCAAGCGAAGGATTAAGGACAGGTTTGGACCACCCCAGACTCTATGTTCAGGGTGCTTATGGGTGGAACCAAGTTTCAGCCCCCTCTGACCATTTCCTACCCCCAGTGAGGAGGTGATTACGGAGCTAATGGTTTTACCAGCTTTTTTCACCAGTAAAAACTAAAAATTGTAAATATGTGTTAGCGGTTTTCTATGACGATTTTTGAGGAATTTTTTTTGCAAAAGTAAACGGTATAAATGAACGAAAAATTTTTAAAGACAGTTTTTTGTTTGGAGCGAAGATTGTTGTAATTTATCGATGTGTTACAAATGCATTTCTGATTAATACAGTTAAGTTCTATATATTTAATAGATGGAAAACCCGCCGCCCCCCTATTCCAGGGAGTATATATATATGTATATATATATATACATATATATACATATACATATATATATGTATATATATATATATATATATATATATATATATATATATATATATATATATATATGCAATTTGGGATTATGATTTTAGTGCTTAATTTTTATTACTATTTATCTTATAAAACAGAATTTAGATTATTTTATACATTATAGTGCGGTACTTTTGTAAAGATCTTTTTAAAATAAATTATTCATGAACTGTCAATTTTTTAAAGGAATGTCGCGTTACAAAGAGAACAGAAAAACTATTAACATATAGATATATTTTCTGAGTTGCTCTGAATCTAGAATTGTTTGTAAAATGAAATTCAGTTTTTATGCTCTTATTATTCTTCCTCCAACAAATAAAAAAAAACAAATTTAACAAAAATTACGAGGTTTGTGTTTTCTGATATGGTTAAACAGCTTAGGTAAACCATTACTTTTTAGACATTTCCCGTTGTTCAAACATTTTTGTAGGCAGTAAACTTTAAACTTTATCAAAGATTTGAAACAGAGCATTATTTCTTTCTTATTAGAATATTTTACGATTTTATAAGTTATTAACTTTTCAAACTAACCAAGAAAAAAAAAAAAAAAAAAACCACAACTACCAACTTGTTGTCTTAAAGATGTGATTGAATGAGTCAAACTTTTATACTAAAGTGTAAAAGTTTGACTCATTCAATTACATTTGAGATAGCAGTTAACTGTGTGGTGGTATCATTTAAATCACAGTGCCTATGAAATGAAACTTCAATGTCACTTAAAACACGTCGCACTTCATAGAAAACATGGGAAAATATAAAAGTTTAACTATTTAAAATTGGCTACGTCTAAAAGACTGTTTATACTGATCATAGAGCTCATAAAAGTTCCTATTAGACAAGGAAAATCTAAAAAATTTAGTCAATATTTTTTGCACTTTCATTTAACACAAAACATTTGTTAGATTTTTAAAGGAAAAATTTTCAAATAAACAAGGAATCTTATAATGTGCTTCATTTTGATTTTTAACACACACACAGACACACACACAGACACATACACAGACACACACAGACACACACAGACACACACAGACACACACACACACACACACACATATATATATATATATATATATATATATATATCAAAAGAAAGATATTCGCAACGAAATACATTAATCTGGCAATCAAACATAAAAAACATCTGATTTAATTGACAATAGTTTTTATTTTAAACACTCAAAAACATTGAAAGTTGCAGCTAAGTTGAACTTATGAATGTATGTAAATAACACATCCATAATGTTATGTAAATGTATATAATAAATATAAAAAAACTTTGACTCTAGATAAGTATAACAGACAACCACAAAAAATGTAAGCATATATAATGTATATGTATATAAACATATAAAATAAATGAATATATAAATATTGAAGCACTACAATATTTCATGAAAACTGTGAATTACATGTTTCTTGGAAGTATAACATCTTCTTCCACTTCATCGTTACTTGTATCCTCCATTTTAAAAATCTTAACATCATATTTTTTATCACAATCATTTTTATCTTCTACATCTTCTTCATTTGAAACAACTTCAATTTCAGTCACTGACTCATTATTTAAATAAATGCCTCCATCTGGAAGTTTCAACGTTATCTCTGATTTAATGTTTCCTGGTAGCTCATCATTTGAATCCTTTTTTGATTGCAAATATAAAGAAGATATATAAAAAAGATCTTGAAGGTTTGATTGGCGTAACTTCTTATCTGCGTGATGAACTGCGTCATTATCTTTACAAACATGATGCTGAGATTCAATTATTTCCTGACACCTGGTCTGTAACATCGCATATTGATGCTCCTCTGAAGAAATATCTAATGCATTTAAACCACGTTGTACCTCTCTTTTTAAGAAACAACAATCTCGACACTCTGTTGGTGGCATTAACTCCTTTGATTCAGTTTTACCATGAGGATAGGTTAGTCTGACAAGTTTCTTTGGACTTTCGGTTTCTGAACTAGAACTGTTACAGTACAATCTTTTATTTATCTTTTTAGGATGATCAATTAGTTTCATGATACGATGAGCTGAGTCTCCTTTTCTTTGCCCTTGATCTGGAAGAAATGTTATAGAGTTATGAGAATTAATAGCACATCTAAAATTTGTCTTCCATAGAGCAGGTTTCGGTTTATCAACTCCCTCCTTATAACGATTAGTATACATCGCCCAAGCTTTAAAAAGTGAAACATCGTCAACTTCCCACCCATTTCGCGAAGCATGTTTCCATGGGACATGGAAAATTTTGTTTTTTTCGTCTATCCAATAAACTCCTTTATGCTTTCCACTATCTATCTGTTCTTTTAACCATTCTGGAAGTGACTGACGAAATAAGTTCGGACTTGAATTGCCAGACATGATAACAGATTTTACTTTCGTTCTTTAGAACACGTCTTCAGAAAAGAAAAGTGAAAGGAATAGCTCTGCGTACTAAAAGGCTGGGTTTGTTGAAAAGTTTCGCTTTCAATTCTCAGGTTGTTTGTCTTGCTTTTGGATTTTACAAGCTAATCGAGTTTACTAAATCGGAAATCGAGTAAAATAGGATAGGGGGGGGGGGAGGAAGGGTGAAAGGGGAACGTGTTGTCCATAATAATGTCACATAATATTTGAGCATTTTGGACCCTCCTCTCCTTGTAACAAGACGTAACATTTTTCCCCCGCCCCTTCTCCCTAAAAGTAGGTTATAAATTTTTAATTTATTGTTTTCAAATTTATTACGAACCTTAACCCCATTTTCCTCATTCAAAATGATTCTTATGAGCTCAGATTTATGCAACAACTCTTTATTGATTAACATAGATGGGCAGAAGAAATCATCGGACCACAAAAATTTTGTGGTCCGACACACTATCAGGACAATATCATCAAACTTTATATCTCGCCTAATCAAATGAGAACTTTTTGTGGTCCAATGCATTTAGAATTTGAAGTCTTTTTTCCGACAATTATGTGAGAGAAATCAGTGGTGATTAAAAATCGATCAGCTATAATGGTGAAGTAGTATCCTCTTGACTATTTACAGCATTTTTCTGGGCCTATTCTGCAATATTAGGAAATTGAGAGATTGAAACATTAAACCAGATTTTAGACTGTGTGACCCCGCAACTTGAAACTTTCTTTTTCCAGATTATCATTTATCATCACACCAGCCTTGTTGAGATGGCTTCCGTATTGATCACGGGGGAGAAAGACTCTAAAAAGTTAACAACTTAAAGGTGCTTTTTTTTTTTTCTATCCGATTGAAGGCGCTTCTTTTAGGTGCGTTTGCAGCCCAAAATGTGACATTAAGATCATGCTTAAGAAAATCATGAATTGCTCTCTCAATTACCTTTTAAAATCAAACATTTAAATATATTAGGCATTTAATTACAGTATATATTTGCATCCAAAACTATTGCATATATTTAGATAGCACAAACAATAAAGAGAACCTACAATCAAAATGACAACTGGGAAGTTAGAGGTAAGTTAAATTCAATTTCCATTAACTGGACTTCTTGAACAATGTGGCCATACGAGTTAGCAAGCAGACGGATTAAATCGGTAAAGTATAAGTTAGATTGCATTTTAAAGTTTTGTGACTCAAAAGCAATTCAATAAATTTCTTTCAACTGAAAAGTCCCGTGAAATGAGTATTAAGGAATAACCATTTAAGATATGCAGAACCGACAATAGTGAGTATATTTAAAAAATCATAACTATTTTTGGAGAAAATAAAATCAATAATGATCTGAGTACTATTTTTGGGGAAAGCACAAAGAACTGTGCTAACATTGTTGAATATATGGGACGTGGCTCATTACGTGGCCTTACAAATGCTGATAAATCAAACAACAACATTAATTCTGAGGATCGTTAATATCATTAGATGTGTCTTGCTTTGTTATTTTTTTAAAACCTTTTTGATAAGTCTACCAGCTCCACCTATAAATTTTTTGATTGGTCTACTATTGTCATTTCTTTTATAAATTATATTAAAAAAGCTAACTGCTGGTTCATTTAGTAAAAATCTCAAAAATGATCATTGCAAGATGTGTGTTTATTTTGAATAATGAGGCCATAATCTTTCCTGCACAACAGTCAAATATATCAAAATAATATATTTTCCACGGTTCTTTAACATGTGTTTAACACGTGTTTTACTTTGGTTTTTCGTTTGAAAGGTACATTCTTTGGCTTTTGTAACTTCAAAGCCATTTTTTTAAAAAAAATTACCTGATAACACAAGAACAAACTAAAACTTCATATTTTTTTGTATGAAATTTGTTTAAGGTTTAATTTTTGTTGTCGTTTGCTAGGAATTTTAGTTGCGGATGTGCAACTCCTCTCATCTCGGAAAACTTGTTGTATTACCCACTTAGTTTCATTTTTTAATTAAAATCAAAAAATGAAACTAAGTGAGCTTAACTTTCTTCAATGATCTATGCATCTCTCGTAGATCAATATCTCGGTACATAATGATGGTTAATGACAAAGCTTCCTCAAATACACCACTAGGACTGTAGGAAGTTAAAATCAATAATCAAAACACTTTTCATCAAAATTTTACTAAACAAAAAACAATCTAAAAATAAGGGCCCGAAAGAATTTAGAAACCAAGAAAAAACAAATGAAGACTAATATTACTTAGGTATTTTTTATCGTCTTCTATCAAAAATGGGTGATACAAAAATATTCTCAGTAAAGACAAACTAAATCAAATCAAATAAAAGAAAAAGACAACAAGAGAAGGAAATACTTTGTTTTTTTCCTCAAAATTTCTACTGAAATCATCTAAACGTAAGGCATTCGTTGTAGATTTGTGTTATCTTTACAAAATATGATTCGTTGTTCCCGAACAGGCATGATATAACCATAGCAGCACTCTTGAGGTTCTAATGTTGCAGTCACTTAGGGTAGGTAATCAAACCTTTTGAATTAGTGTATATTCCTGTCTTCTATTGACAAGCAAACACATATGATTTCTGATTCAGTTCTAGCGGAGGGTATTGTAATATCTTTGGATAGAAATGTATCAGAAAGCAGATTAAAATAGAGCTGTAGTATAATCTTGTTATCTCAAACTCTTGTTGCTGTTTTTTTCAGTTCAAGAGCATAAATATTAGACCAATCATTTGTTTCAAATCTTATAAAGATTTTGAAAGAAATAATGCAGTATGGAACCCAGTGAAAATACAACCAATAAATTCTTTACAATTAATAGCTGATATAATTAAATCCAATATTGTTTTTATTTCTTATGTATCAATTTCAATCCTCAACTGTTTAAATCCATGCACACCCGTGTTAGTGACCTATTTGTACTTGCAGTTTTGCCAAGTTTGTTAAGAAATACCTGTGTTAAGTTAAAGCAAACTCCACCATTTTGCCTAAAGATATCAAGTAGATTTCTTAAGGAAAATAATCTATGTAACAGGCAAGCGTAATCAAATTAAAAAAAAGTCGCTATAATGATTTCCAACATTTATTATGGGTAATTTTTCTTCATACATCGCTGAGCTTTATTCCCACTCCTCAGTTAAGAGTTGCAGAATTTGCTTTACTGTTAAATAAAGTGTGAACGGATTGAATACCAGTAATATATTCAGCTAAATTGTTTGAATCATTTTCTCAAACATCTTTTAGCCTCTCACCAGTATAACGTTAATAAGAATTGAACGGTTTGAACAAGTGTCTTGCTCAATAAATAAATGAGTCAAAAATAGGTACAAACAATTTAGAGAAGGGAGGTTATTTTTAAATGTGCCTTTCTGGCTTGCCTAGTTTTTATGCAATGTTTTTGCACCTGGCATACAACGTTGCACAGTGTGCTGCCATATGAATATCTATATGCTATCACATTTCTATCTATAACTTATTAAAAGCCTATTAAATTAATGTTTTCAGTTTTTTTAAGAATATTCTTGAAAAATATTTCAAACCTTTGTGCAGAGTAGTGCATAGAATCATTCTGTTTGGAACATTCCTCCTTCCCAACCCTCACACACGTATACACACAAAAACAAAACAAAGAAACTATTCAAATCATGTGCTAGTTTTTATATGGAATAGTTATAAAAAAAAGTTGTCCATAATATTTTTTTTGCTACTTATCAATGACGTCATGGTATTCAAGGTTTCGCGCTAAAATACACTCAATACTCAAAATGGTAAAATCAATAACTCATTCTCGTTCTACAGTTGAACCCAAAAGTGTCGATTTACTCAACGAGTGTCAATTTACTCAAAGAACGCTAACTTAAGCTAACTGCTGCTGTTTTTAAAACGAATATACGCTATTTTTGGACAAAATATTTCGATTTCAAGATAAACGAAAAAAAAGCTAGTTGCTTGGTTTCATCAGGACATCAAAGTGATGGAACGTTAAAAAACGTTACGAAACGTTAAGAAACGTTACTAAAGATAATAGAATGCCAACATAATGGATGATTAAAACTGGTCATTTCATCAAACCAACAAAACGCATCAAGTCGGAGAGAAAACTACAAAAGAAGCATCAAAGAAGAGAAAAGGAATATGAACAAATAAACATTTAAAAACATGTCGAATTCGTTGGAATTCTGAGATGTCGATGCGCAAGATGGCTAAAAATCTCGGTGTCGATGAGAAAAGCGTCCGTCACATCGTCAAGTAGGAGCTGGGACTTTGCAGTTACAAGATCGCTCGCATTCATTTCCTGAACCAAACGATGAAGGCGAAACGCCACTGAATACGTTGGCTGGTTGGCGGTGGTCACTTGTTACGGATGCTCTTCACCGATGAGAAGATCTTCACGGTCGAGCCGCTTCATAACCGTCAGAATCGCAGGTAGCTTCGCAAGAAGAGTCAGCAGAAGACCTTGGAGGCAAAAATCATCAACCGCAGTCATTTTTCAGCCTCAGTAATGTACTACTAGGAAGACACCGCTGGTCTTCATCCAGAGGAACGTCAAGATCAATGCCGCCAGCTACCAGCAGCGAGTTCTCCACGACGTACTAGACCCTGGACAACAGAGCACTTTGCCCTAGTAGGTTTCATGCTTTAGCAAGACAGGGAGCCGGGGCATTCTGCCAAGTTTACAACCACCGTCTACAAGGAGCTATTTTTCGGCATTGCGGCAAAAAGGTCTAGCCGCCTAATTCGCCGGATCTTAACATCCAGGTGGAAAAAATATGGGGAACACAAAACGCTACGGTGGAAACACTTAAAACGGCTCTCGAGCCGTGCGTAGGACGAGATAACGGTTGAAAAATGTGCGACCATCGTCGAAACTTTCCCAAAACGTGTAGAAAAATGTATTGAGGCTGATGGAGACAATTTTGAGCATTTATTATTTTTTTTGTTTATTGTTATTGTTATCGCTCTAAGAGACTTTATTTTTTCTTGAGTTGAATTATTTTGTTACTTATACATTATTTTCGTGCTGTTGAAACTTTTTAAAAAAATTATCAGAATTTTTTCGACACCTTGTATAGTGTGTTAATTTAAATAAACTCAGTTTATTTGTTTAATTTTTTTGTACAGCTTACTTGCTCCATTTTAAAATACAATTAATGTCAAATTGTGAGAGAGCTGTTGGGGATAAAAAAAAAATTGATGCTAGACATGATTTCAGCACCAAAAAATATATAACTCAACTGCAATTTTTAAAAAAGTTTTTGCAACATACTTTTTTGTTGGCCCGCGTATTTGTTTCGAATACTTTAATATTGGTTGCCTAGGAACCGGGCTTTGATACGGCTGTCCAATTGAAATGCCACAAAAAGATGTTCACAAAAAAAAAATCAACTTCGTTTCCAATTTTTACCTAGAAAAAAGGATTTGCACTAGTAAATGTTGCCTCCCGTGTACAGAAAAAAAACAGTTGTTTATTTTGTGTGACTTAATGCATATGAATATATGCACGAAATGTTAAGCATTCTCAAGCGAAAGCATTATTAATGATAATAAAAAGCATACTTAATGATAATAAAAGTAATAATATCATCAAAAAGCATAATTTTAATAATCTGCTATAAGCAATGTATTAATTGTACAAAAAAAGCAAAACAAACAAACAAAAAAACGATAATATTAGTAATGGTCTGTGTGTATGCATATAAACACACAAGTTATACATAGATACATGCATAGATACATACATATATACATTCATGCATACACGCATACATACATGCATAGATACATACATACATACATACATACATACATACATACATACATACATACATACATACATACATACATACATACATACATACATACATACATACATACATACATACATACATACATGCATGCATGCATGTATGCATGCATGTATACATACATACATATGTGTGTGTGTGTGTGTGTGTGTGTGTGTGTGTGTATGTATATATCTATATCTATATATATATATAAATATATATATATATATATATATATATATATATATATGTGTGTGTGTGTATGTATATATTGGCATTAGTTTTAAATTATGTCCAATCAAAGTGGGGATACAAACACTCAAAATTCTACTATTTTTGATAACATTGGACGTAATCTTGAGACTCAGCGAATAAGAAGGAGAACTGAAAATTTAGCACGAGGTTTAATCAATCCCAGAGATCGTCTTTATCATGCATTGTTCATCAAGATTGGAACATTTTATTCTTTACTTGTTCCAAAAAGATTTCGGTTTTTTATCGAAATTATTTTTCTTGTAAAGGTAAACATACCTAGTACCTAGTATGTCTTGTGAAGTTATAATCAAATCTATTTCAAGTATATTCTGTAAAACAAAACATAATTTTAATACCTCTATATTGTTCTAAATTAACCTTGTTCCTAATTTTATTTTTTACTGGCTTTCTTTTTAATTCATTTCTCTGAAATAATTTTTGATTTGCTAAATTTAGATTATATTTATTTAAGTTATCTTTCTTTTTTAAATGTGTGTAGGATTTATTTGTTGAGCAGAAAATATGGGAGATCATCATTTAGTTAAAACATTAAACAGTGTCAATACATCATTTGATAATATTTTACATAAACCACAATTTTCTTTTTTAAATATGTATATATTTTTTTATCTTAGGGTTTGTTTCTATTTGCGCTTCTATGTTACCTTCATTATTCTTTTGTTGGGTCTCAACTAAACTGTCTAAATACAACAAATGGTAGTTGGCCACGAGATGGTCTTCTTCGTGTTCAAATCAGTACACAATCTTATGCAGATAAGTATGTTTTACATGGATACACAGCAAAAGATGGAGTTGTTTCTCATCTTTGTCAGTTTGATAAGGTATCATACATAAAATTGAATTCTTTTTCTTTGTTTGACTTAATTTAAAAATTCAATTATACTTCTTTTTTATTCTTTTTTTTTTTTTTTTTTTAAGGCTTAAGATAACATTATTTTTAGGTTTTGAATAGCAATCTTTGTTCAATGTATGACCTCCAGAGTTACTACTTATACTACAATAAAAAACACACCCGGTTTAATCAGTGTTATCATTTTAACATCTCTGATTTTCTATATTCAATGACCCAAAAGTTGTGGAAGGATTTTGATTCTGTTGAAATAATCCCAGAATCTTCTGATTTTAAAACAGTAAAGCACAGAGAGCAAAAAGTGGGAGGAAGCATGCTTGTAAAATTTTCTGAGTTATTTAAATTTGAAAACTATTTTTCAAGTATAAGTGAGTTTTTTTTCCATTATAACTTCAAATTTATACTTTTGTGATTCTTTGGATTCTTTAAGATAAGTTAATTTTGAATGTGCTATATGTTGAAATTTTTCCTTTTATGAGTTTGTTCTTCATTTTTTTAAAATTTTCTTTTTAGCAAATGCAGATTACTTATTTGAGTATTCAAGAGAGTATGGACTTTTGCATCTTTCGCATGATGCAAGAAGAAGACTAAAAATCCCAGTGAAAACCATTTTCTTAGGTTTCCATTTTTAGAGTTAACATTTTAGCATTAGTTGTTCTTATGTAAAAAACTCATTAAAAAAATATATAAACAGCATCAATAAAGTTTTTTGCTCTGATTTTTATTTTAGACCCAAACAATGACACATGTTTTGGTAGCAATTTAAATAGATTCTTGCTGAAATATTTTTTGGGGTATGATAATATTCTAATGAACAGTATAAAAAGAATTGCTGACACTGATAATAATCTTGGTGAGTTAAGTTCATGCCAGTGCTATTTATAAAATGATATTATCTGTATTTATATTATCTATAATTTATATAATAATTTATAATAATTATCTTCAACTCTCCTTATGTTTTTGCTATCTTTAATTTATTCAGGTTACATGGTGAATGTGATGACAGGAGAAAATTATAAGTTTGTTCCTTCCAGCATTGGAAAGGGCTCTTATCTCATCTCATTTGTTCTTATGTTTTTGTTTGTAGGTGCCTTTTTTTTTTTGGTTAATTTGAATACCTACATACATACATACATGCATACATACATACATACATACATACATACATACATACATACATACATACATACATACATACATACATACATACATACATACATACATACATACAAACATGCATGCATGAATGCATGCATGGATGCATGCATCCATGCATGTATACATACATAAAAGTTAGTGATGGTATTGCCAGAGTGAAGTTTGATAAGAATTGTAGAACCACTAGTTCTCAATCACAAATGAATAGTATCAATATATTTGTATATAACATATTTATAAAATTTTAGACTATTGCCATATCAATGTTACTTCGCTATTGTCATCAGCAGGTTTTCTTCTTTATTGGTAATTTTTGATCAAATATTTAAATTTTCATTGCTAATTAATATAGAAATTATTTTAAAATACATAAGCATTGTCTTTTGAATTGTTAGTTTTTTTCATGTATTAAAATCTATATAGACATTATTTTGTCCCCTTATTTTTTAAATAAAAATTAGAATTTAAAAAAAAAAATTTTCCCCTCAATTTTAGTGAACATGCTGCAGTTGATGAATATGAATGCACTAATTATTTTTCCACTAGCGCCACTTATGGCTGTTATTTTATCGCTTGTAGGTAAGTTCTTCATTTTTGTTCTATGTTATTTCAGACACCTGTCATATATGTTTATGAAGGGATCTTGAGGTAAATAAGTCCATTAGTTTTTTGAAAATGCTTATATGTTAGCCGATGGTTAGTTCCAGGTCTTTAATTGGTAAAGTTTTTTATTCTTTTTAAAATTTCTGTACATTTATAGTTGTTTTTTTTCTGCTCATAAATATTTTTTTACTACAACCATGTAATTTTGGTATTTTAGGGCTGGAAACTATAATGGCAGAATTCTTTAATGATACTTCAATTACTTTTTACATCATACTAATGGTATGGACTGTTGACCAGTTTGATACAATCTGCTGCCACACTGTCATTTCACAAAAGTATTGGCTCAGGTAAAAATATGAATCTTTGTATTTCATTAGTTATGAAAGTATTATTTGTAATCAATTTGTAAATATTATCAGTCATTTACAAAATTTTTAGCTGGGGTTATAAACTACTGTTTAATTATTTTTAGCATTTTGATATTTTTTTCAAAAGAAGAAGTTTTGGCACTTTTTAAATTGTTTTTCTTATTGTGCTAATCTTTTCAAACTATTTTTTGTGTGTTGACACTTCATATTCTTTCCCTTATTTCAATATAACATTTATTACATTTTTTTTTGGTAAGGTTCTTTTACTTGTACCACTTCGTATTCTATGCATACTACTATCGTTTCAATGGTCAGTTTGACATGCTTGCTCTTGCTGCCTCGTGGTTCATGATACAAGTATTTTTATTGTGCTTGTGTTTATATGCTTTTGTCTTTAACTTTCTATAATCATGTGCGTGTGTGCGTGCGTGTGCGTGCGTGTGTGTGTGTGTGTGTGTGTGTGTGTGTGTGTGTGTGTGTGTGTGTGTGTGTGTGTGTGTGTGTGTGAGAGAGAGAGAGAGAGAGAGAGTGAGTGAGTGAGTGAGTGAGTGAGTGAGTGAGTGAGTGAGTGAGTGTGAGAAAGAGAGAGAGAGAGAAATTACATTTTTAATAATTTTAAAATGATTTTTAGCACTCGATGCTTTTTTTCTTCCATCATTACGAACTTCCAATGATAGAAGAATCACAGGAAAACAATGGCGAATTAGAATCGTACTTGGAGGAGGCTGTACAAATGATTGTAGATGGTATTGAGACTGTTATTGGGGATACAAATACTTCCGAATCTCAGCTACCACAGGTTATAGACAACACAGCCGAAGCGAGCAGTGTACGAGAAGTAGTGTCCGAGGCAAATAGGTCTACTCGCGTTTTTATATTTGCGGCTGAACGTCCTTTTGTTAATGTTGTTCGTGATTTTATTCGTCACTTTCATAGAAGTACGGGGCCACTTTCAGAACACGTTGTCGTTGAGACAACTTCAGATCAGGGATCCGAAACTCAACCAATAAACAATCAAACTAGCGATAATGTAAACACGCAAGAAGATCAGCCCTCTGAATCTCAAATAACAAATAATCCTGTTAACGATCATACTAATCTGTTAGATACTCGAGATTTATCTGGCCCGGTTTCTCTAGTATTGCCCGATATTATAAATGACAATGATATGCAGCGTTCCGAAGTTGATACCAAAGTTTCCGTAAGCGACTTTGAAGTGTTAAATTCTGTAACGCGTATGCCATCTAACAGGGTTCAAACTAATAATATTGTTGATGACGATAGCTTTACTCATACAGATAAACAGATGTCCGTTTTTTATAAACAGATGTCGGCTAAGACGACAGCAACAGCATCGAACTTGCTTAGTGACGAGAGTGAGCTGTCTAATGTAGACGCAACCCTAAAAAAAAACAATACTGTCATCCTCAATGACCAATGCTCACCTTCTTGTAACTATATTTCGACTATAAGCAACTCTGACATACAGTGTACCAGTAATATAAATACATCGACTTAATATCAAAGCTTTATTAAAAAATCTTTTCAGTGTTAAAATTAATAGTTACACATGTATTTATATCTTTCAAAAATGTTCTCGGCTTAGATAAAAAGTATATATGTATATACTTAAATGTATACATATGCTTTTGAGAGTGGCTGCACTAAACAAATCTATTTTTTCCGCTTGTTTTTTTTTTTTGTTTTTTTTTTGTCGTTTTTAAGAGCTTCAGGTTTTATATATCTATATTTTTTTATAGTTACTGCATTTTAAATGTTCGATGTCGACTATGTTTTAGACTCAATGTCGACTATGTTATAGATAGTTATACATAATTATAGCTAGCGACATCGTGTAGTTATATCTAAATCACACACCCTCTGGAAGCAAGGTTAAGTTTTCAAAAACTTCCCATATATGTGAGATACCACTCTGCAATGGTAAAAATGTGTAGTTTCAGGAACAAATTTAGTATCAAACTTTTGGAAAGTTATCAAAAACACGTTTTATAGTTTTGTAAATTGTAATGTAAAAAAAAAGAAATTCAGAGATTTTGTTAAGGGCCCTTGTAATTGTATATAATAGTAGGCATAGCCACTTTGGTTTACACAAAGCGATTACGAGTTAAAAACTGTAGAGGATGTAAATACTGCGTGCACTTTTGGAGAAGGTCGAGTCGAAGCTTTTTTGTACACCATAAATTTTTCGTTATAAGTTTTAACTACACGTAATCGAGCAAAAAGCTTTAAAAGTTTTTAAAATTTGTCTTCTAACATCAATAAAAGTTTGATCAACGTTTTTAAAATTCTCCACATTTAAACTGCCCACCATCATTGACCTTCCTACTTTTTATTCGATCTTTCTGCGGTCAAATTACATTTTTTAACTTTCTGCAATTAATTCATAATGCCAAACAAACTGAGTATTTCGAGCGAACAAATTCAATTATGGGCAACACATCCAAATCAAGAGTTGAATCGGATGGTACACATAGTCCGTAGAAGTAATACACAAAACTTGCTGTTGTTTAGTTTTCTTGTGTTTTTTTGCGCAGTTCAACAGATCTTTATTGTGTTTTTCAAATTGTTTTTAATTTAAAGTTTGGTTTGGATCTTATACCTCACTGCGATCATTAAGAACAGTTTCGTATGGTGATCAAAATCCTAGCAATTCACTTGTGGTTTTTCCTCATCATTAATTGTACAGCACAATCTCTCTAATATTTCTATTATTCGAATCTCTATAATTCGAAAACCTCCATAATTCGATTGGATTTTTCGGACCCTTTAGTGACTATCTCTCTGTAAATCGATTTTTTATTTTATGAAGTGTAAAAAGCTCGTTAACCGTTGAGTTCTTTTTTCAAATTTCGAATGTTTTGAGTTTTTTAAAAACGGTTAACGTGAACTATTATCTTTTGTTTCAAAAACATCATGGCATCAAAGAGACCGTATAAAGAAACCAATTTAAAGCGGAGACACGGTGCTCTACTGGAATTGGAGAAAGGAAAAACAAATAGAGGTTTCGAAAATCTTTGATATTCTACCAAACATTCTTTTAAACTGTAAAAAGAATAAAGATAAATTATTTGACGCTTTTCGTCAAGGAAATTTGGCTAAACGGGTGCAGGTTGATACGTATTATCATGTTAACAAAGCTGTACTTGAATGTTTAAAACAAATGAGCTTATATTCAAAAAAGGCGATCTATAATTACTGACTTTTTTTTTTAACAAAAAAGTTTAAAACACATAATCTCTATTGCATTTAGGCCTAAGAATTACTATTTGTTTGTTTTTTTCATTTCTATTTGTAATTTGACCAGAATATTTGAAAAAAAATCAACTTTCTATAATTCGAAAATTTCTCTAATTCGAACATTTATTTTTCCCCATAAAGTTCGAATTAGAGAGATTGTACCGTAATAACCTTTGCATCAAATCATGTGTAAATTACTTTAAATTGTTTTTGATGGAAAAACCGGACATTTAAATTTAGAAAACAACGTGGATGGTGGTTTTTTTCATTGCGGTCTTCAACTGTTAAACTGTAGTTTTCAATGAAGTTGACAATTTTGAAAATACTGCTTGGATAACAAAGCGTTTTTGTAAAATGACACATGTAAAAAATATACTTACATACAAAAGAGAAATTGCCAATGCTAACTTTTAACGCCGCATTGATTTTTCTTCTTTGTACTGTGCATTATGGGTACGAAAGTCGAATACCATGCCCAATATGATTTTCTACAGAGTTTACAAATCCTGACAGATGATGGCATAAATTCTGTATTTCCACTTGGTCATCCTTTGGGTTCTGTGTTTTAATTCTATTTCACAAATCAACTGACATATCTTTGTCTTTTTTGTAAAATCATTCAACAAGAATTAAAAGAACGTGAAAAACCTTTTGTTCCATTAGAAAGTTTTCTGAAAACTGTACAAATATTTCGTCATTGCAATTTATCTTCATATTCATAGTTTTTAAACGTATTCACTTTTTTTATACTTAGCTGCATCAAAAATGTTTTTGTCGTTTCTTAGGCATATTACGTAAATTTCCTCACTGTGGAAATTTGCTCTGTTAGACATATTTTAAGAACATTTAAAATGAAATCTGTTTTGAATTAAGACTATAGATTGTGGGCACTTCAACCGGTACACTTCACGCGAAGAATCCACATTTCTTTGAACGTATACGTTACGGCTAAAGTAACAAATCTAGTTTTTACCAATAATATTGGTTATTATTAACAGTTAACACATCGTTTGCTTCATATATTAAGAATAAAAGTGGTAAATACATTCTTTTCCCGCTACATTCTAAGGACTTCGAGTATATTTTATACATTATTAACTTATATTAAATGTACATATATCTATACTATATTAAATGTACAAATATTGACTAATGTGTTTTGGATTAGGAAAGTTATAGCCACAACTGTTGTCATGAAAATATATATCGGTTGATGTGAATAATTCTTTGAACTTATCCACTTTAATCTCGTCATTTGGTAATTATTAATAATTACAATTAATTAATGATAACAACCGATTAGTTTGGTTGAAACAAATTTAAATAAAAAAGGAATTTTAAAAACCTAAAAAAAAAACATTTCTGAAAATCATGCATAACTTTCTCGGACTTTTATGACTTGGATTTTAAAAAACTTAAACTCCTAGGAGGTATGTCAAAAACCTGGACAGTTTTTTTAACATTAATCATGCTTCTAGAGAAATATAACAACTTCGAGTGAGCTAAATGTCGCCAACAAGTTAGTGAGATTTGTCTCCCCTAAATATTCAACGATTTATTTTCAAAGAAAGTTTTATCGCAAAAGAATTGAATTTTATGTCATAGCTGTCTATATCTTTATCTTTGTGTACAAAAATCATAAATACTAATTTACAAAACCAATGTTTCTCATTTTTATAAACTTTAACATAAGTTCAGTGAAAGACAAATATTTAAAAAAAAAAATTTTTTTTAATATAATTTTACTTGGGTAAGATTAACAAACGAATAACAAACGAGTTCTAATGAAGTTCTAGCTGGTAAAAAGCAAAATGCCCTTCGTTCTAAATTTATGTTATATTGATTTATTATACTAATTTATAAAATTGTTTAGTTTTCAACAATGTAAAAGTTTAACTCTAACAACATAAAACTGGTATCGAATCTTTAATTATTAAATAGATGGCTTATCTAAGTTATAAAACATTTGAAAGAAAATTAAATACTGAGCAATATATAAATTAGTGCGCATGTGCGCAAACGCTATCTACACAAACGTGATTTCTTTGTAATATTCCTATACGTTGTATAAACTGAGACATTTAGCTTTTTCACATAGGGATGCGATTTGATCCCTATAAAGATATATTTTTAAGATCTTTATAAAACATAATTATTTCTTTTAAACAAGCGTTTTGAACAAGCGATTGCTATTTCTGAAAGGTGTTAAGGGGATTCTCAAGGGTACACACATCTCTGATTACTCTGGTATTAAAACAGCATAACACTTAAAGCAATATGCTGATTTTAGGACACTCGAAAGATAATGCTTAAGTGATCTCTCGAGATGAAATAGAGGAAAACAACCTCGTTAGTAAAAACAAATTTCTATGATTGAATTGCCATAGAACTTCGTAGAATAGTTTATTTACCGTTTCCATGTTTGAAGCGCCGCTTTGGAAATAAAAGTGAATGGTCGATTCAATACAATACCGAATAGGAATGTTTTGATTGAATACTAAGAATCGTATTTTTCATTTAGGTCCTTCTTTTTGATATCATTTATGAGTTGGCAATTCTTAAAAAAAAAATTATCGTGGTAGTGTTGTTTCGATAAATATTAATCAAACGACCTTTAATATTAACGATATTTTAAATGCAAATCGAACCTGGCGCTCAAGCATTACTTGATAATTTTAGGATGGTACGAGCAACTAAAATTATAAGCATAATTTACAAGATAATTTGGTGAGTGTGTAAGCTTGCTTTTAAATATTGCTGCCACATGATTAAAAAAACGTAAAAATCTTACCCATTCATCATTAAAAAAACGTAAAAAACTTTTCTTTAGATTTGTTTGTTTATTATTTTTTCTATTTTAATTCTTCAAGAAAAATAAAAAAAGAACCCTTTTTTAACGAAAAAAGAAACATTTTTAAAAAGATGGAGTTGGTTTTAAAGTTCTTTTAGATAAAAATAAAATACGAAAGTTCTAAACTTGGTTGGCTACCGCGATAACAAAACGATCGCGATAACAAAATTGGCGCCATAAATGAATTATAAGCACTTTCGCTTTCTTTTTTCTCCGGGAAAATTTTTGCTTTGTTCGTTTGTTTTTTTTTCATTCGTTTTTGTTTTATTTTTATTTTACGATCCTTTTGCTAATTCGCAAATTTACAAAGAGAAAATTGCAGTAACACAAAGCGATTTCTCAAAGTTTGGCCTGGCTGGTACGCCATTGTTAACACAAAAATAATAAAGACGCAAGAATAAGTGTGAATAATTTAACTTCATTCAAATCGCTTGAAAAAGATTGTCATGCGATTTGTATTCCGTGCTATTCATTTTGCGATCAGAATAGTGTACACAGTTGTCAATAAAACATTCACATCGAGGAAACTAGCGTTAATTGATAGCACTCAGCTTCATTTTGATTGATTTCTTCATTATTTATGTCCTTATGCTCTTGAAAATGGGAGACATACTATAAGAAATCACATGACCTAAATCTATTTATAGGCAAATACTTACAATTCATTTTATCAATATACCTGAAGATATAAATAGTTATATTTAGCTTTTATAGTTATATATTTAGCACACGTTTATTTATATATTTATTTTGTTTTTAAAGTTACCTACTTACAATTTTTCGTTGCAAAAAAAAATCTAAAGAGTAAAAAATGAAAGTGCTTTTTTTAAAGTCGTAAAAGGAAAAATTGAGAATATAAGCGGAAAGTTAAAAATGATTGACAAAGTGATTAATAGGAGGTGAATTAGAAGATTAAAGAGACTAAGAAGAGTAAAGAGATTACACTTTACGTTTTTACCATTATTGTTCTCAATTTGTTTACTTTTATTTATTTGTTATTTATTATAGTCCAGTTTGAAGAGCTTCCTCTGAAGATTATAAAAGAGTCCATTGCTACGAGCAAATGAATGCTAGATTCGTCCAAGGACAATTTGAACATCTCGATAACATGCATCCAGAAAATTTCCTATTGAAGAGATATTTTGATATGGCCAATCAGTCGTTGCCAAACAACCCTACAAAACTTTTTCCCGTAAACCAATATAACATGATCACCGAAGACCGCTTCAGGAACTTCGTTTTACCACCACCAGCTAATTATATCAAAGTAACGCCGCAACCGCTTGTGGCCAGAGATTTGTTCATTTCAGAAAACAATTTAAGATACAGCCACCTGGAAAGTGTTTTACCAAGAGTTTATGAAACAGAGAAACAACCGGTAAAACGATCTTTAACTAATAATGTTGGATTAGAAATACCACACGAAATAATGCTGCTCAGAAAACAAGAAATGCTTAAGCAACTGGAACTAGATAACATGTTACTTCAAGAACAATTAAATGCTCAAGCGTTAAAAATGCCAAACTCAGCAAAGTACACTTTCTTATCAGACTACAATAACGACAAATATTTTTCTCCTGCACAAAACAGTTCACACAATAACCAAAAAATGTTCTTTGAGAAAAACAAACACAGATTTATCGCCGCTTCTCAAGAGGTTCCTCCTCCAGCATTCCCAAATCTTCATAACTCTCTAATAAAAGAAGAGTTAACCAGGAGACAACATTTGCTGGAAATCGAAAGAGATATTCGTATTTTACAAAGCATCCGATTAGAGGAAGTTATGAAAACAGCTTCTATGCATAAGGGAAACCAACCAACCTTTTCCGAAATAGGGAAACTTCAACAGAACAAAACGCCCGAGAGATTGACAGAACACGAAATGAGTGCTTTAAAAAACGCAGAACAGTTCAGAAAACAAAAAAATTACGTTTCAAAAAAAAATACTAAAGAAGGCCATAGTTTTTTGAACAATCAATCCAGAGAACTTAAACAAAATACAAACATTGAACAGACAACTCAAGAAAAAAAAAAGTCAGACGAACATCCTGACACCGATTATCAGCCTAATACAAAGAAATTTAGGAGTGTCTGTTGTGTGTGTGACGAGCCTTCTCAGTTTATATGTTCCGGATGCCTAAAATCGTGGTATTGTAGTCAAACATGCCAGGTAAGAGCAGTAGCAGTAATTGTAACTCTTGTATTTAACTTTTATTAACAAATTTAAACTAATTACAATTGCAACTTTAACATGGTAACATTTTAAATGGTAAAATTAAAGTGGTAACATTTAAAATGATAACATTTCTAATTTAGGCGAAAGACTGGAAAGTCCACAATAGTCGATGCAGAAAATATCCAGAAAATACAACAAACCCAGTTTAGCGTTCAAACTCAAACAATTTTCCACTTGGATCTTTGTGTAATTGAGCTAAACATGTCTTTCATGCAGTTATATTTAGTAATTGACAACCCTATAAAACATAATGGTATTAGTGAACAAATTTAACAGTTATAGAGATTTTGGGGTACAGAAATTATTAGATTAAAATTGTGAACTAACTTCTAAACAGAAACCTTTAAACTAATTAATATAGTTTTTTTGCTATCCACTTGATGAAATTGTAAATAGATATTCTGCAGAATAGTGTTTTTGTAAAATTGCCGGCTTTTGTTATTACAAATGAAGTGTAAAAAGGAAAAACCAGAATGTCAATTTTTGACATTTGAAAATTTGGCAGTTTGATCTTACTTCTTTAAATAGAGTATTCAAGGTAGGAATGTAAAAACATGAATAAAAATTTTGACATGCATTCCTTGTTTTTATCTTATACTCTCAAATGAATTTAAGGTAATTTTTACCATTGACAAAAGCGTCCATTTTAACCAATACTTTGACCACGCTTTAAAGCGCTAAACACTTTATTCACTAAACGCTTTAACTAAAATGATAGGGTTCTTCGATAATTTGATATAATCACTAAGACAGGAACTGCACATAGGAAATTTGAACGTGTCAGTACGTGCGCGCAAATGCTTTGTAACATGAAAAGCTAAGATTGAAAAATACCCTGGTGTGACCGAACAATGTTCTATGCGATAAGAAATTCCTAATGCAACAAATGATAAGTTTTATATATTAAAAAATAAATATATACTTATATTTTATTACTTTTAACTATAACTAGACGTTTAGTTAAAATAACAAAACTATTTTCCCCAAACATTTATTTTATACTATACAAAATTTATCATTTGCTACATTAAGAATTTCTTACAGCAATAGGATTTTGTTAGCTCACACAACGGTAGATATTGTTTGGATAAGTCTTAAAACAAAACTTGGTATGGAAACTAGTTCTGAAGGTCTTTTGACAAGTTTTCAAACGATGGCCATTTATGTAAAACGCTATTTATCATTTTTTGCAGAGTTTACTGCCGAAACTTCTGCATTGCTATCGCTATATTTTCAAAAACGGGAACATGTAGTATTTACAAGAATGGTTGACATTTCTCATAAAAATCTTTGCTTTTTTTGTACAAAAAGTTTTCCTAAAACACTTATGGAAGTAAAACGTATTAAATATTGCGTCCGAAGTTTTCTTTTTTTATGTTTAAGCATCAAAAAATTTTTTAAAAGATTAAATGGAAGCAATATATTTGAAGTTTTGCATTTTCATCCTGAATTTCTTTAAACTTTGTTCTTTACTTTTTCATTAGGTTATGATAATCTTATTTTAAGCTCATGTTTTTATGAATATGGATTTTAACAAAACGTCATTTAAACTATAAATCATGAATTTAAGTAATTTTCGTATAGGATGTTAATGGTAATCTCTTAAATCGCCCTAAGAAAGTAAAATTAAACGAGATAAAACTTAAAAATTTTTAAAAGTTTGGAGTAACCATTACTTTTAGATGAAAAAAAAATCTGCGCGTTTTCAACATTGTAACCTATAGCTTGTATTTCTGTATTTAAAAGACCCAAATTGTTTCATAAAATTTATAATAACAAAATAAATCAGAAACACTATTTTGTGTCTCTTGAGCGTATTGTAGCGTAATTCTTTGTAAATAACCGATGATAAAAAAAATTGGGAAACTTCTTCTGTTATTTAAAGGACGGACAGTTTAAATGTCATCCAGAGGATTGTTTGCGTCGCAAGGCAGTATTAAAAGAGGCAGGCGAGGAAACAGCAGAAGAAGCTGGTGTATCTTCGTAATCAGAATCCTAAAGAGAAAATAACGTTTTATATGAATCGTAAATAATTCTCTAAACGTCTCACACTGTAATATTCCGAAATTAGATTTCAAGGAATATCATCCTAGCAATCCATGTGATTCTCCTTTTCAGGCTATTTCATAAAATCAAGTCCAAAGAAATCATGTAATAGACTCCCAAAGCAAATGGAGTTTATATTACATGACCTATTTTAATGGGAGCAGAAAGTTTAATTCATCAAACAGGATTAAAAAAAGCTAAAAACTAACTGATCTATATCCTCCAGATTCGTTGGTTTCCTCATCACTATCTTGCAATTGCATCAGACGATTCTTTTTTTTCCGTCTTCCCTAAATATGAATTTTTCATAAACATTTCAAAGATTTACTTTTATCTAAAATTTTTTTTACCAAACCATAGAACATATAAAGAGACTTTTTTTTTTTACCTTTCCTCTTCCTTTTGTTTCTTTGTCAGAATCGTCCTACATTTAAAAGATAAAATTAGAAGAACCAGATAATTTGGCAACTCTTATAGAAAAGAAACAAGCTGTTTTGGAAACTTTCGTATGAAAGTTAATAATTGCAAAGGATTACAAAAAGGTCATGAAAAAGTTGAAGAAAGGTGAAACCTCAGGATTTCCAATATTTTCCCCTGCATCAATTTTGTGCCTGTACTCTTTAAACAAAGCCTAAATAAACAAAAAATACATCATTTAAAATTCTAAAAGAGAATTTTAAAATGTTACTTTTAAAAGAAACAAAGCAAAAAAAAAACCGTCTTCTAAATATACCATATAAATATAGTTACTATTCAGCATACACTACATCAATAGCTATATACACTGAAATTTCAATAAGTACCTGCAACTGAAAAGAATCTTGAAAAATCTAAATAAAAAATAAAAGCATTTCTTTATATATATATATATATATATATATATATATATATATATATATATATATATATATATATATATATATATATATATATATATATATATATATATATATATATATATATACATATATATAAAACAAACAAGTCAAAATCAAGTAAAACTAGACAAAATAAATAATAAATTAAACCAGGCACCTTTAAACATTTGGTGGAGATTAAAAAACAATAATAACTGCTAGAAATTAAAGAAGACAGATGGATGGATACACATTAAGAAAATAGAATATATACAGAAAATTGAAAAAACTACCAGAGATTGTTCTATGTTATATTGCTGTGCATTTCTACACATGATCATGAAGTCAGTTTCTAAATCGTCTAGATTTCTATATCTGTGCTGAGCTATACGATCCTACAATGCAGAAAAAGAGGATCTGGATCAGTGCTTTACAGTTTTATTGCAAAAAAAACAAAAAACCTTCCCTTCTTTTTCGTACTTACCTTGATTTTACGTATGTCGATTGGTTGTTTGATAACTTGATAATAGTCAGGCAGTTCCTTTCGTGTTGGTAACATAATAAATGGATCCATCAAACAACGACCTTCACTAAGTCCAAATAAAATTAAAAAAGCACATAGAAATGAGTTTGATATATACATTATATACATACATACATACATACATACATACATACATACATACATACATACATACATACATACATACATACATACATACATGCATACATATCAAACTGCTTGCAAAAGAACATTTTAATTTTGTACAAAATAAACAACCTGTTTGTGTACTGCACAATAGTTTTGATTAACTTTTGCATCTTCTGTGTCAACTCAGGAGGGTTTGGATCAAATCTTCTCACTAATGAACAACCCAACATAATCTTTAGAAATTTTTTTCAAAGAAAGAGGTATTTTACAAATAAAAGCTTTGTCATTTTTTAAACCATTATGATTAGATTAACTTAAGGAGTTGAAAAAAACTAATAACTAAAACAACTTAAGGAGTTGAAAAAAAAAAAAAAAAATCACTTAATTATTTATGAAGCTTAAATTGACTAAAACAAAACTATTTAACACATTCTTTAAAACAAAATTCACTGAAAAAATTGACAAAAGAGCATCATCTCTTACTTGTTGTTCCAACAGGTCGTCCACGTTTGCCTTTTTTCTGAAACAGTTGATGCATTTTGTGTTAAACATAGAGAGCAAATATGAAAAATTTTACCAAGGGAAAAGAACTGAAGTTATTAGTAGTAACAAACAAAAGCAACTTTTAAACTGTTTACAGGTTAAATTCTTGTTATAACTGCTTTGAAGATTCATTTTAGATATATATAATAAAATAGTACTATATTATAAAATGTTTAAATGGCAAAAAACGTAGCTGCCATACTAATTTATGCTAAATTATGCTAATTTATTCTCAAGTGTAATTACACAACTTAATTAAATATGTAAAATTATGTAACTTGATTAAATCTGTAGCACATTAAAAAACACCTTGATTGCTTTTCCATTTGGCCCAACCTCTATATCAATTTCATCTTCCTTCTTTCTTTTTTTCCGTTTTTTAATATTACTTAAATTAACTTCTTCATCAATCTCATCTAAGGTTCCATCTTCAATAGCCTAAATAAGATTTATCTAAATGTCAATACTTTTGCTTATTGAAGTTCACTTATAAAAAATTTTGTTTTTATTAAAATTTTACTCGAAGCCATTGTCGTTCAGTCAAGCTATCGCTATAGTCCACTTCTTTTCTTTCACGTTTGGCTCCAACACCATAGTATTTCTCTTCATTTTCTTCAAACTCTAACCGTGCAATCTAAAGGAAAAAAGGAGTTTTAACATTTTTAACTACTATTTTTAATGTGTAATAAAAATCCAAAATTTATAGAAATTATTTTTGGTTTTCTCCATTTTAAGTCCTTTTTTTGTAGATATAATTTAGATGTGCTTTGTATTAAAAATTAAATTTAAAATTAAGGCTTTTTATTTTTAAATAGTTCTCTATTTATTGTTTATTATTTAGATTTAAAATTTACACTAAGATCGTTAACCATATTAGAGTTATAATTTTAAATCTTCAACAATTGTCTACTTATGAAATCAATTTTTTTGTGTAAAATCTGTTCATTTTGCAAGATATTATCAGAAAAAGAAATGATAAGAATTAATGTCTGATAAATAAAATAGAAAATTGAAAGAAGAAAGGTTTGAAGTTAAGTTACTTCATCAATATCTCTTAGCAACCATGATGGCAGTTCATCTTCCTGCATTAAGCGAGGCTTTCTTTTGTAGGTTGGATCCTAGTCATAAATAAAATAATAAATTCCGAAAAGTATTTTACAAATTTGTAAGCCCAACAGTAAAAAACAAGACAAAATGCAGTTTTTTTTTTACCTTCAATATAATGGCATCTTCTCTCTAAAACACAAATACAAATTAAAATTTAAAAATCTATTATTTGTGTAAAATGCAAAATATAACAACAGTGAATAAAGATACTTCATGAATACCTCTTTCTTTGCTTGGTTCCTCAGCCTATCAACTTCCTAAGTGAATTATTAAACAAAAATAAATGCACATATAAAATTAGCAGACAAAGAAAGAAGAATTGCAATTATAATAACTTTATTATCTACAAAATATATATATATATATATATATATATATATATATATATATATATATATATATATATATATATATATATATATATATATATATATATATATATATATATATATATATATAAAAGACATGAATAAAAAATTTGACAAAATTTATAAAACAAATTAAAGGTAAACTTATCAAAAAGAATTTTCTACAAATCAACTTTTTTTTAAATAACAAAAATTTAATAACTTATAAACTATGAAGAAAGAGAAAATTATAAATGCAAAGTTAATACTTGGTATTTTTCAAATTCTTCTTCATTCCTTGCAATCATCTGATTCACTGTTTCATCATCGGGTACCTCACTTTCTTCCTAAAAAATTTTTTAGAAGAAATTTATCTAAATAGAAGGTGAGTAGAATATAAAACAGGTATAAGATAAAACCAAAAATGATAAAAAGAAAAAAAAAAGTGTACCAAAGCTTTTTTTTTTCTGACAAAATATTAAATACCTCCTCTTCTAAAGAATCACTTTCCAGTAGCTTGCTTAACATCTGTTTTCGCTCAGCATTTGTTGAATGTTGGTTGAACATACCGGCTTGAATTACCTAATATTGTTTTTAAATTTGAATAAATAGTTGACAAAATATATTTTTTTTAAAATCTGAAATACATAGCACAAGTTAGAACAATGATAGATTACAATGAGTTGATGATAATTGATAATTGATGATGACAAAGATGATGACAATAAGAATATACAATAAATAAAAAAATAAGTCATAAGTGCTTTAATTTATAAACCTTTGAATCAACATTAAGTTTATATTTTGCAGCTGCTAAGATGTGTTCTTCCACAGAGTTAACAGTCATTAAGCGTAACACACGAACTTCATTTGTCTGCCCAATACGATGAGCCCGATCTTGTGCTTGAAGATCCTGCAAAAGAAAAAACCACAAGTAAATTTACATTATCTTTTATTTTATGGTGGAAAACAAAGAGGTTTAAGACTGCAAAGAGAAATAAATTGATATATAGCATAAACAAAGAAATATGTAGTATAAACGAAGAAAAATATAAAAAGGTGAAAAGACAAAAAAAAAAACCTGATGAGGATTCCAATCACTATCAAATATGATAACAGTATCTGCAGTTTGTAAGTTTAATCCTAAGCCACCAGCTCGAGTACTCAACAGAAACACTTGATAAGGAGAATCTTTTGCATTAAAAACTTTTAATAGCTCTGAGCGGTCATCTGCCTTAGTAGTTCCATCTAACCGTAAGTAAGAAATCTTGGCAAAAGTTAGATAATCTTCTAGAATGGTCATGCATTGAGTCATCTGACAAAATATCAATGAGCGATGGCCACATACAGAAAGTTTTCTGAGAATTCTATCAAGTAGATCAAACTTCCCAGAAACTCTATTTAATTCTTCAGAGCTAAAACAAGCCCACAACTTTATAAAAAATTCATCAAAACTGAATAACAAATTTAAATTATAACTATTATATAACTGGTATAGTTTTTATAATTAGCACAATCCTTATAGAATAACAAATAAGATGTTACATAGGAGAGCTATATTAAATTATTTAAACACATTAAAATATGTTGATGCATGTTTTAAACTTCAGTTATCTATAAGCTTTTTTCCTGAAAATCTTGCATGACACTGGTATTGCATTCAACATAATTATTATTTAAAAAACTTGCTTGTGTGTTAAATTATTTAGAAGTAGTTAGATTAACTAGAGATTCTTTTAGGGCCTTATGTTAAACAATACCTTTTAAAGTGAGTTGAGTTTTTTTAAGCAGATAAAGCTTTAATTATAAATATTCAAGTAAAGAAGATAGTAAAAATCTCACCCATTTACAACACCTCCATGAAATCCAAGATGATTGGCAAGAGCTACCTATATATAAAGTGAAAGGTAATCTTTTTCTTTTTTTAATGCACTGACCACCAAAATTATTCAAGAAAAGATTTATATTTTCATTATCAAAAGCCAAGAGATGTTTTAAGTTCTTTAAACTTTTTTGCATTTTCTTGCATCTCCTAAAAATCCTTGTGAAACTTTCTTTCGCCAAAAATAGGTTTATAAAATAACACATAGCAATATATTTGATTGTATTTTATGTAAGTTTGAAAAATAAAGATATGTTGTTAACAGAAGGTGTTAATAACAGCTCTTCACCTCTCCGCTTATAAACTAAATTTATCAAGTTCTTACTTTATAAATATAGATCAAAAGTTACCTCAATATGCTGAAACATAAAAGGGTGATTGCATATCTTTCTTAGTTGCATAATAGTGTTCATCAAAGTCTTTGTACCTCCATGACCCTGAAAAACAAGGCACCATAAATAAGCAGATGATAAAACTTATGATAAGATACTGATAATTTATGATGAAATTTATGATAAATTTATGATAATATGTTGATAAAATTTATGTAAGTTAGTATTGTTGCTCACTTTTTTGTCCTTTTCTGATCCATCTGTTAATAATATTCCCTTTTGTTGCATATGTTTATATAAAATCTTCTGCAGGGCAGACATGTCACACTTTACAATGAATTCAACCTATGAAATTCAATGGCAAACAAAAAAAATGTAAAGAAATAAGAAAATGCAAAATTATTGAATGTTTTTAATCGAGGTGTTTTACACTTTAAGAAAAATATTAATTTTAAAATAATATCTTTATTAATTTTGGAATATCTATATTACTCTTGGAACAATACTAGCAAAAAAAAAAGCAAAAAAAAAAAAAAAAAAAAAAAAAAAACATTTTCAGAAAACTAAGCAATATCAAATCATTCTTCAAAATTCAAAATATAAATTTTTAAAACTTTTACTCATTCAACAAACAACATAATTTCTGAATGACTGAAAGAAGGCACTTGATTTATTTTATTTACAGATTTATAAAAAAAACAACAACTAGAAAATAACAAACCTTCTCAGGTAATTGTGATTCCACTTCCTTTTTCAATCTCCTCAACAAAAAAGGTCGAAGAACCTGCAATCAGAAATTACTTTTACAATAGAAAACATGAATGAAAACATTTAGTATTTACATAATACTTTAAATATTTTGAGTCTTTTTTTTACTTTTGATCATTAAAAAACAAACAAACTAATGAAAAAAGTTGTCATCTAATCTTCATTATAATAATCTGGAATTTTTTTTTTTTTTTTTGAACATTTTTGTAAACAAAAATTTTTAACAAAATATTTTTAAAAAATCAAAAAAGAAGCATTAAAGATCTTACCTTGTGAAGACGACGGATAATTAATAAAGTCTCTTCCTCATTTAGCTCCACTTTTTCTCCAGTTAATTGGAAAGGAGTATTAAACCAATTATCAAAAGTGGTTGAGGAGCTAAAAATGCTTGGTAGTAAAAAATTTAACAAAGCCCAGAGTTCTGGCAGACGATTTTGTAAAGGAGTTCCAGTTAGTAAAAGACGAAATGGTGCAGCATAATAAGTATTTAAAACTTGAGTCAGTTTACAATGGTGGTTTTTCATACGGTGACCTTCATCAACAATCATATATTTCCATTTGACCTATAAGTTTTTATAAAATTAGAAATTTAGTAAAAAATTTCAGGCTAAATTTCTATATAAAACACAAATACAAAAAACAAAACAAAAAAACTGATTACTTTTGCAAGAATTGATCGATCTTTCATTACATACTCATATGTTGTGAGGACAACATTAAACTTTCCAGCTTTAATTTGATAAGAGACTTGACGACGATTTTGAGGTGAACCCTAAATGTAGTGCTTTGCTAAACAACTTTACGTTAAACTAAGTAATTAGAAATAACTTTAAAATTTTTAAAATTTAATTTAAAATTAATGTCAATTAAATTTTATAAGAATTCTTAAAAAAAAATTAATGAATCTTTAAAAAAAATAGTAATAATTTCATTTAACTTTCAGCTTTTATTTAGTAACACACTTCACAGTAGGGTGCCAATGAAAGTAACATTTTTAAAAAATGTCACCTCACACTCCCAATTTTTCCTATACCTGAAAATTTAAGGTGTAGCTTCAATATTTGATGAGAATATTATTAGAATATTTTATTTAAAAAAAGATCTTCAAAAGAAGATCTAAGTCTGAAAAGAAGCAAAATTATATAAAAATTTCACAAATAAAAATCATTTTTATATTTTAAAAAAAATAATTTAGATTTTATTCCCTTACAACTATTGTTTTTTCATTAAAAAATGAAAAAGTCTATTTTTTTAAGGTTTTTTACTATGATTTTTTATGTTTTTAATGTAAGAAACATTTAAAGTGTCTGAGTTGACATTTTTAAAAAATGTGTTTCATTGGCGCCTTAATTCACATTTACACTATAATCCAGGTACATCCAGATTATGAAGTAGCAAACCTTATAGCTGTAACATATAATGCTTGGGGCCCACTTTTCAAACTCAAGCATCCAGTTAGACATTGTACTAAAAACAAATTTTTCTTTTTTGCAAACTTAATCACTATTGCTGGAAATAACTTTTTCTGCTTTAAAAAATAATGTATAACTTAAAGAATTGATGACACTTTTGATAAACAAAAATAACAACATCAGCAAAGATGGACACAAGGAAATAACTTATTTCTAATAATAACAGAATCACTTCCTTTGTAATAAACTATATTTTGTGTTTAATATAAAAGTTATATTTCTTTTTACAACAATAAATCATTTTAGATTTAAAAAAAAGTTCATAAGTGTGCTGAATATAGATTATCATCAACTTACGAAAGTGGCAAAATAACAAGGAAAGGTCCATTCATCTTTTTCTTTTCAACCAAATAAGCAATTAACGCAATAGTTTGAATTGTTTTTCCAAGTCCCATTTCATCAGCCAAAATCCCATTAAGATTGTTATTATAAAGAGAGACCATCCATTCAAGTCCCTTCAGCTAAAAAACAAAACAACAGCAAAAATGAAATCACTAGAAAAATATTTCCTAGTGAATTTATCAGATTAACATTTGTTTTAAAAAACCTGATATTCTTTCAGAATTCCGCCAACCAGTGACTTTGGCTGTTCATGAATAATCTCTGAGGTACTGTGTGCAAGATTATAATAGTTTCGACTGTCCAGTGATGTCCTGAAATGTTTTAAACACTACCTAATTACTACTTGTGTTAATTAGCTTTGAAACCAAACTCCCAACTGGGTTAAATAAATAATTCTCAAAAAAGAATTTACCCTGCATCATCATCTTCATACTCTTTTTTCTGTGTGTTAACTGTAGTTTCACTGTTTGCATTTTCATTTTTTGTATTTTGGTTTTCTTTTTCACCTGCAGCCTCGTCTACTTGCTCATTTTCTACTTGCTCAGTTTCTTCTTCTTCAGGTTCTTTTATGACCTGAAATCTTGAAGAAAAATTTGGGTTATACTCCAAACTGTTGAATGGAACATTAAACATCATAAACAATAAAATCACGACACTTATACAATAGAAAATAAATAAATTTCTATTTAACTAGATTAATACTAAGTAATCTAAACATGATTCTATTTAAAATAGCTTTAGAGTTTTATGAGTTGGACTTAATGTTGTAATTGGTTAAATATCATATTTGTTCTTGTTTTTAAATAGCTAATATACTTAAACTTCAGAAAAATAATAAACTGTTAGAAAATGAGTTAACTCATGAAACACACAAATATCAGATAGCAGTCTTCAATTATTTAAACTTACCCTGGATTAGCAGCAAGAAATTCATTTAGTTCTACAAACATGGGAGCCTCATCACCAACAAGTTTTATTCCTTTTTCAACATTTTCAACAGGGATGCGCTGAGTCTCATCTTCCACAACCTAAATAATTACTTGTAAATGCACTCAACTTAATAAACTAGTGATGTTTATAATAAGGGTATTCAAGCTAAAAGTCAAAGTATTAAATTTCTAAACTAATAATTGAACCTCAATGTCTACTCTAGTGAATTAAAAATTTGACAAAAAGATAGAGAAAATCTAAAATTTAATTTGCATTTTTCTATTTTCTTGTTTCACATTTTTCATTTAGCTATTTAAAATTAATCAGTTCTTTTATTACTCATTTTGCAGTTGGGCATTTTGCTTTAAAAATCTATAATTTATTTGACCAGTGTTTGATAGAAACACTGAAAACTTTAAGATTGAAAATATTTTTTACTTGGTTTCTAACTTTGTTACTTGTTGTAATACCCATAATCCATATTTTATTGAGCAGTGTTTTTATTTATTTTTATGAGTTTGGTTTTTATGATTAGATTTAATTATTACATTCATATAACTGTGTTCACCTGTTTTAAACCTAATCAAATACAGGTGTTTGTAGATCAACAATAACACTATTGTCTATGGCTAACAAATATTTGCTGATAAAGTTTATCCTTTGATGGCTTTTCTTTTGTGTCTGGCGCAACAGTAAATATCTAATCTGCTTAGTCTTGAACCTCCTTAATCAGTTAAGACATGTTATTCATCAAATGGCAAGAAATAACTTAAATCCAATTGATTTTTCTTTTTGGAAACTTTTAGAGAACATGTATTATTTAATTCAATGAATTTTATTATTAAATTAATGAATTTACATTGAATTTTAACTTGCTTCTCTATATTTGTAAAAGTTGTGTTGTTCTTCAGATCTCATGCAAGACTTTGTAAAGTTGAGTAAAGAATTGCAAGGATTGTGCAACTTTTTTCAACCATTAATTTTTTTCCTTCTCAGGGGGATTTACACAAGATACTTTATTGATAACTGAGGAATAATCCTGTAATATATGGTTAATTGACAACTATTTGTATGTACTCCACAAAAGATTTTACTAAAATATTCATAAGTTTACAACTAATCATATTACTGAAATATCAGTAACATAATTAATTGTAAACTTACAAATATTTTAGTAAAATCTTTTGTGGGATATGTACAAATACTTTTGTTTGTTGGAAATTCCTTTTCATTTCATGTACTTGTATATCCTCTCCATCTTTTTTTTCTTCACCATTGAGCTTAAAAGTAAAAGAAAGTAGGGATATTTTTGGATAATAAATGACTTTAGACATCCATCTTGCAGGATGATCAGAAATTACTGTTCTTTTATTCAGTAGCTTACATAAAAATTTTTCCATCCCCAATGAATTTCAAAAAATTCAAATGGAATCCAAGTTTCTTCAATTGGTTTTGCTTCTTGCATTGTTTGCTGATCTCGCTATATGAACTGATATTTTAGAAAATATAATGTCAGTTAGAACCGGTCCACCTACTGTGAAAATCTTTCCTAAAGTAAGTAGCTGTTGCAGAAATGACTGAAATATAAAATAAAAAATATATTTTTTGATTAGTCTCTTTAACTATTGCCTAAAAATCTTTTTCTTCTTTTTTTGGAGAAATTTTTAAGGCCAGTTATGCCAAAAGTAGCAAGATTAGTAGGAGACTAAAAATAATATTACTCACCGACCCTTTTTGTTTGGGCTTTTTTTTCTCGTCTACCTCTTTCTTGTGTTTTTTAACAAGTTGCATGAGACCAGTGATATACTCATCAGTTTGAGAGAGCAAATAATGCAACCTCTGGTCTTTCTTTTCATCAATCAGCTGCCGGTAGCCATCTTCATCTTCTGCCTATAAAAAGTATAAATCTAAATAGGATTCAGCAAAAATATAAATCAGAAAAATTTAAAAGAATTTATGTCATTTACCATTAAACGTCGTAAACGCTCTCTTTCTATCCTCTCCTCTTCTTTTCGTCTCTCCCGATCAGAGTTTGTGTGATAAACCATCACAAGTTTGTTTGTCTTTTGAATGCGAGCTTGAATACCTCTATGAAATTCCTTAAATTCACGACCATGCTGTAAAACAGTGTTTATATATTCTAAATGTTTTTGACGCTTTTTTTTCTCAACTTCAAGTTTTTGTTGCTTTTCAAGTCTTTCTGTCATTCTAGAAAAATCAAATGATTGCAATTCATCTGTAAAATTCTATTTAACTCTAGTTCTTAAAGTTCACATTCAAAATATTTTTTTAGTATAAACACAAAAACAATTATAGAGTGTTGTATACATCAGAAAAATAATATATATAATAAAATTTTAAACTTTAGTCACACATTGAGTCTCAAAAACTGAACTTATGCAATAAATATTTCTGTATTATCTTTTTTTTTTCAATAAGTAAATTTAATTCTTATTAAAAAGCAAGATGTTATAGATCATTATGCAAAAAGTAATTATTTTCACAGATTGCAATCCTCTCATGGTGTCAATCTCAGGGTGCTAGCCAGAAAACCACATATAAGACAGTCTTTCTGATTTCGAATTCCTTAATGCTAGAAAAAAATTATGCTAATAATTGTTTTAAAACAAACTTTGTTTTATAATATTATGTCTGTTTTTTTTGTTGTTGTTATTTTTCTTGGCTATGTAATTTGAAGTTAACAAAGATGCTAGGAAACCTTTTAAACAGTGTAAGAATTCTACCAAAAACATGCTATGATTTGCAACTGCTAGCTTACCTTTGTTTACTATTGTTACATTTACTGCTTATTTTTAATTATTATTATTATTATTATTATTATTATTATTATTATTATTATTATTATTATTATTATTATTATTATTATTATTATTATTATTATTATTATTATTATTATTATTATTATTATTATTATTATTATTATTATTACTATTATCATTATTATTATTATTATTTTGTAGATTTTGTTTGTTTTCAAATATATAAATGTAAACAAATCCCTAAATAAAAAAACCCTAAATAAAAATAAGATGCTTCCTTTCTTCATAGATTAACTTTAATGTAAAAATTATTTTTATAACAAAGTGAAATAGAAAAAACATTACATTACTAAACAGTGTAAGATAGAAAAAAAATTATATCATTAAACAATTTGGAATAAAAAAAACATAATTTTACCTCGCCTCTCTCAAATTTTGACGTTTGCTACGCTTGTAAGCTTTAGCATTTAGTGCAGTTTCCAAAGTAGTATCCTTTCGCATGGACATCACTATATCAGATCTGAGCTAAAAGAATTACTATAACCTATGTTATTTGTACCAATAAACTTACAAAAGAGTTATATACTAAATATATAAACTTACATATAAAGAGTTATATGTATATGAGATATATTTTGTAAAAATGAATTTTCTAGTAATTAATGATTTGAAAATACTGATTGTAATTATTAAAGTATAATCTTTCTTATTTCCCTCATCATTTTTCCTGCTTTTTCACATTCTTTTTTATGACTTTTATTTGACTTCTTTCTTCTTTCTCTGAAAACAACTCTTTTTTTTTTGAAAGAAATAAATTAAAGACAGGTAGACATTTTTTTCACACCAGCTATTATGTTTAGGGTTCATGATTTTAAGTCTCCCTCTTGCATTTCTTCTAATAATTATTTATATTAAATTGAAAACTTAACCTGTAAATTAATTTTACAAACTAACATTAATTTATAAATTTAGCTAAATCATTTTAAAAAGTTTGCTTTTTCTAAATGTGTCATTTCCATGAAAAAAAGAAAAAATATATATATATATATATATGCTACATGCATAAATACTACATATGTACATACTACATATGTACATACTGCATATATAGATATTACATATATACATTTAAAACATACAAGAGGTTGACCTTTACTCTTTTAAAAGATTACCTGCTTTTGCAAATAAAGTAATCGCAATGCTTTTAATTCAATTAGGGCTTTGGTTCTAATGTGCTCACTGATAGTTGATGGTAAACTTTGTAGCACTTGAATGCGATGCGCCATTCGAGAAAGAATTCTAAAGCAATAAAAATGTATGGAAAAAAAAGCATCAATTCATAAATTTAAAAGTTTATGTTCTTTTATAAGTTATAAAAATAAAAAACATGATTAATTTTTCTAATAAAACTTAAAAATCTGATTAAAAATTTAAAAAAAAAAAAAAAAAGCAAGATTTTCAGCATTTACCTGCGTTCCCGCTCCTCTAGGATTTCAACAGGATTGATCCCCATCGGCTTTGCAATTGGTGCTAATCGAGATTTCGGTGGACTATTTAAACTTGGCAGTTTTTTGGGATGAGAAGGAGTTGTTTCTATTGCACTGACCTCTAAAGGCTCTTTTTTTAAAGAGACAGTAGGAGACTCTGCTTTAATATTTATTTGTGTATTATTTTCATTATCAGCAACTGGTTCATTGTTTCCTGTGTTAACTAAATTTTATATTTGCTTGCATTAAGTACACTTCAAAGAATTGTGTTAAGCAGACTTTAAATAAACTTCAACTTTTTTACAATTCTATAACTTTAAAAATTATAAAACAAAAGAATAAACCTAAGTTCGAAGTGTTTTGCAAGTAAGGCAATTCTGGAGATTGTAACAATGGTGGTTTTCTCCCCATAGCTGCCATTGCAAGGTTTTCTGGAACAGGTTGATTTCTTGAGAACAATTTATATGCCATTATTTGTGCCCGAAATTGCTACAAAACAAATAGGTGGGTGAAACTAATAGAGTTTTTTGAAATAAAAGATAACATTTTAAAATCTGGCATGCGTTCATTTTCTACTTTTAGATCAAATAAAAATCCAGAAAATTTCTCTGGCACCACTCCAGATTTTAATGAAACCTGAATCAGTTGATTTATGAAAGTTATGAAAGTTATGAAAAAGCAATGTTTTGCTGCAATTCATTACTAAGATGTAATCTTTAAAAGTTGTTGAAAATCAGTTCTGGCTGCACTTTGACAATTTGTAACCATAGAAGTATTTAAGGTATAAGTTTGAACTTGTTGTGATCTCATATTTTTCTTTCTAACTTTGGTGCCTCTGAGCTTTCCTATTACTTATCTGTATAGCAATACTGATATCCTTGGTATTAAGATATTAGCATCGTACATCTTCAGCTATTTGGGGTTTCCCAAAAAAAGATAATGTATAAATAAATGATTTAAGTAGAACATTTTGTATTGAGAATGTCATTACACAGGATTAAAAAAAATGGAAACTGAAATAAAAATTGAGTTAAGGTTTAACTTTTTACAACTGATATGGCTGAATAGTTTTTATTCCACTTTAAAAACGTTTTCTGATTTTTGCAAACAAAGCTGAGTTAATTTCTAGATCTGGTTGTAATGCCATCAATTTCTTAACATTATAGATAAATATATTGGCTGACTTCAAGCACCAAAAAAGAAAAAAATTGCAGTAAAATGTGGAAAAAATGCATAATACGTAAATTTACTTTTATGCAATGTTTCACAGCTGCAGTAAAGAATTTTTATTTTTGCTTTTTTATAGCAGAAAGCATAAAGAAGTTTAAGTTAACCCAAACATAACAGCAAAATAGTGCAAATATGTTTCAAGGGTTTCCAATTTACACATTCTTACACACTTTTACTGCAGTGCAGTAAATGTGTGTAAGTGTGTGCTGGTGCTTAGCTGAACTTTCTTTTCCTTAAACAATAACTGGTGAAATACTGAAAATCTTATGTGTCAAGAAGACCAATCAAAGCTTTTAACTCTTCAACTGACATTATTTCTTTGTAGCAATTTTATTTATCTTTTTTTTTTCTCCTTGCTCACCTGATGGCGTGATGAATAAATTCTCAATCTTTTTGTTTAGTATAGTGATAAGATAGTGGTATTTTTACAATTAACTCATTTGTGAAAAATCAACTGAAACACTTTTTTACACCATCAAAATGAACTTGCCTAAGTTGGAGCCCTGTAAACCCAAATTGTCATTTTATCTTTTTTCGATTCTTGGAAAAGTCTTTTATTTATTAAAGTTAGTGATTCACTGGATATGGCTTTTTCAATATATCCAGCCAAACAATAAATATAAGATCCAGCCAAATTATAAACAAATCACTAATGTTAAAGGAAAACTAAAATAGTTTATCTCCAAGTAGTCTAAATGAGGTTGGATTGTAGTCAATTTAAAAAATTTGTGCATCACGATAAAGATAAGCAAGTAAAATAGAAGACTTTATGTTAGTATTATAGCATTGTTTGAAATAAGTTTTTTCTGCTTTTTCAGCTATGAAAAGGTAATTTGGCAGACTATACTGCAATTATTTAGATATTAAAATCCATAACAAAAAAATAAAGATGTAATCTCATGATCTTAAAAATCTAAGGAATACACAAGAGCAAAACACTGCATTACAATCAGTTGAAGAATAATCATAAGTAACATAACAGCAGAGGCTAGAGATCAGCAAAAAATTTCTTGTTTAAAAAGTAAACAGCTACAATAGAAAATAGCAAATGGATAAACCTTTAAAAGTAAAAAAACATATATACCTGCAGCATCTCAGGAGTAAATGCATTATTATTGCGTGGCAGAGTATTCCCACCAGGTGCATTAAAACTGGTTTGCATATTTTGTAACAAACTTGGGTCATTAGTCTGTTGTGTTATCTGACTTACTGGCTGATTTACTTGATTGTTTTGTTGAAAGTTTTCATCAGCACTACTATTACCAGTGTGGACTCCACCACGTTGGTGCTGCTGCTGTTGTTGTTGCTGCTGCTGCTGTTGTTGTTGTTGTTGCAGCTGTTGTTGTTGTTGTTGTTGTTGCTGCTGCTGTTGTTGCTGCTGCTGTTGTTGCTGTTGTTGCTGTTGATGGTTCATTAAAGCAAATAAATTAGGAGGTTGCAACCCAATGGGCTGCATTCCAGGTTGACTGTTTGTAGTTGCTAAACATTTTTATAAACCCGTTATCAATATTATTAATAAACAACAGATTATATTTTTAAAGTATGACATTTCTTTAAAAACTTAAACCACAATTTCCTAACATTTCTCTAATTTAATGCAAAAATGCCAACTTTTTTCAGGCTTATCAATGCCTAACCACTAGTACCCACTAGTAAAACCACTAGTATCCACTAGTAAGCTTTTTTTGTTACTTTTTCATAAAATTGCTTTAAACAAAATTTTATTCATTGAAGTCAAAGGAGATTTTTTTGGGTAGTTTTGGATGAGAAACCTATTTTTGAGTCTTTTGTTTTACTATAAGGTATTTACTGAAAAAGATATTTTTAAAGATGAAACTTTTGTTGACAAAAAATATAAATTGTAAAGTAAAATAATGAGAAAAGAAAAAATAAATTTAGAAGTGGAAACAGATTTCTTGATAATCTTCTAAAATTATCTTAGCAAATATAGTTTAAATTTTTCACTGACTGTAATATTTTATAAAAAATTCAGTGACTTTTTTCAGATATTCCCTGATAGTTGTTAAAGGTTTTCCAGATTTTCCATACCCTGGAAAAATTCAAACCCTTTTCCTGAAAAATTTGACAAAATTTTTTTTTAAATATATATATATAAATGTATCAGTTGTAAAATAATATATACTTTTAATATTGTTCTTAACAGTATAAAATATTTTCATACATTATTATACTGTTATGTTCTACATTACAAAAATTTCTTGGGCCCCACCTTAAATATGGTGCAAAAAATTATAGTAAATTCAATCAGGAATAATTGAAATAAAAAAAAACAGTGTTCTGCAGATTAATTGATGCCTAAAATGTAAACACTGATACTACATATACTCTCACCTCCAGTATTCATTCCAATAGGCAGTCCGTTCATTTGAGCAAGGTTGAGCATCTGTTTATAGCGAGGATCATTTTCCATACCACGTTCTTGCATGCTTTCAAGAGCCTAAAACAAAAAGTTCTTTTATGCCCATTTTTGTGTGTGACTTTTAAAACTTGAAATCTATCATTTGAGAAATATAAATGTTTCTCAGCTATAATTTTTTTTTGGTAAAAAATGACTTTTTCCACGAATAAATAAATCTAGAAACTGAAGTATATATATCGTAGAGTGAAAAACTCCATTATTTGTATAGAAATATATACCTTATATGGTTCTAAATAAATAAAAAAAAAGTGTTACTTTTAAATTACTAAAAACATCATTGAAAACAACTTTTGAAAATTTAATTTCAAAATAATTTTGAAAGCACAAAAAGAAACAGCATTTTAAAATTTGACAGTCTTAAAATCAGAGTTCTATGCTATTGATTTTATTTTATAAATACTGTTGATATCAACTTTGTACTTATTACTTGCCATTATTTCATATACATTATATATATATATATATATATATATATATATATATATATATATATATATATATATATATATATATATATATATATATCATATGATAGTTACAACTTTTGTTGAAAAATAACTGTAATGTAATCTACAAAATTTGGTACCACCAAACACTTTTACTTTTAAAAATACTTAAGTAACTTTTTATTGGCTAGTTCTGCTGAAATTATTACATATTTTATGCATAATATGGATATAAATGTTATATTTATTACTTTGGATTAATTCATATACATCATTAAAATAATTAGATTAGATAGTTGAAATTAAGTGCAATCAAAGCTTTTCTTTTACAATTACTTAGGTGATTGTTTCTTTGTTAGTTTTAAAAATATTATTATGTATTTTGTTTGTAGTGATGATTAGATTTAATTTGATTTGCAAAATGATAACAACCTAAGGTTATTTTTGCAATCTCAAAAACTGCTTAATATGCAATAGAAAATGAAAGCCTTAATTGGTTTTGATCTTGTAAGTCATAATCTTTAGACTTGCCATTGAGTTGAATTCACATTAATAAGTTTAACTCTAAAGCAAGTAAAGCCAATTCACTAGAAAACAAACTAAATATCATTCTAAAAAAGTACTTTATTGGTGAAAAGCAAATTAAAAAAGGACTCTATGTGTAGCCTTTGCTTTAAAAAAAAAAGCTATTAGCTCAAACAATTGCTTAAAAGTTGAAAATTTAAAAGAAACATCATCAGTTCATGTCATTAATCATCAGTTCATAACATTAATCATCAGTCTACATCATCAATTATCAGTTCCATACACTTTAATAAGTAAAAAAAAATATTCAGGTACACGAACAAAAAATATCTGTTACTTTAAGGAAAAGGGAAGCATCTCATGTTAAGATCAGCAGCCTGAGCTAGCTTGAAAGATTAAAAAACATACTATTTAATCTTTAAATACTAAATTAAACACTGAACTGAACTTTATCAATATCTAAAATTTCTAGTTTTTATAAAATAGAATAAATTATAAGATGATTACTTTACTTTAATAACTGAATTTTTCACATTAAAAATTCACAAAAGTGTTTTTTTCCCCATTCCATGATTTGGCTCTTGATTTTTTTACTGATTACTTAGTTTAGTTCTCTGCAGTTAAGAACCCATCACTTGTCATTTTATTAACATTCATGTAACCATTAAAAAGAGTATGATATGCAAACATATTTAAATTAAAAATTTAACGTTAAGAAGGCAATACACACATTAAACACTTTTAACCTTATCTACACAATTGCAAATGTTAGGAGTTCTGAAAACACACAAACTTTTCTGGGAATCACTGATATACACAAACACACACACACACACACACACACACACACACACACACACACACACACACACACACACACACACACACACACACACAAATGGATATAAATACACAGCAATATAATTTAATGAACAGGAATACATACACAATTGTGCTTACCCTTTGCAAACTTGCAATATTTTCAGGAGTAAAATTCATCATTATTGGTACTATCTTTTAATTATTGCCATTAAAGCATTATGAGACATATCTCTATTGGTAATATAAAAAAAAAAAAAAAAAAAACATTAGTACTTAAAAGAAAAAATTATAATATTCTATGCAAGTGTATGTAATAGTATACATATTATATTAACAAAAATAAATGCGTGACATTTAAAACATTTTAGAATATTTCTGTTTGTAAGGCTTTTATAATTTATGAGAAATTTTTGAACATCTTTAGGAAAGTCTGCATGCTCTCAAATTTGCTGAGAATTTTTTTTTTTTTCAACATCTAAAAAGGACAAGAAGTTTAGCATTCTGACTTTAATACTGCTACCAGTCATGCCAAATGTTAAAGCTAATAAGACAACTTCAGCAAAAAGTATTTTGTGTAGATTTAATTTTTAGTATGGTCTTATACTTTAAGATTTACACAAAATATCGGCATGCTTAGTAATTTAGCAAGCAATTTAGTAGTTACCATAAACATCAGAGGTATTCAATAAAATAACACTCTGAGACAAGTAATTGAAGTGAGTATCCTTATACAACAGAAATCCTGTTTTGAAACAGATGTTTGTCATAATAGTACAATCCGATATCTTTGTACGGTACCGATCTTTGTAACTGTGCATTTAGCTGCTGATATATTTGCGCCATTAACTTCTTTTGTGAAAATATTTACGAATTTTTTTGCGCTTAAAAAAGAACCATAATGGGTTTGATATCGACTTTTCGGTAATTTGGATTGTGAATAAGAGGCTGTTTATATGAACAAAGGCTAACCCGTATGCCGAGATCTCGCCAAATATCAGTGAGATCTCACTTGCCGGGCTAGCTCTCTTAATCATATAAGCGCAAAATAAAGTTAAGTTGAAATAAGGACGACGTCCAGATCTCGATAAATAGGCTAGCCCTGCAAACGAGCTAGCCCGCCTTTCATATAAACAGCCCCTTACTTAGAGTTTATCGTCAATATAAAGTTTCAGTTATTAAGAACAGTAAATTATTCAATGCGTTCCCTTTGTAATTTCTTCTTTAATTAATATTTTTTTAAATTTTTAAATTTTTTTTTTAATTACTTGATGAGAAAGTAAATCTAATCAACACGATGAGATCATCAGGAATGCAATCTCTGATCAATTTAATGAAAGGCTTACTTCGGTATTCTCCAAGTTAAGGCAATAAATAGAGCTCTACTTGCTTAACAAAGTTTTCAATGCTAATTCTGTTTGAAGTAAATATTTAATATATTGTAAAGTGGCTTAGATAAACTCTAAGTTATTTTCACTCAAGACCAGGCCCAAGATATAATGGGTGGAACGGGTGGATTGAAGTTTTTTTTGCCACGAATTATTTATAATTGAATCATGCATCAATGATAAAGGAGTATTATCTAAAAACTTCAAATCAAAATTACCTTAATTTTCAAGATTTTAAGAAAAAACATAAAAACTTTTTTTTGTAAAAAAATTCCACATCCTTCAAACCGGCTAGCCTTTGTTCAGATGCTGTAGTTTTCTCGTAACACATCGATCAGATAACAACAATCTTTCTCTTCAAACAAATTTTCTCTTTCTTTTATACCGGACAATATTCCTCAAAAACGTCATAAAAACCAACACATATTTACAACACGTTGCAACAATTCTCGCAGCGGAACTACAGATGCTATTGTGGTAAATCATTTCATGCAAGAAGGTCACGCAAAAACTACTCTTTACAATAATATCAAGAAATGTAGAGAAAGTCGAAAACTGGTCAGATAATATGATTGTTATGGAAGATTAAAAGTACTCCACGTTATATTGTGACCAAGTAATGATATATTTTACACAGATACGTGTCCAGATGAAGTGAGATACAAAGATATAGAGATATATCTGAAGCACATGCTTGTATGGATAGCGACATCTGAAAGGGGATTTTTGAGGTATTTGTGTGATCAGCCTATTTTCCTGTGATGTAGATCTTGAAGAATATTTGGTAAAAAGACTTAAGCCTTTTGCTAATTAGTATCACAGCAATGAAAAATATCTCATTTGGGCAGATTTGGCGACCGTACATTATACTACGAAGGTTTTATGCTGATTAGATGATAATGTCAATTATGTACCCTGTGATATAAACCCACAAAATCTTCCTTTTGGCTCATAATATATTTTTTTAAATGGTTTAGTGAGTCAGGATTTTTAGAGATATGAGACTGTAGGTTTAGAATCACTGATCGATAACTTAAAATTGCCATCATTGAAGAAATAAAAAGGGGAAATTTGAAAAAAAAGTTAAATCAAAATTAAAAATAGTTCATATCTTATTTCTTTCCTGTTGACCTCCTGATTGCAATAAGATTGTTATTAGAGAAACTAACTCTACTTAACCATCTACAATTCCATTGTACCAATAGTTTCCAAAGGTTTGGCCTTATACTTCAAACATGATCTACTAAAATTTAGCCTATAAACCTTCTAACCTTAGAATTATAAGATTAGGCAACATGAGTTTATTAATGTAAGTTCCTTTATCCTAAAAATTGAAGTAATCCTCGTGTTCTGATCTTGAAAGGTTTAAATAACATTTTATAAAGAGTGAACGAGATTATGTAACATTTTGTAAAGAGTGAACGAGACAATATAACTTATTTAAACTTACTAGACTATATTTAAATATATTACGAAATAATTATGTATGCAATTTATAATAATATAATTTCCACTTAAGAATATTTATATAAATTCTTTTTTTATTCATTTCCTTTCTTTGATAACGTCATACAATCAATTTTTAATAACAAAAATCTATTTCACTATCAAAGTGAAAATATGATTACATACTTAAATTATTTACATTTTAATAAATAGTTCCATGGCCATCTTGTCAAGAACAAAATGATAATAGTTAAATGAGAAAGTCACTAATCCATAAGAAACAAAATATATTAATTGAAACAGTCGTAGTTAAGTTAAAAACTTTGCAAAGAAGTTCAAATGAATTTGAAATGCATATTTCGTAGTGTAACTTTTTTTAAAACCAAAGAAGTGAAAAATGTAATGCCAAGTAAGTCCACTGATTTCAAAAAAGTTGTTCATTACATTGAATTTTCTTGCTACATTTTATTTTTCTTTTAATGTTATTACCTATCATGTTATAATATATTGTGACCTTTCATGCAAATACAAAATCTTGTTAGATAATAATCAAAGTTGTTGTTATGAAACAGTTTCAATTAAAGATTAAGTTCAGTTTCTAGATGGTCAATTTTTGCAGATTTAATTTCATTTTATCATTTTGCAAAAAAAAAAAAATCATCAAATTCAATAAAATAAATAATTTTGTAACTATGGAAAGGATTACAAAATAGACATCGTCCTGTAACCCGAAAAAAAAAAAAAAAAGGAAGGGGGGGGGCGCTGCTTATTATTTATCTTAACAAAACTATTCATTTAACAAAAGCACTATTGATAATATCACAACTATAAATTTTGGAAACATTTGTTGTAAATAATAATTCTTTCTTCGTTAATTTTTTTGCTTTTTTTGTGTTTTTATTTGTGTTTTTGTTTGAATTTCGAGTAGAGCATTTTGCCCATGCAATATTAGGACTAGAGGGTTAGAGTTAAAATTGGAAAAAAAAAAAAAAAAGAAAAAGCTTTTGTTGATTGAAAGTGAACTGTGTTCGAAATTGCACAAGTTGTTTAAACTGTAAACTGTGTTTGGAATTGCATAAATTGAACTGTCAATCGAGTTGGGAATTGCACCAAAGTCTTTAAACTGAATGATAAAGATGACGTGATTGTTATCGTTACACTAGTTATTATCAATGGAATCATCAGAAAAGTTGTAGCGTTTCATCATAACCATAAAAACCGTCAAAACTAAAATGACCATCATAATTAAACTAATCATCATAATTAGCATTATGATATAATTCTTCTATATAATATTAGATTTGATATACGTAATGTTTACACTAATACTGTTCTTTTTTTATATTCAAAAATAGTTTCCTATTTTTACAGTACTGTTATTATGTTCCAACTATATCTCCCTTTCTCTCTCATATAAATACTCTCTTGTTTTCCCTCTCTCTCTTTCTTTATGTTGCTACATGCGACATGATGTACAAATAGATAAATAAATTTTGTGTTATTGTTTTTTATCGTATCGAATTATATTGAAGTTTTATGATTTCAATATGATTAATTAATATTGATTATCAAACTAATATTTATTTAAAATAAAAATTCTGAATTTCATCTTTATTACATGTTCTTATCTTATTTTAGAGGTAACATCGTATTAAACATGACAATACTTTATGAAAACTGTCAAATTATCATGCGCAACGAGACGGCCATTTTAACTCCCACTGCAATCTCACTCGTTACCGGGATTTACTCAATTGTGCTATCAGTTGTAGCTTCCGTTGAAAACGGTTTGGTGACTCTCGCATATTTAAAAGATCCAACAGGAAAGTTGCAGACTCCATTAAACTACTTCCTCATAAGCTTATGTTTTAGTGATTTGATGATTAGCTGTATTCCGTTACCGTTGTTTGCTTACGACAGAATTTTGCAAACTCAGCTACCTGTATTACACAGTGCACTGGATGTGTCATTTTTTTTAACTTTGACGGCATCTATGTTGAACATGTTAGTGCTTGTAATTGACAGATTTGCAGCTATCCAATGGCCCTTTCTTTATAGGGCAAACATAAATATGCTTCGATCACGTTGTGTGACAATAATTGTGTGGTCGGTTGCAATACTTATAGGGGTGGGTTGTTTGTTTAGTAATCTGGCGAAGTATTATTTTGTGATGTCAAATGTACACAGTTTTATTATTTTAATTTCTCTGTGCGTTTCATTCGTTGCTGTTTCAAGAAAACTGCAAAAACAAGAAGGAACGTTTATTTTACCAGAAAAAACAGGAAATGTTCTCTCGGCTTTGAAAAACTCCTTAATTTCTCCAAAAGTTCATTTTCAAACTGGACTTCAAGATTGCAGCCGCCACAGTTTACAATTACCAAGTAGACAAGACAGCAGACGTCCTAGGACAGATTCCGTAGCTGTGGCTTTTTTTGAGAGGCAAGACCGAGTCCGTCGCTCTTATACCCTACAGCTAATTGTTTTTACTGCTTTATTATTGCCATCATGCGCAGTTAGCTATTTTCTTCTACTTTCCAATTCATACAATTGTACACTAAAAGTAACTCTGCACGATGTCTATTTGCTTCTTGTCATGACAACGTGTGCAGTAAACCCTTACTTACTAGCATTAAGACTTGATTGTTTTCAAAAATCAATCCGAATAATTTTTTGCAAACAAGATACGGACAGACAGGATGCCTCACCGGGAAGTAAGAGGACCTCAGAGCTTTTTTTTATTTCTTTTTCGCAGTTATCGAGAAGATCTAGCGATAAAAGCAACCAAGAATAATCAAGTATGGTAATCACTGCATGTCGCCTAAGAATATGAGAATTAATTGATGATGTTATAAACAATTCATAACTTAACTAGAAGCTTGATCGACTTAAGACTGGTGTTTCCTATAAGATGTGACTTTCAAGTTGCAAATTAGCACTTTCCATGTTTCTTAAAAAAGAATTTCTTTAATAAATGAATAATATTACTTTATACTGCAAGGCAAATGTGATGTCAAAAACTATATCGTTGCTACTGTATTAGTTGGAATGGGACGAAATACAAAGCAAGGTAACTAAACAAAAATAGATACGCTCAAAGCTTTATGGTAAATTTCGCGGAAAAAATTTTGTACATGAAAAGCAGGCCTTACAATTTAAAAGATCTACTTTTGCTTTTCTTTCATTTTGTCTAAAATGAATTTTCGCTTAAATACAAAAGGCATATTTTACGTTTATTACGCATTTTTTTCGTTTCGCAACGCATATTTTACATGAGCATTTTGAAATCGTTTTTATTAGATTTCAATTGCAATTGACTATACGGCTCAGGCTAATTTACAAAGTTTAAATTTGTGGGGCAGGGCCAGGTAGTTATACATATACGTAAATATGTGTATATAATGTATTAAAATTTATAAGTGTATTATGTGTAATGTAAATAAAAATATGAATTTTATTTTAAGTGTAGAATATTTTTTCTTAAATTATCTGAAAACGTTATTAATAATAAATCACATCTCGCTGCGCTTTTGCCTGAAATCTCCATGGTTTAATGAGGGAAATAACTATTTTACAATGACCTTTATTTTAAATTAGTTATCTTTCAATTACGAAAAAGAGTGATATGCTAAGGGTTAGTCTGAGACCTTGTATTGTTGTTGATGCTATTGTTACCGCTGTCGAAAGTGTTCAAACTTTGTTGTAATCATATTCAGTTATCATAGTCCTGCTGCTGCCGCTGCTGTGGAAACAATTGCTACATAAAAAATCAACGCATCGCACACTCGTTAAAATTTTCGTTAAAACAATACTTTTTGTTTCCAAATAGAAAACAGATTCTTCTGTGAAGTTTTTCGATTAAATTCAGGCTAAGTGTAACCACTCAACATTTTTTTTTTTTCGAAAGAAAAAATGATGCTTCTCTGGATAGCGGAGTTTTTTTTAATCGGATCTTCTTCTGCATTTTTGCCTGGTAAGTTTGTCTTAATATTGTCAATAACTCTCTTTTAGTAAATTACGAATAATATGTAGTATATCATTGTTTTACGTTTATCAGGCATTTTTATATTGTTAAAAAAAAGGATTTATTTAAGCGTGATAACTCATTATATGTAGATGTTTGGCGCAACAAAAGAGAAAAAAAAACAAACAAAAAAAACAACAACAACAAACAAAACAAAAAAAAGGCGATGGTGCGGAACTTCAAAAATTGATTTTATAAAATGATTAAAAAAAATTAGGCTATTAATTCATTGTTAAAAGTTGAATAACAAATTTTTTACATATAAATTGTTCTTTTTGTTTAAGTTTCAAAATTTTATTCAATTTTTCTTTGATGTTGTGCTCTAAATTAACTTAATAAATGTAACTTTAGAGAACAATTATTAATGGAAAAAATAATTATTAATAAAAATGATTAATAATAATTCCTGAAGAACTTCTTGTTTTTCGTTAGAATTTAAAAAAACAAAACAAACAAACTGAATTCAATGTACTTAATTAACGTTTTTATAAAAAGCTCACGATAAATAAAATTTCAACTTTCAGTTTGAGCTTGAGTTACTATTTTCAACTATTTCCTATTTTCCAGTTCAAGTTGATTTCGAATAAAAAATGGAACACGCCTTTATTTGTTCGTCGTATCCATAATCGTTGTCCTTGTTTATAAATTCTAATCGAAATCAAAATTAAAATTGTCGATTTAATGCAATAGAATCGATTTGCTTGTCGAGGGTCTGACTCTGAGTCATAGCAATTAATGAAAAATATTTTATTATTTCTGAATAAATTATAAACTCTCTAAAACTCTAAATGATAATTAAAATGCTATATTTTTTATAATATAAAATAATTAAATACAATATTTTTTAAAATTAAAATACGACATTTTTTATATAAAAATAAAATACTATATAATTTATATGTAACTAAAATACTATATTTTTATATAATATAAAATTTTACATATATTATAATGTTGGAGAGTGAAAGAATAAAAAAAAAGGACCTAAAGAAAAATAAAGACCAATAGTGTATTTGTTTTGTTTTACTATTTAATAACGTACTTCTTATTGGAGATAAATTGTCATGACGTAATTTTTTACGCACAATAACGTCCCTTTTATTTTCAGTAAAAAACGATTTTTTTAAACAAAATTTATTTCCCCAAAAGAGAATTGTGGGTAGTCGTTTTCTATCGGCACTATGACGATTGGCATATTACGTCATTTTATTTTAGGGGCAAATTGACGTAAAAATGTTTACTTATTTTAGCAAAAACTCTGTTTATTCTATGTTAATGAAAATTAATTACTAGTTCAATTTTTTATTATAAATTTTTAAATAATTAGTTCATAAACTAATATTTTATAAAACTTTTAAATTAAAAAACCCATCTCTAGGATGATTTCTTTTGCGCAGTTGAAGTACTTTAACACATCGTTTGCCCATTAATGCCAGTTTTAATTCCCCATTGAAACAGTTATGTTTTCTAAAGTTCCTGACATTTAATGACAAAGCATGCCAAGTTTTGGTCAAATAGATCTGAAAAAAAATGCTTAGTATTCATCAACTCTCCAAACTCGGACCAGCTATTGCTAACTTATTTGCAACAATTTAGCTTTTAAAAAAAATGCATTCTAATGTATGCTAATGTATGCTAATGTAAATGATTCCGTAAGGTACTCGAATGAGGTTTACTTGGCGAACTCACTGATTTATCTCAGAAGATTCCTTGGTGTGACCTAATAAAGTCCTATGTCTTAAAAAAAGTCCTAATTTAAGAAATGACAAATTTCATTTATATAAATTAATAATATTTAGAGAAAAAATCTAGTTACTTTAACTAACTATTAAATTATTTTCCCAAAATATTTATTTCGTATATACGAAATTTGTCATTTCTTAAATTAGGACTTTCTTAAAGCATAGGACTTTGTTACGTAACACCACGGTATCCGTCATATTAAATCTTTAATGTTAAATATATTTAAACTCCTCGATGGAGCTTGATAATGTCAGTTTTTTCGTTTATATATTGTAAGAAGTAATTGATAAGCATTAGAACATCATGAGAAGAACGCAAATCCGAAAATTTTTGAAAATGGACATCTGCGATTTTTTTTTTTCCTGTAGTCTTCAATTTACTAACCTCAAAATGTACTTCAAAAAAAACTTTATAATGCTTCATATTTATAAAAAAAAAAAAAAAAAGAAAAAAGAAAAAAAAAACGGCATGAAACAAATAGCATTAATAAAATGGCCGCGGATGAAAATGGACGATTATAAGTTCCGATTAAAAAAATTTTCATCAGGACGTGGAAACAACTTCAAGTGTCGTGATGAATTGTGATTAAGAAAAGGGTTCAAAACAGGATTAACCTGTTTAAGACGTTGTGTTTCTACATTTATTAAAAAAAAATATTAACAAAAATCCTTTAATGAAGAACATTTGTTAGTTTAACCACATTTTTTTTTTGTTTTTACTGAAGAAAATATCAGTTATAAGAGTTTCTGTTACACATTTAAAGTACCTGTGAATAATTTTTTAAAATATATTTATGCAAAAATCAAATTATCTCTTGATTACTAATAACTAAGCTAACATTAATTTGAAACAGAAAAATTAAATAGTGCTGGTATTTTTACAATAGCAGGTAAAGGGTAATTTTGTTGAAACCTCTTCTGATCTGATGATTATTGAAACCTCTTCTGATTCTGATGATAGTAGCAGTTAAAACATCCAAGTTTATCTTTAATGTCTTGCAACTCTGATCTTCTAAGATGACAAACTCTGATCTTCTAAGATGACAAACTTTTACCATACAAGTCTTATTAATGATCAATCATTAGAAGAGCTTTGTTTATTTGTTAATTAAGTTTTGGTTTTACAAAAAATTGCTCTTCATTGATTCAAACCTTTGCAAGACAAGACCAAGATGGTCTTGTGTCGCTCAGTCTTGTCTTTTCTTGCTAAGTCAAAAATGCTGCAAAAATACTTTTTGATTCAAGAAGTAGGTCCTTAATCACAACTAAACTAACGCAAAAAATTTTATCCAGAAATCTATGTTGCAGCACCTCAGTTCACAGATGTCTAAAGATGCTTTTTTTTACTTATGCCCATAGAGATCATAGTTGGGGTAACAATTATCTTTATACCTACTTCGTTTTTAGAATTTAAAATTGCAACGCATTTTGAAATAGCGTAGTTACACCTGGGGCTAATTCTATAAAGCTGAAAATGTGTTATTTACGCAAAAAAAAACAAAAAAAAAAACAGATTGCACTTTACAAAAATTTACTTTGCGTAAGAAAAACCCTGTTTTTTTTGCTCATATTACGCATTTTTCAGCTTTATAGAATTAGCCCCAGATTTGAGATTTATACTGGTTTTTGGAGTAATGTCTTACATACGCTACTCAAAAATCTAAATTTACATAGGATCAACCCCTGGTTTTTTACCGAACCTAAACAATCGATCTTGAATTCTTGCCGAACCTTTGAAATTTCAAAATTTATTTTAAACATTTATTTAAATTTTTTTGGAGAACTAAATGAAGACTCCACGGGAAGAAACGGCAGGGTCACATTTTTTCATTTTGAGATAAATCATTATTAAACTTTTAAACTTTTATAAGTTTCGAAGTTTTAGGAAAATTTAGAAAAACTTTAAATATGCATCAAATCGTTTATTTGATTTGAATTCAAATACAAAATATGCTATTATGATTAGTAAAGCTAGAAAGTGTAAAAAGTCGAAACTTTCAAAATGTGACCCTGCCGTTTCTTCCCGTGGAGTCTTCAAATGCAATCGTTAACACGTTTATTTAAACGTCGGCGTTTGGTTTATTCGTAGTTTATTTTACGTCATTATTTTAAACGAATAACGACATATAATAATGAATATTTTTACCAGTCTTGTAATACAAATTGTAACTTGAATTTTCCTAAGTTAAAATAGAGCTCTTTTTGCGTTCAATTTCAAAACAGTAGAGCTTTTTTTGAGAGAAGTTTATATTCATCCATAAATTTGTTACTTTAAACACGAGGCACGAATTCTTGCTTAATATGTAAAGTATTGTATAAATATTTTAAAGCAAAAGTATGATGATTTTAAAACTTGAAATTTTGCTAGAATATTTGTCAAAGTTTAACCGAACGGGCCAAACGTTTGGTCTTGCCGAACGTTTGGCGAATTAGTATTCTTTGAAAAATTTTGCTTCTAGTATTTTAAGTATTATTCGGTTAACTCAGAGAGCACGTGACACCTACACGAAAACATTAGCACGTGGTTTTAGTTTTTGCACAAGTACGAGCCTTTATTTTACTTTCATGAATTCAACATTTCATGCCTAATTAAAAGAAATGTTCTCAGAGCTGTTTTACAGTTCATTCTTTCTCTTAAATTAGAAGTAAGACAAAATTTTCTTACAAACTAACAACAGCCAATTCTATAAAAATACAAATACACTACAGCGTTTTTTTCTTCTTGAATTAGATAAATAAAGAAAATGAAGTTTAATTTTTCTGTGATGCTGGTATATATTTAGGTAAAAATAGCTCTTAAATTGATGTACATGCATAAATTGCCGTACATAAATTGCTATACATAAATTGCTATACAATCCTTTTAATTTTTTCTTTTTAGAAGCATTAAATTTTTCTCATTTAGATTATTGCAATGCATCTTACTTTTGGCCATTAGATAAATTACCAGTTCATGAAGTTGTTACAAAGGAAGAAGCCAAAGTTAGCAACAGTTCACTAATTATATATACTGGTCAAAATGTTGGTCATTTTACATATTCTGCACCAGTTACCATAGTTCTTGGTACTTATAGATCATCATGCTTAATCAACTTAAAAAAATGTGTATATGGATTTACTGTTGGATTTTGGTTTCAGCTTGTTAATTGTGAATCATATAATGGAAAGTTTAATTTGTTTACATTTTCTGGAGATTTTATCAATCCAATACAAACCTGGGTCACACTTAATAATGGTAAAGTTCTTTTTAACCCATTTTAGATACAAGATAGCCATTTTAATTTTTATGATTTTATTTAAACAAATTAAAAATTTGATGTTACAATTTTTTCTAGGTCAACCTGTTTTTAATGTCGCATTGCACATTATAACACTGAAAAAAGCTGTAACACTTTTAAAGAGAATTGAATCTGAAGCAGGATTGATTAATTTTGGAAAGTGGTATTTTGTTGTACTTATGTATAACAGTGTTAATGATAAAATGGTTGCCTATTTGAATAATGAACAACTTAAAAGTTCAATAACTTATCAGACTTTTAATGATTTTAATAGCTCAAACACATATGTTGACCTTATTCTTGGTCATATTCCATTGAAGACTCCTTTAGAACATCAAAATATTACCATAAGTATAAAAAATGTACTCCTTTGGGAAAAATTACTGACAAATCAAGAACTCAATTTTATATATCTAAGAGAAATAGGTAATTTTTACAGCACTATTTAACAGATATATATATATATTTTGTAATATTTATAATTTTGATAGAAACTAAATTCCTTCTTACAATTTTACTTAATTTAAAAGAAGTTAAATTTAACTCTGTGTTTTTAATTGATACTTAATTGATAATTGATATTATTGCTATGGTTTAGATTATTACTATATGTGTAAATAAAAATTAATGTGGTTTTTTTTAAATATATTGTAGAAACAGTCACTTTACTTCCAAATTGTATAACAGAAGATGGTGATGTTGTTATAAAATGGATTGTATCAGACCCAAATCATTTTCAACACATTAAATCATACAATTTGGAATGGTGGATTGAAGGGCAAGAAACTTCTGAAGCAAATACTGCAATAATTCCTGCATCAAGCATGAATTATAGTAGCGGTTTTAAAATTGAAGCTTTTGGTTTGTAATATTGTTGCTCTGAATATCTGTTTAATTGCATTTAGTATAATATATCTATTTTTTTAAAAAAAAGATTAAATTTACAAAAAGCTGCTTAAACTAAATAAAAGCTTGAATGTAATCTTATGGTAATATGATATTGTTTCTATTAAAAACTTTTACATGATGATCATTTAATTGACTTTAAAGCTTAAATTACACAAATAAAACATTTATCTACATATTAAGCATTTTAAAATGAATTCATGAATCAAGAAACACCTTTTAAAGATTTTGATATTACATAGAGACCATATTTTCCAAAAAATATGGTTGAATGTTTTTTTTACAAATAAGATTTTTACTTTTTATCTAGAACCGAACAGCAACTATCAAATGTTACTCAAAGCTCATACTATAGGTTCCCACCCACTGAGTGATTTTATTCAAAATTGTGCAACAAAAGAAAATGGTAGTTAAAATTTTTAATTGCAAGCAATACTTTTTTTTCCTATTTATTCTTCATTTTACAATATTTTATGCATTTATGGCATCTTTAAAAATAGTTTTTTCTAATCTCGTTTTTTCCCTTCAATGCTTTTTAAATGACTTTTATCATCATTACCTTTACTTTTTTTTTTGTTTAAGTGATTTCTAAAAAAGTGTTAATGGTTAAATGTTGTTTTTTTTATTTTTTTCGTGACTACATTTAATGTAGTATTTTAAATATCATATTTTAATAGCATTTCTTTTTTAATTCTTAGGAGGAAAAGTGCATCTTTCAGTTGTAGGCACAACTGCAACCGTTATTTGGGACACAAGTATTCCAGATAAATTGTTTCTTTTTGATGTAAGCCATTTTAATATTTTAATGTAATGTAACTTTTAATGCTAATTTATGGTTGTTGATAATAATAATTAAATATAGTTCTACCAGCTTAAGAAAGTTTTATTTTAAAAAAAAATTGTTTTTTTAATAATAATTTTCCAGTAATAAATGCTATTTGCTAGAAATGTTTCGTTTCTAATAAGTGAAGATTTTAAAATTTATGAAGAAATAACTGAATTGCTAAACAAAAACAGTATTTAAAAAAAAAAAAAAAAAAAAAAAAAAAAGTAGCTGTCATTAAGAGACTTAAGTTTTTATTAGAGAATTCCGAAAAATTACTTATGCAAGTTTTACTTTGCAATTTGCATTCGAAAATTTATAAAACTAAATCTAAAAGTTTGGACACTCATTTCAACCAAACTAGTATGCAAGTGAATTTATCAATAATTAAAGTGAGGCAAGATTCTCTTTTTATTTTCACTAAATACATTTAACTTATTAGAATAATATAAAAAATAATATTTATTTAAACATAAATGCAGTTTACCAGTGGATCAGTGTGGTGTAGTTCCTAATATTTTAGCCAGTGGTTCTAGAAGTTTCTTTTGTGATCCAATGTTGTTTTAACATTAAAACCTCAGGAGTTTTGCAGTTTAGTCTGGTTCTTGCAGTTTGATTTGCTTAAAAGTTTCTTTGTTTCCCATCATTTGTTATTTAAAAAATCCATTAAAATATTTAACAAATTATAATAAAAATGATTAAAATAAATATATTGGTAAATGATATTATAAAAATAGGATTTAATGTAAGTGTTGTATTGTTGTTAGGTTAATTTATACTTGATTGCAAATTCATCAATTCAAGCAAGATACACTACTAATGCAAATTATCTGAACTACACAATATTTAAATTAAATCCAAACTCCTTTTATCAATTTGAAATAGAGAAAATTGATCAGCAAACTGGTGTCAAGATTTTATATAAAAAAGTTGCTGCTACAGAGTCTGGTATTTTTTATTTAGCATTTAAAAAAGCTCTATAAAGATATTTTAGTTCACCAAAATTTGAATCAGAAGGTTATTTTTTGTTATAATCTTCTTTTATTTTATATTGTCTTATAATCTTCTTAACTTTGCAAATATCATGCAGTTGATATTTTTATTTATACATAAACTTTTTAAGATATCTTTATAAAAATTTTAAACTTATATTTTTTTTAGTTAAACAGATCTTAATTTATGTCCTATATGATTACATCTTTTGTGATTGTATTTAATGTTGTGTAAATATTATCTTTTAATACTATTTCTTGTTATCTTAATGTCAGTTTTATTATTCTAGCATTTGTTTTTTCATTTTTATGTTTAATTGTAGAAAAATTACAATTAAATATAAAAATAAAATAACATAATGAGAGAAGCTTTTAAAAATTTTTTAATTTTAGAAAAGGACCCTTGTTTAAATAAAGTTTGCAATGAAGACTCGACTAATGCTGAGTTAAATGCTATGTTTCTAAAAAGAGTTGGTGTAAGCAAAAGCTGTTTTTAATAAACTTTTATTTTTTAAAGTTGTAAAAATTTTACTCTTGGGTTTTTGTTTGACTCAAATTTTAAATCAGAGATCATATCTGATTCTGAGTTTGTGTCGTTATGCTAAAGTGTAGAGCTGGATGTCAAACATATTGCAGCTATATATCATGCAATCAAAAAGCCATCAACTGTCAGGAATCTTATCAAATATATATCATGACTAAACTTGTATTTAGGGAAGTTTTGCCAGAATTTAGACCAAAATTATAACATTAAATTATTAAAATTATAACAATATATTTTATAATTTAGAGATTGTAATTTCAATTTTAAAGAACATAAAATACACAAAACACTTCACCTGTAAATACCTACCTGTAATATCCTCTATTTATATTGGATTCATGGATCTTAACAAATTTTGTTTGAAAACTTAAATCTCTAATTTTTCCCTGCTTAGAAAATTTCTTTTTAAACTAAAAAAATGTTTGCTCGCTGTAAGTAAAAAACTTCCAACTTTAGTAAACTTGTAAAGTTTAAAAAATATAAAAATATTATAAACACTAAGGTAAAAACATTTAGGTAGTAACACACCAGTTATTATATTTATATTTATTGATTATCTAAAAACCCTAAAATATCTCAAATGCATTGGGTATAAATAATTTATACATACCTTCAGTTTGTTTTCACATTTTCTCCACTAAGCAAAAAAACAAGATGATGTTTTCTTACTTTGAGGTGAAAATATAAAACTAATTTTAACAAGTTTAGAAAACTCAACTTTTATGTGGTAATTTTTTTTAGCATTAAAATTAATATTAATATTTATGCAAAATTAATATTTATGCAAAAATAATAATATTTATGCAAAAAGGATTGAGTTCTTACAAAAAAAAAAAAAAAAAAATTGTTCAAAATGAAATTTATTTATTTTTTCCTAAAATGCGTATTGCAATAATAATAAATTTATAATAAATAATAATTAAGTTAAGTTTGAATTCTTTTCACACAAAATTACTTTAAGAAACAATCTTTTAGAGAATTTGAAAAAAAATTTATTTACTTTTTGTAATTTTTATTTATATAATGTAATTATTCAGGAAGAAGGAAATTTAAACCATGCAAGAATGTTGTTGAATGAATTTGAAAAACTAATCAAGATTGAAGTCCAGTTAATTAATCAGCTAAACCTTTCTTCCAAAGTTAAAGAGTTAGGAAAAATTGGTGAGTTGAATTATCACTAGCATCATCATGATCATGATGATCATCTCCATTATCATTATCATCATTATCATCATTGTCATCATCATGATGATGATGATGATGATGATGATGATGATGATGATGATGATGATGATGATGATGATGATGATGATGATGATGATCATCATCATCATCATCATCATCATCATCATCATCATCATCATAATCATCATCATCATCATCATTATCATCATCATCATCATCATCATCATCATCATCATCATCATCATCATCATCATCATCAGGATGATCATATAAATCATAGATTTAATTATAAGTAACTTTGTAATTTTTAATTAAATTTTGACATTTAATCATGTAAATATCACATTACATTTTTCTTTCCAGTGTTCAAGCTGCAGAAATTAAATTTGGATCAAAATAACCTTATGCTAAGAGAAAGTTTTGTTGAAATTCCAGACAAGCTATTACAAACAGGTTTTTTATTTTTTCTTGTGAGAAATAAGAAAACCAACAGAACATTAGTTAAATTTGTATAATGAATATAAAGGTATACAATGTAACAATATCTAATATGTCACAATTTGCTAATGTAATAAAAAAATCAAATACAATAAATTACAAGTAAAAACATGTTTAGGATGTTGTAAAATGTAAAATCTTTTTAATTCTTTTGTTAAGTTATTAAATATCTTAAGCTTATTAATTTTAATGGTTTTAAAATGAAAAAATTGTTTTTAATTTATAAATTGTTATTAAGGAAATCAACCAAATGTTTTAGTTGTGGGCTGTCTTGATGAAATTATTAAGATGATTGGTATTCCAAAGTAAGTTATTACTTTTTGCAAATTTTCAAAGAATTTTGTTTTGATTCGAATATTGCTCTAAATTTGAAACTGTCAACGAAATTTTTTGTCAAATAACCAATATGGTAAACTCTACAGTTTAATCAAATGTACTTGGAATCTACTGATTTGTAATGTGGCTTCTTAATTATATTATATATTCATTATTCTTCATTTGATTGATGTTTGTATTTTTAGTGGAACACGATTGCAAAAAAGTAGTGAAAATTTTACTCTTAACTCAGAGCTGCTGACTGTTTCACTATATCCAAAACAGTCAGAACCTTTTGAAAGGCCTGTTGTTATTGTGCAAAAGTTGGATATGGTCTGGAGATATTTTTTTAGAAACTTCTTTGATTTTTTATTTTTACTTCAACATGGCAGTTTATTACTTTTGGTGTGCAAATTTTTTAAGATGTTGACACTTAGTTATATTATGAAGTTTTTGGAAATGTTCTGCTTTATCTAACAAAAGAATCGTCATCTTTAATTTAGTTTTCAGATATGACTCCAAACTGTGTGTACCTAAAGGATACAAATGATAGTGTTTACTGGACTGATGAAGGGTGTCTGTTACATAAATCAAACTCCACACATGTTGTTTGTCACTGTTATCATCTAACAAATTTTGCTGTTTTAATGTCTGTTACTAACACTATGGCATTTTTATCAGTATGATGTTATTTTTTGTGAAATAACTTTTTTTTAAAAGGGCATATGTAATATATAAATTTTATTTAAACTTAAAAGTGGATTTATGATATATACATTTTGAGCATAGTTTTAAAATATAAATATAATATAACTTAAAGTTTAAATGTACTATAATATAAATTTCATTTAAAATTAAAAATTGCATTTAACATTTTTTGTGTTCACTTTTCTATAAATAATGTGTTGTATTACAAGAATAAAATTAAACTTTTAGAGGCCAAAAATATCTGCAATCAATTTATCAAAGCTTAATGCATAAACAAAGCTGATATTTTTCAAAAAAATATTGTTTTTTCGCTAGAGGCAAGTTTTTAAGCAAGCATGTTGTTGTTATTGTTGTTGATGTTGTTGATGTTTTTTTTTGTTATCATTTTATATTTATGTAGAAGTTATCATAAGTATTCTCTAAAATTAACTTTTCCTTATTCTCAAATTTAGAAAACAAATGCTGTTATCATGAATATAATTACAGTGATAGGAATTGCAATATCTCTTGTTTTCTTGCTACTATCTTTTCTAACTTTTTTATTTGTCAGGTAAATTTTTACATAAATTTAGTTAATAAATTGTATTTTATTGTGTATTAAGTTAATGATATGTATATATGTATGTATGTAAGGCAATGTAATGTAATTTAATGTAATGTAATTTAATGTAATGTAATGTAATGTAATGTAATGTAATGTAATGTAATAACGTTATTTAATGTATGTATGTATGTATGTATGTATGTATGTATGTATGTATGTATGTATGTATGTATGTATGTATGTATGTATGTATGTATGTATGTATGTATGTATGTATGTATGTATGTATGTACCATTTACTTTATAAACTTATATTTTAAATATAAAGTATAAGTATATTTATACAGTATATACATATTTATACTGTTGTATAATTATATATTTTAGATCTATTCAATCCATACGGACAACTATTCATAAAAATCTTGCTATTGCATTGTTTGTTTCACAGTTCATATTTTTGTTCATCGATAAAACAGAGAACAAGGTTTGTCTATACACTTAAGCTTGTAAGCAACCTGTAAAAAATAAATCTAGTGTGTTTGTGTTACTTAGCTGGTGTCCATTACTTTTGTTGAAATAGTACTTAAGTTTGGTAATAAATCATAAATCAAATATAAAATAAAAATATAAAGGTTGATGAATAAAAGTACTAACCTTTTTCATTATAGGCTGTATGCCAAACAATTGCTGCATTGCTCCATTACTTCTTCTTAGTGTCATTTTTAATGATGGGTTTTGAAGGAATCGTTCTATATTTAATGCTTGTTAAAGTTTTTCGTGTTCTCGATAATTCAATTAGTAAATGTATAAAGTATATTGGGTTGTGTTGGGGTAAGTGTGATTTCTAAAAAAAAATTTAGACCACTATAATAAAAGTATTTTAAAGATATTTAACTCCTTACTGTTAATATATATTCTTCATTTTCAAAAAACAACAACAAACATTTTATTTTGTAGTTTTACCTGTTATGTTTATAATATTGAACATGGCGATTGATTCTAATGCTTATGGTAATCATCTTAACTAGTGAGTAAAGATATTATTTTGTTGAAAAATATTAAAATTTTTTTTTTTTTGGTTATTTGTTGTATTTGTTCTTATTAGTTGTTGGTTGTCAGTTAAGAGTGGCTTTATTTGGAGTTTTGTTGGACCGGTTATCTTCATTATTTCAGTAAGTGTTTAAATAAGTTTATATTTAATCAATGTCATTTTTGCCCTGAATTTAACCATCAATTTAAAAATCAAATGAGAATTTTCAGCAGCAAAATATGAACATAACAATAAAAAAAATAAGAATTCTTATGTTGCTATCCTGCTTTGATATATTTCAATACAAATTGGTATTCATAAATGTTAAAATTTTTTATACAGGGAAGTGATTTTAGTGCTGTTTAAGTTATGATAATAAAAAAGAGGTTGAAATGAGTTTTTTTATAAATGTTTATTTTGTTCAACTATTGATGCTAGTAGTCCAATTAGTAACTTTCAAAATAAAGTTTTAAAAATTGATGTTATATAACGTTATATGGCAAATGAATTGCAAAAGGAATTTGTGACTGGGAATTGAGTTTTTTGAAATATGAAGTTCTTAATAAATGGCCTAAAATTTAGTTTTTTGCTTTTATAAGGATGCTCTTACTTTGAGTTTCTTATTATTGCAATGTATCAAGGTTAAATTTTCACTTATGGTTGTTAAACTGAGAAGATTTTCACATTTATCATTTAATCAGCTTCACATGCAACTATTTTGGACTTACCTAACACAATCAATCAATATGAATAAATGACCCTTAGGGTGATACACACTGTGTAGTAAAATTCTTTGTTGAAAATGAAATGATCATGTTAAAACGTATCATAAACAAGTAGTATTGGATAATATTACAATTTAGATAAACTTCTACATATTAGTAAGAGCACTAATTGTGGTTTCAACAAAAGCAAAGAAACGTAGTTCAAATGTAGCTTTACTGTGGTAAGTTTTGGATCTTTTAAACACTTTCTTAGTTGGGATGTTGACCCAATAAAGTGATGTTTAAAAAACCTGAATTGCCTTAAAATATTTTTAAAACTGAGAGTTGGGCAACAAAACTTAAAATTTTGTTCAAATTTGAAAATCCTAATTGTATTGTATTTCATAATAGTTTACAACTACACATGTAGAATCTTTAAAATACTCTTTTAAAGTCTTAGTACTGTCTTTTTTTTAGGTTTTGGATTAGGAGTACATCCTTAGTACTTTGTATTCTTGGAATCACTTGGGCAGTTGGTATATTCTACGTTGATTCTGACTCACTTTTTTTTGGTTACATCTTTACAATTGTAAACAGTCTACAAGGCTTTGCTATCTTTGTTTTCCATTGCGCCCTTGATTCCAATGTAAATATAACTGTTTGCTTTTGTTTTTAAAAGTTCATTAGATTATTTTTTTGGTACTTATTGTTTTTAATGCTTATTTTATTTTCATATAAAAGAATTATAAAAATTTAATGTTGATTTCCTTTAACATTTTGTCATATGTTTCTGAATGGAATATGTTATGTGATGTTATATTATGTTATGATATCTATGTGGTTTTTTTTTTTTTTAATTTAAATTATTTTTATTATGTTATTACCATTTTATTATGTTAGAATATACTCTGATATGCCCTGATGACTCTGAAATCTACTAATATTAATATTTAGAGCAAAAACCCTGTGTGTATGTACAACTTATGTTATCATCATTTTGATTTTCAATAGAAAGTTTAAAATTAATTCCCCTTTAAACTGATGTTTTAAAGAACTGAGAATATTTGAGTATGTTATGTTTAAGGTTCGCTCAGCTTGGAGAAATTCACTCTGGGGCAAAAGAAGTAACACATTTTTTTCATGGAATATTCCTTCCTCTGTATCTCCTACCACTATATTTTCTTTCTACTTAAGGAGCAAGCAGGTTAATGTTTACTGTTGTGTGTTATTGAAAAATTTGTTGTTATTAAATATCTATATTCCTTAGTAGTTTTTACTTTCATATTGAGGTATTTTTATATATCCATTAATGTTTCAAAAATGGAAAAGATTGTCCCAAATATAGTGTTTTTCTAAATTTTCATAATTACATCATTTAATAATTTTTTAGAGGTTTTCTTAAATAAAATACTACTAAAAACTACTTTAGTTTTTTTTTTTTTTTTTTTTTTTTTTTTTTACCTTTAAGTAACATTTTATTTAAAAAAACCTAATATTTTTAAACAATTCTGTAACAAGTTATAAGTGGATAATAAATAATTGCAAAGGGGATTAAAAAAAAAATTTTTTTTTTTTTTTTTATATTTACAATTATTTTTTGTTTCTTTTTGTTTATTTTTTTTAAATTTACTATTTTCCTAAAGATAATAAAATATTATAATATAATGTAATTCAACATTTTTTGTTGTTGGGATTTTGTGCTCTAAAGTGTCATATATCATAAAGTATCATACATCATAAAGTATCATATATCATAAAGTTTCATATATCATCATCCTTCAAAATTAATCTTACGGTCAGTATGCATTCACTTAAGTCTCAATAGCTTTGCAAATAATTGACTGGTTTTAAAACTATATACGTTATTTTATAAAGAATGGAACGAAGCCTTACTTGTGTAAAAATAATTTTGTTTATTTAGTATATGCATAATTTGCAATTAAGCATTATAAATTATGCAAATTACCAAAAGTAATTTAACTTTTACATCCCAAACTTAACTATACGATTTTATGGTTTCATGTTAAACATTTAAAACATATTGGAAGAAATTATTCTCATATATATTTATCATTAGTGTTTTTTTTAGCTACCTTAGCAGCAATTACTTCCAAGATGTAGACCCCGAAAACACCTAGATATTAGTAAATTCTAGGTGACTTCAGGGCTCATGTTGTCCCTGTTGAAAATTCCCTTTTAAAAGCATCCTTTTTTGTGGAAATTTTTTTTGGAAATTTTTTTTGAATGGCTTGGTTAATCCCAAAGATGTTCACTGGGATTCAGATTGGGAGATTGAGGTGGCCAATTCTGCTTACGTTAATTTTCTTATCATTTTTAACGATCCTTGTAGTAAGTGTTGGATTATTGTCCTATTGAAAAGTGTATCTTTGCCTTAGTCTCAATTTTTTTAATGAATCGTGGATGCTTAAATTGTTTGAATTTTACTTCCGTCTAAATAAAACTTGTTAAAATTAAAAATTTAAGGTCTAACACTATATAAGGTCCACCATGGTTATAAGCTCTTTTAAATTTAATAGTCGCTCCCCCCCTCCGCCTTCCTCTCCACACTTATTGCTAAGGGTTCCAGAAAGCTGTTCTTATTTTTTTGTCAAGAATTTTACCGCAAAGTTTCGAACGAAAGCGAAAACTATATTTTTAACTAATTATTTTCATTTTATGTAGGTGAGTTCAAAATGCTAGCTGAACCTCGACCATGTGCCGACGGAGATGCCACATTAAACGATAGAAAATGTTAACTGAATATCGGTCCCTATAATAAAAAATAGATTAACAGCACAAACCTTTAGACTTTTTTTTTTATATATACAAACATATGCCTATGATACTTAAAAAAGGTATTCATATTTTGTTAAAGTTACTTTAGAAAGTTGTTTTTGTATACCACACCACTCCCATGATATCACCCTCTCATTTTCAAGCTAAAAGAAGTAGAAGTAACATAATATTTTCTACTTATAAAAATAAAAAAAACCATAGCAGTGCATTATGGGGCTTTTAATTATGCGTTCGTGGTGTTAATTAAAGAAAAAGTTAAAGACTCTTTAATATTTCGCTTTCTCAAACAAGAAAGATGTTTTCCATAAAAATTCTATTTAAATAACGACATTTGAACTAAATTCAATATGAAGATGATATATGAGATATATGAGAGGCCCGTCTAATCCCAAATGTACACATGCGACTTAGATTTAAAAAACATGCAGTACCAGGTTTAAATATGAACAGCGTAGAAACTGTTTATCTTGAACTAAAAACTTTATATATATTTTTTTATTGGTGGTCATCCTGATAAAATTAGGCCACAGGAATTTTCGGTTAGACAGGACCAATCAGTTTTTTGTGTAAACAAAATATAAACAGGTTTTTTAAAACGGATTATAACCTTTTGAGCTCTTATCGCTGTGAATTTCACATAGCTTATTATATTCGTTTTTAAGATACACATGACTATCGTGTCAGTAATAATTGATTTGATTTGTCGATAATTTTTAAGTCGAATTAAAATAAGCAACGATTGCTTTTCTTTTTTTTTTTTTTTTTTTTTTTTTTTTTTTTTTTTTTTTTTTTTGAGGATGTCAGCAACTTGCAAATTTTACTATTTTAAAACATTTTACAATCGTTTAAAATATTTTAGTTCTATTTAAAATATATTATTACTGTTATTTGTGTAAAGCTTACAAAAGCTTACAAATATTATGTTTTTCTTCAAATGATTGCTTTAAATTGATCTTCAAAAAAAAAAGGGATTCAGGCAATAAATAATATTGCCTGAATCCCGAAGCAGTTTTGCATTTTTTTTTCTTCCCCCGGATTCTATAATACAGTAAATAAGACACTGAAGTAGCCGTTCTTTATAAATAATACTTAAGAATGGTAAATACAGCGTTTTATAAAATCAGACAATATTAACAGACTGTAACTTTTTTATTACAAAAATATGCAAAGAGTGCTTATCCACGACATCTCGTTTATTTAGCGTCAAGACTTCTATCTATAGTTTACTTTCTTCATTTAGATTTCCCTTTTACTGTATTGATTTAATACTCTTTAATTGATGTGCAATTACTAACTGGGTTTGAGGTCTGTATTTAAAAAAAAACAAAGCTTGCAAGTAGGATCAATGTCAATCTTGCTTTGATTGAGCATTATGATAACTTAAAAAGCGATAAAGTTACAATAAAATTAAGTATTCTGAGTAAATTGAGTGCTTTGCCCACCGTAATCTAAAGAAAACAGTTCGCCGTTAGATTAAAAAAAAATTAGATTTAGCTAAATATTTATCATAATTTAAGTCTACCGTAATTTGCCATATTTTGATAATTTGTCGATTAAAACTGACAAAAAATTATTATAGTTACTCGATAAATAATTTGTAAAAAAAAATCTTATGGAAAAAAAAATAATTACGGTGAACGAGAAATAGATTATTTACACTCCCATTTCCCATTTATGTTAGTATTTGCCAGTATATATCTGGAAACTTTGTATATAAGCCAATTCCTATTTTCTAAATTATTGTCTTGTGCTAGGATTTCAGTATTAACTCATAAAGGACGGGGAAAAAAGATTACTTAACGTAGCGTAACTCAAAAACTAACTTTTTGCAAATACCTTTGCATTTTTGTTAAGGTAGATTGTTTATCTAACATCAACAACCGTTTTCCTATAAGTTAAAAAAAAAAAAATTAAAAGAAAAATTAAAAAAAAAAAAGAGATTTTAAAACACTTTTCTCTTAAATAAGGCAACTCTTATATACTATGAGCTTTGCAAACTGAATAGTTGCTTAAAACACATTAGAGGAGAGTTTTTCTGTCACTTACAGAAGGACTCACACAAGGCCACATATAACATTTTTTATTTACTGTCCTTGTATTAATCAAGCTGGTTGCTGTAGGTGTAAAAGATTGTTATTTGCAACTATTTTCGGAAGAAAACTTTTAGCTAATTCTTTAAAAAAATTCTCTTCTTCTATGTGAAGCCCCATTTTTGTAATTTGGATGAATTGACAAGAACAAAATTTAAACGTTGTATGCTGCAATATCTAAAATATTAAAAAAAGTTGTAAGTCTGAAATTGTAAGTCTGTCAGCATCTGACAACCTTGTTTAATGTATCAACACCACCTTTATAGTTGTTGTAATTCAGAATGATGCGTGTTTTTTTATTTTGATCAATAACAATTTCGTTATTTTAATGAAAGGTTGATAATGATATGACAACTTTACTTTTTATCTTAGAAGAACAAATGTAACTCTGAAGATACTGTTGTAGTATTAGTTCCGAATATACTGTTGTCAACGCATTTTATGCCTCTTCAATCCGTAAGATCTCTTGGTGGGCCTGATAAGCTAACATTTTGATACTTAACTCTTGTAAAAAGATCGGTCAAAGAGTCCCGGGACTAACCAATATTGCGCCGAAGAACAAAAACCCGAACGTGTGTTAGATAGTAATAAACATTGACAGATGTTTAAGTTTCATGACGTTTCGACTTCGTTTTCGAGATATTGGAGTTTTACTGACGTTTTCGAGGTATTCGAGTTTTACTGACGCTACTTTTGATATTTTAAAAACAATGGAAAAAAAGCAGAGTTTCGGGTTAAAAATTGTTTTTTTGATGGGGAAAAAAACCCTTCAAGCTCAACCATTTGGGCACAAAAAGTTTGTTTTTTATATGGGTGCCGCGTGCGAGAGCATTGGAGTAAAACAACAACGTGGTAATGACAGGATTTTTTGCGTTAGTATGTAGCAATATATAAAAAATGGATCCATTACTACTATCCATTTTCCACTCAGCTGAGTGGAAAGCAGCAGGTGAAAGCCATCCAAAGCAACCAAAGGCTCAGCAGATGGCCAGAAAGGTTCTAGCGAATGTATTTTTGGAGGTGAAGACTAATCAGTGCAACAAAGGCACCGAAATGTTATAAAAGTGTTGGAATGAACATTTCGTTCTTCTAAAATGTAGTATTTATAACTAAAGTTGAATATTTTTCGCAAAAAATCATTTTTTAGTAGCTTGTCCAAGGATTTTTTAACCATATATTTTTTAACCTTATGTTATGGTCACTACTTGGGATACATACAAGACTACACGGCTGCACTTTTATTTTGAGCAAGATTTTCTTAATAGTTTATTAAACTCTAAACTTTCAAAGTTGTTAGGTAAACTAATGCTAAATAATCGACTCGCTTATTCAGCGGCATTCACAAATGGAAAAGAGTTTTTATACTTCAAATATAGCAAAATCTAACATAATTGTATGATCGTTTCGTAAAGTCGTTTCCGTAACATTATTATGTGTTTCACAATAACAACTGAGAGGAATGAACTCCAGTGAATATTTGGGGTGTTACAACAAAAATGTTTTTGGTTTTAAATAATTTTTTAAAATATTTTTTAGCAAAAAATAAAAATTTTTGCTTTATTAAAATTAAAAATTGTTATTTTAAATTTTTAATATAAATTGAATAAAAATTTTAAATGTTGTTAATAGACTATTTTTATAAATTAGCCTCCGTTTTTAAGATGTGGCGTGTCAAAAATTTTAATGTTTGTTGTTCATAAGCTCGAGAGCGTCCCTTCCCTCTTACACTTGATTGGGCGTTTTTGCTGGCCATCTGCCTGCTTTCATCAAAAGCTAAATTTTGTGCCTTTCTTCTACTTTATAAATGTAAGTATTTATTTTACCGTTTGGATATTTGTGTCATCTTTTAAAAACATGATAAGTAACTTAAGGTTACTTTAGTGATAGCATTTAGCAAAAGTAGTTGAAGAGTGAAAAATCCTAAATAATTCGTTTTTCACTCTTCTGATTACTAACTTTAGTAACTTTTTGTTAACATTTCTATTGGTTAACAAAAGCATACAAAAATATTAATAATAATAATATAATAGTAATATAAATATACACAAAAGTATTATAAGTTAAATCACTTTCAAATTTTGTGTCAGTTACTTTTCAGTATGGGAGTATATCTATATTTGTTAAACAGTGTTTATTTTAAAAAAGGTCCAATATATTCTTATATTTTATGATAAATTTCAGTTAATTTTAGATAAATGTTGAAAAGAAAAGCACCACTATTAGAGTCACTATTAGAGTCATAATGTTCATTCTATTTTATTGTAAGATTTTTAAAATTTAGATGAAATAAAACAAATTAGCTGTTAATCATGTTATTTTTAGTTTTTGCTTTTATCAAATTATTCCAATTTATCTTAATATGAAAATAAATTTGTAAAAGCATAAAATCGCTAATCTGATATTTAAAACTAGAATGTATAACTTATTTCATAATGCCCAGTCAGATACAAATCTTGTTTTAACAGATTAAATATAGAAGCCCTGGAGTTATTATTGATGGACAGAATATTGCTGTTTCCAGATATTAGACTAACATAATCATATCTGCTGAGGTTGTGATGGCCCTGAGCACAATTACCTTTGCTTAATGATTAGCTATGCTGCACTTGCTAACATGTTATGGATAACATGCTTGTAAAATAAAAGCACCATTAAAAATAATTTTAATTGAACTTAATCAGAATAAAATTTTAGAGCATTTCCGAATATTTGTTTTTCAATTCAAATTACTAAGAAAATAACTTTCTCAGTTGCAGGGTCTCTAAATGATTTTAAAAAAATAAAATGCTTCTTAAATAAAAGATTAGCTTACCTTACTACCAACAAAAAAAAAGTAAGATTTATTAGGTAATTTCTCTAAAAACAAATTAGAAACCAATCTGTGTTTAAATAGTTAAAGTTTTCAAGAATTATCATTAACATTTGGCTCAACAGTGAGAAATTATACTGCAATTGCAAGCTTAAAATAGAAGACTAATACTGAAAATGTCATATTTTCGTTTCATCAGAATTGTTTACATTCACTTACATCAGCAAACAGTAATATGCCTTAAGACATTTGTTAATGTCAGTGAATATAAATAATGTGTATTAATATAAATTGCCATCGGTATAAAGGAGTTATCCCTTAAACCGATGGCAATTTATGTAATAAAATGACTAATGAATGTAATAAAAGCATTTTTCAAAGTTAGTAATGATACCACAATTCCTATGTAAAACAAACTTATTGGAACATTACGACGATTAAATTTTTATCGAAGTATTAAAAAAATTAATTTTTAGTGTATAATGCCACACTTGATTTTTTTCAAACAAAAAAAGATTTACTTTAGACAAGTTTAGGTTAGAACATCTTGTAATTAATGTTATGGTTACTAATACTTATTTAAAATAATTTAGATTTAAAATGTCCTGGGATAGTTATCTTGATAATCTTTGCCAACAATCAAATGATGCTAGTGGTAAACCACACTGCGGAAAAGCTGCAATAATATCTTTAGATGGTGGGGCATCTTGGACAACACCAAATCACCCCCATGGTATTCAGCTAACAGCTGCTGAAGGACAGAAAATAGCACAAATGATGAAATCTGGTGATTTTACATCAGCTCAAGCAAATGGTATCGTTTTGGAAGGTATTAAGTATCAGTTTCTGAGAGAAGATGGCAAAGTAGCTTTTGCAAAAAAGAAAGATCACGGTGCAATAACAATTCAAAAAAGTAAATCAGCTGTTGTTATTGGACATACGTCAGAGGGTTCACAACAAGGTAATACAAACAAGGCTGTTGGCGTAATTGCCGACTACCTTGAAAGTGTTGGAATGTGAGAAATGAAAAACACTTCACATGTTAATGCTGTAATATCGGAATCAATTTTATGTAGTTGTATTGATCGCCTTACTGAAACCCTGTTGTTAAAAAGCGGATTTTTGTTTGCCGTTTTATAAGTACTCAAAGAAAAAAGTTTTGTTATCTTGTTTTTTAACCTGGGTTTTTTTTTTGTTTCAAAAAAAAACATTTTTTTGATTTAATATAAAACTAACTTTAAAATGTTTATTGAGTCATTTCATATGCGGGGTATTATGGAGAAAGCTATAAGAAACCAATCATAATCTTTTTTGTTGTTTGTATATTTTTTCCTGTTTGTAGTTTTCTTCGTCTTATGAAATGAAATATTCTTTTTATAAACAGAAGAGACAGCCCTACGGAAATTCAAACGCTCTAAGATATTTTTAATCGCCTAATGAAAAATGTGATAACCAGTCAATGATTATCTGTCCATATTTATTTTAGTACCTTTTCGTCCCCGTTTCTGCCCAGATGAAATTCTTGCCTCGTGTTACTCTGTTTCAGCACTGCTTAACATCTTGACAGTTAAGTCAAAGTGGGTTACGGCGCTAACTGACGTTTAATGCACCAAGGAAACCTTTATCATAGATTTTCTTGGTGAATTAAACGTCAAAGTTTCAGTTTTAATCAAAGAAATTTTAGTCTAGTGAAATAAAAATTTCTAAGTTCGATCGATAAATACGATCAATCGTTCCTCTTAACTTAGATCAGCCTAAATGATTTTCGTTACGCTTTTTTTAAGCTTAACTTAGTTAAAAAGAGAATTTCGATGTTATAATAGCTCAACTACACAACAACGGCCTTAGCTTCTCACAAGACTATCGATAAAACAGCCATCGCTCTTACCATGCCTCAGTTTTCCCTGGCTAACTCAGTCAGGGATAATATTAGGAGCTTTGTGCAAGAAAAATTCACATCACTAATGAAATTGCCACTCTAAAATTTGCTCAGTGAAATTAACTGTATTTGACTCTAGCCTACTGCATTATTCATTTAATGAGATTTTACTTTTATCATTTGAGTGATAATTCGCAAGTTGTACTAATTATTTACCTGATTCGTCAAATGTTCCAAATATGTCCGCACGCGAACATTTTTAGTGCAGACATTAGTATTTTTTTGAGCATACTTTGGTGCAGACAACATTTAAGCGTTTTGCGGGGTGCTAAGTTAAAAAATAGCATCTATTATTATTGGTTAGCTCTTTCTTACATTCAACCAATAGAATATCTCTTCTCGAAGTCAAGATCCCGATTTTGACTATTTATAACCTTGGGAATTGTACGGTGTTACTTTTAATTTTAACAAGCATGCAGAATGTTTTTTTTTAATGCATGGGTGGGTTTTAAGCTTGTATAATGACTTGTGGTTGTTTTCTAAAATACCAGAAAGTCTAACTCTTTGTCAGTATTAGGTAATGAATTTTCCAGTATAAATTTGTTTAAAATAGAACAGGCATCTGAAAAACCCAATATCAGCCTATAAATTCTTTCAAGGGCGTATTTAGGGAGGAGGTACCGAGAAAGTACTACAACATCCCTCCTTCCTCTTTGAACTGTCGAGAAAATATTTTAGCAAATGTAATTGTTTTTTTAAATAAAGTTGTGTGTTAATAAATTTAAAAAATGAAATAATTATTTATTTAGCTCAAACGCCTAATTTGAGTTAACCTCTTAATTTTTTCCAAAAAAAGAGGCGAAAATTTTTTTTTATGAATGTTTTTTTTTTAGTAAATTATATTATTGCATAAATTAAAAATAAAAGCAAAGAAATAAAAAATAAAAAATAAGATGACAAATAAGATTATTATTATATATTTATACAAAAAGTGTCGATGCTCGAATTTATTCTAGTGTGCGCACGTTAACCTCACTCGAGTGGACGTTAACCTCACTCGAGTGCACAGTTCTGCACGTTAACCTCTTTCGAGTTAGTTCGAGCGTGCGCATTAAGGGGTTAAATATGAGTTACACGTTACTACCACCGCGTTAAAACTGTTAAAATTACTGTTATTGTTTTTTATATTAACCGCAGTAACTATACGGTACTTTTGTACCGTGGTGTGACCTAACAAAGTCCTATGCTTTAAGAAAGTCCTAATTTAAGAAATGAAAATTTCGTATACATAAAGTAAACATTTAGAGAAAAAAATTTAGTTATTTTATCTAACTAGATATCTAGTTAAAATAAATAAGTTATTTTCCGCAAATGTTTCTTTTATATATACGAAATTTGTCATTTCTTAAATTAGGACTTTCTTAAAGCTTAGGACTTTGTTAGCTCACACCACGGTAATAGCCGCAGCAGTAATTTTTGCAGTTAAATTTTTCTTTTTTCTCCACCATTTATACCTAGCTTTTTGCTCCACATTCCTCGTAGAAGTTCGTCATCAACCTACAATTTTTTAAATCATTTTGACGCGACCGAAAAATGTAAACAATTGGTAAGGAACTAGCGATTCATCCGTTGTGAACCCACTAAACATAATTCTCCTATCGTATTTGTTAAAATACAATTTTTTCATGTTCATCACTGACAAAAAAAAAAAAAAAAAAAAAAAAACGTTTAAGTATGTATTATGAATATATAAATGTATCCTTAATAAAATACAAACCATATGTTAATTTGATATGTTGTTGACTGACCAATATCTACCCTCTTAAAGTCTTCTGCTGTTTAGTGTTAGTAACTTAATTTTAACTAGGGATCGCCGGTTACAGTATACGGTATAGTAACTTTACGGTATACTTTACGGTATACTTGGTATACTAAAATTTAGTATACAGATTAGTATACCTGTTTACTTTTATTTGTGAAATATTTTTGGACTGGCTTTAAAATTATATTTTCTTAATGAATTAAATTACTGCATCATGTCTATTATTTGACTAAACATGATTAAAGTGTTTTTTTTTATTCAATTTTTGTTTCTTAGATTTATTTAATAAAAACTTTAATTTGTTTAGTTGTTATATTTTTATACCAGGCTGTTTGTGCTGCTCTTCACCCTTTTAAGATTTAAGATTGTTTATTCTACAGATTTCTCTAATCTGAAATAAATAGTAATAATAGTAATCGAAAAAAAAAAAAGTAAAAAGTTTTGTTTACGTTAAACTTTACAGTATACTTTACGGTATACTGTACGGTATACTTTACGGTAGACTGTACACTAAATCTTTAGTATACCGTATACTGGCGATCCCTAATTTTAACAAAATAATTAATATTTTCATAACTAACGTCGATAAAACATTGAAATACTACTAACATATACTATAAACTTCAATCAGTCGATTCAGCAGTCATTATAATAGTTTTTGTAATTATTGGTAATTAGTTGATATTGATTTTTAGACATTTATAAAAAAGGATCTAAATATCTATAGATACAGGTTACATTTCCAAGAAAGTTAAATGTTTTTATTAAATTTTTTAGTTTTTATCTTACAGAATATTTTTTACATGTATAATTAAAGATGATATAAATCATAATTTTTTAGCTTGGAAATGGTTATACAAATGAATCAAAGTCATACACAGTATTTAAGTGCTAATTCAAATCTTATTCCATTGCAAAAGAATGAGCAATCTTTAGCCGATAGTATGCCAAAGCTAATTTCACTTAAAATTGAAAAAACTTCAACACAAGTTGCAAATACTCCCCCAACAATGTTGAGAATTCCAATTAACACTTTAGAGAGCAGAAAAACAAATTTATATACCACATCCACCCCATTTTGCATCCCAAAACTTGTTGATTTACGGGTTGTTTTGCAACAACCTGGTAATAACCATGTGAAAGCTATGCCAAAGCTCCTCAGTCTTCCAAAAATTGATGAAAAAGTTAAATTGGTTAAGCTCCCACACCAACAACAACAAGTCTCACTTCCTACTAAACTTCTTGATCCTAAACTAAATGTTGCAGCTAAAAAAACAAAACCGAATCTTTCTATGTGTAATGCTATAGATCTACAACTGACAGGTCATAATGAGCCTCAAAAGATATTAAGTCCTCCCAAACTTAAATTTAAGCCAAATAGAAAAAGGTTAGATAAATTTTGTTTTTACATATTTTACAGTTGTAGTTTTTGTTTGTTATATGTTTATATTATGCATGCATATGTTATAATATAAGTTTGATGTAAACACACTACACTGGGTTCTCTTTTTTAAATATGTTTATTATTAAAATATATTATTCATTTTAACTCTTTTTTTAGTATGAAGTTTGCTAATGAAATCATTTATTAACTGTTTTATTTCTTTTTAATTTGGTTACTTGTTTTTTTTTCAAATAGAGTTAAAGGTCATGAGTCCTCAAGTAGTCAAACCTTGAGTTTATCAATAGACAATCTATTGAGAAAAAGCAAAAAAAAAGACTATGAAGATGAACTTTTTAAGGCAATAAGTAACTTGATTCTGAAAAGAAAGAAAGAGAAAATTACACGTAAACTTAGAATTAGTGATATAATTGATAATATTCCATTAAGTAGTGAAAGTGAAACAGATGAAGAAAAACACAATTTTTTGGAAACACATTGTTCTAATAAATTTTCAACAAAAAAAGATAAAATTGGTTGTGCACCAAATGGTCTTTTTGAGAAAAATATCCTTCAGAATGCTGCTTCTCAAATATACACTCCATCTTTAGGAGTTCAATGTAACCAAAATATTGCCAATACATCAAAGCATTTTGAGCATTCAGATGATCCATTAAGTTGGCTGAATATAATTAGATCTGCTCGCCTTGATACGAAACACACTCAAACAGACCAACTCCCTCCTAAAGTGTCATGCTATACTAAAGAATGTCAAACTGAGCTTAAAGAAATGTTAGAAATCCCCAGAACTATCACAATTTTAGAAAGTAACAACTCATTTGAAATGAAGAATAATTGCATGCCTTTAAGTTCTAAAAATGCTGAAAAAATAAATGTTGAAAAAGAAGATGTTAAGATATTGCTAATAAAAGCTGATGTTGATACACAGACTAACAACACAGAAGATAATATAAATGATGCTGCAATAATGCCAATTGTTGCTAAGGTAATATATATATATATATATATATATATATATATATATATATATATATATATATATATATATATATATATATATATATATATATAAAATTTTTATTTAGAAACCTAATCTTCCTGGTGATGTTAATAACACCATCTCTTTAAATTGTCATCAAAATAGAAGCAAATTTATGGATATGGCTGATTCTAATCAGCCATTTTATGCTGTTCAAAATCCTAATGAAAACAGATCTTTTGCAACTGATAATTTCAAAATGGAGAAATCTAATCATGAAGAAGATATTTTTTTAAATAAACAAGTAGTACCATTAGCTGAGTCAAAAAATTGTGACAAAAGAAAACATTCAACATCTGTTTTTACAAAAGATGAAAGGTTCTTTTTTTAAAATTGTTTCTTCTCTGAGTATTTTTTATCTTTCTTAGGTTCATTGATGACTAAGATATTTATTCAAAATTTGTTATACGATTTTGTCTTGTGTTACCATTCTTTAGGTCTTGGTTGAAAGAAAATCTCTGTGGATTTTCACTTAATTTGAAAACACTAGAAGAGTTACATCATAAACTTGAATTTGAACTTTCTAAAACAAAATCAGTATAATTTTTATCTTATGTTCTATTTGTTACCTAATCTCATTCTATTTATGTTCTATCTGTTGCATAACATTGGAAAGACAACATCATAAGTGTAACTCCTGTCTTAATAACTTTTATTTGTTGTTTTTTCTTTTGGGTACTTAATCATATTTATATGATGTAATATTTTTTAGCTTTATTCACCAGTTTTAATAAATGCAACAGGATCTGCAGCTTATCCTCAGCCAACTCATTCATTTGTTGACATGCCATATGAAACATTTCAGAAGACAAAAAGGAACAATTTTCTCACAAAAAATGAAAAGAATGAACTGTTAAATGATGAAGTAATTAATAGTAATTCAGAACCTTCTACTGACCTACTAGATAAGATTCTTTATAAGATTGATAAGAGTCTTAATGAAGAAATCCATGAAGATGTTGAAAATGAAGATCAGATTTCCAATTCTATTGTTGATATGGAAACCATCAAACTAAAATGCTCACCTGTCTTTTCTCCAGATATTACTCATAAATTTTCTGAAAACTCAGAGTTTATGAAAGATGATGTCCATTTTTCTGGTGATGCAAATTATTTGTTAAAAAGTAAAGATTATATAGAGAACAAGAAGAGGCAAGGTTGTTGAAATGAGTTTAAAGTTCAAATAATTTTATCTTGTTTCCTCTTCACAGTATTTTTTTTTTAACAAGTCAATCAAAACTTTTTCAATTCAAAAAAAAAACAAAAAAAAAACAAGTCAATTACACTTTTGTTCTATTTTTAAATTATTCTTTTAAGATTGATTTTGAGATTTTAGGCTCTGTAACTTTGTATCAAAGTGTTATACTGAAACTTTTCAGATGAAATATTTAAAAAGGAGATCAGGCAAAGAATTCAATCCAATTACATGAGGTAAATCATTATGTTTGAATGCATTATGTGTGTATACACACTACAATATGTGTGTACAAACAAAAATATAATTTGTGTATAAACATTTAAACACAATTGAAACAGTTGATGTGTTATGAATTGTCTTAGCCCTACATTTAAACAGAACTCTGAGAAGCAAATAAAATTATTAGCCTGGATGAAAGTGAAACAAAAAGAAAAACTTGCAGACTACAAAATACAATTGGAGAAACAGCGTTCTGCAGAACATAAACCTTTGCTTAATCAGGTATTTAACAATTTGTTTTCTGTTTTTATTATTATCTAGTTAATAGATTATCATTTAACTATGCTCTAACAAGTTATTTTTTTGTTTCAGGGAAAAGTCCAGATGCAAAAAGAGATTCAAGAGAATACTAGAATTCTTGATGAAAAGAAGCGGTGAGGAATTATTTTTTATGTTTAAATCTAGCTGAAATAATCTGTTGTGATAATGAAAATGGCAATGGCAATGAAGATGATGGTTGATGATTGATGATGATGATGATGATGATGATGATAATGATGATGATGATGATGATGATGATGATGATGATCATCATCATCATCATCATCATGATATCATGATGATGATGATCATGATGATGATCATGATCATCATCATCATGATGATAATGATGATGATGATGATGATGATGATGATGATGATGATGATGATGATGATGATGATGATGATGATGATGATGATGATGATGATGATGATGATGATGATGATGATGATGATGATGATGATGATGATAATGATGATAATGATGATTATCATCATCATCATCATCATCATCATCATCATCATCATCATCATCATCATCATCATCATCATCATTATGATCTGTCTTACGGTAGGGCTTGATAAGGTTTTTTTTTTACAGTAACATGTTTGAAAATCATCATGCTGAAAGGATGTTAGCAGCAGAAAAACTCGCTCGAGCTGTAAAATCATCAATATTAAACAACAAAAGTGAGTCTGCAAACTTACGAAAATTTACTAATAATCGAAAAAGTACAAGGATTCCTGTCCGAGAAACACATTCAAGTAGGCTTCGAAGAAACGCATTATTGCTAAATGTATTTAACCTCAAGAAATCGCGTGACAAAAAAACGGCAAAAAAACCACCACGAGTGACGTATGGGAATTCTATTCAAGATCCAGTAACTCCAAGTGGTCGTGCTGCATCTATACGCTCTGTTGAACCACAGGAGTTTATTACCAAGAAATCATATGATCGGTATAAGGTAAAATCTGCAAAAAGACGGCTCAAAAGTTTAAAAAGTTTTACGGAAGATATTGAGAATTCATTTCTAAGCAATAACGACAGGTAAGTAAATAACACCCTCTGAAAAGATCTCTCACGAACTCACTTCAAGTTACTTTATTATCAACTTTAGTTGCGGTTGGTCAGTTAATTTTGACATACCTTTTTTTTCTATTCCTTTGGTTTCATTACTTTAGCTCGTGTTTTCTCTTCTAGTATGAATGAATCACTATTAGATGCTTATAATTTTGACATTTCACCGCGTCTTCAAGTCGATCGGCTGCATAACCCATATAAAAAAAATCCAGACAAACAAACTGTTGGCAATTATCCTGTAGATTCTTCCAGTGAAACCATACAGTTACTGGTCGGTTGATTTTTTACAAATAAATATGCTGTAATTTTAGAATCCCAAAAATGCAAACTCAAAGATTTAATTCGCTGAAATTTGCATTTACTTTTGTCATTTCTTTAGTTTTGTTATTTCTGTAATGTTTATTTTTTAGGCTGAAGTCGACTTGGCTTTGCTGGACGATGAAATATTAAACGTAGAACCAACCCAAAATCTTTTACAAGAAAATGGTCAGGAACCTATCGATTGGGATGAGGTTGATAAAATATTGAACATACCATAAGTTTTTTTATGCCCTATCCACCGAAGTATGTTTTTCAAAGTGCAAAGATGCTGTACTGCCGTAAAAGTTACTAACTTTTCTACTATAAATTGAATAAGTAGCCTAGTGAAAAAAGTATAAAGTTACTTAGCCGTTTACGAGTATATCATTTAGTTATTTAAAGGTAACTAAATGTTATTTTGGTAAATTACTTTTTAATACAAGTGAACACGAGCTGAACTATTTCAAAAAGTCTCCTAAAACTCGAATTACATTGTTGAATACCAGCATAGTAACAGTATTTGTTTCAAACTCAAGAATCTACCTCTCATACCTGTATCCAATTAATCTACCTGCATGGTTTTTCTGTAAGCCTCCTAATAATTTTTAATTGCTGCTTACATGGCTAAAATTCTTTAATTCAATTTTGTCTCCTTTAATCAATTTTTAAAAACAAACTTAAAGGATAAAAGCCTCGTTAGATCTGTCCTTTACACTAGACACTAGCCATCATCTTGAAAAGGTATAAAGCGGTCTTAAAAAAGTGAAAGTAAAAGTACCCACAGAAGTTGGCATTGAAGGCGAGTGTGTCCTTCTGGGATTTCAAGAAAATTAACAGAGTGTTCAACATCAACTGTTATTATTTGCTTTTTGGATTTCTTTTTCTCCAATTAAATATTGGTTGTTTTTCCTCTATTCTTGATTATTTCCAATCGACGTGGTAAAAAATAGTGCCACTCGTTCAATCAGGGTAAAAGCAGACAATTAAGCAGAGTTTACACCATGTAACAAAATCCAAGTTCAAGAGCGAAAAAAGTTTTTTGGTTTAAGTTTGTGAAGTTTTGCAGTTGTGAAAAATGCAGGGGAGAGTCGTCAAATACGGTTTTAACTCATGAAAAAATAGTTTGTTTGGCTCACGAGGAAAAGAAATTACATGAAAATACTCTTGGTGAAGGAAAAAGTTGTCAAACTTGTTTCCCATATTAAAACTGCTTACCAAGTGACAGCAGAACGCAGGAGTTTTCACAGGAAAATAATTTTATTAAGGAATAAAGCAACCCCCTTAATTAAAAACGACTTATTTTTAAGTAAGAAGTTTTTTTACTTTCTTACCAAGAGTGTTTGCTTAGTTCGATTATCTTATTGTTATAAATTTTAATTACATTTTAAATTCTTTCATAATATTGTTTTAGATCATTTTGTTCAAAACAGAAAAAGGTTTGATGAAAATTTTCTTAAAAATAAGATAAAATTTAATTAAAATAAGATAAAAATGTCTCGAGCACCATTGTTCAACTGTGGTTTTCTACAATTAAAAAATAATCATTTTGTAAAATTAGAAACACGAAAAACATAAAATTCAAGATTTAATTCAAGATTTTAATGTTACACACGTCATTACAAAAATCCTACTTTTATGTATAAACCTAAAGATGAATTCAATTTTCTTTTTCTTAAAGATATTTTTTAAAAAAGGTTTTCAGTAAGCTCTAAATAAAACCAGCCAATAAAAACCGTTGGAAATTCTTCAAGAAAATCTCCGATATAATCTACCGTGGTGTGACCTAACACTGTCCTATGCTTTAAGAAAGTCCTAATTTAAGAAATGACAAATTTCGTATATATAAAATAAACATTTGGGGAAAATAACTTAGTTATTTTAACTAGATATCTAGTTAGTTAAAATAATTTTTTTCTCTAAATGTTCATTTTATATATACGAAATTTGTCATTTCTTAAATTAGGATTTTCCTAATGTATAGGAATTTGTTAATTCACACCACGGTGCTAAAAGCGTAAAAAAAATTTAGTTGTTTAACAGAGTTCATCAGAGCTGAGCAACGGTTCATAGCTAAAAGCCTCTAATGGTTCTAAACATAAGCCTCTAACGGTTAAAAAAAAAAGCCTCTAACGGTTCAGCAAAAGCCTTAAGTTAAAATGCAAAAGCCTCAAGTATAAATGCAGTTGCTCTTAATAAAACAAACTTATTGCATTTATACTAAAAATAAAAAGGTGTAAAATATTTTGACGCGATTTCACAATTAAAATTAATGTGTCAACTTGCTGGCCAAATTTTTATTTTGGTTTGTTTACCCAGACAACAAATCTGTTGAAAGTTTTGGAAAAAGTCATTGATGTATTAGGTACGGTCTTAAGAATTTAATGGAAAAAACATTTTCTCTATTGTGCATTGCTTTTCTTAAGCTTTTGAAAGCCTTCAACTGTCGCTCTATGATTCCAATTTGTTTACATTTTAACAATTAGTTCTTACCAAGTCATGGGAAGAGGGAGGGGAGAAGGTTGGTGCAATATTAATTTATGTAAAAAATACTTTAAAAAATCATCAAGCGTTGTTATTAACAATAAAGCTCAAAAATTTGACCCTAGTTCCACCTCAGTAAATAGGGTGTTTTTTTTTTACTAATAATAGACCGGGATGTTATGATATGTGTGATTAGGATGTCACGATACATTACCACTTAATATGTCGGTTTTACGTTTATTATATGTGATTTTATGAGTAAATTATTATATTTGTCAGCTACATATCTGTTTTATATGTTATGGTTTAAAAATAGCACGCAAATAAAAACCGACATTGCGTCTTCGCTCTATTTTTTACACTGTGAAAACCGCGTCGCGCATTTTTTTAACTTAAAAACAAGCTTTAAGGCTTTGCAATCAATCAGTTCTTCAAACATGGAAAAAGTTCGAGTTGCTGTAATTGGATGTGGACCTTCTGGCATATCTGTTCTAGCGTCTTTCAAGCATGCAGAAGAAAAAGGCGAAATCATTCCAGAAATTGTTTGCTATGAGAAACAAGAAAGCGTGTCAGGTATGTGGAACTTTACATGGCGAACGGGAGTTGATGAGTACGGTGAGCCTGTGCATGGTAGCATGTATAAAAATCTATGGCCTAACACACCGAAAGAATGTTTAGAAATGAGTGATTATAGTCTTGATGAACATTTTAAGAAGCTTCTGCCATCATATCTTCCGCAGCCCATGATTCGAGATTACATATTAGGAAAAGTAAAAAAATATAACGTTGAAAAACATGTGTTACTTAACACAGTTGTCCGAAATGTTGAAGAAGATGGAGATAGATTTCGTGTTACAACGGAAAACTTAAAAGATGAAAAAAGAGTAACTGAAGTATTTGATTACGTCATTGTTGCTACAGGTCATTTCTCAACGCCAAATTTCCCAAAATTCGAAGGGATTGATTTATTCAAAGGACGCATTCTTCATTCGCATGACTTTCGTGAGGCTGAGCAGTTTAAAGATAAAAATATTGTTTTGATTGGATCCCATTATTCTGCAGATGATATTGCTTTACAATGCTGGAAATACGGGGCAAAGAGTATTGCGATTTCTTATCATAAAAAACCTCTCAACTACAAATGGCCAGAAAACATCTCCCAGTTTCCTGAATTATCAAAGTTTGAAGAAAACCAATGCGTGTTTGTTGACGGAAGTAAAGTGAAGGCAGATGATGTCATATTTTGTACGGGGTATCAACACAATTTTTCGTTCATGGATGATAAGATTCGCCTGCGGACAACAAATATTTTTTACCCAGACCATCTTTACAAAGGAATCATTTTTAACAATAATCCGAAAGTCATTTATATGGGAATGCAGGACTTAATCTACACGTTTACTTTGTTTGATTGTCAAGCTTGGTATGCTCGAGACTATATTTTAAAAAAGATCACTATCGAGTGTAAAGAAGAACGTACTAAAGATATTAAAAAATGGCATAGTATGTGTTTATCACTAACAAATTACGATCAGCAGGTTGATTTCCAAAGAAATTATATGTTGGAACTTTTCGAGGTATTTTGTTGCTGCTTTGTTTGCTTTGATACGTTTTCTTTAAGATTACCTGACTTTTTAACAAAATTAATTTCACTACATTTTTTTTTTTCGTTTTAAATTATTATAGATGACTCAGTACCCCGAACATAGTCATAAGCAAAGAGCGGAAATGTATAGAAAGTTGGAAAAAGATCGCCAAGAAGACATTCTTACTTATCGAGACAAAACGTTTGTCTCTACTATAAGTGGAAACATGGCATTGGAACCTTCGTCTCCTTGGACAAAAAAAATGGATTATTCACTTGAAGAATACACAAAGAACGTTGGGTGATGAAAAAAAGTACTTAGGAAAATCCATCTTTGTCGCGTTTTTAGAGCTCCTGGAGTTTTACAAGATTTCTTCAAGATTTATTTTCCATTTTTCTTTTTAATGTAAAGTTAATTTCTTTCTATTTTATTAGAACGACTTTTGAAACTTTTTTTGCACTAATTTTATTACTTTAAGGCACTTGTGCTTTAATACATAAAACACCATTTAGATCAGAGATTTGTTAGTTAGATTTTTCAACAAAGATTTTTTGTCAAGATAAAAAGTTTGTAAAATGTGTAAACATCAAATAAAATTTTATTGGGTGAATTTTGTTTATTTTAAATTAAATTTTTTAAGTTTTTCTCAATTTTTACTCCTAAAGGATAACCTTTTTTTTTAAAAGTTCAAACACGATATTTAACAAAGCTGTTTAGACAGAAAGCTATTCAAAATCCCAAAATGCTCTTTTGCTTTGGCCGACCAGTGCGCTTCTTACTGCGAAAAATCAACGACAATTTTCTGGTGGGAGGTAAGCGAGTCTTCTGCGCTTACGTTCGTTCAATTCTTCAAAAAAGTTTTCTATATCTTCTTTTTTAACAACCTTTGACAAAAAAAAAAAAAAAAAAAAAAAAAAAAAAAAAAAGTTAAGAATTAAAAAATGACCACGTCATTTTTAGGACTTTAAAACTTGTCAGAAGCCCTGATTGAAAGAAACTTAATTTGACAACTTGAATTTTTAGATATAAAATCTTATGATACGGATTAATATGCCGACAAAAAAAAATGCAATACCTGATTTTGTTGAAACCCTCGTAAAAAATCTTGTAGACTCGATTTCAGCTCATTGTAACCTATGGTTTTATTTTCATTTCTGGCTTTATTTATTTAATATTTTTCACAAAAAAAAAAGAAAAAAAAAAAAAAAAAAGAAAAGGAAATAGACCTCTTGCGAGTTCAACTTGCTGCACAATGGGCATCGAGGAAATTGTATTTGCAGCATCATTTAAAACTTTCTCTGCTCTTTCTTTTCCTCTCTGTTCATAGAATGACATTGTGTCAGATTCTTTGATGATGAATGTTAGATTATTCTTCTCGTATAAATCCTAGAATTTTTTTTTACACACAAAATTGAAGATTGATACAAAATATTTCAACTGAGAACAAAAAAAATTCTAAACCAAACGACTAAATTACTACAACGTTTAGGCCAACCTAAGGATTTAGATAAACAGCACAATCATTAAAAAGCTATGAAAAAATTAGTATATTTCGCGTCCTACTGGACACTAAGCACATGGAACTGTAATAATACGAATCAAAAATTATAACTATTAGCTGCAATGTAGAATATTGTATCGCATTTTTAATTTCAATACTTACCAGACACTTACAGCATCGACATAAACTGTTCCTCCACCCATCATCAGTCCAATAGAGAGATTCTTTCTTGATAACCGTGTCAGCAAAATCGATTTTTAGTTTTTCTAGTCTACAGATCTAAATATAAAGATTTCAAAATCTCATTTTAAACTTGGTTAAATCATTTTTTTTCGCTTTATACAAAAATATTTTATAAAAAATAGAATTTCCTTGCCACTAAACAAGGTAGAAGAAAATCACAACATTTGATAAGATAAAATTTATCCACACAAACAAAATGTTTTCCGACCTTTTATTATAACATTTAAAAAAAAAAGATAATTTTTTCTTAAATAGCATAATTTTAATTAACTGAAAATCAGCTCAATTCCAGAATAAACCGCAAACGAAAAGTAACAAATAAGGTTCAGCGAATTATCGGAACAAAATTATAGGGAATTTCGAATTGTTTTGTTCAAATAATCTGTCGAACTTTCAGATACGCTTTTACCTTCATATCGAACGTAATGTGTTTTCCGCATATTTCAGAAACACTTTTTCTTTTTTCGATCATTAATTTTGAATAAGTAACTTTTTTTTCTTCTTTTTCAACACCTTTTTATTTTTAAGAACCAAAATCGAAACCATAAACCCACAAATCAAGATGAAAGATCAAACTAAATCCAAAATAAGACCAAGATTTTTTTTTTTTACAAAGCTTTAAAATGACTTTTGTCGGATTTACCTTCTTGTTACCCCTCCTTTCTATTTCGTCGAATGAGACTATCACCCTAATCCATATTCTCTCATGTTTACGTTATGCACCTTTTTTTTTAATAGGGTTTTAGAACATACAAATTGGGTTGACTCGTGTTTATACTCATCCTTAGTTGAACTATCCTATATATTATTATCTAGAGGGGTTTCTGTCTCCAAACCTGCTTGAGATTGCCAATCAGTAGAAGTTGGATGTTAGAATATTGGTTGATGAAAGCATATTGGAAATATTTCATACCAATAAACACAGGTTTTCATATAAAAAAATACATGTTGGAAATATTTCATCCCTTTTAAATATGGATGGAATAGAACTTTAGAGGTTCAGATTAAATAGAAAGAATCTTTTAACTTTACATCAAAGATAAATGAAAAAGAAACTTTGAATAAACATTTTAATACCGTTGGAGTTCTGTAAACGCAACAAAGATTGATTTTCTCGCAGAATGTTTTTTTTTTTTTTTTTTACATCACATTCTTCATGAAGCGATTTTCTAAGTTTCATTTTCAGCTTTTTTTTATTTTGGGAATATCATTTAAAAATTTAATTGATCAGAGATCAGTCACAAACATTCAGTGAGTCTTTTACAGAGTGAACACCAGTTGTTGATCACACCATAATCCCAACAATTTTTTCACATTTCATATACAAATGATTTGAATTCGAATTGTTTTGAAAAATTCTTAGATATCCAAATAATAGTGCTAATTCCTACCTGGCAAACATGTTGCAAAACATAACGAAGGTTGTGAATTCTTCAAATAGATTTACATAAATCAAATGCAAATTGTATTTCAAGTGGGCTTACTTTGTAGATAACTTATGGTTTAATCAATAAAACATCATGCAATCATGAAATGAATTGCTGTCAAAAGTACAAAAAGGAAGAGTTGACTAACAAGAAATTTCAAATTGCAGTTGATTTTGTCTCATTATACTTGAAAAATGCTGCTCAAAGCTTAAGCTATATTTGGACTTAGAGGTGTAGATTAGTTGGTTCAAAAACAAAAAACAAAAAAAAAAAAACGAGTTTGGGCTTGTTTAGAAATGCCTAATGAAGTGAAATAATTATCATTAAATGTGGGTTGGCCTTATTTGGTTGGGAAAAAACTACAGACTTTGTTTTAAAAGTTAAAAAAAAAAAAAAAATCACAAAGCATCTGCTATCTTTAAATGATAATAGGCAAAAGAAGTTGTTACCAAAAATACTGCATATCCCAATGGATTCATAAATCACACAAACATCTTACAAAGCAGGATCCATTTCAAAGACTAGTAAAAATTTTAGAAAAATATGGATTGATCTAAATATTTTTTGCAATTATAAGTAAAAGTTAACATTTAAAACATTTCAATCACAAAATTTGGTTTTAAAAAATTGGTTAAATTCTAACCTTGTGAAATATCATAAATCAAACAATAAGGCTTGAAAATAAAATTAAAAAAGAAACAAACCTCAGGTGCCAATAAAGATCCACAGTTCACAGCAGGTTTTTCATCTTTTGGTACGTTTTTATTTTTTGTAATAATAGCACCAGATTTTTCATTATCAGTGTTAGATTTGTCTGTTTTCAACGCACTGTCTGCATCAACAGAAATCACATCTAGATCTGATTCCATTTTTTTAACTAAGTTAAACAGAATTAAATTAATGGAAATTATAAGTTCTTCAACAAACCAGGTATTTATATTATGAAAACTATATACCACATATACTACAAAATTATACACATTAGATGATAGCTGTAACTGCAATTTTCGTAATGCAGTATGGACTAAAATAAAAGCACTTTTTTTTACTAAACCATATCACATAAATCATATCATATATTACATATGATACAATCATATCACATACTATATATGATATAATCATATCACATACTATATATGATATAATCATATCACATATTACATATGATATAATCATATCACATATTACATATGATATAATCATATCACATATTACGTATGATATATCATATCACATATTATATACTAAATCATATCACATAAATCATATCACATATTATATATCACATACTTTGTATTATATTATATATATATACATATTATATCACATAAATCATATCACATAAATCATACAAATAAGTTTAATATATAGTGTTTAATTAATCTCTTTTGTGTAATGCTAAATTAAACAAGATATTTAATATTTCTTCCTATCTACTTCTCGCACTGAATATCTATGATTTAGACTATGCATATTATTTCCTATAATAATATGCATAGTCTAAATCATAGATATTCAGTGCGAGATATATCTTTCATATACATATTATTTCCTATAATAATATGCATAGTCTAAATCATAGATATTCAGTGCAAGGTAAATCCTAGTATTTTTTTCATTTACTACAGCATTCTCTTTTGGTTCATTCTCTTTTGGTTCAATTCTCTCGACCTAAAAACTTTAGCTGAGCTCCTTCCATTTAAAAAGGTTCAACAATCACAATGATGTAATTAAAGTTTCAATATACACTATGAGCAATTGAAATTGCACCACTATAAAATTTACTAGCAGATTTTTTAGAACTTTTAAAAATTGCTTCTGGTTAACATATTTTTAAATAAGAACTTTTTGAGGCCATAAAATTTATTTTGGGTGTACTTATTAAATTCTAAGAAGGATTAATGATAGCCTGCAATAGGGAGAAGATTATCCTTGAGGACTGTTTATAATTGCGTGATTCAATTGGGATTCAGGAACTACAGAACATTATTGAGGTTACCCCTTACTAAAAGACTGAATTGGTGTAAGAAAAGATAACAATAGGATGATCAATGAAAAAATATTATCTTTAGAATCCCGCTTTTGTTTATGGGCTCATGATGGCAGAATAAATGTACAACAAAGAAAAGTGTCAGAAGGATGAAGATACCTGTATTTTAACGTGATACACTGCACCTACTATTGGAATCATGGTATGCGGTGCTATTGCAATTCTAGGTCACCCTAGTATTGCTTCCAGGTATAATAACTGACACCAGTTATGTTAAAAATGTGTTAGAACCTGTAGGACTCCCTTTTGTACAAGATGTTACAAATGGGATTTTTCAACAGGACAATGCCAGACCTCACACAGCAAGCTCAACACTAAGATTTTTAGATAAGAGTGATGTAAATGTTATACCTTGGCCAGCATGTTCTCCAGATTTATCATCAACTGAGAACCTCTGGAATATGATTGGTAACCGCTTATTGAAACACCAATCCAACAACTACAAGGAATGAGTTATGGAACCAAGTAAATACTGTTTGTCAAGAAATACCACAAGAAACAACTTCCAATTAAATTCTTTCCATGAATCAAACTGAATGTATAAAAAAAAAGGTTGGGTACATTCATTATAGAACTATGTGTAATTTTTTATAATAAATTTTTTTTTCCTATGTTATGACTTTTATTTAACATACAACGTGTTTTTTCAATAGTTGTTACCAATTTTGAACAAAATAAATTATCTTTTCAGTTTTTTTGGTTGTGCATTTTCATTTGCAGACAGTGTATATTGGTATATACTTTGTTATATTTTGTGAAACTTTTTTACTTCACTAGAATTGGTTTTGACACCAAACAAGCAGATTACATTCAGTGAGATATATAATTTAAACAAGCAGATTACAGTGAGATATAATTTAAACAAGCAGATTACAGTGAGATATATAATTTAAAAAATATAACTTAAGAAGTGAGCTTCACATTTGCACAACTAAAATGAAAATTATTACAAAAGCACAATGTTTTAAAAATAAATCTTGTTAAAAAAAGTTAATGTATCAATAAAAAAAAACTAGACACTCATTATTAATTTCATTATTCTAAATTATAAAATTTCATAAATTTTGAGGACAAAAGAGAAAAAATTTTTAAAAATGCTTAAAAAATTTTAACCTAATCTAAAAATGGATCTTAAAATAAATTTTGAGCAATTGACATAATCACCTTGTTCATTGTAATAATATTGAAGAAAGATATTTTTGGCTGCACAGAGGTGACATGTCATTTCATGATATTCTGCAGGAGGTAGAGAAACAAGATGCTGAAATAAAATTTATACACTTATAACGCATGACAAAAAAAAAATCAAACTTGTGCTAGTATTTCTGTCATTCACTATTTAAAGCTGAAATTGCACAAGATTTAAATTACTTTTATTATTGTTTGGACTCAAAGAAAACTTGATAATATACAGCAAAACAGCAAATCTTTAAAATAAACTTTTATTTAAGTCATTTTATTTGTCTTTAAAAGTGTAAAAGATAAGAAAAGGAAGAACTGTTTTTTCAATTTTTACTTAAAAAAAAAAAAAAAGAAAAAGAAAAGAAAAGAAAGAAACTTAAATGTAACTAAAATTTTTATATTTCATATTCAAGAAAACTTACTCTTGAATGGAACCAATCTTCACATATTATGCATTGAATCATTTCATCTTCTATCTTCAACAAAAATTTACATAGATAAAAATAAATGTGTATGTATATAAACATATATATATATATATATATATATATATATATATATATATATATATATATATATATATATATATATATATATATATGTATATGTATATGTATATGTATGTATATATATATATATATATATATATATATATATATATATATATATATATATATATATATATATATATATATATATATATATATATATGTATATATATATATATATGTATATATATATATATATATGTATATATATATATATATGTATATATATATATATTATATTGTAGAAACTATGTTAATATTTCCAGTAAGAGTGCTCAATAGAGCATAGAATAAGTAAAGCGAATATATTATTGTTATACAAACTAAATAATTAGCTTGGTTTGTATTACATTACTCAAAGTTTCACACAATAGCGATCATCAGATGCTATCATCATGATGTTATTATCAGATGATAACATCTGATGATTGCTATTGCGTGTAACTTTAAGTAATGTAATGTAAACCAAGTTAATTATTTAGTTTGTTTAATAATAATGATAATAATAATAATAATAATAATAATAATAATAATAATAATAATAATAATAATAATAATAATAATAATAATGATAATAATAATGATAATAATAATGATAATAACAATAATAATAATAATAATAATAATAATAATAATAATAATAATAATAATAATAATAATAATAATAATAATAATAATAATAATAATGATAAAAATAATGATAATAACAATAATAATAATAATAATAATAATAATAATAATAATAATAATAATAATAATAATAATAATAATAATAATAATAATAATAATGATAATAATAATAATAATAATAATAGTAATAATAATAGTAATAATAATAATAATAATAATAATAATAATAATAATAATAATAATAATAATAATAATAATAATAATAATAATAATAATAATAATAATGATAATAATAATAATAATAATAGTAGTAATAATAATAGTAATAATAATAATAATAATAATAATAATAATAATAATAATAATAATAATAATAATAATAATAATAATAATAATAATAATAATAATAATAATAATAATAATAATAATAATAATAGTAATAATAATAATAATAACAGTCATATATATTAGGGTACGCCCTTTGAAAAAAAAAATGAGCAAAGAAACTTCTAACATCAATATTATAGTGCCAATATATATAATAAATAAAAAATCAAAAAAAAAATTTGAGAAATTTTTTTTCCCTACCAGGGAACTGGTTCTTTTAGGAAAATGTCAGATTGTAAAAAATCACAAATTTAAAAAAGTCATATCTCACTGAGTTTAGTTCAATTTTGATGTTCTTTGTGTCTAACAAATAATAAAAAAAAGGTAAAATGATTGGCGTTGAAAAATTGAGATTATACCAGGGCTGATGACGCCAGAGGATCAGGGGGTCACTACTCCCTCCCCTCACTTTTTCTATAAAGACCCCGTCACCACTTTTTCTGTAAAAGATTTTTTTTTTTAACAAAGGTTTTGAAGTTTTTAGATATGGAGGACCATATCTAAAAACTTTAAAAAGTTTTTAGTAGTTGATGATTGTGCTCCCCACATCTCCCCCAACTTTGAGAACCATGTCGTCTACCCTGTATATTTAGAAATGCAAAGTTCAGAAAAGTTGTAGGTTATTTTTAAATATTTATTTCTACATTTATTAAATTGTACAGAAATATTGTTTGTATTTACTTGTATTCAATAGTTATCTCTACATTTATTGCATTGTACAGAAGTGTACATTAATTTCTACATTTATTACATTAGTACAAAAGTGTAGTTTGCGCACAATATACATTATACACACTTCTGTTCTAATGTACTATTCTGTATGTACTCTGGAAAGAATGCAATACATCACATTCTGAAATAATTTTTGTATTTAAACATATGTTTTCGCTTATTCATACTAGCAATCAATAAAACTGGAAATAAATTACTTCCGTAAGTGGATTTACGTACCTCATACAGGAATATGCAGTACAAAAGTACTTTACTTCCGGTTTGGTTGATTTCCAGTTTTGTTAATTGCTAGTATTTAATATTAATAAGAAGAAAGAGTGCTCCTAAAATTACTAGATTCAATTTGGATAAAAAAGAGTCAAAATTTTCACTGTATTTGGGTGGAAGTAATGATCTTAATCCTTCAGAAGTGCCTACTATTAGAGATATCCTGAGAAAGGGTCTTTTAATACAAGAAAGTATGCTCATTGAAAAAGATATTGACAAGTATGTAATGAAAAGTTAAATTTAAAGATTGCAGAAATATTGTTTGTATTTACTTGTACTCACTTTGTTTTATTTTTAAGGAGGCTTATGTCTGTAAGAGAACTTAGTGTACAATTAGCAGACTTGGTTCTCAACAGTGGACAAGATCGAATGCTCTTTTCAAGTTTCCTGTGGTAATTAACAAGATATCTTTGGTACAAAAAATAGAATTAGCCTGGAATAAGTGTAGTCAAATATCTAGAGGAAAAGCAGCCCAAAAAACTGTTTCTACCTAGGAAATTAAATTAGATCAATTGCTTGACATTACATCTTGAAATGTGAAATCACTTTATGTAATGAAAAGTGCTCAAAATTAAATAGTTGTCTAGATTTTGCACATATTCAGTGTACTTGTTAGAGGGAAAATAAGATTCCAAAAAGTTAACTTATTTGGTTAAAAGCTGAAAGAGAAAAAACTGGGTCACTATCAAAATATCAAATGACTTGTAAAGATACTAAGGAAACAGCTAAACAGGTTTCTTTAGAAAAGAGGAAGCTGAAAAGAAAGTCAAGTCTAGAAAAACAAATTAGAAAAAAAGAAGAGGAAGAAACTCCAAAAAATAAAGATTATGTTGAGCCTTTCATACATGATGATAATTCAAATAGAATAGAAATGGAAGATTAGCCTGCTTCAACAGATAAATGGAAATTAAATTTTATGTCCATTAGTAATACTACTGAAGCTTCTTTGAGATTTGATATTTCACCAGCTGCATCATCAGCAGTAGTTTCAGCTTTTCTTCAAGACCTTATTCTTGGTAACTTTTTAACACCTGAAATGTCCTATTTGGCTGTAGATCCTAAGAAAGTTGTTAGAGCTAGGAAAGCAGTAATGACTAACGCAAAGACATCAGAAGAAATGAAGTTTCAATTACAACCTATCAAAGGTATATTTGTTGATAGCAGAAAAGATTTTACCAGAGTTTTAAAGCACAATCCTGTAACAAAACGATTTCATCAAAGGGTTGTAAAAGAAGAACACATTACTGTTACTTCTGAACCTGACGGCCACTATATTACACATTTTACACCCATGAAGACAATACCTCCTAATAAGCCTACTAAACAAGCAGCTATTGGACTATTTAACTGGATGGTTCCTTGGAGAGTACATAAATCTCTAGAAGTAATAGGAGGAGATTCAACAAATGCTGTAACTGGTTCAGGGAAAGATGGAGGTTTGTTGACTAGTCTTGAACAATTGTTAGGTAGAAAGTGTTTATGGTCTATTTGTATGCTACATTGCAATGAGCTTCCTTTGAGGTACATTATTGTCACTCTGGATAGACCCACCAATTCAAATGTTGGTTTCACTGGACCAATTGGAAAAGCTCTTTTAAAAGTAAACAGTATAGAAAGACTTGATACATTTGAACCTATTGCGCAGTTGGAGCCATTAATCCAGATTCTAAGTTCAATGTAAACAGATTCAGCTCTCTGCTATAAACTGATTACCTGTTTGGCTACAGGTAAGATGGACCCAAATCTTAAAATGGCTAAGTGTGGCAATCTTTCCCATAGCAGATGGCTTACTATTGGAGAAGCTACTATTTTTCTCCATATGAGTAACCATGGCTTTACTGATGATGTGCTAAGAAGATTTCACTTAATTTTAAAATGGGTAGTTCAAGTGTATTTTCACATGTGGTATAAAATCAAAGTGAAACACAGTATTGTTGAGGCCCCGGAACACATAGTAACACTTTTAAGGCTGCTAAGAAAACAGGAGGATGAGATAAAAGAAATTGCTACTCCCTACAAAAAAAATGGAGCTTATTTTGCTCATTCTGAATCTTTGATTCTTTCCCTAATAGCAAGCTCAGATACAGAATCTAAGAGGTTTGCCATTAAAACCATTAAAGAGATACGGAAAAGCTTTGAGTATGGAGACACTCGATTCAGGATAAGGAAGAAGGTCCAACTCAATCTGGGAGCTATACCCATACAAGAACTGATCAATTGGGACAAAGAAGATAAATCAGAACCTGTATTTATATGTCAAATACCTACACAAGATGTTGACAATTTTTTAGAGATACCTTTTGAAGCACCTTACTTTCCCCTACACACACAATCTTGCGAAAGAGCGATAAAAGACGTGACAGATGCATCTGCATCTGTTTGTGGATTTGAGAGAAGAGCTGGATTTGTCAGGGCTAGGTTAGCTCATGGACTATTTATGCCTAAGCTGCACTTTAAAAAAGATCTAAGAAACATTTTTTTAAAAGACACTTGAATTTGATTATTTATACAGTAAATATGTTTTAACATGAATATGTCACTATGCCAAACAAATTGTTAATATTAATGTCATTTGTTTTTTCTTTTTCATATCTGACATCTTAAAAATAAACAAATTCCCTGGTAGGTAGAGAATTTTTTTTCTTTCTAATTTTTTTATTATTACTTAATATAACTTGAAATTTCTAAAAAATAAAAAAAAAGGTCTGTTAACCCCTTGGGCTTCCAGCTTGTCGGGCCTAGTTTAATCTTGGTTTTTCAATGCCAATCATTTCCCTAGTTTTTTTCATGTGTTATACACAAATAAAATAAAAAGTTCACAGATTTTCACTGAGATATAATTTTTTTAATTCAAAAACTTTACATTCTGATATACGGATAATTTACGATTTTACGATGACAAAAAAAAACAGTGCCCCAGTAGGACAAAAAAATTATTTCAAATTTTTTTTCAAATTTTTATTTATTATATATATTGGCACTATAATATTGATGTTAGAAGTTTCTTAGCTCTTTCTTTTTTAAGTGACATACCCTTATATATATATATATATATATATATATGAGACCGTCAGCTTCAAAACCAGCCCTTTGCACTAAAGCAAATTTTACAGAATACACTTTTTTTTTTGTGCAAATAAAAAAATTAAAAAAAACATATACACCTCATGTTTAGTCACTAATGAATGGTTTTCTATGTGAATATCAGTAATTGTGATAATCATTGAATAGAAATATTTAATTAAAGGGCATTTTTTTCAAAAGAGCCGGTTTTGATCCAGCCACTGCACATTTTAATAAAATTTTAATTGTTTTGTGATTAATTTCGTTGGAACCCATGGTTATTTAAAGTCCACCGCAATTTCACACGCTTTTCTGTATATTTACGCCATCTATGGACAATTTTAGAAAACTATCTCCCCCCTTTTTTTAGCAGGATAGCCCGCTAATGTTTTTTAAAAAGTTAAATATATTTCAAAATAATTTTTGCCATGCATTAAATTTCTATTAAAATGCAATAACGTAACTAATTATTAGTGGTCATAAAAATTGAAGAAATACCTGCATCACATGTCATATAAGTTTAGCTACCTGGGTTTTATAGTAGAAGCAACAAAACATGGAAAAAATTTTTAATGAGAAATTTATAATGGTTCTTGCAATATGGTGTTATTAAATAAATTTATGGTGTACATAAAATTTCTGCTGGACATGTATAGGCCACAAATACATGTGTGAACAACATTTAAAAGATTAAATTTACTTATGTAATAATTAGCAAGACAAAATATATATAGCTTTCTTTTTTTTATATGCACCTTGAAAAACACATTAAAAAGGCAAGTCAATGTCATAATAAGAAATTCTTTACAATAAAATAGTTTCAAGTTCACAAAATTTAAATTACTAAATCCTAACATCAGCATCATCAACATCAGATGATCCATCTTCACCACAGCACAGCTCATTATTTTCTTCTGATTCACTGTCCTGATCAGAGTCAATGCCATCTATTTCCTCATTAGGTATGATTTTATTGTAAAACTCAAGATTTTGATCTTGTCTCCAATCAACACCATAATGAGAGTTCAATAACTTTTCTACATCCTTTATTTTCTTCGGGTTAATTTTAATTTGTGAATGAATGATTGGTAAATTAATTGAATTAAAATTTTTACCTTTCTTGGTCAATGACTTAAAAGCATTAACTTCTACTGTATAAAAAGGTTCACCTCTCACCTCAATAATTCTTGGTCTTTTTAACACAATGATTCTTTTACAACTAGCTATTTTGAAATGCCAAGAAACATTATTTCTTAGAACTGTTTTCAAATAACTTTTCCAATCAAAAATTTCATAATCTTCTCCTAAGTGGAAAACTGCAGAATGTTTTTTAATGACCTCCACATACTCTTTGGGGCTAACAATGATCTCCTTCTTATTGATGACCTTTTCAATGGTGCCAAACACCCTATCTGGTGCGATAAAGGAGTGACCTTTCACTGGGAAATCCAGTTCCACTGTTTGAATATGAGGATGAGCTTTATTGTGGATCAATAACTGATCATACCAATCATTACTGTATTCTTATTTTGCCCAGGGCATCCATCACAGCACAATCTGACTCTTTTTATGTTGCTAGACATGCTTAAATTATTCAGAGAAAAATAAAGAGCAGATGCAATTTCATTTGATCCCTTAGATTGCTCCCCCTCTATCCAATAGTGAGAATCAATATTTTCTTTGTTAAGTGTATTATGAGAGCTCCCTTTTACAATTGTAAAATTATAAAAGTTGAGCTGCCTCCTATAATATGCAGCTTGATCTGATAGTTTAGGTAAGACTTGGTTCTTCTCACAATCAAATGAGAGGGTAACAAGGTCATCACTTTCTTCCCTCAGCTTGTCAAAATAAGCATCAGCTCTTTGGCAATGGATGTTTAATTTTAAAACTATTTTTTCTCTGGCTTGGAGATCTTTTGTATTTTTGATTCTAGTTTTAAGTTCAGAACATGCAGAGCAGGTGTCAACTCTAGGGGTCCCAAAACCTAGATTATACTCCGTATTGAATATATTAGTAAAAAACCATTTGGTAACTTTTAATTGACTATCACACTTTTTGTTATACATCCTCCACATTGCAGCAGTTGAGAGTTCAGCTGGTAAGTACTACCTACATTTTGAGTGTGACCTACAGTAGTGCTTTTCACTAACTTGAAATGATTCTATGAATTTATTTACTTTCTCTTTTTTCTCAACAAACTTCTCTGCTTTCCTGTCTCCACCTCTACTTTCTTTGGCTGAAGTACCAGATTTGTGATATCTACTGATAACTCCAAGCAGTCTATGTTTTTTTATGCCTAATATTCCTAAAAATGTTTTCCTACAAACTTGTACTCTTATAGAGGAAGAGACAGCCTTTGTAACAAAATATTTTACAGTAAATTTTCTTTTCCTATTTGATTCACCTTTAACACGTTTCGGCTGTAGGGATGAACAATGCTTCAAAATGAAGTTGTCCTGGTCCATTTTCTTACTTGTTTGATAAAATCGCTCATTGAAAGTGATGACATCACTCTGTGACAGGCAGTGACATTGGAAAGCACCCAATTTGTGCTTGCATGAAGGGATTTTTGGTGGACTCTTCTTTGAATACCTGCAGAAAAATAGAAGTTAAAAGTTAATAAACATAATTAAAAATAATACTTCATCAGTAATGCATACTAGCTTTCTTCTCCCTTGCTCGTTTTGTGTTTTCAGGGTCTGCCACGCGTTTGCGTGACTGCAGTCTGCTTGTTTTTTTTACTTTTCGATCGTTTTCTATCGCAAAAAGTCTGTAAATGTTTAGTTAGTTAATATTTCATAAATATTTTCTACTTTTTCTATTACTTACAAGACAAATCACGAAGAATTTGCAATTTCCAGAGGATAAAAGCATTAAAAACGAAAGTATTTTCAATATCAGCTGTTGTGATCACGTGGTATGATAAGTGCTTTCCTATTGGCTGAAATAATAAACTGGTTTTGAAGCAGCTGCGCAAACAAAAAGAGCCGGTTTTGCACCATTTGCTGAATTTTACATAGTAAAAACTATAGGATTGAACAGGTTTTGCATCATTTTTTTAATTTTTCAATATAGTGCGAGCCATTACGAAGCATTTGGCGTGCTTCATTCAAAATTGAAAAAAATGTCAAAGGGCCGGTTTTGAAGCTGACGGTCTCATATATATATATATTATATATATATATATATATATATATATATATATATATATATATATATATATATATATATATATATATATATATATATATATATATATATATATATATATATATATATATATATATGTAAAAAAAGCATTCAAATAATAAATCTAAAATTATTTACTTCATCTTCAGGGTCAGGATATGGTCTTTCACATGTACAATACACTCCCTTATAATTATGATTATATGAGTTCTTTTCATTCAAAGGATCTTTATCCTAAAAAACAATCAACTTAAAGTAAGCCACAAAAAAATATTTATACAAATCATGATTAGGTATCAGCTATATGGTTAGTAATTAGATTTTTTAACTTTAAGAAAATTATATAGAATCCAATTGTTGTCTATACTAAGCAGTGTTTTTGAGAAATTTATTTTTGTCTGCTCTACACTTTTTTAATACACAATTTTAAAATTTTTAACTCCACACTTACCTTAAATAAAGAGCAGGTAAAGCCATTAAAATTTGAATTTCCACAATCACATCGAACATTCCTAGAAAACAGTATATTTTTGATACATTATTTCATATTTCATATTCTAATTATAATAAAATTGTATACTTTAATACCATAACATCACTAGCAGTTTTTACATTTAATTGTTTTAGTAAATTATCTTAAACTATTTATAGGTAAAAATATTTTACCTTACAAGATTACAGGACAACAGGTAATAAATTTAATTTTTCACCAGTTTTTGTCCAGGCTCTTTTTAATTATCTAAAGTTTGTTTCTCTAAATTATTAAGCTTCACTTTAGTTAAATTTTCTGATTATGAATTTCAGTTTTAAAGTTTTTTATTTTATTTTCATTTTTTATTTCAGTTTTATGTTTGCTGTTTTATTGTTCTTATTCTTTTTTTCAAATTCAAGGCACATTCTAGTGCATTATTAGCCATTAATTGTATTACATATTTAGTATTAAGAGAATCCAAGACTAAACAAAAATCTGGTACAAATTAAATACTTGTTTTTGTACAAGAAAAATGTTTTTAGTGTCAGAGCTACCTATCAAAAGTATCTGCTTTCATATTTGAATTTGTTTTGAAAACCTCTGAATTACAAAAAACTGCTACCTTCTTTCCCTATCCCCTCTCTATTGAAGAGTGATTTAGGTAAGAGTGTTCCAGATATACAGCTGTAGTTTTCTCACAACGCATCGATGAAATGACAACAATATTCTCTTCAAACAAAAACCTTTATAAATTTTCTCCTTCTTTTATACCGGACAAAACCCCTCAAGAACATCATAAAAAACACATATTTACAATTTACAAATATTTACAATTATTTTTGTAAAAACTATCAAAATTTTTAATTCCATAATGTCATTGAACATTCTAGCAACTTTGAAATGGAGTTACACTCCTCTATGATCCTTACAGATCATACAAATAGCAATTGAGGTATTTTAAAAGCATCCACCATTCCCAAACACTCTGTTGCAAAGGCACATAAATTTCTTTGGGTTTATTTTCAGCTTTGATACTTTCCTTGTTTATTTCTAACACATCTTTAATTTGCACTTTATGAGTTTCCACATTCTCTTGACAAGTGTCAGTACTCATTTTAATTTCAATGTCAGAGAAAATGCATAACATTTGAGTATCATTTAGAGTTCTAATGTGTTTCACATGATGTGGAATGCTGTTCACTTCTACGGTGACACATCTCAATTTGTTGTAGCTGGCTGCCACTTGGTATGGCACTTCCTATTTGGTGGTTTCAGCCAAACCTTGTTACCAATTCAAAATCTTTTGGTTATATCATTTCTCTTTTCTCGATTCTTTAACACCAATGGGACAGATGTATGTTTTGTCCATAGGGCTTGCACCATTTTTGTCAGCTGTAACATTGTACATCAGCTCATTGTCCATCAATATATCTTATGGTGCTCTTTGTTCATAAGGGCACAACTTTCATACGAGTTTGAAAGTTGTCGCCAAAATGTGCATTTTGAAGGTCTACAATCAATTGGACCCAGAAACTTTTCAGTACCATATTGTGTGATACCCAGGGCCAATCTTTTTCAGTTTTCTTTAACACCCAATTTCCCTTTCCCCCACCATATAGGCTCTGAATCTATCAACTGACATTGTTTGCAAGTTTTGATCACATTTCAAATGTCATTTTCAGTAGTAACAGGACACTTCGGAGTGAATTGAATGTTAACAAAGGTTAACATTCAATTCATTCCAAAGTGTCCAGTTCTTTGATGCATATCGAGAAATTGATTGGACCTCTGCTACTGCAATTCCAACCCAACTATTCCAACGCTCAGCCACAGTCAGTTTGTTGAACCATCTGCTGTGAACTCTTGTTAATGCGTCAGCTAAATTATCTTCTGAAGAAACAAATTTAGCTTTAAAATTATACTATTATCTATTACAGCACACTTACTCTTCTCAACAGTTTACCCATCATTTTTGATCTTAATTTTGATTTTCCAGTGAGGGCTTTAGAAACCCAGTGAAATACTGTTACAGAATTGGTAAAAATAGTCACTTTCTTCAGTTTTCACATCAGATCCATATTCATTCCTTGTATGAAACATAAAACATTACATGAACATCAGATCTTTCTTTTCACAGCCATGTTGCATCCTCCACAATAGTTTCCCCAATTTGAAAAGAATGTCATCCATATAAGTGGATATTCTGCTCTTCACCAAATTGTCTTGATCATGGCACTCACAACAGATTTCATGACCATTGGCACAACATTTAGTCCAAAAACATCGGGCAGTCCAATTTCATTTTCCTTATACTATACTCTAAGAACCACTTTCAATTGATCCAATCCTGCAGTTCAATTTCATAGTCTGCTTTAGCACATGTTGGTGTTCCATACTTTGCACCTTTGATAAACAACCAGTTGGGGTCTTCTCTGTCTTTCCATTTCCATTTGACTCTCCGCTTAACGCCATCAAAAACTGCTTCATGATCTTTCTTTTTAATTTCAATTTTGCTGATTTTATCCTTGTTCAAAACCACTGCCCCGCAATAGCTCGACCCAAACTTTGCTTTTCCCAATGAAGAAGTGGAAACTCCTCCTAGTTACTTGATGGAGGTCATTCAAAGCATCATATCAACTCCGAATGGTTGGAAATCCACTAAAACAACTTTGTTACATACTTTAATGCTATCAACTTCAAGAGTTACAACCACTGATCCAATGTATTGATGAACCTTTCCTTCAACCTAGACAACCTAGAGTTTAAGCATTTAGATTGATTCTTGGACAGAAAATTTTGATTTGAGATTGTCTTTAAACATCCTGTTTCCACTGTTTTCCATCTCCTGATTCCACCATTGTTCAGGAGCAAGGTAGCAAAGATTCCTTGCTCCTGCACTTGCTTACCTGCAACTTCAAACATTTTGATGCAATGTGACCCTCAGTATCGCATTTAAAACATTGAAAGATCTTTGGAAACAAGACCTTTGTAAGTAAACAGTTCTTTTCAATGTGGTTCAAATATTTGTAGTTGTAACACACTACAGGAGTTTTTGCAGCATGGTGATGAGATACAGTGCTAACAGCATACTTTCAGTCACATCTACACGGTTCAACTAGCTCTTACTTTGGGTAACATAATATCAATCAGATCCATCACAGTTCTAAATCTTAATGATAAAACTTCTGTAAACCTACGACAAATCACATAGACTCTTCAACTGTTTAGTTCTAGTTTATATCCAAGGACATCAGAAATATTCTGGTTTACAAATTCTCTATCAGTATAACGATACTCATTCAATATTCCAAGCATTAAGAGAACTTGCTTCTGATGTGGCATCTACTTTTTTGCTGATTGATGAAAAAGAGACTTTGTTTACTTCAAAGGAGTTTAAGGAGTTCTATTTTATTTTATTTTATAATCTGAATTTAATAGGTATTCCTTGCAAGCTATTCCAAAGCAAACTATGTTTAGTTTCAAAATCCTTTTTGTTTTCAAAACCAAAAGAAATATTACCTTTTAGTATATAGCTCAATAAGTTCATGCTCCCGATGACATACTAAAGAACAAGCATAACATATGCCAGCATTATTTTCACCTTTTGGATTACAAGTTTTGCAAGAAAACAATGCTTGCCTCTCCATGTAACCCTAAAAACATTTAAAAATAATCAAAATTATATGCACTTTAAACTTTTCATATTCATACAAAAATTTAGGTATGTTTATGGCAAATAAATACACTTGTCATAAGTAAAGCAATAGTGCAAAAAGTTCCAGTTGGAAGACTAATTTGCCACTTTTTAAATGAAGTGCATTAATTCATCTTCTGTACTACCATATCAGTTATAAACAACCAGTTTATAAATTAATTGTATTAGATAATGGTAAATCCAAGTAAATGTAATTGCAAAAAAGGATATTATTATCAAACATACAAAAATAAAATTTTACTGTGATTTATTTTAACTTTATCATTATTCTAAAAAAAAAACAATTTTTAAAAATATTTTTTTACAAAACTATAACACAATAAACTGAAATGTCTCGTACTGTTGAATGACTTAGATTTTAACTTTGGATTGGATTTAATAATACAGATTTATATAGAGAATATAAATAATCTTTAATCATTCTAAATAATATAAAGGTAGCAAAATCTTTTTCATAGAAAAATATTAGTAAAAAAAGGGTTCAAACAAAACACTTATCCTGAAGATAATTGAACATTTTAAATTACAAAGTATTTTGTTCAGCTATTATAAAGTGGTTTAAAAGAATTAGATGCATTAACATTGTGTAGTAATTCTTTTTTTACAAAAAAAAAAAAAAAAAAAACAAACAAAAAAAAGTAACCACATTTCATAAACATTTTACTAATTCATGTTAGCTTGATCTTTTCCTGTAAAGATTCCTGTAAAAATGGGTTAAAAAGCAAACGGATAAAAGAAGCAAATGGATAAAAGAAGAAAATGGCAGATAGGTTTGAATGATAGTTCCAAAAAAAATACAGAATGAAAGAACAGCTTATAAGACAAAATCCAAGGATAAGTTTATTTACTCAACAAAACATTAAATACAGATAGAAACATTATTATGCAGTTGTTAGAAAACCAATGAAGATGGTTAGAGACACAAAAAAGTTGATCAATAACTGCTTTAATTTTTATTTTATGGTACTTTAAATAAGCTTCAATTAAAAATCTTTGGTACATTTTTTTAAACCAATGTAATTATATTGCTGTAACTATTTCACTCTTTTTTTCTGAGGAAATTATCTGGCTGATATTTCCACTTCCTTTTTGTTTTATTTTTTTTCTAGTTATGTTAATAATATTAATAGTATTAATAACAATAATATTAATAATGTTAACAACATTAACACTAATATTAGTAATACTGATAATAAAGATATTAGGAAAACTAATAATATTGTTTTTCTAAAGCTCATATTTATATATATACATATGTTTGTAATTACCAGAGAATAAGTGCAATTCTCAGAATCACTAGCTCCTAATACAGCAATCGATTCTTCAACTTGAGCTTCCATTTCATAAACAGCATCTTGTACAGTAACCGTATCCTCCTCAGCAATGCACTCAGACATAATTTATTGATGTTCTAAATAAGAAAAATTTACTATAACATCAAATATACAATAAAAATTGTTTACTATACATACATACATACATACATACATACATACATACATACATACATACATACATACATACATACATACATACATACATACATACATACATACATGCATACATACATAGAAAGATTATACAATATCTCTATGACATAAGATACCACTGTTTAAGTGTGTGTGTGTGTCTATATATATATATATATATATATATATATATATATATATATATATATATATATATATATATATATATATATATATGTATGTATGTATGTATGTATGTATGTATGTATGTATGTATGTATGTATGTATGTATGTATGTATGTATGTATGTATGTATGTATGTGTGTATGTATGTATGTATGTATGTATGTATTTATGTATGTATGTATGTATGTATGTATGTATGTATGTATGTATGTATGTATGTATGTATGTATGTATGTATGTATGTATGTATGTATGTATGTATGTATGTATGTATGTATGTATATACTTAAAGAGTGGTATCTAATGTCATAGAGATATTGTATAATCTTTCTAAAGTTTATTTTGTTAATGCAATTAACAAACACAATAAACATAACCATGTCAGTTTATTTTATGAGATTTTTATGTAAAAAAAAACCTCAGAGCAGTTAAAGTTAATTGTTTAATGGTAAACCAGAACAAAGGTTTCATCATCACTCATAAAAACAACCCCTTTTCAAACATAACACATATTGAGATATGTTAAACAAAAGTAAACAGACATTAGATCTGATAATGTATTTAAGTTTTAGCCAATTCAAGCACTCAGGGGATTATACGAAATCGCAATTTAACATTTTGAACAATTTACTAAATTTGCACATCAGATTATAAATGTAGGAACATATGCCTCAAAATACCCCAATGATTTATTCACTAGAAAACAGCTTGCACTTGTTTCATGCCTTATGATAAAATATGCAGACAACGTCCCCATTTATAGAATGGTAAATTTAATTACTCTAGCTTCTCCATTTGACACAAAGATAGCTCATATTATTGATTTCAAGCTTTAATTGTAAGTTACTTCAGAACTGCAAAAATATTCTGAAACTCTTAGCAGATTAGTGCTATGAAGGAATGTTCTCTATATAGTTTTTTTTTTTTTTTTTTTTTTTTTTTTATTTTAATTGTTCACATGTATTAGGTAATATTGAAGTTCCCTACCAACCCACCCTTACACCCTTTTTGATTGCGGCTTATGAACAATCGTTATTTAAAACAATAAAAAAAAGCGTTTTTTAATTTTTGACATTGGGAAAGTGCTTTCAACAAATATTTCAATTTTCAAAATTTTGTATGGATAATCGAATATCTTCTTAAAATAAGTTCAAATTCACGAGTAAAGAAATGGGCGATCACATGAAGATATTAAACTGTCTAAGTCCGGTGGCTTTGGAACATCTAACAATTATAACAATGCTCGAAGAACTTTTCACAATGCAGAACAGACAGCCAATATTCTTAAATTGGATCTAACTCTCGTCAAAATGTTTTATGAAATCATTTGTAAATTATCATCTTGGGTTTTATTTGATTCAACAAAGTTTAAAAAGTATTGCATAAAAGCTACAAAAAAGTTGTATATAAATCTTCAAGTGTGGTATCCGTATGTCTCAATGCTTCGGATGGTATTGTCGATTGGAATGACGGTTAAAGAGGCACAGGAAGCACTAATTAAAAATTTTAAGAAGTTCCGTGAATCATTTACACGAAAATGCTCTTGACCATAAACAGATGAAGATCTTTTGAAGCGTCTTTTGTGATCTTCACATTCTGTTCTTAGCGCTTTATGACAGCTACATCATCCTCCGGAAGATTCTCTAGATAGGGTTGTAAACACTTTAAAATAAAAACATAAGACCGGTTTTTTTATTATATTGGGTTGGGGAATATATTCGTAGCGTTTTTATATTTTATTTTATTTTACAACGATTTGTTTCTGTTTGACAAAGTGTAAATATTCATTCGATAGAGCTCTTTCTGCTCTACAAAACTGTTCTAATCGTCTTTTGGAATAATTTAATTTTTTGTTACTTTTAAGGCTTAAAAATGGAATATCCAGGAGGTAAAAAACAACATTTTCGAAACCTACTTCTCTTCGCTTTTCATCGAGGCCAAAAGGCTGCTGAAGCAACCTGGGACATTTGCAAGGTATACGGAGACGGTGTCATAGGTGAGTCCACTGCACGAAAATAGTTTGCATAGTTTAAAAATGGCGATTTTGACGTCGACGACCTACCTCGCAGCGGGAGACCTTCTGACTTCGACGAAGAGCGTCTCAAAGCACTTTTAAAGGAGTACGGTCACCAAACAAGTAGTGAATTGGCCGAAAAAATGAACTGTGATCATAAAACGATTCTCAACCATCTTCATTCAATGGGATTTGCTAAAAAATTGGGAGCCTGGGTACCTCACGAGTTGAGCGAAGTAAACAAAGAAAATCGCCTTCAAATTGCTTCTCAACATCTCGCCCGCCATCGAGCAACACGTGGTCATAAACAGCGCTTTTTGTATCGAATTGTCACGGGAGATGAGAAATGGTGTCTATACATTAATATGAAGCAAAGGAAGGAATGGGTGGCACCAGGAGATACGCCAAAGCCCAGAGTCAAGCGTGACCTTCATCCAAAGAAGATCATGATATGTGTTTGGTGGGACTGGGAGGGCATGGTGCACTGGGAAATGCTCGATAGGAATGTCACGATCACCAAGGAGCTCTACATAGCCCAGCTACGCCGCGTAAATGAAGCTATTCAACTGAAAAGACCTCATCGACAAGACTAAACCATACTCCTTCACGACAACGCCAGACCCCATGTTGCACAAGTCGTCAAAGCCACACTCCAAGAGCTCGAATGGGAGGTCCTTCAGCATCCGCCGTATTCTCCGGATCTTGCACCCACAGATTACCATCTTTTCCGATCTCTGTCGAACCATATGAGGAGCGTTACCTTCGATAATGAAGAGGAACTTAAAAACTGGGTCAATAACTTCTTCGATACTAGACCGGGCGATTTTTGGCGGAAAGGCATCGACAAATTGGTCGAGAGGTGGGAGGAGGTCGTAAACAGCGATGGCGAATACATAATCGATTAATTTATTATTATAAGTAAAGATTTCCCTTAAATAAAAGTCTTTGATAAAAACGCTACGAATATATTCCCCAACCCAATAGAACGAAATTAATGAGAATTATAAATGATTCACGTTTACAGTATACTCAATAAACTTATTTAATTGGATTTAATTTAATTGGATTTAATCTTCAATTAACGTATGTAGTTCATTTATTTAACGTTATTAATTGATTTAACGTTAATTGGATTTAATCTTCAATTAACGTATGTAGTTCAGAATAGTTGTTATGTAATTGTCTATTTACTCATATTTTAGTGTTTTTTTTTTTGTGTGCGTGTTTAATGTATATTTTTTTATGTTTAATATATATTTTTGTACACATTATGGCTCAATGATGATACCCAGATGCTACATATCTAAAAACAGTGTTATCATTAGAATTGCCGACATCAAATTAGTTTATACGCCAAAAAGACCTTAAAACAAGTCTATGAAATAAGTTATAGATGGACTTGGGCATCAGAGGAAGATTTCGCGAGCGGAAAAAACGACGTATACCGCTGTCTGTTGATTTTTGATTCAATACAGTTAAAATTGCGTATTAACATAGATACTCACGGATTACAGTCGTTCGTTATAACAAATGCTTTTTATAACGAATTTTTGCTTGCTTATTTAACACTACATTAGAAAAAAAAGTGTTACTTGTTAAAAACAAGTTTCTACTTATTATAACAGTACATATGAAATAGACATTCTACGTATCAATAGTGTATTCTTATTGGACGTGACGGTATGTGATAGAAAGGATTCAACATATCGAAAATTATTTGCGAAACTATGGACCCTCATTAAATATTTGCAACTTGAATGGGAAACGTTAAGTGTGGGGATTAAAAAAATGCGAAAACCTTTCATTTTCCGTAAAAGAAAAATAAGTCAGGGAGTTTTTTTTTTAGTTCTTTAATGTCACTTTAAGTATTGAATTACATAGACAGCACTAGTAAAGCTAAACCAAAAATCAATTCATAATAGTAGAGGTTTTACTCTTTAAAGTAGTTTCTTTGTAAAGCATTAAATAACTACGATTTGCACAGATATCTAATCATGTAAAGCATAGACATTTTCCAGTCATCTAGGAAAGTTCAGGGTGTTAAAGGAATTTCTTAAGAGGAGGAAGAAAAAAAAAAAAAAAAAAACAGAAAACCAATCTAAGGAAGTTTTTCAGGAATATAACATTTCTTTCAGTAAGTGAAAGAATCAGGTTGTCAGTAGAATAACTTTTTTTTATTGAAACTCAATGGTGTCCTAAAGTGAGAAGATATCATTTTTTAGGCTCTGGTCTTAATGGTATGCCTTTTGGCAAACTTGTGCTTTACATTTTCAGACTTAGGCTCATTCCTTATCTTTTTTTTTTTTTTTGTGAAAGCTTATTACTTCTTTTATAAAATAATCTGAACATTAAGAAACATAAAAAAAAATAAACAAACAAAAAAAAAAAAACAAAAAAAAAACAAAACAAACTTTCTTTAAAATATTTATCAGCAATAAGAGAAATTGAAACTTCAATTACCTTCTTACATTAATTAGATAATCTGATTATGCCTAATTACTGTAAGATATCTGATTAGCACTGTTACTAACTTCAAAACTTTATTATGATGCAAATTTTTTTTAGCATCAATACTTGAAGTAGATTACACTATTACTATGCTGCCCTAAACTGTTAATCTTCTTCATTGTCATTGGTTTGTTCAACCTGGTTCTCTTCCATGTTATCTTGCTCTTCATCATCAATTTTGGGTGCCAAAAAGAATCTTATGTGGCCACAATCCCCAATTTTATATTCTGTTACCAAAGGAACATCATGACATATAGAGAGAGCTACTGTCTTAGATAAAGATGCTGCCTAAAGATAAATATTTAGAATAAATTATCAACTGAAATTAAAATTTTTCTTAATTTCTTATAACTATGTTTTTACATATGCATTTACTTTGAATTAGTCTGTGGGGATATTTTAAGCTTCCCAAATACAGCTAAAATTGCTACTGATATTTTGGGTTTATAAGCAAATTGGATTTGTTACTTTTCTTAACCATCTCCTAGATAAAAAAAGTGTTGTTTTAAAAGTCTCCTATAGAATCCCCAAAGTTTACTGAAATTCAGTAGAACATCTAAAGATTTGTTGAGAACTAGTTTTTTTTTAGCTTTTCTTTTAATATGAGCTGAATAACAATTTGTTAAATTTATTATTCAACTCATTTGATTTTTAGCTAAAACTTTAATGAGTTGAATAACAAATTTAACAAATAACAGTAATATAAAAAAAGAGTATATATACAAGTAACGCAAATTAAAAGTAACACAACAAAAGTTACTTAAAGATTAAGTACGTTAAAGCAGGTCCTATTTAAGTCCTGGTTTAACATACTTCATTTTAGAAGAGTTGGAAATTTTTAATGTAACATGAAACAAAATAAAGTCTCACTTTTGTAAACATGATAAGAAAACGCATAGCATAGGTCTGAGTCACAGCTTCATTTAATTCAATTGACACTTCTTCATCTTCTTTTGAGTCAACAGATGAACTCTGTCTAAGAGTGATACTACCATTTCCTAATTCTCCAGAGCATGAGAAGCGCACACCATCTTTAGTGCATGCAATAGTAACAGTATCTCCAAACTGACTTAAATCACGGCAGATCCTTGAAAGTTCTTGTGATGGCATTCTAATTATAGCATCGTAATCTTGATCTGGTATTCCAAGATGTTCACTATCTATATCCATAAGCTTCATTTCAAATTTAGAAACTCTTTCTTGATTTGGTTTCTCAAATATAAATATAACAGAGTCTGCATTGTTTTCAGCTCTTAAGGTAATTGATTCATCATTGCCTGCACATTTTAAAATTTTTGACATAGTGACACAATTAAGACCCAAAGTTATATTTCTATCGCATCTATAAGGATCAAAGGCGTCTGCTCTAAGTAAAACTGATGATAGACAAACATGGCTGGTATCCATTGCTTGACAACTTATACCAGAAGCAGAACAAACAAAGTTTACTTCTGCAAAAAGGTCTTTCATTGATTCAATCAGTTTTTTTAATGGTGCACCATCAGTTAGTTTTGCTTCAAACATCTTGATTGCAAGAGTGTACTCAGTGAGCTGGTTATTTAGAAAAAATACGAGTGGATATGGTAGTTTCCGCTCCTTTTGTAAAACCAGTAGAGACAAAATTTCCCGCGCGCGCAATCGCCTCACAATGATTTCAACCTGATGTCCCAGATCTACTACTAAACTACCTTAAGTATCCTTTAATTTCTTAGCATCTTTTTTTACCAAAACTTTAAAAACCACCTAACTCTAATACTCTTAATGGTAAGTTAAAAAATTTACCAATAAGAGTATTAGAGTTAATAAATTACTCGTTTTATTGTGGCAATCGTCAAAGAAGTTGTTTTTAACAGCATTTTATTGCTATTATTTTGATACGGTTTTAAAAAATGACCTTCCACTCAACCTTTCTGACCCAGAAAAAACCTCTGAAGGGGTGATAGTACATGCCTGGAGGATTAAAAGAATAATTTCCCCAAAATCAGGCATTGGGGTCCGAGCTTGAAAAATGCATCTAAAGATTAAGCTAATATTGTTGATATACGCAAACCTTAAGATTGCTCAATCTAGTTATGAAAAGGGGGTTATGATTTCAAATTACGTATTTTGGCAAATATCATGTTAAATATGCATAATGAGAAAATAAAAATAAATTACATTTTTTACAAAGTAACCATTCTTCTTTACTCTAAAAAGCTGAAAAAGCGCAAATAGTAGATATTCTTTTGATCTTCACATGTGTTTACTGTTCAGGTCTACAAGGCAGTTGATCAAATTCACTATGTATTGAGGATGACCAGAAGAACGTTTAAATCTTTGCTAGTGGTGCTTAAATTCATGGCGCAGAGCCTCTGTTGGTTGTTCGCTAAAGATTCTTAGAGAGCACTTTTGCCGGTTGATGAAATGTCAGATGTGATAGAAAACTGCATGGACTTTGGGTATAATTGAAACTGCTGTGAGAGCAACATATGATTCTTGGAAACTTTGAACTTTTTCTGAATGTGCTCCAAATCATTGCCAAAACAAGACTCAACAACAGCATTGAACTTTCGGAAAGTATCAACATAGCTAAACACTCTAAATGCAGATTCACTTTCTGCAAGTTTTTGGAGCAAATCAATGCTTTTCAATAACTTTCTGCATTCAGGTCCTGCCAACGGACCTCCATGGTAGGGTATGATCTGGATGTTAAGTTCAACTAACTACTTGTCAGCATTTGGCCATGCCTGTTTGAGTGATTTTAGGAGATGGTTTATTACCCTTAGCAATAGATGCAGTTCGATGAGGGGATATTTGATCTAATATTAGAGTATCATCTGGTGAGCCAATAAGTGGAGAATGAATGGTGTTTTTAGAGTTCTTTGCTAATTTTCCCTCTCCACCAGAGGAGATGAAACCTTTAAAGTCTTTCCTGATTTACCTAAGGGTTCTGGGAGATCCACAGTTTACCATGTCCTTGGCTTCAATATCACACCAGATGCATGGGTGCAAACTTGTATGTGATTGAATCCCAAAAATGATGTTAGCAAGTTTCAAGTCACAGGACAAGAAGAAGTGTATATTCTTTACTTTTATCAAGTCAAAGATCAGCCTGACATTATCATATGTTTCTCGGAGTTCTTCACACACAGCAAGTAGCTGTTGTCGTTTTACACTGGAATCTTTTGAGTTTTGTTCAGTCAAAAACCTTCTTTTGTGCAATTGAGAAAGGTCCTCCAGGTCTATAACGCCCAAATTAACTTTGAGAAAACCACCTCCGACGTCAATCCCTAGCTTTACAAAATGGTTTTGTGAAATGCCTCTCTTTAGGATGGTTTGCTCAAGGAGAGATTTGACATTTGTGCAATGAGCAACAACCCTGGACGAAATAGACCCTTTTCCAGAAGATATGTCAGTGGATGTAAACTCTTCTGAAAGTTGTTTTTCAAAAGAGTGGAAATTTGCTGCAAAATTTATCTCCACAATGCCAGTCTGTGACACACCATTTAGAGTAGTTGCTAATTTGTTTATTCCCACATTAGAAAGGCCAGCATTCATTTGAATTTTAGCAAAATCCTTAGCTGTAAGACATTCTTTTCCTGTGAAGAGACTTCTGGATTTAGCTGAACCTGATATTGGATTCAGAAAAATATCATCTATCATTAACTTGTTGTCCTTTTTTGTTTCGAATAGATGGAAATTAACATTTTTTCTTTATTCAAATATTTGAATGAGCCCAAATAACATAGAAACTAACAAGTCAATAAAACTACAATACAATCAGACTTGTACAGTGATATCTTTTACCTGTGATAGAAAATGGAGAGCCTTCTTGAGTTTTTTTTAAGTCTGACAGTTCCATGACGAGATGCAGTAGATGAAGCTATAACTGACATTGCAACATTCTCAGCTGCAACTCTGTTTTTTTGTTGAGACTTCTAACAAGTTCTTATGCTGGCTGTATTTTGTGCAGATATGAAAAATACCTCGTCCAACAACAGAAAAGCACTTCACACATCTTTTCTCTGTAATACTTTGTGACTTGGGAGGTTTGTCTGGTCTGGTGGTAAAGTTTTCCTGTAGGTCAGGTTTTGCTTTTCCCAATAGTCGTGCAATAGAGCAATCACAGGATGTTGATTTTGTAAGTGTTTTGACACTGATTGAGTTGAAATCAATTAATTAAGGAAGTATGGCTTTGACCCTCTTCATGTTTTTTAAAGGTATATCGACAAGCTTCACAAATTCCACATGCTACCCTTAAACCATGGAAGTCAATTTAAATAAAAATAAAGACTAGCTTTAATGTATTCTTAGAGCAAAATCACTTTGTAAAAAACATTTCATTGTTTTCTTAGTGTTTTTTTGTTATAGTGGAAATACTAATGCTTTAAATTGATATTTAGGTTGAAAATATTATTTGTAAATTAAAATAAATTTTCAAAAATGTCATATTGATTGATTTGAAGAGGGGTCTAAATGTGAATTTTATGCTGAATCTTTAAATGCATTTTTCTAGCTCGGACCCCAATGTCTGATTTTAAGAAAATGATTTTTTCACCCCTCCAGAGGTTTTCTCTGGGTCTGAAAGGTTGGGTGGAAGATCATTTTTGTGAACAGTGTTGGGAGCTTTACTAAAAGAAAAATCTTTTAACTAAAATTTTTAAAAATATGTATAGAAGAACTTACACATTTACTAGAAACTTTATCTTATTAATGCGAAATATGCAATGTATCGCTCAAAACTGTACCCTCACCGAATATTAAGTTAGACTTAAAGCATAACCTTACAGATTATTATTTTGTCAAAATCCAGAACTAAAATATGGTGGAGTAGCAAGGTCATTAGAGCCCGGTGTGGATTCAAAATTTTGGTACAGCCTATTATCTATCACTCGTCAAAATATGGTCTTTTAAAAATATACAGTAGCGAAAATTACATTAAAAAATCAGCAAAAATAATTACAAAGCTAAATTGAGAAAAAAAAAAGATTTTTTTAAAATTAAAATAATAACAGAAAACAAACTAATAATGACTACTACTCCATTTGCAATGCGTGTACCTATAAAGGAGATTTGACTTAAAAATGGAGTTTTAGGGGCGATTCCTGGGACAACAAAAATTTTAAAATATTTTTTGGTAACCTTCGTTTTGCCAATACATTTTGACCCATTCATTGATTATGTAAGATGCCTGAATAAAACGTTAGTACCATTGGAATGAATACTAATCTCTATTTCTACCATCAGTCGAATTTTGTCAACAAATTGATGTTTGATTGATACGAATAAATTATTTAATTAACAAATTAGTTTGTTATGTAAAATTGAACATTTTGTTGATAATTTTTTTAAAATCTAAGTTTAATCATAGGATTCTTCTAAGTATAAGTGGCGGTGAGCCTTAGCACAAGCCCTACTCTCAACAAAGCCCCAGATCCCATAGTTCAAGGGTGTCAGGTTGGGTGAGTTTGAGGGCCACATTAAAGTTGACCAGAAATTCTTAAAGTTCTCTTTACACCAGGCTTGCGTTTTTTTGGCCTTGTGTCCAGGGGCTGAGTCCTGTTGCCATACATAGTCAACATTTTAATAATTGACATCAATCCATAGCTTCACAACAGTTTTCAGAACTTCCAGGTACTCATTCTAGCCAATTTTGAGACCCTGAGGGAATCAGTAAGAAGGCAATCGTTTGTCATAAGAGCTCACAACCCCAAACATTATTGCTGATGCTGGATGCTTTGTGTTAGGAATATGATGCATCTCTGAAGTACTGAATGAAATAAACCTGTCATTTTGGGTATTTCTAGGCTGGTCAACTGTCCAAAGTTTTTCATCTGAGAAAATTCAAACTGGATTTTTGCTTCTTCATCCAGGAGAGTATCTTCTTTCCACGAGCTAGTCTTGACTGTTTGGAGACTTCTGAAAGGAGGTGGACCTTCCTACGAACATAGTTGTGTGGCCCAAGCTGTTTTAAAATTCTTCTTACTGTTGTCTCATGAACCTTGAGCTTTTTTGCTGTTTTCCTGATGTTATTTAGTGGATTGTTATTGATATACCTGATTTTGTTGTTGAAGTTTCTATTACGTTTTAAGTTGTATCCACCTCTTCCTGGTAAAGCTCCCTGACTTCTGGACCTAGAAAACTGTGGCTCTGGATACACCTACAGTCCAACAAATTTTGGGATTGGTACTTGGGGGCTGACAAATCCAGGCATGGCCTACTGTAATTACACGGCCTGATTTGTTGCATTTTCCGGAAAAAATTAAGAGGCCAGTTTTTTTACGGCTTATTTTAAATTTTAAACTATGTATCAAAGGTTCTATTAACAACAACAACAATAACAATGTATTTACCAGTGAATATTATACAAAGGTGTTAAATAAAATATTGAATTATAATATTTTAACAATTACTATATAAATATTTGTTTGCATGCATCGGTTTATGCTTTTATAGTCATTTAATATGTAATGTATTCTGAACTGAATAATATGTGAATGTATTCTGACTGATTGCCTGTTTCATTATATTCCATTAGAGAGTGGAATAATGAAATAGACACACAGACAGTCTATTATTATTACTGTATATAGTCGAACTGCTTTTTTATGCGATGTTGTTTAAGTGGAGATAATTCCAATAATAAATGTAAGTGAACTTTATATTTAAAAATAACTGTTACACTTTTTTGATTCGTTTTAGTAATAAAATGGTTAATAAATGTGTTGTTACAAACTGTAAAACTGGTTACTCTAATGGTCCAAAAAAGTCAACATTTCATTTTCTTGAAGAATCTGATTTGCGAAAACGATGGATATACTTTGTTAATAGAAAAGATTGGGTTCCATCAAAATATTCAGCTATTTGTGTTAATCATTTTGATGACAAATTTATTAATTATGGAAAAAGATGCACCTTAAAATGGAATCTTCTTCCAGTTCCAACTATTCAAACTGATGAAATAAGTGGATCATCAACTCTAAGGGTTCCAAAGTTGCCCCGAAAAAAACCAACTTTGAGATATTTAGGAAAAGATGAGTTTGAAGATTTTCAAAGTGCTGATAAAATAATTAATCTTGATTCTTTGACAGAACAACATTCTCCACCAGGCTTTACATTTAAAAAAATGCATGATAGTGTTGTTTATTATAAACTATGTTTTGATGAAAAATCAGGCATACCAATTGTTTTTGAGTCAATAACTGTAAATAAAGATCTTTATGTTTCATTGTCATATAAAGGCTATCATATTTCTTTACCTGAATGGTTTCGTAGTGGTCATAATTGCAAATTAACAAACTGTAGTATGTTAGAAAATTTTCCTGTCTATATTAGAAATAAAGCCAATGATATGAATTCAATTTTGACAGAGTTAAATGAAATTAGATACTATTCTCCTCAAGGCAGACCTCCATATTCTGCATCCATTATACGCTATGCACTAATTTTACGTCACACTTCAGCACAGTCTTATAAGTTATTGTTAGAACAACTACCTTTACCATCTTTTAGTTTACTTAGAAAAATCCAAAGTGGTGATATAAATGCGTATAAATCTATAACAGTTTTGTTACAAAAAGATTGTGTATCAAGTGATTGTGTGCTTCTTGTGGATGAAATGTATCTGCAGAAAGCAGCCCAATATCAAAGTGGGAAATATATTGGTGAAGATTCAGAAAGTAATCTTTAAAAAGGTGTTGTTGTTTTTATGATTGTAGGGCTTCAAAAAGCTATTCCTTATGTTGTGAGATCATCACCTGAAGTTTGCACAACAGGACCATGGTTGAAAAAAGAAATTGATGAGTGCATTACCTCATTGTACCAATCAGGTTTTAAAGTAAGAGCTATTGTTACAGATAATCATTCTACCAACGTTAATGCATTTTCAGAGTTACGTAAATCTTATACTGGAGATGGAAAACTATTTATTTATCATCCAGCTTATAATGGAGTTTTAAAAACATATCTATTATATGATATAATCCATTTAATAAAAAATGTTAGGAATAACTTGTTGAATGGAAAAAAATTTGTTTTTCCTTCTTTTTCGTTTGATTTCTTCAGAGACAAAGTTGAAGTTCCAGCTGGTTTTATTACTTGGGATTTATTTCATAAAGTTTATAAAAAAGACCAATTATTAAATGGAAACTTGAAAAAAGCGAGGAAAATCAATTATCAGGTCACTCATCCTGGAAACAATAAACAAGATGTTAACCTTGCATTAGCGATTCTTGATGAAACAACTACAGCTGCGATACTAAGTTATTTTCCTGAAAGAAATGATGCAGCACAATTTTTGTCATTGTTTCATAAGTTATTTATCACACTTAATTCAAAGCAGATGTTTAATACATCCAATCAGCTCGGCAATGCTGCTGTAAAAGGAGATAAAAAACCCACATTTTATAGAGAAATTGCAAATTGGATTGAAATTTGGTCAACATGTGAATATTTTACTTTAACCAAACAAACTTCTCATGCTCTTATCACAACATTACGTACATTACGTCGAATATCTGAAAATATTATCCAGAGGTGGACTTATATGTCCAAGTCAATCCTTGTCTGATTTTATTTGTCATCTTTTTAGTATTCTAGATATTATTTCTCCTATTCTAATCAAACATTGCAGTTATTCTTTATCAATTAAAAGTTTTGCAGAACAAATTTTTAAGATTTATTATAGCAGTGTTGATTTTACATGCGAGAAACACACAGAATGGGGAATTAAATATGGATCTCGAATTGTCATTAATATTTTTTATAATAATTTACAAAAAGAAACTACAGGTTCTGTAAGAAAAGATCAAGTAAAAGAGTTTAAAAAAAGACAAAGAACTGATAGCTAGTGCTAATAAGATTTTTTCTCAAATCCTTAATACATATAAAATTACAAACCTTTGTTTTTATTTCCTCATAAGAGTTGTAAGAAGTCTTTGCAAAATGTAAGTTTAATTTAGTAGCATTTTGATACATAGCTATTTGAAAGCCTATTTCAGTATTTCATATGTTATCGGAATATACTGAAACAGCGAATCAGTTAGCGAAAAATATTGTATAGCATAATGTAATAACATGATGATAATCTTAAGTTTTCCTCGACCATTTTAATAAAATAAACATTAGCCGTAAGAAAACTGGCCTCTTAATTTTTTCCGGAAAATGCAACAAATCAGGCCGTATAATTACAGTAGGCCATGATCCAGGGCCTTTTTTCTTTTTTTCTAACTGCATCTCGAAGCTTGGCCGGAAATTTTTTTTATAATTGTTGATTCAAAGCTGTTTGAAAAAGCCGCCATCGAAAAAAAACGCAGGAAAATTAAATTCATTTTCGTAAAAAATAACAACAAATGGGGATCAGTTTTGGTGCCGCACCCTGTACATGAAAGAACGGGAGTTTTACAGACTGTGAATAGGGTTTTAGATACGAGTTCAAGTTTTAAAAAGATTCTTATGGCACCAGGTGATAAGTCTCCTCCTGTGCTCAAAAGTATTTTTCAAGACAATAATAATAACGATAAATAAAACTCGATAAAACAGTTTTTGCCGAATCCTCATTATTATTAGCCATGTTATTTTTAATAAAAATTTCCAAATTGATCTAACTTTTGGACAGTACCTGCTGTAAGCACACAAAATTATACAGCCGATAACTTTTAGAATTTCACCATAAACTGAGACTTAAGTTACTATGCGAATTAAGCATATATATTTTGTTCCAGTATAATTAGATATTGTATACTTTTATTTGCTAATAAAAAAAATCAATTTAAAACAAAATTAAGCTACGTGATGAGCTGTAAATGAAAAATGAAGCAAATACAAATAATAAACATAGATCCTCATACAAATTATATTTGATATATTTCTCTGGTTAAAAAATTTTTTTTTTCCTTTAACAATAAATTTAGTAGTAATAAAGTAAGGTTAAAAAAAAAGACTTCCTTTCCGAGAAATTATAAATATATTTCTAAAATCTTTAAAAACATTCTAGGGGGAGTGAAATTTTACAATAAAAAAAAATCGAAACAAAAAAAAAAAAACCTAACAGTAAAGCAGCGTTATCATCCTCTTTCACTCGATTATCAGTTGATTTCATACAAATACTTTTATAATAATCTTAAATAAATCAACTTTTACGTTAAAAAGCCTCAAGTAAAGACACAATTAAGCTGAGGTTAAACCTTTACTTAGTAGGAATGCCTCTTGATTTGGCTCACGACCCAAAAAGTTTCGCAACATGTCGCTTGCGTCCTACAAATTTAAAACATTATTGTAATACGTAATTAACCATCATCACCACCATCTTCGTCTTCAAAACATAACATATTACAAGTCATAATCAGATATACTTAATCACATATTGTATAAATGCAGTTATCGTTTTTTCAATTAATAAATTTTTTAGAAAACTTTTTAAAAATTTTTATAAAAGTATAAAACTGAAGGTGAACTAACAAAAGAATTACTGAAGACAAAGTTCTGGTTAATCAAGTCAACTAAAAGATCACAACATATTACTTTAAATTCATTTCAGTTAATGCAGTTATCAGTTATTTCTCAACGAAAAATCAACTATTAGTACTTTTCTACTCACCAAAGAACCGCCTGGCTTTAGAATGCATTCCCTATACGCCATTCCAACTTCAGGATTAAATATCCCTTCCTTTTTAAAGCGCGAATGAAACATATCCATAGAAAAAACCTCGCTCCACTAAAGAGTAAAAAATCAAAAGTGACACACACTGCCAAATATATATGCACACATCGGGGACTATTGTATGTACACGTGGTAAGAAGTGAGGAACTATTAGATGTACACATGGTAAGGAATGAGGGACTATTAAAAGCACACGTGGTAAATAAAGAGGGACTATTAGAAGAACTTTTTAAAAAGCAATAATTTAAATCCCATTAACTTGTTACTATTTTAATGTGACAGAAAGAATTTTATTTGTAAGAAAGTTATATGCAACCTTTGAAAGCAAAGTGAAGGATTAACAATTTATTACCATATAACCATAATATTGAGCATCATAGCCCCCTGCCAAGTGTCCAAAAGAGGCACTCATATTCGTACCTTAGATCACAAAAAGCAACAAGATAAAAAAAAAAAGATTATTAAAAACATTGAAATTCAAGAGCGTGACAAATTGAAAAAATGACAAATTTTTTTTTATCAAAAACAAAGGAAGAGTTTTAACTTTTAAAAACAAACAAAAACAGGCCTGGTGTCTACCTGGTGTTTGAGGAATCTTGAGTACTTTTTCAGACACCCCTGCAAATACTTCTGCTGTATTTGCCTAAATGTAAAAAAGGTTTATTAACTTAAAATCAGAGAATATCAAAATGAATCTGAAATCTTCAAAAGTTTTTTAACAAATTCAATGAAAAAAAAAACTATGGATTAATTTACAGATGGTCGTGTGTGAATAAATTGATCAAAAATTCCAAGTGCAATCTGTAAAAAAAAAACACAACAATATTGTATTAATATACATAATTATCTATTTATATTACTTCTATTTATTAATCTAACAATATAACATAACAATGAAATCCACTCTCCCCAACTAATCTCAAACCCCCAGGACCAAGAATAAAGATATACAGATTAGATATATAATAATAAAGATATACAGATTAGATGCATGTATATATATTTTAAAATTACTTATATACATAATATTTTTTACCTGTCTTAAGTTAAATAAACCTGCATTTGCGTTGCGTGATTTCACTAAGGTGTTGATAAGATCTGTTGGTAAATCACTACCATCTTTAAAACAATGCAGAAAGTAATGAACAAAAATCAAAAACAATTGACAATAAACTTTAAAGAATTGTACACTACAAAAGACTTAAAATTAGTAGAAATTTTAAAGAAAATTTAGTAAGATTTATAATATGTAATATTAGAGATTTGCACTTTACAAAACATCACTTGTTACAGAAATTCATTAAATAAAAACCAGGCCTGATCTCCATCATTACCAAAACAGTAAACTGAAGTACAAAAGTTATACAGTAGATTGCAAAATTTATGACCACCTTTGTAGTGCTTTGACATCCGCTTAAGAGCTGCCTCTTCCCAGCACCAATTTTCAAGCATCTGTGATGGAGCTTCCACAAAATCACGCTCAACACTGGTTCCGCTATTATAAGAAATTTTAAGCTTAATTTGCTAAAATACTTATTGAAACAATTTAAAACCATTTTAAGTGAACAGAGATTTAGATTTCCTTGTTCCTTAGCTAACAGTATATTGTGAGAACAGACAGGATACCACAATAGTGACTTTTATTTAAACTCTGACAACTTATTGTGAGTAAGTTCTTAAAGTGTAAAGTGTTGAAACAGAAAATATCAAATTGTAGATAAGTAGATTATGTATGATAAAACCAAACAGCCAATTTAATATTGTATAAGTACAAACCTGAAGTATGCAAACTCTGCTTCAGCACAAATCTGATGCATCACGTGTCCAAATTCATGGAAGAATGTCTCCACCTGGAAAAAAAAAAAAAAAAAAAAAAAAGAAAAATTTGTTGCGTGATTTGATGACACCATGAAAAGAGAAAACAAAGTAAATCACTTACTTCCTCGTGACCAAGCAATGAGGGTTTATCATTTGTAGGCTTTGTGAAATTAGCCACCATTGCAGAAACAGACAACTACAAAATACAACAGTTTTGTAAATAACTTAAATATTTAAACTTCAAAATTTTAAGAAATTTTACTGTTTTACAACATAAACAATTTTTAAAAAAACAAACCATTCTTTCTCCATTTTCTTTTTGACAACCAGGCTGCAAACTAAAACAAGCTGCATGGCCAAACTTTCCTTCTCGTGGAAATAAATCCAAATAAAAATAACCCATTCTTTTATTTGATATTGCATCATCAACACTATACAATGACACGTCGCTATGCCATGTTTGGGCATCAGTAATTTCGGTAAACTTAACAGAAAGAAGTTCTTGATAGATATCAAGCACACCTAAAAAAGTTATTAGAGAAATTTTCTTTTAAGCTTTCTTAAACATTAAAACAGAACCTAAAAGAAAAATAAGCTTTTATATAAAATAAATGTAGTATTGGAATAATTGTTTATAGTCAATTATTTATTGTATTATAATTGTATATAGTCAATTGTTATATAGTTAAACTGCAGCCGAATATAACAGGGGCAAAAACCCCAAAAAAAGCAAAAATGTAGCTTGATCGTTTTTCCAGTGTGGTCTTCATATATATATATATATATATATATATATATATATATATATAAGCTACATTTTTGCTTTTTTTGAGTTTTTTCCCCTGTTATATTTGGCTGCAGTTTAACTATATAATAATTGACTATATAACTAGAAAACTGATCAAATTACATAGGTATTTAGCTTAACATATAAGTCAGCTATGGTGTGAGCTATGATGTTTTGAAGTTTAAAATCTAATTTACTCAAAACAATAAAAATGTAGCTTGATCGTTTTTCCAGTGTGGTCTTCATATATATAAATAATTATTCCAATACTACATTTATTTTGAAGTTTTTTTTAAAAGCTAGAGAATCAAAAGCTTATTTTATCAACAAGTTAACAGCATGCCTGTGATGACAGCATTAAGAGGGAAATACTCTTTTAACTTTTCATGATCAATTGAATACTTTGATTTTTCTATCATGTTCATGTAATAACGCATGTCCCAGTAATTTATTTTGTTGTCAAAGGTATAGCCATACTTTGCACACTATAAACCAAAGTAAAAAAATTACAATTTGGACAAAAAGCTGCTAAAAAAATAAACCTTAAAAAACAAAGAACTGTATTGGTGATATAACTGAAAAATTGCCTCTTCTTCCTTGAGTTTTAATATTTCAGCAACTTCTTGTGCACCAAGTGGCTCCAATTTTGCAGCAAGTTCATTAAGGAAATTCATCACAGTGTCAGCAGTTTTTGACATACGCATCTATATTGATTGTTGTTTAATAAAGACATTAACATTATAAAAACTAATGGTGTTTAGTGGATAAGACACAAGAAAAAATTATCAAGATAAAAAGCCCTATATATATATGTGTTAAACTGAACCTCAGTAACATAAGAAGCATGGTTTGCAAATCCAAGAATTTTAGCTTTCTAAACAAAACAAGCAACAATATGATTAACAAAAAAACTTCAAAGTTTAAGGATTTATAAACTATTATAAAATAATTTTTTAAATGTAGAAGATAACTAGCTAATTAATTGCTCAGTATAAACAAAAAAAAAAAAATTTAATCAAATATTAAAAAACTTAAAAAAAAAATAAACAAAACAAAACATCCTGACCTTGTCTCTTAATTCTATAAGCTCTTCAAGTATTGGTGTATTCTCTTTCATGCAACTATAATTATACAATCAAAGAATTATATGTTTAAACCATTAATTAATAGTAATCAGAAATTAAATTTTTATTGATAAAACTCAATTAGACAATTGCTACATATGCTGCTATAATGACAGCACTAGATTAAACATTAAAATTATATTTATAAAGACTGTCTTGAATGATAATGACCTACAGGGTTTTTAAAATTTTTCGATAAACACTTAATTGATTTTAGTAACCTTTTTATTGTTTTAAAGTAAATTTACATCCCTTTTAAACCATGTAATGGTAGTTTAAAAAAGTTGATTGCAATACAAAAAAAATGTATTTGCAAGATGTGAGAAAATTTATTTTAGACAAGTAGCTCCAAAAATAAACTGTTTCAATTAATTCGCTAGCAAAAAAGTAAAACTGTCAGTCATATCAAAGGAAAACTGCCAGTCGTATCATCAAACTATGGAGTGAAGTTTGCAGATTGAAAAGTGAGTTGAGAAACTAAGAAAGAGATCTGTCAAGTATAAAACTTGATCAAAAAGCAATCAGGAGGATCAATATAAATCCAAAATACTCCATTCAGGATATTGAAAAAAAACTGGTGTTCCCAAGTTGACAATCCGAGGAGTTAAAAAGAAATATGGTTACAAGACATATAGGAAGCTGAGGTTTCCTGGAAGATTATAACAGCTACTCAGTAAAACCCAAAAATGCTTTAAGGAAATCATAAGTGCATTATAATGAATAATGAAACTCCTGTAAACTTGACTGTTGGAAGTTTTCAGGCCAGCAATTTTACACAATCCTAAAAGGAACAAAGCCTGACATTTTGGTAAAACCAATTAAAACCAAAAAATTTGGCATGAAAGTTATGCTTTGGCAACCCATCTGTTCATATGGTTTCAATACTCAGTCATTTTTCACGAATGGAACCATGAACTCCAAAATTTTAAAGGAAAAAATATTTCAAAAAGTGACTTATCTTTTATCTAAAAATATGATAATCCCATCTTCTAGCCTGATCTTGCATTTTGCCATTACTCAAGAAGTGTAATCAAATGGTACCAACAAAATGGTATTGATTTTGTTCCAAAAAAACATGAATATAGAAAATGTGCTACAACTTCATCCAAATGAAAAATTTGGGACAAGTATGAAATGTGCTCTTCTTACACGAAGGGCAAAATTGCAGCAGACATCAATCAATTCGGGCGAATTTAGGGTCTAGCATCAAAAAATTTTACTAAAACTGTTGTCCAAAATCTCATACAAGGTGTCTGCCTTAAATTGAGAAAAGATTGTGATCAACTTGAAGATGTTTCCTGAAAATGTTGTTGTATTTGGGGATGAACCTGCTTTGAAATAATTAAAAAATGATCCAAATTAATTAAGTGGTTCTCAAAATATTTCAAAACCCCCATAAATCATTATCATTCTAGACAGTCTTTAGTCAGCTAATTCCAAAATAAATAACAAATTACATCAGTGCAGCGGTTAACAGTATTATTATTTTTAACCCATTGCTTGATACCGTTCCCTTATTATATAGTGAACAAAAATTATCTTAGTGATTAAAAAACCTCAGTAAAAACTGTAAAATTAACTAGGAAGCTGGTTATTTGAGACAAAGCTAGAAAGGTAGTATTAAAACTAGATTCAAACATCCTGTTCAAAAAATTTTTTTAGAAACATCTTCATTTTGTAAATACTAATGCAATGACAAAAGATGAAAAATTTCTTTAGTTTGTCATAAGAAATATACATTCTACATTTGCTTATAGAAAATGTTGAAAAACTACTTTAAAGAATATTTCTGAGCATTTTTTTAGAGATTTTTTATTATTTTTCTGAGTATATTATAGTTGGAGAATTAACCGGTTTAATGTTCTTTTTAATTTCTAAATAAAATACTTTTTTTATTTTATAAAATATTTTTAAATACTAGCTTTCTTTAAAAAAAGATAATTTTCATCATATATTTTGTAGAAGATCAGGCAATTAAATATCCTCATGATATTCAAGATGTTCAAAGCAATTGTTTTTGGTCATGTCATTAGTGTCATTTTAATTCACATTGAAACAACATACAGTTCATTTTAAGATTTGTAAAGTAATTTTAGTAGAGTAAATCTAATGACTTATCCAAAAACGTGCTGAAAACACAAATACATATTGACAGACATAGGACAAATTACATCAATTTAAACCAATTTGTATTAGTTCACTACATTTTTTTAAATTTTTTATTCTGTAAATTATATTTTATCCTGTAAGTTTTATCTTTTCATTGTTTAATGAATGGCAACACAGCTTGTATATTTGTTTTTTGATAATATTTGAATTTACAATTTAAAAAGTGATCATATACTACTTTATTAAAGTTCTTATAGACTTTATTATGTAAAAAGAATAAACAACTTTTTTTTTTGTTGTTGGAGTAAAAGCAGATGGCAGGATATCAGATGAAAGTAAAAAAACTTTAATCTGAGTAAAAACTTTTTTATAGATGGTTAACTGCTGTATGTAAAATATATTATATAATAGAAAAATAAATATAAAAGCTTTCACATTATATAAACTTACCGACTATTAAAAGCAGTTTCAAGAGCTTTTCTGACATCTGGGTTGCGTGCATTTTTCATGCATGGGAAATAATCTGGATATTTAAGTGAAACTAAGAATTTATCTCCGCTTTCAGTCTGCATAAAAAATGTTCAGGTCATTTAGTAAAACATAAATTTATACTAATCATGTATAAATTATGTATAAGTTTTACCTAATAATATTTATTTCCTAACCATTAAAATGCATTATTCATTGGTAACTAGTTAAAATAATATAATAATGGTTACTAACTATAATACCTATTTAATTCAAATTCTTACACACACACACAAATCCATTTTAGAGACTAATTTAATAAACTAAAGTTAAAATTCAAAAACTCCAAAAAATGTGGTTAAAAAATGTGTGAAATAAAAATTGGTGAAAAAAATTGATATTTTTCTACCTTTTTCAGACCATCCAAAAAGTCTTGCGGCAAACCACCTAAAGAAATTGGAAAATTTTGATCATAATTTAAAGTTAAATTTTTGTATAGATGAAACATTAAAGTGGTATGTTAATCTTTTAAGCATTTTTGAACTTTTTGATGTAACCCATATTTAGAAACAGTTAGTAAAAAAATAAGAATAAGTAGTCAAATTTATGACAAGCCTTTACTCTTTTTTAAACAAAAACAACAACAAAAAAAAAAACAAAAAAAAAAAACAAACTGATATTATAAATGTCCAAAAGTCAATATAATACTAGTAATAACAAGTTTACAGTATCAAAAAACCAATGTTTCTGCAGGGTATGTTAGAATTAATACACTCATGAAACGAAAAAAAGTATTTCGATTCCATAAAAAGAAAGCATAAAGTGACTTAAAAAAATGATGCCTCTTAAGTGAAGTAAATTTATTGATTGTTTTTGTGACTGTTTTATTCAGCCTTCTTTTTCACTGATATTTTTCAGCCATATTTTTTACTTTTTTAACCATCTCTGCACTTATTTTTTTGGCTATATTTTGAGACCAATTTTTTTTTTTGCTAAATTGTTATTTTTATTTTAAAATTAAACCATTAAATTATTGAATGTTTTCAGAGATCATGGAGGAAAATAGAAACATGTTTTGCATTCTTTATCTCATAAAAGGCTCCAGACAGTTGACAGCATTTCAAGCAGGCCAAATTTCACAAATTTATAAAATTAACTTTGACATTTGTGATGCAAGAGTTCTCCAAGACATCTGTGAAACTTGTCGCACCATCATAAGGAGAAAAGATGAAGGCAAAGATGTCATTCTCCACAAACTGCATGACTGTCCATAGTCACCAGAGTTGAAACCTAGTGTCAAGACTGTTGCTGCCTGATTTAACAGATGAAAATGAAGTATTTCATTTTTTAGGTGTTACTTGTTTAAAAACAGAATGAAAATTCATTTACAATTCAATTCTTTTCTTCAACTCAACATAGATTTATGATAAATATTGTTATTTTTTGAGATAAGATCTATTTTAAATGAAAGTAATTTTTTACAGGTCTTTTTTACAGGTTTTTCTTTCTTAAATAAATCGAGAACTTTTTGATTGAATTCATGACTGAAAACTTAAAAAGATGACCTCTGGTACTGACATTTTGAGTAAGAATACTTTTGATGTCTTCAGCTTTAAATTATGGCATCCCATTTAAGAAGGAAAGACTTACTGTAGATTTCTGTGGGAGTAATGATAAGAGGTCAGAATTGGTCAAAACAATGTAGGATTGTTTTGGGGCTTAAGAAAGGGCTTCTGTAGACATCTCAAAGTGTCCCTAACAACATAAAGTTGTTAGAAACAACTTTACAGCATGTTCAAGTATAACAACTATGACCTAAAAGCATTTTAAACTTCTTTCGCACACAATTCTTTGTTATCAACAATATACTGATAGTTTTCTTTCAAGTAACTTAACTGAGGAACATTTTTTGGTGCCACTATCTGCAATTGATTGCAAAACTCTTTTACATACCTTTTCTTGTTTTAACACATTGAGAAAAACAAAAAAACATTTTGATCTGTCTTTTTTTTTATAACATTTGCTTGAAACTTGAAAGATTTTTTCAACAAATTTTTATGAGAAAAAACAACAACTTAAAAAACCTTAAAAACTTACAAATTTTCTTAGCAAATTTTCATAGATTTTTGAAAAACGTGTCACAAGTAACTTTTTATGTTTACTTTATCTTTTTATGATTAAAAAAAAAAAAAAAAACTTGGAAAATTCAGTTTATGATGTTAAAAAATTTTATTGTACTTACTCAGTTCATCTTCAGTGAATTCAAAAACAGTATTTTCTTCATTACAATTTTTGTTAAATTCAATGGAAAGATCACTAATTCTTTTTTTAATTTTTTTAACCTCTTCTTGAGTATCCTTGGATAAATGAAGTCCTAAAACAAAAAAGAACAAAAACATTTTTATAACCAAAGCATTGACACAATATTATCTACCAATTTCATAATTTCTACTTAGCTTAGTCAAGAATAAACATGATTAGCAAATAAGCTAACAACTTTTTAACTAAAAGGTTTTTAACTACTAAAAACAGATTACCCATAAAAAAAAAAAACTTTATTCTAAATCCATAATTTCTTTCCTTTTGGATTATTATATCTAAAGATTTTATAACTTTAATTTTTTTTGCTTAAACCAACTTTTAATCATTCTTAAAATAACTGTAATGGGAATTATTAACTCTTTCCTTTTTTTTTTTTTTTTTTTTTTTTTTATTGTAGTCAGAAATTAAATTTTGTAGCAATTCTTGTTCAGCTTGTACTTTTATGTATGAGATTTTTAAATGATTTTTTAAAAAAATTCAAAAATTATACTTACCATCTCGTTGACCATTTCTTATTAATCTTTCAAGATATCTTGCTGCTTCTTTACTCATTTCACAATTTTTCTTTTGTAAAACAATGAGGTTCTTGAAAACATCTTCGCGCATACTAGTAATTAAAAATCCTAATCAGATAAGTTATAACCTTCATGACACACATAATAAAAATCTGTATCCAGTACCTAGAAAAAAGAAATTTAAAGAAAAAAGTTTTCATTACAATTGGGTTGGGTTTCATTTTAATCCGAAAAGGTTTGCTATTAAGAAATAATTAGAAGAAATGTTGCTAAGATAATACGACTATCTGCTACTAAGAAACAAGGCATGCCTTTAATCAAAGTGTTACTAATGATTTGTGAGGATATACTTGCAATCATTTGGGTGAAATGTTTGAGTACAAAAAATAGAATATGAATAGATTCGTTTATAGGAAAGAAGCAGTTTTTTTTTTGTTTGTTTAAGGTTTACTAATCTACCAACAAGCAAATTTTGAGTTAAAAAATATTACAGATTGAGAAGAACCTTTAGATTTTACTACAAACTGTTTACTTGTATCTTCTTTAATAAATTGACAGAAAAAAACAAGCTTTTAAATATAAAACTAAATCATATACTTTAAGTTAACTGAAATACTTTTTATACTTATTCTTCAACAGAAATATTTACCTCATTTCTACAGAGAACTCAGATAGTAATTTATCTGCTTCAGTGCTTGCTGCTCTTATTTCTTTATCAGTTGAAACATGCTGAGGAAAGTCCAGCATGTTATTCTCAACTCTGTGCTTATAGTCATTGTAGGCTAAAGTCTGTAAAAAGATAAATACAATTATATATTCCTATAGGTATCACAGAAGCTCATTTTTTATTTAATTTATATTTTTTATTTCAGTTTAAGATGATAAAATTAATGATGAAAATAGAACAGTAATTAGCTCTAGAACAGTTCTAACAAGGAAAAAAATTATTATGAACCAAAAGTGACTAACTTATAAACTATAGTAAAATATACTATTAAGTTTTAAACTAAATTAATTGTAATTTTATGAAATTTAAATCTTATTCATAACTTTGAGGTAGTATTCTAACATAAATAAACAACATTTTTTTTACCATTAAAAGGAGCAGGTGAAAAAATTAGAATGAAACACGAAAATATTGTTTGGATCATTTCTTTTCATCACCTATCATGTATCAATTTATAAACATAGGTAAAAAAAAAGCAATGTTGTATGTTGCTCAATGTTTAGGTGCAGCTAATCAACAGATTTAATTTTTGAAATATTCATTTAATAAGCCACATCAATTAAATTGAATATGCTAATATCAATCAAATTATCTGACACTTATAAGCTAATTCACATTATTCAGTTGATTAAAAATGGAATAGTATTCAAAATATCAGTACATTAATCTATACCAAATAGTTCTCAAAAAATCTTTTTTAATCAGATAAACTGAGGCAACTACTTGATTGTTCAATGTCTGGCTGAAATTCTTACATAGTATTTAATGGAATAACCAATTTAAATATCAAAATTAAAATGGCAAATTCTTTAACATTCTAGGTCCTTAGATACTTAGATCTCCTATTACATCCTTAAACACTAATTTTAATTCTTGCATGTAATTTGAGCTCACATCTTTTGCCAATAGAAGGAATATACTAAATAACTATACTAAAATGTGGAAAAAACTTTCACAAACAATTGTTAACAATAAGAAAAGATAAAACTTTATAGACTTTATTACTTTAAAAAGAGAATGTCAGCATAAAGCAAATTTTCAGTAAAAAGGTAACCAAAGAAAAACAGCATATCATAGTAAGGAAATTCTTATATTTATTGAGAGCCACAACCAGAAGAAAATAAGATTCAACTAGAGTAATCATGTTTATTTTTCTCAAAATAAGATAAGAGTTCTTTCTTAATAAAAGAATTTTAACCATCTTGTGACAACATGTAATAACTTCTTATCACATATACTATGTAAAATTGATGCACAGTTTGCTCTAACTACTTATAGTAAAAAAAGATTCATATTTAAAAATTAATTATTGAAATACATACAGGCCATATTTTACTGAAATGCAAAGAAACTTTGATACTAAATAAATTAAACAAATATTGCTTTGGTAACAGTTTGTTCCAATTTACATACTAAATCTTTTTTAAATGTTATAACTAATAATTATCATGAATTTCTTTAAAATCATATATCGATTTGAAAAAGAAAAGAAATAATAAGTTGCAACACTCAGAGTTTAAAAAACAAACAAAAAACAAACAAACAAAACAACCAACAATTTAAGGTTAAATATTGTATTCAAGAAATACAGTATTTACAAGAAATACTGTATTTATTCAGTATTACATATTTACCATAAGCACATTTTGGAGAGTAACTTCATCAGCACAAATTGATCCAATGTAATCATAAACAGCTCTTGTCTTCTCAATAAGTTCTTTTACTTTAACTTTTATATCATCAACTGATAGATTCCATCGTAATTGTATATCTTGCCTGAAAGTAGCCATCCCTTTACCCACGGCTAATAGGATTAAAACAAACTATTTAAAATATGTATGTTAAATATAAATATAATTTTTATATATTTTACAATAATTATTTAACGAATAAGTTCTTTGAAAGCATAGACTTCAGCGTTTGTCAATTCAAAACATTCTACTATTTTAAAATACACTCCTCTCGCTTCGAGACGCTGCGTTTGACTGTTTATAAATTCTTTTCACGACCTATGAGAAGCATTGTCTATATTGTGCTTGTTTGGACCCTGCTATTTGTAAAACCTTTCCTCTATTTTCTCAAATTTGTTGTTTTACTTTGGCCTAAGATAACTTTTAACAGTTATAACAAAGTTATGATATAGAATTCTTCTTTTGCAATACTACTGACATAAAAATTCTGTATCGAAAGCAGTTAATACAATCATTCTTCCCCATGTTAATAACTAGTTCATAATAAATACACTGCTGCTACTAGAACAGCTGTTTGAGTAAATTAAACATTAAAATCATTTAAAGCTATTCCCATTCGTCCTGAATTTTAAAAAGTTGTGTCCGTAAACCAAAAAGGGCTAAAAGACAAATTTAGCTATTTTGTGTTAAGTCAAATATGTATATCTAAAGGTGTTGTTTTACTTTAATTGCATAACAGTATAAATATTGAAAATAGTATCTTTAATTGCATATGGGATCTTTGATTGGACATATTTTCTTAACTTTCATATAGTATCTGTAAGCTTACATAGTAAGTTAGGGTATATTTAAGCATACATGTGTGAAGTGAAACCGAGTGAACAAGCTTCACGCATGTCCATGAGGTAAATTTACATTCAAAAAAGTCGTATTTGGTAGTTTAGCAAATTTAGTAAATATAAAATAAAAGTAATTTTAAAATTGATTAAGTGAACTTGAAATTTCTATTGAACTGAATGAACAGGTTACTATATATATCCTCGCTTAATAAGCTTATTAACAGCAAGTTAATAAATTCATCCAAACAAGGAAGTCATAAACAAGACAATTAAATAAATACTTTAACAATGATATTTCTATTGTTTGTTTGTTTTTTTTAATTTTAAAAATCTATTTAGTTATATACCAATATAAGTTGAATGATTTTTATAACTATGTTATGGTTATTTTAGCAGACTTATGGTTAAATTGAGCATGAAAACGTTCTCTATTTAATCAGAAAAAAAACTTTTTTTAAAAACTCCATATGAGTAGGTTAACTCAAAAAATCGAAGATCAGGAATGTTATAAAATAAGAAGAATTCTTAACGTTCCTTTTGCAAAATTTGCACCAACTTTTATAGGGTGTTTGGAGCTCTTTGAGATGTTCGTTATTATTTTCATAACCTGCCCCTCACGCGTTTAATTGGATAACAAGCCAGCGAGCTAGATGCTGTCATCTCAAGTTATATCAAAATGAATTTTCATCTCAAGTTACATCAAAATGATTGGTAGAATACAATTCTTTATAAATTTGTTATTGATAAAAAAAATCTTTTCCAAATGATAAATGGATTCTCTGCAACCATAATACTCTATTTAAACACAAGATTAATATGTTAAAAAGTTGCCGTTTTGTTTTGAAATCTTTTTCCTAACGAATAAATTACAAGAATTACTAGTTATACATCTATATATCCTATCACTAAGGGGGTGCGGACCGCTTCCTCCTACTGAAAAAATGTATAAATGTGCAACTAATGATTTTTGTATAACACCAAAATACGAAAATAAAGTATGAATTTGACATTAGACAATTACATAAAGTAATAGAGTTTAATTTTCTATTCTAGTTGGGACACCAATATTAACACACATCCGCAACTTGTAAACTTGTTTAAAACTGTCATCTCATAGAAAGCTTAAAGTAATTCTCAATATACTTCCATAGTCCAATATATATATATATATATATATATATATATATATATATATATATATATATATATATATATATATATATATATATAATTATACGTTTGAGACTTCAATTTCAGGCCCAAATCTACCCTGCTAGCACACAACGTTGAAAAAACGTTGAAATAACGTTGATCGACGTTGATCAACGTTGTTACAACGTTGTTTCAACGTTATTTCAACGTTGTGTGCTTGCTGGGTATGGACAAAACGACGTGAGTAATGTACAACCTTACAACTTTGTTAAAAATGTAATGACTAGTCAGGCAAGCAAAAACAAAAGAATTAAATCCATATCAGGTAAAACTTTTGGTAAAAGAAAAAAAAGAATGAAACAAGCTGCAGAAAGAACCGGCACCGACCCTAAATAAGAGAACAGTTTGTTTAATTTAATGGTTGGAAGATGAAGCTAGTTCTTGTTTTTGGGATAATAAAATAACAAAGTTACCATGGAAAGGGACCAAGGAAAAGTGTGATATTACACCTGCATTTTGAAGAAAAATACGCAACTCAAAATACTTTTCTTCAAACTGAATTTTTGGATTTTAAATACGAGTTTATTCGCATAAAATATTATGTATATTTAGTAGTTAGCTTTATATCTAGGAAGCGTAGGTATAGGTCTTTTCGTGGTGTTATAGACTCAAAAAAAAAAAGAAAGGCTTTTTAGTCTGGAATACGACGAAACGTATTCAAAACTTCTTTATGCACACTAAAGAACACACTAGTTAGTCAACATTTTTTCTTTAAAAAAAAATCGATCAGAGAAGCAAAATGTACATTAATCAAGTAAAAAAGTTAATGTTCAATGTAACAAAATTCATTGTGACATCAGCTACTTTTGAGTTTTTTGCGTGCTTGATTAGGGAAAAATGTTTCTATTGTCCGCTGACCCTTGGCTGCTGAAAGGTCACGTTTTCTTTTTGAAAGCTAATTTAAAATATTAAAACATTTAAAATATATAAATATTTAAGCCAATAAAAAAAAAAAAAAAAAAAAAAATTATAAAAAATGTTGACAAAGAGTAAAGAAAAAAATTAAACTAATCACTTCTTTCTCGCCAACAATCTGATGGTTTTCATATTCTTTAAAAATCTAAAAAAAAGTATATATATATATAAAAAAATCGATATTTGCAAAACTCTAACGTAACAAACTTAAAATATGAAAACTATAATATAAAAACTATAAACAATTTTTTTTTAAAAAAAAAAAAAAAAAAATGGCTTATAGTTTTACACATCGATAAAATACCTTTTTTACTGCCGTCGAGATGGCTGATTTTAGAAGGGATTCTTTAGTTAACCACATAGTTTTAAGACCTTCTTTGTCTGTGCTATAGAGAAGTACGCCATCACAAGTAATAGTTACATGTTAAGTACTAATGTTAAAGTTTTTTAACCAAACATTATCATCAAAAAAATAAGTATTCTATTAATAATACTTATAACGGTTTTTTTTTTTTTGGCTGTTTCTGTGTTAAAATCAATATTCAATGATATTTAACTTATATAAAAATGCATTAAGATTTATTAAAGTAATGGCTTTTTCCAAAATAAAATTTTTGTTAAATAAACACCATAACATATTTAATCCTGATTGTTTAAAAAAAGTTATACACATATATAAGTTTTGAGACACAAAGAATGAGTTTATGTCATTTGGAAATGAGAAATTTTGCATGTTCGGTTTTTATAGATAACATCTGAGACTAAACTACTAAGATTAAACTAAAGTACTAAGATTAGATCTGAGACTAAAGAGTTAGATGCATCATAAAATGATTTAATTGTATAGCAGTCCATTTGTTTCTTAAATTTGGGTAAAAGCATCCAGTGTAAACTTTTTTCTATAGCTTTTCCAAAGATTACTCGTACGTTCTGCTGAACTGTTGCTAAATGATAACTGTAAGTATGATTGGTAGCCTGCTTGCTATGATATGAAAAAACATTTAGTTTTGCTGCTACTTAGAGTTGACTTATTTGTTTAAAAATATTTTTATAAGTTTATAAATAATTTTAAAAAAATATAATTATTATTTGTTTAGGTCAGGGTAAAATAGAAATATGTTAATAAAAAATTCATTTTTTTATTAAAAATAAATAAAAGAACTCACAAAAGAGTAAATTTTTAGTGTAATTTATAAGTCTGCTATTTCTTTTAAGTGTTAGTTCTCTTAAAAACCTGAAACCTGTTAAAATATTGACAAAATTTCTACAAAATTTAAAACTAACCTGTCTTCAGTACAAGATTCAGTGGCAGCAGTTGTCACATGATAGGTATGATGCCGATGTGAAAAAATATGAGTAACCTTCAATACAAATATGCGAGTAAAATTTCCAGTAACTCTGAATAAAACTTTTAGTTAAAGAACTAAAGATGGTAAAGTTAGTAATTGTTAAAAAACAATAAAAAATGGCTTTATTGGTCAGCTATTGTTAAGAAATGACTTAAGATGCATTTATTATCTATTTAAGAAAATGGAATGAAAGTCCAGTAATAATGGAATGCCATCTCTGGTAGAAGAATAACATGTCTGGTAATAAAATGGGATGACATGGCTGGTATTTAAGAAAATGGAATGACATTAATCCAGTACATTTCGATTTGATATTAGTTTAAAAGTTTAAATAAAGATAAAAAAAAACCAACCGTGCTGATTTTATTTAACTTTTCAATACTAATAGAAAAACGGTCTTCGATTTGAGATTTCAAGACTTCAATTTTTGAATGATCTGATCGGAGAGAAAGGGGAAACTCCCATAAACCAGCCAACAAACCTTGATAAAAATGTACTTAAATACTAACAGAAACTAAATCTACATAGTTATGATTAATGAAGATAAAATACAATGTATAACAGATTTAATGTATAACCATAAAAATGATTAATATAATTAATGCATGATAATATAAAATATATAATACTATTATAATCAATTTAATGCTAAAATATTTCTATCGTAATTTGAAACAACCCAAAAATTTTGTCAGAACAGAATTTTTAAACATTTTTCATTAAAATTTTTCATTATTTTTTTAAACACAAATCATTAAAAAAAAAAATATTAAGTATTAAACTTTTTACTTTACCTGAAAAAATATAAAATTTTGGTTGGAAAAAACATTTTGCAATAAGAGAAAAGAATAAGGAAACAAATCAGCAGAATAAATTTTTGCCAAACTAAAGAGACTTGTCAACAAACAAAAAATGGTCAGTCAGAGAAAATTGGGTCTCAAATTTTTGAAGTAAGGCAAAAATTAGGGATAATTCAGAAAATTCCCTTTTTTCACAGTTTTTCCCTGTTTGTTGCAAATATCAGTTTGAAGAAAATTACTGAGTTGTGTCAAAAATGTATGAACCCAACAATAATAAATAAGCATTTAATTGCTAATCATGACATTTATAGATAAACATTTAGTTTTAAAATAAGAAAAGTACCTTTATTAGGTCTCTGAACAAGCAAAAACTTAAGATTGTTTTGAATGAGTACAACATCATACTAAAGTAAAGTAAAAATAAAATGACATAAACACTTTTTATGAAATTTAAAACATTTATTTTATTGCTATTGCTAGTTCCATAAACAACAACAAATACAAGTAAGATTATATATAAGATAATATGTAAACTTCAGTCAAAATTCACAGATCAAAGTTTAAAACAAAAAGTTTATTAATTTTGGAATTTTGGATTTGACTAAAAATTTAGGTCTACAAAAAAATTAATAAACTTTTGTACCTTTTTTTGAAAAAATTAAAGCTGAACTTAATTTGAGATTAATCAAAATTAAGTTCTATTGTGCAGATATAATTTTGCAAATGATATGTAAATATGTACAGATTTTTTTCAGCTGAAAAAACCAATATTTGTTAAACCAGCAAAAATTAATCTATCAAGAACATTAATAGCAGAAGCATAGAGAACAAATAAAGGTATAAATTTAAAGTTTTTGTTGAACTCTTTGATGCCTAACTATGAATTTTGGAACACATCTGAACTTTTTAATTTAATTTTCATTAGTCTAAGCACAATTATTTTAAGACCTCTTCAACCAATGGAGCTTTCTTTTTAGCTTTCCTTGGGAAATTCATTACTCCTAATCTAAAATGTAGAGATAAATTCAAGACAATTAAAATCTTAAACCCAAAATAAAGAAAATTCAAAGACTAAAATAAAGACTAAAATAAAGACTAAAATAAAGACTAAAATAAAGTATTATCGAAATTTTTTTCATACTTACTCTCTATCCCAAGTTGAGTTTTCTGGCAAACAGAGCTTGCATAACTGAACTAAAAAATTAACATATACTTTAAGTTGAGAAAGATTTATTATATATAATAGAGTCATTAAACTGGAGAATGAGGGACACATTTATTTTTATTGTCAATGTCATCTTTTCCTTTTTACTCAGCAACTTTTGTCAAGAAAATGTTATTCAGGTGTATCAAAAATCATTTTGAGTTTTGACAAATCTGAATTTATAACTCAATCTTATTTCTATTTTTTGCTGTTTAGTATTGTAAGAATAATAATAGCTTCATCTGAACTGTTGATACATTTTAAGTGCTCTTTTTTTATCTGTAAGACTTTTCAACCTGAAAGTATATCAAATAAAAAAGAAACAAAAAATCATAAGAGACAAATGTAAAATGCTAACAACTTTACCATTCTCAATATCAACTATTTCTTCTCCAATTTTTGGCTTGATACGATTTTTAAAGAATTCCGCACAACTTGAACAGCTGGTTTTAGCTTTAGTCTTAACAAATAATTTACTATCTTTAATAATTTTAATTTATAAATAATTTTCTTTACCAAAACTACAATTTAAAACCTAAACAAAATAAAGAATTATGATTAAACACAGTTTCACTTTTAGTTAAAACAAATGTTTATATAAATTCTAACTCGTTCATAAGAAATGCAAAGGGTCGAAAGTGGACAACGAGAACATTGTGGTGCTTTTGGTGTACAAATAGTGGCGCCCAACTCCATCATACCTTGGTTAAAATCACCAGGTCTTTCTTCATCAACAATAACATTTGCTAGCTCCCTAAAATTAAAGATTCAGCAGAAGATTTTTAAAATCATTAATGGCAAAAGTATTTTAGCACTACTTTAAAATGAATTAAGAAAAAGAAGAAAATTATATTTGGTATTCTTTTCCTAACTATCCTAATTATTAGTAATTAATTGAAAAATGATAGAAAATATATCATAATAGAAAAAAAAAAAAACTTTAGTAACCAATTTATCTCAAATAAATCATCTAACTAAATAAATTATCTATCAAGAAAGATAGTTTACTTAAGTTAGAATGTAATAATCTAATTTGACTCTCATTAAGATAACAGACAAACAATAAAGAAGAAAACTACCCAAAAAAACCCAGGGTTGGTACAAACAGAGACAGCATAAACCATATTAACATAAACTGCATTGCAATGAAGTAAATAATTATATGATGGTTATATTTTTGATTTTGCTTCACCAAACAAATTTATAATAATTCTTTCACTTTATACTAAATCATAACCAACTTACCAAATAAACTCATTAACAGCTTGAGAAGTTGTATCAGCGCCTATCATTCTCAGTCGGGTCAGAACTCGTATCACATTACCATCCACAGCTCCACATACCTAAAGGTAATTTTAATGAGACTATTTTAAGTGAATCTAAACTGAGAAGTGTGAATGTTATCACAATATTACACAATAAAAAAGCACTGATAAACTTGCACATTATTACACTATAGCATTCCAGAGATTAAGTGAGATTAACATTCACTACATCTAGCTATTTAACTTGTTTTTCCAAGAAGAATATATAGAAAAAAGAGAGAATATAGAAAATTTAGAAAAATATTAAAGATATAGAAAATTCTATAGAAAAAGTTTCATAATTGAATAAATGTATTTCAACAAAAACAGGATTAGTTAAAACTTTGAATGCAAAACATTCAGGTATGATTTGCAATCAAAGTTTTTTTTTATGGAAATGTTTCTGATTGTCAAAAAAGCTTTTTTTCTTTTTTTGGAACAACCTAAACTATACCTTACATATAAAATATTTATACATACCTCACACATCACATATACATACCTCATTATAGGCAATTGAAGCAATAGCACCTTATAAAAGAGGAAAAAAAAACAACAAAACAAGTCAGCAAATATCATAAAATAACAATCATTATATATAAAAACTATAACAATGTTAAAATAGTTAAAATACTATAGCTTTCCTTCTCAACATACTCTTGGTAAAATTGTTGAGAAGAAATCTCATGTCAATAAATTCTGATTGATGAGCAGATATAACCTGCATTAAGGCTTGACTATACTGAAACAGCACATTTTAACTTTAAAAGGACTTTAAGGCTGCACAACTCTAACAACTTTTAACACAATAAAATCAATAAAATCAATAAAAGATTTTTCTTATTAATTGACAAGATGTATTTTCGAAGGATTTTACTTTGTACCCAAACTGTTTTTGTCAATATATGAATACTATTTTATATAAATGAAAATAATCTACAATTCATATTTACCAGCTGTATAGGGACCTATACCAGGCAATTCTTTTATAAGACTTTTAGAAGATTTAGGCATTTTTCCACCACTCTCAATTACCTAGAAAGTAGTTAAACAGCATTTTTAACTCTGTTATATATATTGTTGCTTGAGTTAAACTTTTTTCAAATGAAATTGATTGAAATTTTCATACACCATTATATAATTAACTTAATAATCAACTTATTATATATAAGTTTGAATCTCAATATCTTGAATACTTGATATCTCCAACTTTGTTTATCTTTTTTACCGGTCCCTTTGGTATTGCACATTCATTTAGATGAAAATCCTCTTAAATAATAATATCTTTATCTTTTTTGTCATAATAAAGAATATTTTAAGTGTTCAGGCCAATTTTTTCTTATCACCTCTAACTTTTCTCCAAACTTTCAGAAGTTTGGACAAGACTTTTGTAGTTTTGAATGTTTTGAAACATTCCGTTTTTCCAAATTTAAAGAAACATTAATCATATTTCTAAAACTATATGCCATCACATAAGAAACATGTTTTTCATCATATCTTGGTATAATCAAAATGATCTCAGGTATTATTTTTTTGTTTTAGATTAATATTTATTTATCATTAGGAATTAAAATAATAATATTGTACATTACTGATCATCATGACAGTGTATTTATCAGCTATAAATTATATGCAAACAGCTTAAAAAAGTATTTTTCTAAAATAGGACAATTTTACATTGTTGAAAAAAATAAAAGAAGTATTAATGGAGTGATCTATTGTTCTTATTGATTTTTCTTAAAAACTCATTTTTTTAAAAAACAGTTACAATTAGAATTCCTCTTACTCTGTTGTGAAATATCACATGTAAAAAGATATTGAAACAATTTGTACTAGACTGAATTATTATACTAGACTGGATTAATGTTTAGAAACATTTACAGCTAAAACAATATTTCGATGCACAAAATTTTTCACCAGAAAAAACTGCAGTAATAATCCAGGTCTAAATTTTTATCCAAATTTAATACAAAAATATTTAAATACTTTCTTTGCTCCTTCATATAGTCTTCTTCCTCTTGAATAATAACCAAGACCAGACCAAGCTTCATTGACCTCCTACATTTAAAAACCTTTTCACAAATTTGTAACAAGAAAACTACATGTCATCTTTTTTTTCACACATCTCCCTAATAAAACTCACATAATTTAAGATAACTGTATTCAAAGGTAAAGACAAATCTTAGGAAAAAATCTTATATGAACTTTTGAAAAATTAAAAATGCTCATGTTCTACATGAATTCTCCTCTAACCTCAAGAGAAGCAGCAGCTAAGCTAGACAATGATGGCCATTTCTAAAAATACACAGGAAAATGAAAAAGTATATATTCAAAAAAAATTTGACAAAGTAAACTATCAAAAATAAATGTTCAATGTATTATTACTTTATTACAATATTGTTATTTAATTGTATTACAGTAATGTAATTTATTTGTTACAATAATGTAATAAAAATAAGATCACTTAAAACAATATTAAAACAATTAAAAATAAGTAAAACAATTAAAAATAATTTAAACAATTAATAAATAATATAATTACTTTATTACAGTAATGCAATTAATTGAGTATGTTAATATAATTACAATTGAAGACAATCCATAATATGTAAACTTGTACCATAAGAAAAAATTCAAATTTAATACATTAAAATGTGACATTTTAACATCTGATTTCTCAAGGTTTCTGACATCTAAACTTTCACTAAGATCCCTTAATGAAATTTCAAAAAATTAATTCTATATCTCTGTTTTTTTATTTTTTGTCACAAAGAGTAGCTTATCTTCAAAATCCAAATTTACAAAAAAAACTTTAAGATTTTTAAATATTGTTAGGGCACTTTTAACCAATTTTGAAAAACATACCTCAAATAGACCACTTTTTGTAACATTTATTATAAATTCTCTACATCAGATTTATAGCCAACTAACAAAATTAAAAATGGCAGATTTCATAATTTTAAGACTAACTTTAAATCTTAGGAACAATTAGCAGTTATGAGCTGAAATTATGCAATTTTTCTGGTTTTACTACAGCTACAGATAGTAGAGGTAAGAATAAACTCTAAATTTCATGGTGTCAATTTATGAAAAAATTGGATGTTTTAGTAATAAAATTCATCTTAGTCCACTTTTCGAGACACTTATTTATCAACATATTAAATATGTTCTGTTTAAAAGTATCCTGATATGGGATCATTTTAATAATAATAATAAAAAAAAAAATTAGTGAATTTTATTAAGCTATAACAACCAATCAAATTTTAAATTTGAAAACTAATTATCATACAACCATACAAAAACTATTCTCATGGTTTGCAAACTTTGACTTTTTTGCCAACTAAATACCCCAAAATTGCCCTTTTGAGGGTTGATTCTACATATATTGGGGACTCCAAAACAATAAATTTTAAAATCCTGGATTAAAATCCAAGAGAGATATTTAGCTTTGAAATTACCGAATTTTCTCACTTAATCAAATACTTTGTTTTGGAATTGTAGAGCCTAAATTAGTTCAAATAGTTTTAACATATATTTTATTATATTGCTATAAAAAAGTAAACAGATAACAATAAAAAAATGCACAATAAATATGTAAAATTATTATTCACAACCTTTTCTAAATTTGATTACCACAAATATCTTCGTTGTACCCTTTTGTGCTTCTTAGAATTTTTTGCTATTGTAATCAACAACACAATTCAACAGCTGTTTGTAAGAATCTGGATGAGACATAATACTTTTGAATCATTGCCAATGAGGCTTGAAGTTTGAATGAAGTGCCTGTGTTGCTTGTTCACTGTAAATTCCAAGACCAGTTTTACGGTGCTTTAGAAATTGTGGAACATGGTAAAAAACAGCATGAAATTTTGGGGTGACAGAAACAGTCAACTTTAGATAATTGCTCTTAAACTCTTGAGTCTTTTTCTCAAAGTCTGGAGAGAGTGAGCATTCAAAACAAGAATTAACAACTTGGAGAAACAAATGTAGAACATGGCAGATGGATGATGCTTCAAATATCTTATCAGCCACGTTATCTGCTTCAGAGTGTCAATTTTTTTCAGCAACTTCATGCAATCATTGCCATTGAAGTGACCACCATGGTACAGCTGTAATGGTATATCTATTGAAGTCAACCATTTTTTTATTTTTGGCAAAACTTGAACCAAGTGCTTAATAAGATGGTTAACATGCCAAGAAGCAAATGAAGTTCCATTGGAGGAATAGCTTCGAAAATTAGCTTTTCATCTGGGAATCGAAGTATTGGTGGATGAACAGCATTCTCGAATACTTTTAATTTCTTTAGATCAGCACCAGATAAAATAAACTTTTGATGTCGCTCTATGATTGCTCCAAATGTTCTGAGTTGGCCACAGTTATTCAAATTTGTTGACTCAATGTTGCACCAGTAACAAGGATGCTTGCAACTGTGAGACTGAATTCCAACGATAATATTTGCAAGCTTCATGTCACATGACAGAATCAACTTGTCAATTAATTCATTAACTTGCATTAGGTCCAAAATTAGTTTGATATTGCCAAATGTTTCAGGGGTGTTTTCAGAGATTGCTACAATTAGTTGCTTTTTGACACCTGTGCTTTTAAAATTTTCACTTGAAGCCAACTTAATTGACTTTTTTACTGGACTTTGTTGTTCTGTTTGGTATTCAGAAATTTGACTCAAACTAGCTTTGAAAAAGGACCCTCAACCATCAAGGCCCAGTTTTACAATGCCCCAGCTCATCAAATCTTTTGAAACTGTGATGTTTTCCTTCAGGGTTTTTAAATTGATACAATGAACAATGTCACAAACCTCATTAGAATATTTTTTGTTGTCAAAGGGTCTTGAAAGAGTGAATGAGCTGCAGATGTTCCTTAAGAAAGAAAACTAAATCAGTTACTTCACATATAAATTATATTGCTCAGAATTTACAGAATAATAAAATAACTAACCTTTTCTTATCAGAATAGGTTTGCCATGAGCTTGACCAAGAAGAATTTTTCCGCCCAGAGATGTTTCTTTCAATGCAATGACAGATGAAGCAACTTGCTCTGCGCCCACAGAATCTTCCAATGCAAGTTAATATAAGTTTGCACGGCAAGTTGTATCACTGCAATTGTGAGAAATTCCACAAACAATGATAGACAAGCCTTTTGTGCATCATTTTTCAACTGACTTTTTTTCTTTTTGTAAAGAACTTGATGCAAGACTCTTTTCAAATGGATGCTTTTCTTTGCCTTTCACCTTTGTAATTTGACAAATAATGCAATCACAACATGTTGAAAGTCTTGTTAATGGCTTCACAACAATGAAATTAAAACTGTTGAGTTGTATTGTCTTTAAGACATTAGCTCCATCATCCAATATTTTCAGGTTGCAACGGCATGTAACACAAACTCCAAGTGGCACTCTTTCATCCTGAAAATTCACATCTGATGAAATCAAGCAATGAATCTCAGAAATGAAATATTTTGAAATTTCTCTGTCACTTTTCTTCATACAAATAACACACACTGTCCTTCTACAATCATGATGTCTTTGAGAAGTGTAGGCATTTTTATTTTTTCTAAAAATAGCTAAAAATAACAATGATTTCAATACCTATGCCTTATTATTTTTATCTAGTTTGCAAGTGTAATATTTTTTTAGTGTAATATAAAGAAAGAAAGTCATGTTAATATTTGTAACTTTTATTTACGTTTATATATTGAATATATTAAAATTAATTATACAATGTTAAACTGTTTACAGTTTCTCTATCATGACTATCATAAGTTTAGTGCTACATCTTTTTATTTCATTTATGTGAAAGTTCTTTGTGCTGAATTTGTCTCCAAGTAAATAGTTTTGCAATCAATTATGATTGTCTGAAGAGAGTGGGACAAATTTTAGTTCGGAGGGAATTACTTGTGTAGCAATTACTAATGATTATTTAAAAAGAATATTCTAAATGACTGTCCAAAGGGAATTGGTTGTGTCCCAATCATTAGATTATGGTAAAAAAACAATCTATTTTTGCTAATAAATATTTGTAAGGTATCCAAAAAAACGAAAAAATGCAAAGCTCAATATCTCCCTTAGATTTTAATCCAGGATTTTAAGTTATTGTTTTGGAGTCCCCAAGATATATACAATCAACCCTCAAAAGGACATTTTTGGGATATTTAGTTGGCAAAAAAGTCAAAATTTTCAAACTGTGTTCTTTTAATTGAATTCTACCTACCTTCATCCATTTATTATAGTAGTTTATAACTGTAGCAACTTGTGTCTTAAAAAATAAATGACAATAGTTTTATTCAATACACAATCCAAAAAATAATAATAATAAAAAAAAAAAACTTGCATAGAACTATTGGAACTGCAATAAATACCTGTTGAAGCATTATTTCTGAAACCCAAACTATAAACAAGAAAAAGAATTAAATAGAAACTTAAAATAGAAAAAAAGACAAAAGATTAAAACAAAAAGAATTAACTTATGTGTTAAGAGTTACAATAACTGCAATTACAATCTTATTGAACCATTCATGTCACTTACTATTACTTTATTATGTCACTATTACAGCTATTGTAGCATACATAAAAAACTTAACACATGTTTCAATTTTCTTGTATAAATTTGTTTTTTTTTTTAAGTAGAATTTTAATTTTGTGATTTTTTTATCATCATGCTCTTGGTTTAAATTGAGTACAATTTCAAAAATATTCAGAAATATTTATCGATGTGTCAACTGATTATTATTAACATACTCCTTACTAATATATTAATATAACATAACAAAAAACAGCTAGAAACAAATTAAAGGAAAGAAGTTCAAATGATGGCAAACTTTTATTTTTCATTCCTCATAATTAATTTTACAACTTTTTTTTCCAAGCACCATTCTCAAACTAATATTTTGTTTGTTTGTTATGCTTTTGTGCATTAGATATAAAAAATAAGTTAAAAATCTAACATCATACTTCTTTAATATCTTTCAATGTATGAAAAAGCTATGTAATTATCCTTATAATATTAGAATAGATCATGCAAACTAACAATACAAATGTTATTAAAAACAAACATTAAATATATTTAAAGTAAATATTATGTGAGACTTTGAAGAGGTTTATATAAAAGTTACTACTTACATTAATGATATAATTTAGTGAGATTTAAGTGTAAGTTAATGCTTATACTGCTGACATGCATTTAATGTTTCATGGAGACAAATCGAAACAATTAAACAAATATGCTTTACTTAAGTTTAAAACTTCACATTGTTTATACATTTAATAACAAGTAAATAATACAAAGACTAAAAGTAAAAAACTACCTGCATACCCTCGCTGATCAGGATCTTTTAACTTATTGGCCTATAAAGAATAAATCACATTTAGTTTATTCATAAATCTATTTATTACTGTTTTAAAATGAAATTCAAAATTAAAACAATTGACAACTAAAAGAATTAAAACATTTGAAATTTTGCAAAAGATTTTTGCAAACAAAAGACATAAGAGAAACCAAAAATGACATGAAGTAACCAAAATTTACACTAATTTTGTTATTTTATAAAATAAAGTATTAAGAGTCAGTTTTCAATAAAATATTAAATATAAAACAACAGCATTGTTTTACAAAAAGTTACCAGAAATTTTATATAATTTTAATAAAAACCACCAACTTTAAACAACTTTATCAATATGTCCAAATTGAAGGAAGTACAATTTAGTATGGTACTTAAAGTTTCATGCCTAGCAGCAATCATCAACTATGAAATATAAAACAAAAATAAAATAAAACCATTATAAAATTATAAAATTTATGGAGGTAGGAGTTCTAAAGCTAAAAAAAAAGAAATGTTTGTCTAGTCTCCTGTGTCAAATCGGGAAAAAAGAAATGATTTTCTTTGCACTTAGAAATCATTTCATTCATCTCTTCATTTTCATAGCTTTTTTGATTGTTTGGTATCATTCTTATATTTATCCATATTGAAAGATTTTGTGTAGTGGGTGTATCTTAACTTAAAGGATGTTTCACTGTTGCTGATTCAAGTTTTTTTTTTCAGGCACGCATATGATGTTTTTTGTTAAGGATTGCTGATATAAGAGAAAATTTATTTTATTGATGCAATTACAAGATTTTTTGTTGAGATATGCTTTTACTAGATGAAGTGACCAACAATTATAGCTCTATAGAATGTGAAACTTGTTTTAATATCTTAGGGAAGTAGTAGGATTCAACATGAACTTAACCTCAGGTTTACTATAAGATTGGAATAAGTTCCCATTGAGGTTTAAAGTGACATTGAGATAGTTGACACTTTCTATGCTGAACTGGATAGAAATAAAAAAGCTATTATCTTTGAATATTTGAACAAAGTGCTTTTTGGTTCTTTCCATTTTAAGACCACTGGTATTTTTACATACTGCTTGACTGTCATCTTGATACAAGCCAAAATCAACTTCATTGTAATGTTGCGATAAATGAAAAAGAAGGACAATACCAACAAAAACACAAATCTCTGCACTTTTGAAAGTACATGTGGTATCATCAAACTTCTTATTTAATCCAAACTTTTTCATAACTGAAAAGCAAAGGTTCTCTTGCTTGTTTATTTATTATTTTACACTGATTACTAATTGTTGTAATATGTTGTTCAGTGACGTTAATTGAATTGTTAAGGAGGTTTTTATAAATCAAAGGGTAGAATTCAGTAATGTCAAAATTAAGAAATTTATAAAGGTGTTTCTCATTAATTCTTTTAAACCAAACTGCAACATTTTGAGCACATTTCCATTAGTTGAGGGTGAGTATGCTCTTGATTTCAGAGTTTATATATTATAATATACTTTTACTGATTCTTCCAAATTTTGATTTTTGCAGGATTTAATGATCAGACCTTAGAGGGTTGTTTAGAAAAATATTCCAAAATTGAGGATGAGATTTTATGAGATCTTATGAGCATGAGATTTTGTATTTCAACATGATACAACTCAAAACAATGTGATGAAAAAAACTGTTGTAGAATAAAAAAAATAAAGAACTAGAAAAAGTCATTAAAAAATAAATTAGACTCAGTAATTGTTTCTCAATAATTCAATCCTTACTTTCAAATGACACAACCATGTTCTTGTTGATATGCCTTAGCTTGGTTACCAGTTCTTGCTTTTTGTTTAACAAATTAATGACACAATAGCTGGCAATTTCTGTTTTCTAATTTAAGCATAAGATATGTACCTTATGCTTAAATTAGAAAACAGAAATTGCCACCTATCTTTTATTGGTTGGTTAGTAAAGCCAACCTTTCCTGATGATTCCAATATTTTCCTCTTTTATATGCCACCCTTCCTTGGATAACTCTATACCACCTTTTCAACTATATACACTTTATGTATATAGTTGAAAAGGTAAGAAGAAATAACAGCTTTAAATAGAATATTTTCAATTAGGCAAATTTTGTTGAGTGGGTATTGCTGGAAAATAATTGTTTAATAAATCAAAGAATGATTACCAACCTTTTCAAATAAAAACATTTTTTAAGTGATGGGCTGAACCATATAATATCTTGTTTGCAATTATTCTTCTTGCTATTATTACAACTATTATTATTTCTATTATATCTTAATTTGTAACCATAGCATACATTAAGTAACACTTTGTAATAACATGTAGCTCCTTTCCTAATACTTGCTTGTTAGATGATCTTGATAACCTAAGTTCTTTCAAAACGGGTATTTGTTTAGTGATACTAAGAATGTGGTTTATGTATTCTTTATGTATGTAGTTTATTTGGTTGCCTGGCTTGTTGCAAGTTTGGTAAGTGGAGTTATTTAATTTTAATGTAATATTAATGTAGTTAACCACTTTTTTTTGCATTGAATGGTGATAATTAATTCATATCCTTTGAATATTTTTGTGATTGTTTTCTTAACTTTTTACAATCCTGGACCACTTAAGTTGTAGAAAGCTGCCAAACAATCATCTTGGTAAATATCTATACATTTTTTTACATAAATGGATGATAGTTTATCTAGTAGGAACATACCCAACAATGCACATAGTTTAGCAACATCAAATATACCCCTTGTTATATTAAATAGACTGCATCCCTTTTTCACCTATGTCTCATTCCATGAATCAGGAGGGATTAAATAGATTGATTTCTTCTTCTTTTTTCTTTAGCTGTACTAACATGTTTTTTAGCAAATCAAAATATTTCAGCAGTTCTTTATTAACATATGGGTTATAATTGCTAAAATCATAAATTTCCAGTCATTTAAATGCAAAGTGCCTCTGATATTGTTTATTTTGTCTAAATTGGATTAGTTTATTTTTCCCAACTCATTTTTTGTAGAATTTATTAGCTGTATGCTAGGGCTATTTGCAAAGTTCTCCTTATGACCTTTGTGATAATAGCTGATCGTTATAAAACTTTATTATTACGTTTATAAAATTCTTGTCATTAAAGTTAATTGATGTAAGTTGTTAGTCAAGTCATACGCTATTTTTGTACATAATTACGCTCTCGAGAATTTTTTGTTTCTGTATAAAAGTTGTAAGAGAATTGAATAAAAACAGTAGAAAATAAAAGTAAACAAAGTTGTCGTATTAACAACCTTTAAATGTTATAAAAGCATTTGCTTCCCCATTTATATGTATTTACTTTTCTGCATGTATAAGAATCAAATTTATCATGTTTTTTACATCCTTTTGTATGTTTTGCTGGAATATACTGCATACTTGAAATTTTAATTTTTTTTTTACTACACCTGAGTATTTATTTTTGAAATCAACCATTTCTTTCAATTGTGATGGACATTTGGATGTTTTTAAATCACAACTTTTTTTTTTGAATTTCTGTTTTATTCTTCTAGAATATAGTTTTCCAACACATTCTTTTTAAAACTAATTTGATTTTCTACATTAGCTTAATTTTATAACATTTTTCTGATGGTATCAGAATGTTCTTTATCCACTATTTAAAGTCTACCTTTTCCATCGTGGGAATGTAAATATTTGTAAAATGCTCAACTTTTTTGGGGCAAAACTAATTTACACATAACAGATATATGAATCAAAAAGTTGACTATGTTGTATGTTATCTCACTAAAATACCATGTTAAAGCAGCGACAAAATTTAAGAAAAATTAGCTTATTTTAAATTGTTTTGGTATTAAAGCAATTTATTTTACATCTGCATTAAACAAAAATGTTTAAACATAAAAGCAGATAGTACTGTTAAACACTTAGATGTAAAATTTGGTGAAAAGCATTAATATAAAGAAGTGATCTCAACCATTTAATGATTCATCAAACAAAAAAAATCATTAATTTTTTCTGGAACCAAAGTTTTATAAACATCTAGATTATGGCAATTCAAACTCTGAATTTTTTTGTCCAAAGAATTTTTTTGTCTAATGTCTAGACCCAAGAAAACAATTAATAGAGTTTTAATCGACTTAACATGAAATTTGAAAAGATACAACAAATGAATTCAATTAAATAGCTCAGCATTTTGTGCTTATATCCTTAATTTAATTTTTGAAAGCGTTTTTTTTTATGTACAAGCATTGTGTTTTATGGGTTAAAAGGCTAGAGATGGAAGGATTACTTTAAAGTCTCAAGTTTCTTAGTTATAATAGAATTCAGACTTGTTTTTAGGTTAAGAATTGTATATGAATGTTTAATTATTTTGAAATAGTAAAAAAAAGCACCTCATGATTTTTTTTAATTTATATTTTTTACATTGGCTTGAGAATAGCAGATTTTTGCTAGATTATATTTTGCTAAGTGGACAGGGATTTGTGCACTTGACTTTTATTTAGCGTGCAATCTGAAACATCCTGTCCAACATCTATCAACAACAGACCAATATCATTTACGCCATAGAACTATTGTATAACTTATGCTTTTAAGAAAAGCAAATTATTAATCAGACAACTAGTTTTATTTCATCTGTAACAATTACAAAAAATAAAATTAAAAAAAAATTTACCAATACCCTCCAAGGTAAATCTCTTTTGTTTTTATCATAAAATGAAAGCAAATTTTTTCGAAAATGAACAATTTCTTCTTTTGAAAACTGATGATGTTTCATTTTTCCTAAAACAAATGAAACTATTTGTTATTTTTATCATTATTTTAGTTTTATTTACGTTTAAATTAAGTCATAAAATATATACAAAGGTTTTTTTTTAAAAAAAAAATAAAAAAACTAAAAAGATAAGAAAGTTTTCAAACTGTAAAAGGAAAAAAAGAAAGAGGAAAATTAATATCTTTCTCAATCAGAAATAAATCACAATAACAAACCCACGAGGATCTTTAAATTTTTACGGACGTGAAAGGAGACATTGTTATAATGACAATCGAACAGTCAGTTCCAAATTCATAGTTCCAAATCATAGTTCAAATCAGACTTGGTACTTCAAGTTTCGGTTCTTGTATTCAGGATTAAATATCCTGGAAGCAGTAAAATCGGAATCAGTCAGTTGATGGCAGAACTTTTATAACTCTTAATCAATAATATCAGACATTGATGAATCCTGTTCCATTACATTCACTAATGCTGGTCAGTTACGAATAATTTTTCATAACTGTTGCTTGGAACTGTGTACAAGTTTGCGCAAAAAAAGAATGTCAAATTTTTACCCATTGCTCTCATTATTAGAGACCGGACTTTTGTTTGTCTATTTTTTGCAATTAACAACGATTAAAATAAAAATTTCTGTATAAATTGTTTAAAATAACTTTAATTTAATATAATTTTTACATTGAGACTTACAGGATTTTTTTGAAAAAAAACTTGTGATATCTCCCAAACCTTATACTTCTTTTGTTTCAAGACATTGCACAGAGTTGCTATTCGACTAAAACCGATTTAATCAGATGAAGATAAATTTTAATCAAAAAATTTTACGTATGAATGTAAACATGTCACACCGAAAGCCTGGCTTTTTTAAACGCATAAAAAGTTCTATTTCAATAAACTTCAGAATATTAATTTTATCTCAAATAACTTATACAAAAAATTTCATTTTAATTGTCATTAATTGTAAAAAACCGAAAAACCAAAGTCCGGTCTCCACTCATTATAATGAGCAATGAATTTTCTATTAAAACAACTTTAACTAAAATTTTACTCCGCATCAATGCGAATTACTTCTAAAGATGAAAGCTGATGAATTTCTTAAATATCCTTCATGCTCTATTATTATTGTTTAGTTCTAAACTACCTAATAAAATTATTACAATAGTGCGGGACCTCGTGCTCTAAACTAATATTTTAAATGTAAATGTTAAATGACAAAACTATCGAGAGTCAAATTTTGAGATCTTTTCTAAAAAAAAGTAAACTCGATTAATGCAGGACTAACAACAAACTTTAACAATTTTAGATGTATCTATTATTGATAAGTTAAACAGATTGAAATTAATCAAACCCAGCAGAATACTGTGCTGCAAAAGAAAAAAATAATAAGTCTGATCAAGCTGTATATAAAAAAAAAAAGTAAGAAACAATCAAAGGTATTATTTACAAGCGAGCAAACCGACAATAAAAACAAGCGAGCGAGCCAACAACAACAATAGAGTTGTTCCAATAATAACAATACTGTACTGTATTAATGGTTACATATATCTAACATCTTCTGACTTAAGTTAATTTAAACATTTGATTTTAATTGACATCATTTCAGCTGATTAAAAAAAGTCTGAAGTTTACGAAGTTTAGTTGCCATTCATTTTAGTAATAACAACTATACGTTAAAAAGACATCACCTGTTAACCTATTTTACATTATATATATTTTCTTTTTCATCAACTATTGTGTTTTTCTGATAAACACGTATTTTTTTTTTAACAAAATTAAAGACTTCTTTTCCAACTTTTTTTTCCAATTTTTTGACTATAACCAAATTTATGATACTATTTTTAAATACGAGTAATAGCCTTAACTAATTTCAAAATTAGACTGCTAATAAACGTCGGCCAAGCCAGGGAGAACCAACGTGTATCAGAATTTCTTCCCAGAATTCATTTCTTGACTTCTTTTATTCCTTTGAAAATATCTCGTTATGCAATAGAAAAAAAAAGGTTATTTGACATAACCCATATCCATTTCAACTCTCAACAGTCGGCTGAAATAAATTTTTTAATTTAATAAATATATTCAAAGATTACAGCAGTTCTTTGGTAAAAAATCAGACTAATAAAAGAGATAACAAACGATTTCATCCTGCTTTTGTTTGCCTGATTTTTTTTGTCACAATGCACAGTCAAAATAGAACATGTATTAATATTGGACTGGAGAAAGAGAGAAATTAAAACTGATTACTGATTTTATAATATGCTGCACTAAATAAGAAATTTTACTTAACAATTGTTAACTTAAAATGAATAAATTGGAATACCCTGATGAATGTCTATAAAGAGAAATTCAGGAGGAGCTAACCTTACAGAAAAAAAGAGACAGAAAAAAGATAAGGTCATTGCTAAACTTCGAAAAATTAAGAAACTGGTTTTTCATCTTTATTTGTTACTTAAACGTTTATCTAATCTTACTATAAAAAACTTCTTCATGGCTTCCGTCGACGTATAATCTATCATCACTGCTTTTGTGATTTTAAAATTTTATTGAATGGTTTTTAAATCCTTCTCCTGGTGATTCACAAAGATACAGCTGAGAGTAGTTACATAAAAACACATGGCACACTCAACTGTCTCTGTTTTAATGCGTAATCTGTACAGTTCACTTAACGAATCTGTGCAATTCAAAACCTCTGGGTTATCGATGCGTGTTTTAACGGTGAATGCAATACTGTTCAAAGCTTTAAAGCAAATTGACATACCTCTTTTTTATTGTTTTTAATTACTATGAGTTATTGTGAGCACCATGGCGCCGAGTCCACGGGGGCAACAGGGGCAGTGCCCCTCCCCCCCCCCCCCCCCGTAAATTTATACAAATAATATATTATCACGGATTAGTGCGGGGGCGAATAGATACTCTCGCCCTCATGATAACCCGTGAAAATATGTTATTAGTATAAATTTCTGGGGGGGGGGGGGGCACTGCCCTGTTGTCCCCGTGGACTAGGCGCCTATGGTGAGCACTGTGTAGACTGAATGGCCAGTAGGGGACAGATGGCAAAAAATGCCTGAAGCCTAAGTGATGGTTAAAATGGTCCTATTCGTTGATCCCACATTCTTAATAACCCTACCTGTGGTGCATACAGAATTTAAGTAAGGGGGAGGGGGACCGAATAAAAGAAAAACGTTTTCGATAAACAGGAAACGCTACCGACTGCGATTGATTCATTTATTTTGACAGACCTTTTTCTTACTTTACTTGTTTTTTGTTTTTTTGTTTTGCCCCCTTCCCGGTGGTACCGCTGTTCCCTACCAATAACTTACTTTAAATTTAGTTAGTTAACAATTATTCCTTTGTGTAAAAACTAATTTAAGGGTTTATTTGTGATATCTTTTGTCAACAGCTTTTTGGTCCGCATTTTAAATTACAATTAACCGAGATTTCTCAATTTTAACCATTTAAGTTTTTGAAAATTTGTAGTGCAATAAATTGTAACTAATCATGCCAAGAGTCTCCAGTATGCAATCCAACGGCAGTGATAACGATTTTGATGGATTAGGTAAGTATATATATATATATATATATATATATATATATATATATATATATATATATATATATATATATATATATATATATATATATATATATATATATATATATATATATATATATATATATATATATATATATATATATATATATATATATATATATATATATATATGATTGACATTGAATTTGTATAATTCTGATTTTATTTAACCAGCTAGATAATAACTATATATATGTATGTATGTATGTATGTATGTATGTATGTATGTATGTATGTATGTATGTATGTATGTATGTATGTATGTATGTATGTATGTATGTATGTATGTATGTATGTATGTATGTATGTATGTATGTATGTATGTATGTATGTATGTATGTATGTATGTATGTAATTCTTATATATATGTATGTATGTATGTATGTATGTATGTATGTATGTATGTATGTATGTATGTATGTATGTATGTATGTATGTATGTATGTATGTATGTATGTATGTATGTATGTATGTATGTATGTATGTATGTAATTCTTGAAATCTTATTACTTTTCGTGGAGTTTAACAACTCCACGAAAAGTAATAAGATTTCAAGAATTGTCATATCCCTAATGAACATACATACATACATACATACATACATACATACATACATACATACATACATACATACATACATACATACATACATACATACATACATACATACATACATACATACATACATACATACATACATACATACATACATACATACATATATAATTGTAATATAAATATCTAGATCTAATATAATTGTAATAATTCTTCAATTGTGTATAATAATGTATATAATTGTAACAGTTATAATGTAAACATCTTAATTAAGCTCTTTGTTTAATAAAATAATTGTGATGATTGAAATTTTGCTGATTTGTTAAATGGACATAGTGGAGTAGCTCAATTAGCTAATATATATGTGTATATATATATATATATATATATATATATATATATATATATATATATATATATATATATATATATATATATATATATATATATATATATATATATACATATAAATTAGCTAATTGAGCTACTCCACTATGTCCATTTAACAAATCAGCAAAATTTCAATCATCACAATTATTTTATTAAACAAAGAGCTTAATTAAGATGTTTACATTATAACTGTTACAATTATATACATTATTATACACAATTGAAGAATTATTACAATTATATTAGATCTAGATATTTATATTACAATTATGTATGTATGTATGTATGTATATGTGTATGTATGTATGTATGTATGTATGTATGTATGTATGTATGTATGTATGTATGTATGTATGTATGTATGTATGTATGTATGTATGTATGTATGTATGTATGTATGTATGTATGTATGTATGTATGTATGTATGTATGTATGTATTTATGTTCATTAGGGATATGACAATTCTTGAAATCTTATTACTTTTCGTGGAGTTGTTAAACATATAGTTATTATCTAGCTGGTTAAATAAAATCATGTATATATATATATATATATATATATATATACATGTATATATATATATTTCTTTGTAGAACAAGAGCTATTGCGTCTTAAGCAAGAATATAGAGTAATAGAAAGTGATCGCAAAGCCTATACAAGGGAATCTCAGAGTATTATTCGTAAGCAAAGAGATACCATTGCAGCATTGGAAGCTCAACACAATGAGTTAGATAAAGATACTTACTTAATAACAGTTCACCAAGACCAAAATAATGTGATTTATTTCATTTCTAAAAATTAACATAGTTTTCTTAAAAAGTATTATATATATATATATATATATATATATATATATATATATATATATATATATATATATATATATATATATATATATATTTACATGCAATTTCTTTATTATATTTTTTAGAATGATAAAACAATTCAAAACCTCTCTGGCTTGTTGAAAGTAAATGGTTTGTGAACTATTGCTTTTAATTAATTTTTCTCTTTTTTTTTTTAATATATATATTTTTTTATAGAATATGAATGAAGTGGTGTCTTATTATCCACCTTTACAAACATGTTTCTAATCTTAACCACCTAAAAACTTTAACTTAAACTCATTTTTTAAATTGACATTTACTTTTTTTAGATGAATTGAAGCAGCATTTGCAGAAAGCTAAAGCTAACCTCTCTAAAATTGATCAAGAGGTATTATTGCTTTTTATTTATTTGATTTATGTTTGCTGAAAAAGTATTAATAGAAGATTGATGCGATACTTAAGCTGCTGTTTTTCTGATGTTGTTATTTCATTTGTAATTATAAAAAGGCTTTTGTTTTTTAATGCTTTGATTAAGGTATTAAGTAAAAACCAGGGTTTTAAGTGAAATGTGAATCAACAAAAATAGTGCTCTGCTTTTGGATAAGTGGAAATGAAAAGTAATGAGAATATATTTTTTTAAATCATTGAAGTTTTAATGAAAATTTACTTGTTGACATATTGTTTTTATAGATTTTACAAACAGAGAAAAAAATCAGTTTGCAACGAAAGATAATGGGAGGGTATTTAAAAGTTGTGACTTTAATTTAGTAATAGATCTAAATCAGAAAGTATCAGATTTTGAAATTCATAGGATATCAATTGAAATTGGAATTTTTTAATACAATTAAATACTTTTTCCTAATATTTTTAGAACTTCTTTTAAAAAAAGAAGAAATTTTAAGAAATTCTTAATGAAATGTTAACTTCTCAGTGCAAATAATATAATTGCTAATTTTAAGGGTTAATTTGAGTAAAGCCAAGTATGAGACACTGCAAAAACAATTAAAGGTCTTAGAGAACAGGCTTGATCAAGTAAATTATTCCACTTTTTGTTAAAAATTATTATGTTCGGCAAAGATTCTCTAACGAAATTGATTTTTGTGGCTGGTTACTTGTTATCAATTAGGAAAACAAAAAATTTAATTCTGCAATTGAAGAAAATGCTAAACTAAGAGAAGCAATTGATCATATGAGAAGTGAAAAGCTTGTGTTTGATGGACTTTACAAAAAGCTGGAAAAGGTATTATTATAGATCTTCGCTTTGCTTATTTACTGTTATTCATGCTTTTTCTTAAGAATAGTAAAAGATAATATTAATACTGCAAGTCTTTGTTAAAAAAAACTTAAAATATTTGGGGATGTGATTTTTAACAAGCAAATTTATGTATTGGTATTATTTTATCATCCTGGTAAAATCAGCATGGTAATGTCAGTTTTACAGATTGCTGTAAAACTGTTAACCATAAATGTATAATAATCTATTGGCAAAAAAATTTTAAAAATTTGAAAAAATAATTAAAACACAGTAAGTTTTTAAATAATGTTATTCAAAGAAAAAGGTCTTTTTAGAAGCTACATGATAATAAAGATGAGATATCCAAAATCACAGAAGATTCTATATTAGCTTACAATACAAGGTTTGATAATTCTCATTATTTGTGAATATATTCTTTTTTAAAAAAACTTTGTCATCTGTATTTTGGTAGTTAGTTTATCATGATTATATTGATTCATCACACTATAATGATTTTGTTATTGTTAATAACTTCTCATATAGAAATGATGCTCAAAGTAAAATGCTTACATTAAAAGAAAAGTCAGACAAAGATCTTGTTCAATACGGTATAGAGTTGAAAGAGCTAATGAGAATCATTGACCATGATAGAAAATTAAGAGATTTTATGAATGCAAAAGCTGAAGATCGCTCATTTAATAAAAGCGATGATTACATAAACCAAGTCAAAGAAAACCGGAATAAAGCTTTTGATACAGAGACAATTATACAAGTATACTTTTTTTGCCTCTTTAGAAAGAATCAATTTTTAAATTGAATTTAAATTCTGAATTGATTTTTTTTTATTAGAAGTAACTTGTTATTAACTTAACTTTAACTGTTTGTTCTTTCAAATTGAAAGAAAGAAATAGGTTAATGAACAATAATCTAAGGGTTTCAATATATAGAATAAGTAGATAAAAATCATACTTAAAGTCACTATATTTACTTCAGTCTTATGAAGATGCATTTCGACAAATTCAGTTAACAACTGGAATTGATGATCTTCAGCTTCTTGTTGGAAAATTTATTGCAACAGAAGACAGCAACTTTGCTTTGTTTAATTATGTTAATGAAATGAACAATGAAATTGAAATGAAGAATGAACATATTGCTGAAATTAAAAGCAATATTGATCAATATCATGCAGAGAGTTTAAAGCTGGATGCACAAAGGATGAAAGTTATAAATGAAATGAAAGTAAGAATTAAGTTTTGAGAAACGACAAAAGAAGTGTAGAGATTTCTTTATAAAACCTTTTTATTATTTTTTTTTTATTTTAATGTTTCTTTGTAAAACGCTCTATAAAGTCAAAATTTTGTCAAAATGAAAATTTTAGACTTTTTGAAAAATTTCTGAGTATAAAATTTTAAAAGGCTATTATAACCAAGAAGTTTTGCAAAAAGCATTTCACAGGTGCTATAAAGATCCATGAATCAAAATATCAAAGCTGTTATATCTAACGCTATAAAAGTAAAACCTTTTTCTCTGAATGAAAAACAAAAAAAATGAAGTATCATATAAACTGTGTCATCAACATTTACTACTGTTTATACATAATTTTACAGAAAAATATTTTTGTGCAAATTTTTTTTTCTATTGTTTGTTAAATGAGTCTTAAATGAAACCTTTTTTTTTGTGGTTAAGAAATTGAACACTGATTATGAAGAAGAAATTAAACTCACTGTTCAGAAAATTGAAACCTCTCATGCAGTTATTGATAAACTACTGCTAGGTATGATGCTGCTTTTCGAACATCTTTTAACAGATGAGGTGGTGAGAGTCAAAGTGGTATAACTCCATTTAAACCTTAATTTTATTATTACCTGTAAAAACATTAACAGTTCAAACAGTTCCAATAAATAAAGAAGTCTTTTTTAACATCATCCAATATTTTCAAAATCTTTAATATTAAACCTGACTTTTTTGTACTTAATGGGATTTAACGCTCTGTCCTTAAAAGTTGTAGTGAATGAGTTATACCACTTTAATTCTCACCACCTCATATATTTATCAATGAATAAAAGTTAAATTTAATGATAATATTGTTTTAACAATTTTTTTAGTATTAATTGCAATTTTTACTATTAATAGTTGCATGAGTTAAAATACAATAGAGAACATATTAATTTTTTTCTTATTTTTGCATTCATTAAAAAAGTTTTTGTTTAAAACTCTTAACCTATAAACAATGCTTTTTATTTATTTATCTATTTTTATCACACTTTTTAATGAATTATTTTTTGTTTTTAAACTTCTGATTTTTACTAATAATAAAGTGATGTAATTGTAATATAAACATCTTAATTTAGGTGTGAGCTCTTTATTTAATAAGGCAAACTGTGATGATTCAAATATTGTTGATTTGTTAAATGGACATGGTGGAGTAGCTCAATTAGCTAATGTTATGCAGGTTAAAATTATAACTTGACGTAGTTTTTTTTTGTTTTAATACTTTACATAAATTCAGGTTTGTAGATTCTTTATTTTTATATCAAAGTAATGAGATATATATTAAACTTCTAAAATACATTTGGAAATCAACTTGAAACAATAATTATTTGTAAAAGCATGGTGTCCACAGAGGAAGCTCTAGAAAAAAAATGTTTTATTAAAAAAAAAAAGGTAAAGTTAGAAGAGTTTTTTTCATTTATGACTCCAAAAGTTTGGTAGAGCTCTCTGCTTCTTGAAATTGCTTTATTGCTTTGAGCAAAATCTGTAAACGTTAAACTTTATTTTCCAGCATCTTAGTATCATTGAACAGAGAGCTAATGAACTTTTGCAAATTCATGAGTTTTTGTCTTCTAAGGTAAGTGACCACAATTTCGTTTGTTTGTACTTTATTAACAGTTTTTTTTTGCCTTGCTTTTTATTTCATTTGATAAAAAATAATAATAATAAAAAAAAATTTATAAGCATCATGGAAGAACTACATTTAGAACTCTTATTATGTTATGTGTTTATGATTTGTGTACTGAACTTATGTTAAGAATAAATCACAATGCTAAAAGTAAGCATATAGAATTTCACACTTATTTTAAAGAATGAAGAGTCTGAACAGCGACCAATTGGTTCAAGTTTTCTTGGTAAAGCTCATACACCTCTAGCTTCATTGTCTGCTATACAAACACCAGCAATTGGAGATGAAAGTGATTCAGATGCTTCCATACATGGTGATGATGAAAAAAGACCATTGACACAGGCTGAGTTAATGCAAAAAGTACTTAATGGGGTTTGTTTTTATTTTTTTCAAATTATTATTTCAGTTCTTAGTTAAATTGATTCAAATGAAGTTAATGTTCTTAATGCACATAATTTTAATCCATACTCAATTTAAATGGAAACATTTTAATAGAGTAAAAATGAGAAACTAGTTTTTTAAATTTAAATTTATGAAGTTATTTTTGAAAAAAAAAAAATATACCCAAAGTATATTTCTTATAAATAATATCAACTTCTTTTAGTTCAAAAAGTTTTTTTTTAAACAGGTTTAAACAGGTTTTTTTTAAACAGGTTTAAACAGGTTTTGTTTGAGGAAATTCATACATCTCCTTACTTTATATATTTATTTGTTATCTTTACTCTTTTTTTTTAATTTGTCGTTTTCATTAACATTAGTTTTCTCTTATGAAAATAATGATAAAATCTTTTTAAATACTTTTTTTAGAGCATTTTGTTTTAAATCAATTTTTATAACAAGAAATAAAATAAAATGTTAAAAAGCAAATATTGTTTCTATATAGATGTCCAAAAGAGGAGGAAGCAGGAAAGAAAATTTTGTGAATACAATGCTAAGTGAATCTACAAATGAGACTAGAAAGAAGAGTAGCCGACCTACCAGAGATTGATCATTTTTGTGCTTCAATATTACATCACACCTCATGATTCAGGCCAAAATAGCCTGGCACATCAAAGTGGGATTTTTTAAAATCAATTTTGTAAACGACAATATTACTCAAAAGTCAATTATTTTGTTGATAAATGTGGTTAATAATCCTTACACTTGAAGTTTGGATAACTTACAGTTATATTCAATTAAATTTGAAGAAATTATCATTTTTATTGTGGTGCAAGTGAAATGTGAACTAATTTACACTTGACACTTTGTTAGGGTTATAAAATTTTACATTGAAAATGGAATTCCTTTCTTAGCTCCAAGTAGATTGTTATGAAATCATTTCACGGTTTTTTTGCCTTTTTTTATTTTCCAGATTTATTTTGTTGAAAAATATTTTGCTGAAAAATCAAAAGCAATAAAGAAATGTTGGAAAAACTGTATTTTGACCACTTTTGTATTGAAAAATATAATTGAGTTATTTTTTTATTGGATATATTATATAGATAGCTACAAAAGTTCCATTTTATTTAATACAAATTATATAAATTTTATCACTATAGCTTCATTTTATTTCGTAAAATTTAAATTTTTACACTGTGTAAAGTGACTAAATCATTGTATTAATGTTTTGTATAAAAGGACAGTTTATTAGAAGATGGTAATATTGTTATTTTTTTTTTGGCAATATGATCCCTGGCAGAACTATTTAAAAAGATCTATTACCAATATTTATCAATAAACACCACCAAAATAGTAGTTATTTGCTGAATAATTGATCTGTTTGTTTGTTAATAGAGAGAATACTCAAGAATATTTAACGGAGGAATCATAAAAAAAAAAGATCAGGTTATTAAAATGCAGTAAAATAATTTGTTTATTTATTTGTTTTATTTTTATTGTTTCCAGATTTTTAGTAATAATGATGAAGCTACAATACATTGCTGAACCTATGTTGCTGCTGCATTTTTCCTCATGGCTGTTCCAACAATTTTTCCTTTAACAGTACATTTTTAAAAATAAAAACATATTCTTGCTTTTTATCCCAATATAAGAACAAATTTATGTGAGCCTGTTTACATCAATGAAATCCTGGTGCATATACAAAAACAGGTGTGCAGGTTTATTATGATATTATTATTGCTAACTAAATTTTGAACATCAATTTTAGGATTTTTTTTGAGTTTTATTAAATTTAAAAGCGTAGATAGCAAAATTCTATAATTTTTATTTTATCTCTTTAGATTTTAAATATAATTTTGTCAGAATGAAGTTTATTATTATTTTTTCATGATAATTTTGAATCATTTTTTTTTATAGATTTAAGCTGATTCATCAAATATTATTGCTACTTTTTCTTTCTGTCATACCCAGCTGCTTTCACATTACTTTTATATGGGTCAATATCAGACACAGTTGGCAGAAAACCTGTGTTGGTTATTTCAACAGTCATACAAACAATTTGTTAATCAACTATCAGATTAAACAGAGAATAGAAGAAGAGAAAACAGTTTTTTTCAGTTTAGACATATATATTTCTTTGGTGTTGGTAATTTTTGAAGTACTTATTAAATTATAAGACTAGCTTTTTCAATTCAGTATTAGCCAAATTTACGTTCTTTACTATCTTAAGAAGTGAAGTTTTATTCTTTAGTGTATTGAGATAAGTAGTACTTCTTTACAATTATAGATTTTTTGCATGACTGCTATTAACTTGGTTCTTATTGTATCACTATAACAGCCTGGTTTTTATTGTTATTCCAATGCTAATTTTCTGTCAACTTTTTACTCATTATTTTATTTTGTTAAGCGAGTGTTATTATTGTTTAAACAAATGAAAATAATAATCAAGAAATATGATTTGAAGGCTATATTGCTTATATAGCTGTAAACATTTTTTTTTTTTTTTTTTAATAAATGGTGTTAATTTTTTATAGTTGTATGGTTAATTTAAGGTTTAGTTTACTCATCATTGGGTAGATTAGATCAAATAATGACCTTTTTAAGTAACATGCTGTTTAGCTGTACATTCACTTGTATAAGTAATGTGATTAATCAGACTACTTCTACTTTATACCTGCTTTTTTACTAATTATACCATCATATCTAAGAATGTATGTCAAATATCATGTCTTGACTTATTCAAAAATAAAAAGATGTGCTTAATTGACAGAGAGCTCTTATGACTTATCATAGATTAACAGTTTTGTTAATAATTGATATATTTATAATAAATTAATGAGAGGAAAAATAGTTGCTTCATTTTGTTTTGTGACAATGAATAAGTAATTGTTACACTTGTAAAAGTATAAATCTTATGAAAATATATAATTTAACAATTTATGTTTTGTTAAATTTCAATCAAATAAATTTCTTCAACTTTTTCTATAATAAATTAATTGAAATAAAAATATTCTAATATAGTAATAAGAGGATAATTAATTCTTATGATCACAATTTGTAATGAATCAGTTAATCATATTTTTCCCCTAAAGTTTAATAATAAGTTAACGCAATACTAAGTGAAATATAATCTAAGTTTCAAAATTATTACAAATCATTTGACTTTACTGACATTAAAATGAAATTTTTACAAAAATAAAATTGAACTATAAAATAATTATTATTGTTATTATTGATAATTGTTATTAAAAAGAAAATAAACAGAATAAGGATGAGCCTGATTTAATAAAAGAATTTCAAATTTTACCAATTGAACTTTAATGAGCATGAAAGTTTAGTGTAAAATGTAGTGTGTAGTAAAATATAATTTTAAGTATAATTTTAAAATGTAATTTTAAAGTAAATATAGTTTTAAAGTAAGTATAATTTTAAAGTAAATATAATTTTAAAGTATCATAAACAATCTAAAGTTTTTAAAATTTTAACCAGAGCTACTTGTGATTTTGTAGTATTACCTTTTTTTTTGCATAATTTATTTAATTAATTATCATTAACTAATTATCAAGTAATTAATTTTTTTCTGAAAATTTTAAAACATTCTGAAAATTTTTCACATTTATGAAAAAGGCTCAGTTAAAAAATGTTATAGAAGTGAAAATAAAGTATATAATTATCAGATTACATAACTTAAAATTTTGAAAATTTATTATAAGAAAACATCTAAATTTGCTTTTTAAAGATTTTTAAGGAGTTTTTGTATTTTAAAGCTCAAGTTTGACAAACCGAGCAGATAAAAAGTTTATTTTATTTATTTAATTTACTGGAAGAAGTCAAAAAAAAAAATGATGCGTGTTAAAGTTTATTAGCTGTACTAGTTAAGGAATAATTCTATGATAATCGTTTAAGATTAATTCTGCTCTGTTGTTTTTTTATTAATGTTTTTTAGTGTTTTTATATTATACTTTATTTTATTTTCTACCTTATAATTTATTTATTAACTTTTTGAAAACGAAATGATGAGCTGTTGTAAAGCATTCTCAGCAATATAAAATGATATTACCATAAATCCTGCTTATTCACCTTTGCATGATTTACAACATAATACTAGAATGCTCTGTGACAATTCAAATTAAAAATCTTCCCTTTTACTTTTTCTAGACAGTGTATTTTAAAACTTGTGTATTTTACACTAACCATCTAATATATAAAATCAGTAACAAAAAGGTTCTAATGAATATAAAATTTAATGGCTGAAATGAGGATAAAATTTAAGAAATGTTTTGATGATAATTTTGAAAATAAAACATCAAACACTCAAAGCTAATTGGTAAAGAAAGGGAGGGTTCAATGGAGATAGTGTGAAATTTTAAATGTATAAGCTGAGATATAACAAGATGAGATTGGTTGAGTGTTAACTCTGAACCAAAAAAAGGAGTATTAATCACTTACAAAGTGACAATAATTCATGTTTTTTTTTCATTTTATAAGTTTATGATTCTTAAGATTGTGGACTGTATTGCATCATTAATGTCATAAGCTAAGATAATAATAGTTTGGTTTAATAGCATAAGCACAAGTTATTTAATTTTAAATCTCTTTTTTGTGCTTTTCAATCCAGAAAAAATGACAAAGTTCAGGTATTTAGTTGAGCCCTGTTTTCTCTTGTATTATTCTGCACTTCTACTTCAAGTCCCTACTATTCAGCAGTATGTTTATAGTTGGTACAGCAAGGAATATGGTCTTAAATACCACTATGGTAGTCAAACAAGTTCTTGTAATGATGGGAAGTATAACAAAACAGAAATGGATTTGCAAAAACATGTAAGTAGTTTGTGTTATTTTATATGAATATCTTTATTTCTGAAAATATTTCTTAGTGCTGAAAAAAACAACAACCAAAGATCAGGTGCCTTTGGTCATTTTCTTATTCTTTTTTAAACTTTTTTTTTTTAATTTATTTATGGATGTGATAGGTTCAAAGCAAAGCTGCATCTTTTAATGCTGGTTTTGTCTTTTGCCAATCCATACCATGCATGGTTACATTACTTTTCTATGGATCAATATCTGATGTTATAGGCAGAAAACCAGTATTGGTGTTGACTACAGCTATGACAACTGTTTATATGATCATCACTACTGTAACTGTATTGTTCAGCCTCAATCTAAAGTATATTTATATTGGTGCCATTTTGGATGGACTTGGAGGTTCTTATCCTGGGTTAGTTATGACTGGTACTACATATTTGGCAGATGTTACTGAAAAAAATAAATTACCCATACGTTTTGGTAAAGAAGTTTAATTACCTTATTATATTCAAACATTGTTTGTAAATTGCTAAATTTCATTCATATATAAAAATTTCCTTTAAGAATGAGCTTTGTTTTTTTTTTTTAGTATTTCTATTTTGTTATGACATATTTTGTTATGATATATTTTGTTATGATATATTTTATGATATATTTATATCTTAACTGTTTTGATTTACTTCTGCAACAAACCTAAACATGTCTATGATTAAAATGAATGATTTAAAAATATGAAATTATTTTAAATTATTTTAAAATGTTATTGTTGTTATTGTTGTTTTTTTAATCTTTTGTTGATATTTTTAGCAATTTTTGAATCGGCTTTATTGGTCTCACTTGCCAGCTTTTATTTCTCAAGTGGTCTACTTATCACCAAATATTCATTTAAAACTCTAGAAAGTTTAATAGCAATTTTAACTTGTCTGTCTTTCCTTTGGGCGCTATTTGTACTGAAGGAATCTTTAAATTTCAATAACCCTAATGCTCAAAAAATGAAATTTAGTTTCGAAAGTACTCTTAGTGCCCCTAAAAAGTTGCTAGCATCTTGGAAACGACAATATCATCAGAGATATTCACTTTATCTAAGCATTGGAGCATTATCACTCAGTAATGTTATAACAGCACCAGTTTTCAATTTGATACTTTTGTTTTTACTGAATAGTCCTTTCTGTTTCTCTGCAACAAGCAACGGCTACTATTTGGGTACACTTTTTGTTACATTGTCAATTGGAAGTGCAATTGGCGTTAAAGTTGGGCTAAGGTTCCTTCCTTCACCAGCAGTTGCATTGATATCGTGTTTTTGTGGATCTGCATATTACTTTTTGCTTGGTAATTCTACTAACAAAAAGATGTTGTATGCAGGTATTTCAGAAATTCACTTCTTTACATCAAATTCTTCTTTACATAAATTATCTGATTAGTTAACCTATACAACTATGTTTTTATAGATTAATTAGTTGGATGATTGATGTACAGATCTCTAAAATAAACAGAGAATCAAACTAGATAAATTGACTGTTAAGTAAAAAAGTTATTGGTTTTAATAAATAATGAGTTAACATATCAATGAAATAGGAGTAGTTTTACAATTCATTAAGGTACATTCTGTTATGGGTATTAATTTTTTTTTTTAGGATTGGTTCTGAAATCTTTTTCATTGCTTCATGTACCATTATTCCGGTCTATAATATCAAATATGATCATAGTTTCAGATAGAGGTAGTTTTCTACTTTGTTATGATTTTATTTCAAGTATACTGAGTATGTATATTTATGTTTATATTATGAAGAACTATACCTGTAGCTTTAGTACTTTTAAACGAAATTTTATAATGTTATTGTTAATGTCATTGTTAAAGTTACTAATATGTATTATATATATATATATATATATATATATATATATATATATATATATATATATATATATATATATATATATATATATGCTCTTGCCAGCGGGCTATTGAGCACTCTTGAGTGAAGAAGTCTTTTACTAATCAAATATTTATATATATGTATATAAATATATATATGTATATATATATATATATATATATATATATATATATATATATATATATATATATATATATATATATATATATATATATATATATATATATTACATTATATATATATTACATTGTAAATATATATCAATATATATATATCATATTTATATATTATTGTTATTATTAATGTCATTATTATGGATTATGAAGTTTAACAAGTATTCATTCCACATTTAATAATGTTAAAGTTTTTTTCAGGTTCAATTTTCTCAATAATGGCTTGCTTTGATCAATTTCTCAGCCTGATATTTGTCATGTTGTTCAGTTTTCTTTACAGCCACATTAACAATGCAGGTCATCCAGGATATTTCTTCTTTATCACTGGGAGTTTGTTTATTATTCCGTCAAGTTTAATTATGTTAGTTAATTTTGGAATTTATTTATTTACGCGTTTTTTTCAGTTCGAGAATATTTTAATTTAATTTTGTTTTCACGAACTACTTTCAATTCCATTCAGTTCACGATAAAAGTTTTTCTTCGAAATAACACGTTTTTTTTTCATTATATTCTACAGATCTCTTCTTTTTAAATCACGTTTTTTAGTTCGTATTGGATTATGACATCTAGAAAAGCGGAAGACAAAGAAACTCTGGTAGTTAACTGATCATCTTAGAAATGCGGTAATTTTAAATAGTGAATAAGTTTTTGTAATAAAAGGTCAAAAATTGACCGAAACTAAACAATATTTTAAATAAAAATTTATATTAAAGAACCTGCGTAGTTTATAATATTCTATATGAATTGTTTAAGATTAATAGATTTTTTCTATTACAGAAATAAGAGCATGATCTTATTAATTTTTGACATCCAAAAACATTCCATGAACATTCGATTTTTTTTTTTAAATTCTGAAAACTTTTAATCATAAAAAACATTCTTAGTTTAATATCCTCTAAATTTTTCAAGCATAATTATATTCGGTTTAATTTTATGATATTGAATATGGAATGTAATAATACAGAAAATGATATTAATAAAGATAGTAATTTTTACATTTTAGTGGCAAAGTTCATAAAAAGTGAAGCAACTAATTGTTCTAAAAAAAAAAAAACTACATTTGTTTACATACTCGATAAAAACTCAAAAGTTTTGCATTAAAGTTTTGAAGTTTTATTGAAAAATTAAGTTAAGAATATGATGATTATCTTATTTTTTATCGGTTAGTAAAATTTATTATTCATTTTTATCATTTTTTTTTTATCTTGTAAAGATTTTTATGTGATTTTTTGTAAATAATTTCTGCTGTTTTTTTTAAATCAATATTAATAATAATTTTTGTAAATTAAAATGAGATTCACATTTTATTATCTTAGTGATGAGGGAACCACGTCCTGTGGGCCTCTATTTTACTATCCCAGTGATGAGGGAACCACGTCTTGCGAGCCGTGATTTAGATGGTAAGAGAAAGAGAGAAACAAGAGAGAAGACACTTTAAATGTGGATTTGAAAAAAGTTCCCCTCTTACTTTTGAAAAAAAAGTTCCCTTATATTATTGTACTATTCGAAAACTCCTCATTTCCTATAATTTGGATGCATACTTTGTTCCTTTCAGAGTATCAAAGGAATATTTACTTCAGCGATTTATCGGCCAGAAAACTAAGTATGAGTATTCCTCCCCAGTTACCTACGTCATATTTACAGTATTCATAAGAAATTACTTGCTAACTTACAGCTCTCTTCTTCTCCCTTTTTTCTGACCTAGATTTTAGTTGAAATTCAAGTCAATGATTAAAAAAATTTTTGATTAAGATGGATTTATAGCTGTAGACTCAAAAAAAACCCATTACCTTCTACGTGGTTCATACCCAGCTTTCCAGAAGTAGAAAACAAAACTATCTACTTCTGAAGTTAATTAAATTATTTATGAAGTTAATTAAATTCTGAAGTTAATTAAATTACTATTAAAAGTGTTTTTTAAGTACAGTATTAAATGCTTTGCCAAAATGTGATCAGAAGGCTACAATGAATACAGATTCTTATATGCATATATTATGCATATATTATATGCATATATTATCTTATATTCACTAAGGAATCCCATTCAACTAAGGGTAGTAGGAAATAAGAAATTTAATGAATGTGGAAAATTGTACCAACCTGCTCATAAATTTTCATCTAGCTACAAATAAAAAGCCACGTCAGAATATTATTTCCAATAGCACAACCTAGAGTCCAAAGAATTTTCTGAGAGAGACGTTTCTCTATACAAAAATGAACGCACGCTGCCAGTTCTTGATTTCGTTTTTACAACTTCTGCAGTACTGCAGTTGCGCAAGAAAGTTTAGGCGCACTCGTTAATTTTCAACATTCGGTAGAGACAACGTCGCGTAAAATAAAAACTATAAAAGATTTTTTTAATTTCTTTTTTATTTAAAAAATATATTTACAATAAAGACACACAAAAAAAAAAAAACAACTTAAAAATGCAAGAAATTATTATAACAATTATAAACTGGTAGAATATCGCAAATAAAAGAAATTACAAATTACAAATAAATCTAAGCATACTATGTTTTCAAAGATTAAAAAAGTAAATTTGTAACGAAAATATCCTCCGTTTACTTTTGAACATGATCTCACTATTTGGTATTAACTTGACGAGCTTCACGCAAAGTTCCATTGGTACTGAGTTCCAAACTTCCACTAAAACCGCTTAAAGTTGTTTTTTATTTGATCGTTTAAGCATCCTCGCAAGCCCAAATGTTTACGATTAGATTGAAATCCGGTGATCTAGCACACAAGGGTAATATTCTTTTACAAAAGTCGCAGAGTCCGCTGAAGCTCTATCTTCTTGAAAGATGCATTTGCCACGTCCATAAAGTTTTTCAGCAGATGACACAAAGCAGTCTTCCAAAGTCGAAATAAGAGTAAACTATATAACTCGACCTGGTAAATGTTAGATAGAACTGTCCCTTTAAAAGAGAAAAAACCCAAGATACCTACGGATACCACTCCGCCGCCTTGTAGTCTTGGTACCACAAACCTAGGGTTGTAATTTTCTGACCTCAATCTCTTGAAAAACCTTGTGCATCAGTCTTCGTCGAAAGCACAACAAGATCAAGAGCTAAGTGATTATAGAAAAGAAATTATCATTAGTCAAGTTAATCCTAATTCCTTTAAATGGTGGACTCCTCATACAGAGCAATAAACGATACTGTAAGCATTTGGCAAATTTATGGTAAGCCTACTTATTACACAAGTAAAATCTGAAAGGATAGCACCTCAATTAAAATTGCTTCATCTTTATTTACAAAATGATGCAAAACTGGATATTTAAGTTAGCGTAGAAAAACCAAGGTGTTTAATGTCACTGCATACTTTTGTAACTTCAAGAAGTAGATTTTTCAACTATTTTTTTTAGGCGGTTAAACTAGGAGTAGCTTTTTGGGAAAAAACATAACAGTTAAATAAAAAATTTTCTCTTCAGTAAAAAAAACCCTGTCCTCAAACAAGTTTTTATGTTTAATTTTTACCTAATCATAATCCACAAAAAGCCCACAAGTATTTCCATGAAAACAATCTTAAATATATATACAAACGATTTCTGCTAAAAACCTTCTTCGATCTTTTAAGTCTTTTAATGAAATCGGAACAGTATTTTGGGACAGTACGAATACTTTGTCATAGAGAAAAAGTTCGTAACGTCATCGAATTTTGTAGCACTTTCTATGATTGTATAAAGAAGGAAAATGAAGGAAAATAGAGACATTATCATTAAGTTTTACTCGACTCAAACATATAATGATCGAACAAAAGTACGAGACAGCCGAAACACCAGGTAGACCTGTACAAGTGCATGAAAAATAAAGCAGTTGCACCAATAACAAAACAACACCTGATTTAAGAAACATCTGTGGACACATCTTGTGGACAACCAATCAACCAATATCAACTAATCCACCTGTGGAAGAAGATTGTTTGATATTGGTTGATTGGTTGATTGGTTGATTGGTTGGTTGGTTGATTGGCTTATTGGTTGATTGGTTAAGAAAATTTAGCAGGATTTTTGGGAGGTTTTTTATAAGAATTTATTGGGGATTTTTAAAAAGAGAGTTTAGGGAAAGAGAAAAAAGAGATTTTGAAAAAAAAAAAGGTAAAGAAAAAAAAACTAAAGAGATATTTTCAAAGAGAAAGTGAAGATTTTTAATACAACAATAATTCTTATATATATAGAGACCTTTTGACCCTGATTTCCAAAGGTGGTATGAAAATATTTTTGTCTGACGTTTAATTTCATATTATCATCTGTATTTGTAAATATCAAAAGATACGTAAAATATCTGAGAGTGTTAAGCAAGATAATGATACTTGACCGTTAGTAAGTATTATTATCATTTACATTTTGATTAAGGAATTATTGCATTTTTATTAACTATATTAAGATTTTAGTATTAAAATTAACGAAGGTCTATAGTGCTAGAAGTCAAGGAGTCTACCGTGATACAATATATACACGAACTACACACGAACTACACACGAACTACACATAAACTACACACGAACTACACACAAACTACACACGAACTACACACGAACCACACACGAACCACACAAGGACCACACACACGCCACGCAACACTGAGGAAAATCCAGCAACCCAATCGTAAACATTCAAACACCCTAAAATAACCAAACAAAACAAACACATTCTCCAAAAGACTAAACTGTTCGCTTTTACTCGAGTTATAATAAAAACATTTTTAAAGATAACTTCGCGCTGCAAAAAAGTTGCATCTAAAAAACTAAAACTCTAAAACCTTTAATAAGAAAACGTTACAAAGATTTTACTGAGTAAAAACCTATTTATCAATAATGACAACCTGAAATAGGCTCATAAGAATAAGGTGGCGGAAGAAGAGAATCGCTTGGTCTACAAAAGCGTGGTGGTAGAAGTGTTGGTATATGAAGCTGGTTGTGTAGTATCTTTGTGAGTCAAATAAAGACACCTTACATATAGCAAGTAAAGAACTGCAGGGTGCCATTAGCAGACGTAAGTAATAAGATATATCTCCTACCCACACAGTTGAAGCTTGGATGGAAGAAAATTGAATTAGTTAAATGCTCAAGCCCAACTTTATCCAATTAGTTAATTTGAGTTTGGATGGTTAAGAACTAGTCAAGGTCCCAGTCAAGGTCCATAAGTAACTTGAAAGAAAAACTAGATGCCATTTGGAGAAGAGTTCCAACCGCAGATTTGTAAACTATTTTGTTCAATTGATAATAACAAGAGGGTGATATCTTAAATATTTGTTTTGATTTTTATTGTTGTTGAGCAAATTTTGATTCATCGTAGTTTTTTTTTTTTTTATGTGTGTAATATTTTAACAGTTTTTTTTCTTGCGTCCGATTGTTTTATCTAGTTTTTTTTCTTTCTTTACTAATTTATTTTATTGTGTAGGGTAGCATTTAAAATTTAACTTTGCGTTTTAGTTACGCATCCTAATGCAAGACATTTTTTCTTGAATAAAAAAAAAAATAGTTCAATACCTTCTTTTAGACTTTAACTTTAAATAAGGATCAAACAAAAAAAAGAATCTTAATGCGCGATGTATGACTTGAAACTTCAAGTTAAACTCTTGCATTCGGGCCGAAATGCGCATGACATTTCAGGCTCTAATAATTGGAGCCTTAAATTTTTCACTTTTTCACCACGTAGTATACACCAATTGTAAATAAATAAAAAAAAACCTTTTGTGATATGGTAATTAATAGTATTTTTTAAATGAAAATTTATCGAAGTCTAGGAATATTTTTTCGCATTACATTTCCAAATTAAACTGGTATTTTTAATTTAAACTTCAATCGGTCGATTGGATGTTGATTGAAAAATATCCAATAAATTGGAAATATCCAATAAATTGCGTTAAAATATCCAATGAATTGGGAATATCCAATGAATTGGGTTTGCCGATAATTTTCCTATCAATTAGTTCATTTGCAATTTTCCAACCCATTTTTAAAACTCCTACATATATATTCCATATGAATTTTGATAATTAATCAAAATATTTGATTGTAAAGGGTTCATGTTTGTTGCAATAGTGATGCTGCTGGCAAAGATATGAAAAAAGGAGCAATATTTTTCGTCCTTCCTTCTCCGCCCGTCCAACCTTTTTTATTTTTAATTTATTTTCTCATAATAAATTGAAAGCTAAATTGAAAGTATTACATAATCTGTGCACTTACAAGTTATGTAATATAAAACAATTGCTTTCTTCTCCGCGACAATACGCATTATACAAGTGTCCAATTACATGCAACAATATGCAACAACTACACAATAACTTCATGAATTTACATTAAGAACAGTTTGTGTTTTTAAAGTAAATAGGTCTTCTCAAACAATCAGCGGACGACAAGCGTATACAAACTTTCCCGTTTCCTAATCTACTATTTTTCTTGTAAAAGTTTTCATGAGTTTTATTAAACGCATATGATACAACGATATGTAAGTTGTTTTACCTTCTAATGAAGCAGTTAAAGATGTAATTGTGAATGAATTAAACTAATTATTTGTCTTGTCACCAAAGCAGTTGGCATAGCTGAAAATGATGGCATTTAGATATATTGTCGAGCCGATATCATTTTTTTACTTTTCTTCAGTTTTGTTACATTATCCTGTTCTTCAGCAGTATGTTTACAAATGGTATAGTGCTGAGTACGGACTCGAATTCCATGTCGAAAGACAGTCAAGTTCTTGCGCCTATAGCGGCTATAACACGACCGAAAAGAGCCTACAGAAGCAAGTGGGTTATTTGAGAAATTTACTTAATAAATTAAATGGAAATTTGTGTCTAAAAAAACAATATCTTGTCTCACTGATTAACTAATAAGTTGCTTTTTTTGTCGGTACTTTTTCTGACTATTAAAAGAGCATCCAGAATGCAATAGAAAGTAAAGTCTTTCCCCTTCCCCATATTTTTAGCTTCTCACTATTTTTTGTTATTTGAATAATGATACAAGGTTTATTTTCTTTAAATATACAAAAAACAAGATTCATTTCTTTAAATATACAAAATTTAAGTTTACTATATATTTTTTGAGTAAAGTACAAGTTGTAAAAATAATAACCTTTGACTCTCGTGCTTCGCAAATATGGATACAAATATGAAGTTTGTTCTTTTTATGTTTAATTCAGGTTCAAAAGATGTCGTCTTCATTTTTCTCCTTACAGTCGTTATGCCAATCAATACCCTGCGTAATTACTCTGTTATTATATGGATCTTTATCAGATATGATTGGTAGGAAACCAGTTATGATATTCACAACAGCAATGACATCAGTTTCATCGGCGATAACAGTTGTTATCATAAAAATGAACTTTGATGTTAAATATATTTGGTTTTCAGCGTTTTTGGATGGTATTGGAGGCTCCTTGCCTGGAATGTTCATAGGAATGACAGCTTATATTGCAGATATTGCAACGAAAGATGGTTTGACGCTTAGACTCGGTAAGGTTAACAAAGAATAATTTAAGATTAGCCTAAGATTAATTTAAGATTAACTTAAGATTAATAAGGATTAAAATAAGATTAAGTTAAGATTAATTCTATGTTTAATCTTAAGATTAAACTTAAGATTAAACTTAAGATTAAACTTAAGATTAACTACAAACGATTAATTAAGATTAACTGCAAATTTACTCTGACAATTTAACGAGTACCTTAAAACAATGTTAAACCGTTAACAACCCAAACAGCATCAACATTCCTTAACAAAAAAGAGGTATCGATAGTTTTTTGTGGTAATTCATAAGATTAACCACACAAAACTATTTATACCTCTTTTCTTTGAGGCTGGTGCTAATGCCCTTTTGTAAAAAAGATAACTGTTCTTTTAGGAGCTGAAAAACTTCTGAACTTGTTTTAACAAAATTAAAAGATCAAAATACAACAATATCGGATACTTATTTTGAATCAACGATGAAAAGAAATACCGAAAGAAAAAAAATGTTGAAACTACAGGCCTTATAAAATATTTAGAGGCACCAAATGATCCTTATAAAATATTTAGATTTCACCAAATGAAAAAAAAGTTACTTCCAATTGTAGCAAGAGATGTTTATTCACGTCTTTTTTATGATCCTAAAGATAAATCTACAATCGAGCATAACGCCTAAATAACAGAACCTTTCCAAAAAAAGAAAAAAAAAAAGCTGAAGGGGTTGACCATTTTGTACCCCAAAACTCTTATTAAATAATGAAAAATATTTTCTTAAACATTTTGGCTTACATAAAAAAAAAAAGAAATGGTTTAGTTGAAGGATCAAATGACTATCTGAAAAAAAAAAAATCTTCAAAAGATTTCACTTTAAAGTCTTTACCACCATCATCAGTTGAACCAGAAAGATGCTTCAGTGCTACTGGGCTTTTTATTACTGAGTTGAGAACATCATTGAACCACAACACTAAAATGTATATAATATTTGATTGTTTAGAAAAAAATTACAATTCCTTAAAATTACTTAAGTCATTTTTTCCCATTACTTAAACACCCCCATTGAGGAGGCATGTTGAACGTTAACTTTATTAAAGTTGACAACGTATAAAATAACGTTAAATTAGTTTTTTTGAGAGACCTAAATGAAGAAAGTTTTTGGTAACGCAGGTCAACAAAAAAAATGTTGTGAATACATTCTAAACTAATGATACTGAACTTTATATACTTTTAGTCGCTAAATCAGTATCTAGCACCATTTTTTTTTGCATCACTTACCGTTCTCTAAAAAGTAGCCTCGTCTCTATTTAAGAATGCAAATAGGATATACTGCAAATTACAGAATTTATTTAACTTAATAGATTTTTTTATGTTAAAACTCTACGAAATATAACAAAGTTTCCACAAAGTAAAAACTCTCCACAAAATGTAACAAAATCTGTATATAAAGTTTTTACAATCCACTTTTACCATAGTTAAAGCACATGTGCAAAAAGTAGAAAAATGATTCCGCAAATTCAAAAATAAAAAAATGGCAGGTGGTACAATTTCTTAGCTATTACACTCGGACACACCATTACGAAAAAAAAAAAATGAATCTGGCAAAAACGTTACAAACTTTTTTTTTTATCACCAGCCTGTGTAATCAATACCTTAATTTTAATAGCATATTTAATCGATTTCACAGAATTACCTTGGTCACCCATCTCCTTGCTAAAATAATTGTCCGAGGTTATGTCAAGTTATATAAAGTGGCGTAAGTTAGCTATAAGTGAGTTAAAGACCGCTAACTGAATTAATTTAATACTGCTGAAATAAAAAATAAAAGATGCAAAAATAAATGTTTTTGCTTGTATCTTATTTAACACTGTAAAGGGAATAAATTCTTCAAAACGTCAAGTTTTATCTTAATAAAGGATTGTTTGTATATTTAGCATAATTCTTATTAACTTCTCCATTTACAACTTCAGCGCGTTGTCATCAACTAGCACTTATATTGGTAGAGGAAAAATCTGTTTCCACCTGCATGACGAATTTTCTATTATCTGACTTTTGAACATTATACAATAAAATGTAATGTTAAAAAATATAAAAACATGTTAATAGTTCGACTGAATGAATATTGGGGTTATTTAGGGTAAAAATTAAGGAACGGAAATTTAACGTCTGAGTTATCGTAGGGAATATACTTAGTCTTTATGTAAAATATATATTTCTAACGATGTTTATTGTTTACTTGAAACTTTGTAAATATTTATAAATTTTTCAAACTATATATTACTTTTTTCGCACTAGCAATCAACGAATCAATTCTTCTTATTGCTCTTGCTGGTACGTACTTCTCTAGTGGTTATTTGATCACAAGTTATTCGTTCTTCGCTTGTCAATTTTTGATTTCAAGTTTAAGTTGTGTAGCGCTTTTGTGGACTTTGTTAATTTTAAAAGAATCTTTGAATGTAAACAAACCTGGTATCAAAAAGGAGAGATTTCATCTAAAACAAGTTATTTCCGTACCTAATACTTTATGGAGTGCATTTACTAAAAAACATAAAAAAAGGTGGATTATCTATCTTTCAATGGCAACTATGCTAATTGCTAATAGCTCATCTATGTCACATTTAAACATACTGACGTTGTATTTTCTAAGTTATCCCTTTTGCTTTACTGCAATATCGATTGGTTATTACGTAAGTACACTGCTGCTGGTCGCTGCTGTAGGAATGGCATTGGGAATAAAAATCGGATTGAAGATCTTTTCAGGACCAGCGTTATCGCTTATTGCATATTTTTGCAACTGCTCGTATTTTATCTTCTTGGCTTTATCAGAAAAACAAGGCAAAAACTTTTTATACGCAGGTAAACTTTTGAAAAACACCCGTCATATACCATTTATATAAAGAATAATTTTTAAACTTGTTAAACACCCGTCGTATACCTTTACATAAGTTTTAATTGTTAAGCTCGTAAAACGCCCGTCATATGCCCTTTTATACAGTTGAAAACTTGATAGGGATAGTTTATTTGAATTGTTTTTCAAACTAGAAAGTGCTGAATAATTGTTCAGCTCGTAAAATGTTGTTTTAAAAAGATATGTGCTATTTATTCAAACTTTGTCAGGGTTGGCTTTCAAGGCATTTTCGATGCTATATGCACCCGTCTTTCGTTCTATACTATCAAAAGCTACAGATGAATCAAGTCAAGGTATGCGAATGGTTTATTTAATGGTTTGTCAATCATCCTTCCTTTTATAGTTTAGAGGAAACGACCATTTATGTTGTTTATTTCAACTGTAAAAGTTTTTTATGCTTTTCGAAAATTTATTTCCGATAGGTTTTTCATGAAAAGTGTCGCGAGTATTGACTAAACTTGCAAATAGTTTTTGCAAGTTGAGTCAAACTTTGTATTGCTGCAGAGTTTTTAGCGTTAGCTTTCTTATCAATAATCATTTACAGTTGCTTTTATTACTGTTGGTGACTTCTGGTGGTTCGACTTCTGCTTTTAATAAATGTTAATTCAATAACGGCTTATTTTTTTATTAAACTATTAAGGTTCTATTTTCTCGATATTGATCTGTTTGGAACAGTTATGCAGCCTACTGATGATGATATTTTATAACTATGCATACACTCGTATCAATATCGCCGGATACGCTGGCTATTTCTTCTTTATCCCTCCAATCATTCTTACTATCCCAACAGTCCTCACAATGTAAGTATTAGTTTAAATTTTTTTTATAAGTTTTATTTGCTAGACTCTCCAGATCTATTCAGACCTTTAGAGACAACCTTCGGCTATTAAATTTAGAAGATTAAACATTTGTTTTCTGGTTAAACAATTTAACTTTGGGAAAGTCGTAATTTTAAACTAGTTCTAGACGCTCCTTTTATTACAGACGCTATTTAGAGCGCTGTAACGATGAAATGTTTTGGAACAGAGATTGGTTTACCTCGTTGGATTCCTTAACGTCGTCTTGGAGAATGACCAGAACTAGTCTACTTTTTGTTATACATTTAAACAACTTACATGGTTTTTTTTTTTTTTTTTTCTAATGATATTATAGATATGTTACAATATATTTGTTACAAACTATTTTAAGTTTGAATGATTTTTAGAATTTACTGGGTCAAAACACAGAATGCATCTGAAGACACCGAACTTAAACCTTTAATAAAGAAAATGTCAAATACATAAATAGAAAAGTTAGAATTAAAATCAATTTTGGAAAAAACCCATGGGTAGGGTTTTTTTTAGGTTTCATCGACATGTTTTTTTTTTGGTAAAAAAAGTTTGTTTTGTAATAAAAAAAGTTGAGAAAAATTTTACTAAATTTTATTTAATCTTAACTTTTTATACTTTTTAGTCACTTAATGAAATGTTTATTACATAATTTATAGTTTTATAAATTAATCCTTTCATATTTGAAAATATTCAAGCGCTGCAACAAATGAATAAAATTAAAACATTGTCATGAATTAAAACTATTGCGACATTAAGTGATTTAGATGAATAAAAACTAGGCTGTAGAACAAGCGTTTTCTTTTTTTTTTATTATTCGTATGAATCTATGTATTCTAAGTTGCAGCTTTTTGACCACTTCTTCATTTTTCAACTAAATTTACAAAAATTCAAAAAACGAAAAAAAAAAAAAAAAAAAAAAAAAGCACAAAGCATTATTTGAGCTGGTGAGAATCAGAATGGTGTAAGTCAAAAAAAATATATTTTTAGTTAAGTCAATATTTATAATTACCATGCATCATTCTGTTAAATATGAGCTTGGTGTAAGTCAATTAGTTACTAATGACTAACACCGAGCAACTAAAATGAGTTTTTTCATCGTTCGTTTTAATTTTAGTATAAAAATAAATCGAAAAGTAATAATCGAGGTTCAATAAACTTATTTAAGTTAAAAGTTAATTTGCGGTGCGAAGTAAAATATCTGAACGTAACACATGCTTTCTGATATTCTTTTAAGCATCTTTTCTGCATTGATACTAATATAGTTTACTTGACCACCGAAAACCTCTATAAACGTTTTATTAACAGTTATCGGAAGGCAATCATTTTAACCTGATTATTTGCCAAAATGGTCTTAAATCTATATGAAGACTCCACGGGAAGAAACGGCAGGGTCACATTTTGAAAATTTTGACTTTTTACACTTTCTAGCTTTACTAACCATCATAGCATATTTAGTATTTGAATTCAAATCAAATAAACGATTTGATGCATATTTAAAGTTTTTCTAAATTTTCCTAAAAATTCGAAACTTATATAGGTTTAAAAGTTTACTAATGACTTATCTTAAAATGAATAAGTGTGACCCTGCCGTTTCTTCCCGTGGAGTCTTCATATATTTTTAAAGTCCTGTGAGCGGGTTCACTTTGGAACATTTATAAGTAAGACGAAGTAAGTATGCAGTATACTCCTTGTTTTCCAAATGTTGTGGCTAAAACTATCAACAAATAAAATGCAAGCAGTATTTTAATGTAAAGATTTATTTGTTGGTTTTGTTAAAAAATATATTTTTTACAAATGGACGTTTTACCTTTATATATTTGTGAAATCTCACCCCCATCTTTCCTAAGGACGCCAATGCCTTTTCAGGTTCTTTCTTATAAACAATAGCGGTTTTAAGTTGAACGCAAGAAATTTTTTCATCTTTTTTCCCCAAATAATATCGAAATTCATCCACCACGAGAGTGTTTTTTTTTTTTCTCTACCTGATAATTTTGGCTTCTTTTTTCAATAAAAAAGATAATATATTAAAAACTTATCCAAAAAATTTGCTAAAATGCCATTTTTTAGTTTTCACTATGTTTGCTCCTTAATACAAAAACAACAAAGTAAATCTTAAATCTATTTGACTCAATTTCAAGAAATCGCTATTTAAAACCACAAACTTATAATGGTTGCGGCTGACATTTGATTGGATTGCTGGTTAAAGGGAAAAATAACCTGAGATAAATATTCCAACTTATAAAAGCATTATTGTACGATGTCTATTATTTTAATATCAATACAAAAAATTTAGATAAAGTATAAGCTAAGCATCTATTCTATTCAAGATAGATATCTATTGTCACAGCAATTTAACAAAAAAAAAAATTACGATAGAAAAAATATATTACTATTTCAACTCTAAAATAAAAGGACCTTTAAGAATATCAAAAGCATATCAGGTCAGTAATTGATGGCAAGTCCATTGTTTTTAACAACCACAGTACATTTATGAGGCACAGACTTGATAAGTATGTCAATTTGAAACTTTTTATTTGTCACCAGGCAGATTGAAGTTTTTGATACGATTCTTCAGCATTTCTGAACCTACCATGCAAATGTACTTTATTACCAAAGTGTTTCCCTAAAGTCCCAATAGGATTACGTTTACGGTTTAATAGTGATTACGATTGCGCAAATACGGTTCTAATAGTGTTAAACATTAGTTTTAATCGTTTACAGTTGGTAAATGATTAAAACAATTGTTTAGCACTATTATTAGGTCACATTTTGTTTTCTCTCTAAACTTTTCAGATGAAACTTCGACTTATCTGACTATTTTGTTCGTCTCAATTGTTCTACCGTCCAATTTCAGTGAACCTTTAAAAAACTCCTCCAAACATGCTTCTCGGTTCTTCGCCGACATTTTTTCCCGGTTTTTTGCTATACGATAATTATACAACCCGAAAAGTACGAGAAGCAACTTTCTTCGGTCGTCCGACTAAAAATCATCAGTTTCAACAACTTCTTTTGTATTATATTTTATCAACTAATCAATTCATAACCGCTATTGACATTTTCTACATAAACTTGACATTTTTATTATAAATCACTTTGTGTAGTTCCAGCATCCGTGATTTTTTATTTGAAAACGCTATTATATCTAGTACTAGCAATTGTCTTGCTATTACTGTATTTTTATATACGCAAAAAAAAAACAATTAAAAGATCATAAAACTGAAAACAAAATAAGAAAATATTCCATTAGTAGGAAATGAGATATCTGTTAAAGGTTTTTAATTTAAAAAGGGATTTTTTTTTTAGAGCTCCATTAGTTTTAGAGAACAGTGTTTTTATGCACTATGTAAATAAACCGTCGTTTTTTTCCTACAAATGCACCCTTGAAACTCTTCATCTACAAGAAATCCTGTCAAAACCACATGATGTAGCTTTATCTAAAAGTTAATCTTGAAATCTCAATTGGAAAATTATTTCGATTATGATACTGTTAAAAAAGTTTAAATGTCGTTGCAACATGGCTGCCACATTCCTTTTTTCGGGCGTTTTCTAGTATTCAGAAGTAACAGTTATTAAAACTATGAAGAAAGAAGGCTTTTTTAAATCTGATAAGAGGATGATTTAATGCTCCGAATGCTACTCATTCAGAGCAAGAAAAATAACAAACACGAAAATCAAGATATTTCTTGACGTTCATGTACATCATCGGCCCAGTTCCTCGTACTGTTATAAAAATAACTAGCTGTGACATTTTTAATTCAAACCGCTGGAAGACTCAAAAAAGTAACTAATATTTACATGGAAGATTTTTAAACTCATAGAAGACCACTTTCGGAATCGTTTATTGTTGTCATCTGTCTTCAATTGATGTCATTCATGTGTACTGGATTGACGTCTGTTCTACTCTTTTTTGTGATTGGCCAGAATGGCTGCTTTGTTAAATTACCACAGTAGTTTCTAAACAACATAGGAGATAGTAATGAATGAATGATTATTTCAACAGTAGCGAAAGTTTGGTAACAAAAAGGTATCATTTAGTGTACTTATTCTGTAAACGATATTATATTTAAAATTTTTAAACTGTTTAAAATAAAAATGGTTATTTTATTTTTCAATATAAAGCAAATTTCCTCTAATTCTTTTCAAATATTTTCATTTCAATAAGTATCTACTTTATTCTGCATGTTTTACACGTCCTTTTAAAAATTAATAGATGCGCACTCGAGTAAAACTGCTTTTAGTCGTTATTTTTTTTACTGCTTTTAACAACTTACAATGTTATAAAGGTTTTTTTAATCAAATCCGCGGTTTTACCCTTATATAACCGTAAAGTTTCTCAAAAGACAGTACTGTAAAATGAATGGTTAAGTCTTTAGTCGAACTTTGAAAAGTTCTAAGTCTAAGTTCTTTCATAGAAAGGCTGAATATTTGCTTTCAAAAAGCATCATGCAGCTTGTGCTCTATGGAACTGCGGTTCCAGCGTCAGTAATTTTTCAACAATGTTTTAAACTTTTAGGATCTTCAATTGCTCTTTATGACTTGCTTAAACAAAAATAAAAAGATTTAAGAAATTGCTTCAGATAATATTAGTAATATCAGTAACTTTAATATCAAGTCCAATTAGATAAATAGAAAAATGCATAAAACCATTACTTCAGCAGTAAGAATAAAACAGAGAGTTAATTTTCATAGACTTCGCTTTTTTGCTCAAATTAGAAGTATACGCAAAAATTCAATGCTGAAATATATATGTACTCTTAAACGTATTTAGTTAACGCTATCATTTTATTTTGATGAAACCGGCGCACGACGTTTTTCTTGTTTGATCAAATTGTTAATAACCCATTGTTAAATAGATGTTAGACGTAGTTAAGCCTATTATACCAAATAACATTGTATTAAGATTTTCATTGTTTGTTGTAGAAATTTATTGTACATGCAGAATTTATCGCTTCAAAGCAAAAGATAAGAAATAATACAAACAACTGAAAAAACATTGAATCAAACATCAACAAAACTGCTATCGGGAAAAACTAACAAAGTGAGGCTACTATTGTTTTTATAGCAGTTTATGGAGTCCCAGCTAATATCTCCTGCCTGCTACAATGACAAATAAGTAATGTTTTCGTTAAACTGTTAAACTGTACATTAAAAAACAAAATACATTATCTGTGGTGACCATCAGGTCTTGTTTTCAAATGATAACCGAAACAAGTTAATGTTCCTTATATTTTACAGATAACAAGTGTTCGAGGTTGCTTTAAACAAAACCTATTGCGATGTCAAGGTTAAGATACACAATTGAACCAGTGCTTTTCCTATATTCATCTTCCATTTTGCTTCAATACCCTGTGCTCCAAGAATACATATACAGCTGGTACAGTGCAGAGTATGGTCTTCGTAATCTTAATGAGACTCAGACAGATTCATGCATCGAAAGTGACCATAACAAAACTGAAAAAATCCTTCAAAAATTAGTAAGTAGTTTTGTGGAAGTCTTAGTTGCTTCTCTAAAAACATTTTTTTTTTTTTATTTGACATTTTAAACTTATTGTTTTCAATCATCATTTAAACCATTAAAGATATAATCAAAAATTGCTCCCATTTTGCAATCGGTTCCGGTACTTTGGTTGAGCAATTATAAGAAATGTTTTTGTTTTATTTTGTTTTGCGTAACTTTAGTGCAAGTCTGTCTGTATCTTAGCAACAGCATTAATTTGCGGATGTTCTAAGAACACAAGCCTAACAAAAAAAAAAAAAAAAGAAAAAAAAAGAAAAAGAAATTTATTAAAACTTTTAAGCCAATGGCATTCCTAAATGGCAAACCTAAATCTTATGCATTTTTGGGTGCTGAAAACGTATTTCGTATCAGTTTTTATACTCCCCATAATTCTCTCACAATAAGTCATCGATTCTATATTTCAATATAGGAAAAATTTGATACATAAAAATTAAAAAATCACAGTTTTTTTTTTTATTAGGTCACAGTTTTTACTAACGAAAATATTAAATTACAACAATACAAATAACTATTTTGATATATTTTTTATCCCTTTTCTCTATAAAGCTTTTTCTCCGATGTAATGTATTTTGTTGTTTTCTATGAAGTGACCAACATTAATCATCCATCATATTGATATTCCACTGTTCCTGTTATCGTTTGTCCATCTCTTTTATCTCCGGATGAAACCGTTCCGCTTTCTTTTCACTCACATGACCCAGGTATTTAAAAAAAAAAGTCACGATGGGTTTGCACAACTTTGTCAAAACTCATATATTAGTCTAGAACTAAACAGTTCTGCTTTTTCCTAAATCAAACTAAAATCATCACTAAATCATTCAGCTTGGGTAAACAACTGTTGATTTAAGTTTTCTGAAGAACATTAAAGCTCATCAGTATTCAGTTAACTTTCAATAAATTCGAAACTTGAATGTAAAATGTCATCAACAGACTGAAGCGCTCAAGAACAGGAAATCCTAATCCGTGTTTTAAGACACATCAGTTGAAGTAAGGCTAGAATAGACAATTACTTACTTATCATTGCAGCTATATCCAGAAACATTAATGCTGCAAAAATAAAAATTGTTTGAATAGTTTTTTTTTTGCTGTCTCCATACCATGAGTTCTGCAAATTTAAAAGATTTCTTCTCTTTCTTGTGCCATTTCTAAAGATTCTTAACATAAACATAAAATACTTTATGAGCAGCCCAACATTTGTCTTAATTACCGATTTATACACCAAAATATGCATAGTATACTTTTTTTAGAAGGTCAAAAATGTTTTTTTGATTTTTTTTCACAATCATCACACATATAACAGAAAGCGTTAGGAGAGTTTTTACAACCACGATTAGTCATGTTTAGTGTAAACTAAATACACATTTGTTAAACACTGCAATGCGGGGTATATTAACTGGAAGTAAACAAACAGCTGCTCCATTTATCAAAACTACCGACCAATTAGCAATTGATTTAGGTGCCAACCCTATAACGCTTGAATGATTAAAAATATTTTTTTACATTTTGAACATTGCATATATATATGTTTTTAAATGTTAAAATGTGAGAAAGTGATGGGTGATAAAACTTATTACTATTTTTCGGAACTAGCGCACCGAACACCGCCGGAATTAGGTAAAATTTTTGAAAAAGTTTTTTTTATTGTTGGCCTGTGCATTTTTCCCTAAGAAAAGTTCAACAAAGAAGGATTTTCACCGATTATTTTTTACAAGATTTTAAAGTTTTACTTTAAAAAAAATAAAATTCCTCTTTCAATTACATTAAGTTTGTATTTTTATTTTAGTGTAACTTTAAGTTAAATGTTTTTTAACAATTTTAATGATTGTAATAAACTATATTTTGAATAATAAAATTAATTACAGGAAAAAAACTGTACCATTAATCATATAAATTTAAGACTTTGAAAAGAAATCAATTTGCGTAAAACGCCTTCCTTCATTTGTTACGTTATTTTGTGAAAAATTAAGTTTTCAGTTAAAAATTCGTTCAAAATGAAAGAGCGAAATACTGAAAAAGAAGTCAGAATAAAAAACGATTAATAATCTGTGAAAAAAAAGCAAAGACTGTCCACCCTGTAAGTGATGGATCGAGCCGCGCCAAAATTTACAAGGCTCTCAAAAACGTAAAAAACAGTGAATCTGGTTTGTGGAAGAAGATGGACAAGATCTCTATTTGGACCAAGAAATCCTAACAGAGAGGTTTCAAGTCTTTTCAGTGACGCTATCCAAACTGAAATAAAATTTAAATCTTGTATTAGTTTAAATTGTTGTAAACTTTAAACGTCATTCTCTTGTATTTTTTGACAGAATAAATTTATGTAAATGTTAAGGGGCGCCCTGTAAAATTGTACTTTTCTCAGAAAATGCAATTGCATACTTAAAGAAGTTAATACCGTAGTTTTTCAGTTACAATTAAAGTTACTAATGAACATGAAAATTTGATATTTCGCTCTAAATTTGAAAACTCTTGACCTAACAGTGATGCACCTAGTGTGGGTATATCAATTTTTCATCTATTTTGACAAATAATGAGTTGCAAATAATGTCTATATGATACAAAAAATGATTTTTGCACAAGTATTATCTAATAATAATACAACTATACAGTCTTAAAACTTCCCGTTGGTCTTGTATACGCACTGGGTTCATCACTGCTAGACAAGAGTTCTGCTATATGACATCAGTTCTGCCATTCTTTGTTATCTTCCACATGATCAATTTATAATCGCAATAGTCTCCGTAATCGCCATAACTACCATCATAATTAAAATAAATCATTAGTAAAACGTAAGGGCACCAATGATCATCATTAAATGATAACCGTGTCGTGGAATTTACTTTCAAACTAGGTTCAAAGTCAAGCAGCTTCATTTAATGCTGGGTTAACGCTCTGCCAATCAATCCCCAGTATTTTCACTTTATTTTTTTACGGCTCAATATCCGACATAATTGGAAGAAAACCATTGATGTTGTTAACCTCAGCCATGACAACTATCTACTTAACAGTTACTACAATTACGGTTGTAAAAAACCTTCATGTGAAGTATATTTACATAGGGGCATTTGTGGATGGGTTTGGCGGTTCTTTCTCGTGTATGTTTATGGCTGTGACAACATATATCATAGATTTGACTAAGAAGAACGAATTACCAATGAGGTTCGGTAAGAAAATGTGTTATTTTCTAATACTAGTATGCACTTACTCATATTTATATGGATTTATTACTAGCACTTTGTTTAAATTATAAGTTTTCACCAACTTTGCTCAACTGCACTTGTAGAAATATTTTTTTAATGTATATATATATATATATATGGGGTTATTTTTTAATTAATTATCTTCTAAATAAAAAGATTATCTTTCTTTTCAAGCCATCATCGAATCAATAGTGCTTTTTGCATTTGCTGGAGTGTACTTTTCTAGCGGTCCGCTGATCTCTAAGTTTTCATTTATAATCATTCAGCTTTTCATATCAAGTTTGAGTTGTCTGTCATTTTTTTGGGTATTGCTTATAACTAAAGATTCTTTAAATGAAGACATTTCTAGCGTCGGAAAAAGAAACTTTGGGGTGAAAAGTTTATTAGCCGTACCAAAGACTATATGCATAACTTTGACCAATCAATGTGGGAAAACTTGGCTCATTTTTCTCTCAATAACAACGCTTTTGTTCGGCTACTGTATAACAATGCCACTCCTGGCTTACTTAATGTTGTATTTACTTGATTCACCTTTATGCTTTTCCGCATCAGAAGCTGGGTATTATATTGGCACCCTGTTGATTGGCGTATCAATTGGAAGTACTCTTGGTATTAAAGTTGGGATGAAGCTCTTCCCTGAACCAGTCGTTGCCCTGATCTCTTGCCTCTGTGGTTCCGCCCATTTTATTTTACTTGGATTTACACAGACCAAAAATATTTTATATACAGGTATTAAAGTGCTTTATTTTTTTTTTACTATATTTTGTTTACTATATTTTGTTTTACTACAGGTAATATTTGTCATATCTTCGGCTTGGTTCATATTTTATTATGTTTGTTGATTTCTAGGTTTACTATTTAAATCATTTTCCTTAATGTATATGCCTATTTTCCGCTCCTTGCTTTCACAAGCGGTCGTGGCATCGAGCCGAGGTACTCCTAATACTACTAAGATTTTTTCTGTTATTATTGCCAATATATTGTTACTATTGCTACTGCTTCTGTTTTCAGTATTTATTATTATTATTAGCTTTGTTAGAACAATATCTATTCTTATTCTCCAGACATTTTGCTGTTTGATACGTAATGTCAAGGTTTTTTCTCAAGGTTCAATGTTTTCTGTATTGGGAAGCCTCGAGCAAGCCCTCGGTATATCAGTTAATTTGTTCTACAGCTATATTTACACTCGGATGAATAATAGTGGTTATCCAGGATATTTTTTCTTTATACCCGCTCTTTTTTTGCTGATACCTTTGATATCAACTCTGTAAGTTGTAGTTTTTTTTTAAATAAAAAAAATTGTAGACTTACCATCTTATTGGTTGACTAATTTGACTTACTATCATTTAATTTTAACTTTTAAAGCGTCTAGAAAATCTTTCACTTGGTAAATGCATATCTTACTTTTAATTTCTTCAGATTATACTGGATGAAGTCAAGAAAAGATTCGGCGAAAAATGCTTTAAAGAAACCTTTAATAAGCATCGAGGAAGCTTCTTCCTGTCATCGAACATGATATTTACCGTGAATATTTTTTTTTGTTTAGAGCAAATTCTATTTTATGTTTTGTTAAAAATATATGCAGTTCCTCTACACAACAACCGTGTAACAACTTGTTTTAAATCTCCGGTAGTTCATCTCTTGATAAACTTTCCGTAATATTTAAAATCAAATGTTAAACTCATGTAAAATTTCAATTTTGCAGATTCGTTAGTTTATCGTTGATCCAAATAAAGCAAGAGCCAATCTCTGACGAGGTTTCAGAAAAAGTATAAAACAAAAAAATGGCATGATAAAAGAAGTAAATTTAATGGAGTTAGTTTTAGTTATGACGTTCGTTGCCGAACTATTTTTCGTGTGCGTACGTACTTACCACAATAGTCTTAAAGTATACACATTATCGGCAGTTTTGAAACGGACCAGTACTACGAGTATACTACGAATATACTCGTAGTCGGCAGTGAACGCGTAAACACGGTTTTAAACCTGTAAGTTTTATCATTTCTATTACTTTATTGTGGTCAATATCTGTGTTAGAATCTAAAAAAGTTATTGAGAACAATTTATTATAGCGATTATAAGTGTGTTAAGTAACTTTAAAATTCTTGACAACAATCTATTATAACAGTTTATAATGCGATAAGTAATTTTAAGGTTGCTGTTATCAAGATTATGGTTTGACACAGGTAACCAAAAAAAAAAACATCAAGAAAATTAATTTCTAAGAATGGCTTAAGAAATACTCAAAAATCTCAAAATTATACAACTAGCATCCGACAACCTTTCGGAGGGCCCCCTAAAAAAAAAACATCTAAACCGGAGAACAGCAATCAAGTAAAAGCCGATCGAAGGGAAATTAATCATAAAAATACGGATTCCCACAGCCGTAGTTTGTGAAAAGCGCTTAAAGGAATAGAAATGGGTAATGAAGTATGAGAATAGAAAGGAATAGAAATGGGTAATGAAGTATGAGAATAGAAAGGAATAGAAATGGGTAATGAAGTATGAGAATAGAAAGGAATAGAAATGGGTAATGAAGTATGAGAATAGAAAGGGGTATCAATCTTGAGTAAGAGTATATTCGACTAAATTTTTTTTTTAGAGTGCTAACAATCAAAACTCAACAATATTGGGATTTCAGTATTGTTTAAATAACTTATTAAGTAAATATAGCTTAATTAGCACTTCCAAATACATTCCTTTGTTAAAATTAAAACCTTTTTTTTCTATCCGAATCACAATTTTTTTGTATCACATAGAATAATTGGCAATGACTTATTTGAAGAACATATATGTACTATATAGCTACTTAAAGTGAACTATTTATAATTAAATTGCTAATAACTATTGCGCAATAAAATAATTTCAAGCAATCTCCCCTCGCCCATTTAGATTTCAGAACCATTCTTCCAAAAAATAAAGTTCTAAGTTACACGCAAAAATCGTGGAGAATAATGGTTGATCTACATTGCAATGGATTTTTTTAAAAAAACAAACAAACAAACAAACAAAAACAAGAAATATTAATGAATTTTATAGATGATTGAGTAGAATATAATAGTAAAATAATTATTTGCAAACTCTTCTGCGTAAAAACACGAAGAATTATTTGTCATATTTTTTATTTTGTAAAACATGATTGTTAACATTCAATCAAGTTTTATTATTTTCATTCATTTTATCATCATCATCATCATCATCATCATCATCATCATCATCATCATCATCATCATCATCATCATCATCATCATCATCATCATCATCATCATCATCATCATCATCATCATCATCATCATCATCATCATCATCATCATCATCATCATCATCATCATCATCATCATCATCATCATCATCATTATCATCATCATCATCATCATTATTATTATTATCGTTATTACTATTATTACTATTATTATTATTACTATTATTATTATTATTATTATTATTATTATTATTATTATTATTATTATTATTATTATTATTATTATTATTATTATTATTATTATTATTATTATTATTATTATTATTATTATTATTATAATTATTATTATTAATATTATTGTTGTTGTTGTTGTTGTTGTTGTTGTTGTTGCTGTTGTTGTTATTATTATTATTATTATTATTATTACTTTTATTATTATTATTATTATCATTATTATTATCATTATTACTATTATTGTTATTATTATTGTTATTATTATTATTATTATTATTATTATTATTAATTTTATTATTAATTTTATTACATGATTTTGTGTCCCTTTTGGACGTTCAGCTAGTACTTGTGTCTCAATTTTGCTTCCCTTACCCTTATCTATGCTACTTCTGAAAACGTGTATACCCTTCAGAAATCATTAATAGTATTAGCAAATCAACTAACTCGTTAAAGATATACGTTAGATTCAACTATACATTGTTTCTGAGGAATATTTCGGCTATTTTATAATATAATTTATTACTTTACCACAGGGTGATCCTGAAGGTGAACTTCACAGCAATAGCTTTTTCGACAGTTTGTAAATGGAAATAGTTACAAAGAGCTACTGCGTTACAAAAGTTGAGCGAACAGTCTGAAAAAAGGTGTTTTTTGAAGTTGACCGAACAGTCTGCTTATCTGTTGTTTTTATTTCAAAACATTTCTTTCATCCAAGATATAGAAAATTGAGAACTATAACTCATTTGACAATTGAGTCATCAGAATTTAAATAGTAGTTTTCGATATTTAAAAAAAAAAATCTTTACATATTTACAAGATTTACATATTCACGAAAAAAATTTACGAAGGTTAAGAATGAAGTTAACCATAACGATTTCTGGTTTTATTGATTACATTTCATGAATGTTTATGCTTTAATCTGCAATATAATATGCTTATGAAGTATATATCCATTTTTTGTTTGTGTAGATACTTCTAGTAAAAATCATGGGGTATTTAAATTTATACAGCCTTTAAAACTATATAACGTTTACATAAACTGAATAGGTTAATACAATTTCTTTTTTTTACTTCTTTTTTAATACATTTTTCAGAGGACTCTTCAGAAGATTCGAAGTTATTAGATACACATTTACTGAGATCGTTTGGTCTTCTAAAAATGTAAACATTAGTTTGTGTGTGTGTGTATATGTGTGTGTGTGTGTGTGTGTGTGTGTGTGTGTGTGTGTGTGTGTGTGTGTGTGTGTGTGTGTGTATGTGTGTGTATTTATATATGAAATGTTACAGTATTATTAATAATTATTCCATTGCATTCTTGACATGTTGTGTACATTTTTCCATAAGTTTGAATCAATTTGAGGGCGGCTTTTTTAATAAATATTTAATGTTTATTATTGGTTTTAGAATTATGAAGCGTTAAGGATGTGTTAAGGCTAAGCATTTAGGGAGCTTTGGGTTCTAGGGTTATGTGAAAGGTAAATGTGCAGGTTGAGTCGAGGTTGCTCGTGTGTCGATAGTTTGTTTAAAAATGGGTAAGGTTCAATCGTTAAAAGGTTAATTTTATATTTACCATCCGCAGTATATTCTATGATACAATATTACTTAATAAGCGTTCTATTAGTGTGTAATGGTTTGCACTCTTATTCATTACGTTTATAAAATATAAAGAAATACTCTTTTGCTCTACTTGTAGTGTTAGATACGGTTTTTTTTTTATTAAGTATTCCTCTTTTTGTTCTTCTTCTTTTTCATACGAATATCTCTACTTCTTCTTTATTTGATTAATATTTCTTTTGACTTTTGTTTAATTCCTTACTTCTTCTTATTATCAAAAGTTTGTTCTTCTTTTTCTCTTTTGTTCACTTACAAAACTTCTTGTTTATCCAATGTTTTTCAATCACAAAAGTTCTCTCTCTTTAGAATTGTACTTCAGACTTTTTTAAAAACTCTCTCTTTTACTTATCTTTAAAACCCTGTCTTCCTCTCCTCTTCTCTCCGTCTATCCGTCTCCCTACTGTAAAACTCTTTTTTTTTGTTGAGTTTTTTTATAGTTTTTCGTTGTTTTTCCGTTGCGATACCTATTCATCATTTGTTTATATGGCCGCTAGACGAGTCTTCGTGTTTACGTCTTTTCCCAGTAGTTTTTAACTTTTTTTCTTTCCGTATTATCATTTACTTACCTGATAGGTTGATTAGTCATTGTGTGTAAGTCTTCTCCCGGTCGTTGTTTTTAACTTTTCTTCTTTTCGCTTTCTCATTTATTTTTATGGCAGGTTGAATAAGCTCCGTGTGTAAATCTTTTAACAGTTGTTAATTTTAACTTAATTCTTTTTGCTTTATCATTTATTTATATGAAGAGTTAATGAGCCATCTTGTGTACGTCTTTTCCGATCATTGTTTTTAATTTAATTCTCCCTCATCACACTATAAATCTATTAGATTATTAGGAAAAGCGACAGGAGACGCTAAAGTATCTTTGATTTTAATCATGTTTGGTGTTATCATTTGATTAAACTTTATTAGTCTTTTTCTTCCGGTTTTAGTGGAAAAAATGTAAAAACTACGTTTTGTTGAGTAATTCATTGATATGTTATGCTCAGGTCACTAACATTCGGTAAAAAAAACTATGAATCAGGTATATAATCATTTTTTTTTCTTCATATTTTTCAGTTAACTGCGTTTAAAAAATAAAAAAATCACCAAATGGAAATTTGGAATAAAGATATCGTAAATAACTTATTTTTTATGAAGTTTTTTTACTTTTCTATAAAACTGCATAACATGAAGTTAGTCGATTGCAGATTGCAGCCATTGATATGCGTTTTAGACATAAGAAAGTTTTTCGGTGACAATATACAGTTACTAAAAACCTTTTTTAGTGAATTCACTTTGTATTACCAGACAAATTAGCTTGTTTTTGAAATTTATAGACGATGTATAGAGTAAATTAGATTAAGAGTAAAAAGTTTATCTTTGAATTCAGTTATTTTTGAAAGGAGAAATATATATTTTTTCCTTTTTTGAAATTTATTTTGTAGAGAATTTCTAACACTATATAAATATATAAAAATCGAGGAAACAAATTTTGAAAATTTAAAAAAGTTCGATTGAAAACTTTTCTTGAAAAAATAAAAAAAAAAAACCGTTTACTTTTTCCCTTAATTTTGGGGAAAAGTGAAGTAATTTTGATAATTAAAATACTAAAAAACTCATGCTAAATTTATCAAAAATATAATGAAAACAAAAACTTTTTAGAAACTAAATGTTCAAAAAAAAAAAAAAATTAGTTAATTAAATTTGAGTTGTTTCATGGTCAGAAGCAGATTCGGAGTATTTTTTCATGCAAAAAAACTCAACCAAGCTGTATTTTGATTTTAAATTTCTTTTCATCTTTAGATAGAGCATAAAATTCTCTAAAACACGGTGCCACACTTTATTCAAAGACTTTACTTTAGGATCAAAAAAATGCAAAACGAAAAAAAAACAGTCACTAACCATATTTTTTTCGTTTACACTTACTCCAGTTTACACTACGCAGATATTTTAAAAAATTTTTTCATTGTCAGTAAAAATTTCGGAATTCAGTTTCCCCATCTTATAACTGGTGGGTTTCGCTATTTGAGCTAATTTAAGAGCTAATTTTTGTAGCTGATCTACAGGTAAATATTTATCAGCAAGACACATAACCACAAATCTTTCATTTAAATACCAATTGTGCTTTTTAAGTGATTTCAGTACGGCTTCTGCTGGTTTAAAACTGAATTCAGAATATTGTATCATTTCATTAATAGCTTTTAGATCTAAAGAAGGTGCTATGGCAGTGTTAGGAGCTTTAATAAACCATGGAACATAAAATAGTGCTGCAGTTTCATAAATCAGCTCTCCCTCTTGCAATCATATCATGTTAGGACATAAGTTACTGAATTGTGGCTGAATAAGATCATATGTTAAATAATAAACTCCCTGTGCCATAAACCTGGCATGATGCGAAGCCATTGGAAATCTAAATTGAAACTTTGTTACATTGCCACCTAACCAAAGAACTGCTAATTGTATAAAATACTGGCAGTCATTTCTAGGAAATGTATCATTTTCTAGGCAACTTTGATCGAATGTTAATGATTCAGAAGCCTAAATTTCAAAAAACTTTATTATTAAAAATTATAATTAAACTTATTAATCTAAATAGGACAATTAAACCAACCTGCTTTTCCAAAAAAAATATAATTTTTTTTTTCTGAGTCAAATCTCTTTAGGCTATCATAATTTATCTTCTTTTCAAGAATCAATTTCCAATTACCCTTCAGCCTATCAAATAACTCAGTCTTTGGTCCACTTGTTTTACCACCAGTAAGAACATTTTAAAAGTGCAACATTATATTTATTTCAAATCATTTAAATAAATTATATGTTTTAATAAAATGAACTAAGAAAAATTTTCGAGTTACATTAGATTTAAAAATTATGTCACGGTCTTCTAGTTGTAAATGATAGTGCAGAACGCGCTATTAAATATGGTCAAGACTTCATTGAAACTTTGAAAATTAGTTGTTGCAGATCATCGAGTAAAATTCATACAACAGAAAAAAAACCTTGGTTGAAAACTTTAAAATAATTTTTCTTTAAAAAATAAATACAAATTTAAAAATATTTTTTATTTAAAATACATAGGAAAAAACATATATAAGCCCCCCCTACCTCCCAAATATAAACATCATGTATTTAAATGGGTAGGGCTGACCATTTCCATCATCTTTTGCATTAAAACAAAACATAATCTAAAAATAGATATATTAGGCTACAAAAATAACCCTTAAGATATCTATAAAATATTTGTAAGTGAACCTGCCCCTCTTATTAATTTCGCGCGTTTTTTGAGAATCTTCGCGTGTTTTTTGAGAATTTTCGCGTGTTTTTTGAAGTTTCGCGTGTTATTTGTAACTTTTTTCTTATACAAAGTTACATAAATGGTGTGTCATTGACAAAAAAAAACACTTAAATTTTTCTTTTTTCAACAACCATTGTATTTGTTTTACGAGTGTCGGCCTAACAAACAAACTAGAGTTGCACTACTTGCCTCTTCTCGTTAAAAAGTGAACAAATATGATGGTAAACTTATTTACAACAATCATCATCAGCATTATTAAACATAATATGCTCAATCTTTGATTGATTAGCCGATGAAATTCGATTTTGATGTTTGTGTGGCAGAACTTTCAAAGTTACTTGTTTTTTGCTCTATCTCATCACAAAACGTTACTTTGGTGCAAATTAATGCCTAATTAGCACCATTTTCAGGCACCCCTATTAGTGCCGATAAAAAATTTAGAAAAAAAGTTTTAAAAATTCAAAAAAAAAAGGTTGATTAAAAATTTCTCATGTAAAAAAAAAAAAAAAAAAAAAACCCCGTTAACTTTTCCCTTAATTTTGGGGAAAAGTGAAATAATTTTGGTAATTAAAAAATTAAAAAACTCATGCTAAATTTATCAAAAATAAAATGAAGACAAATCTTTTTAGAAACTAAATGTTCAAAAAAAAAAAAAAAGATTATTAAATAAACTTGAGTTGTTTCATGGTCAGAAGCAGATTCGGGGTATTTTTTCATGAATAAAACTCGACCAATTTTGTATTTTGTTTTTAAACTTTTTTTCATAGTGGAGGTTGTACGTAAAGCCAATTTTTAAAAAAGTTTATGCTTAAATGCCGTATATTTGTCTTAACTATTAGTTTAGCCGCGCTCATCTTAATGCCCATCTATAAATGCGCTCATCTATAGGCGCTCATCTTGAGCGAGAGCAGCTACGTGTTTACTCTTTTCCCGATAACCATTTTCTTGGTTTTTCTACCCAGTTGCCTATTTTATTTAGTAAAATTAAATTTTAGTTACAAGGATTTTGAAGTCGATTTTTAAATAAACTCTTTTTTTAACAGAACGAATTTTAAATTTTTGCTAAAGCACAAATAAATTTACTAAAAAGACTTTTTATTCTAGAAACATATAATAATAATAAAAAAAAAAGTAATATATTTTATTATTAAATTTAATATATTTTATATTTTCATTTCTGTTAATATTTCAACATTAGCACTTATTTCTCTCCTTAATATTACTTACTTTTTTACTAATATTATTTCTTTATTCTATAAAAATATCCATTCAATTCAAACGAGTAGACTCGTTAAAAATGTATTTTCTGCGGTATGCAGTCAAACGTCCCGCAATACAAAAAAGAAAAAGTTTTTTTTCTTATTAAACAGGCAAAGTTGAAACCCGCCTCAAAAACCTTACGCGTGTATAAATGCATTCGTCTAAGAGCATTATTAAAGAAACGTTGTGAACATGCAACAGGTTTGCGCAGTTTTTTCCTTTTATAAATTACAGAAAAGAAGATGTATTAGCGATAATAATTAAACCATTGGCCTATAATTATAATATAAATATGATTTAAACATTAATATAGGTCGTTATAAACATTAGGGTGCATGTGTGTGTGTATGTTTGTGGTGCGTGTATGTATATATATATATATATATATATATATATATATATATATATATATATATATATATATATATATATATATATATATATATATATATATCTGTTTTAGTATGATTGATAACTATTCCATCGCATACTTGGCGTGTTGTACTATTGGAATTATTTTGAATGGCATTGGATTGTTCTTGTTGATTACCTGGAAGAGTGCGGGAATAGACTTAGCTCAGCGATATATACTCATCAACCTCTGCTGGATTGACTTGAGTTTGAGCATATTCCTTTCAATTGACGAGACGCTTGACTTATTTGAAGTAACTTATTCAAATTATAGGATGGTTCTAAAAATCTGCATATATATTGTTAACCTCGGATATTATTGCGCAACATTTTGGCTGATACTTGACAGGTACCTGCATATAAAACTCAACATTAAGTACTTCCTCTACTGTTCAAAAAAGAAATTATTAATTGCAACGATCATTTTGTGGATTTTCTTGGTACTGAGTGGAAGTTTGTTTGAAGTTTACCACGTAAACTATGTCATTGTGATTTATGCTGTTTTTGATTCAATTATACTAATCTTTTCCAGCTACGTGTACGCTTACGCTTTGATATTGTTTAAAAAACAAAGGGCAAATGTACGATCCAATCAACATAACAGAGGTATATTTAAAGGGTTAGTAACTGCTTTAATTATTTTAGCAGCGTATGGTGTATTGGTTGCCATACCTGATATAATATATGCGATTAATTCTATCGACAGCAACTTTACTCAAAACGAGAAAATATTTTGGTATGCGTGGATAGTTTACCCCGTTTCCTTATGGACTGATGCGTTAATATACATACTTTTATCTCCTAAAGTCAGATATGCACTGAGAAATAAACTAAAATGTTTATTCGGCAATGGGAGGAACACTACTGAGAGAAGTGAATCGTACTACATCAAGTCAGAGAGAAGTTTAAGAGTGAAATCAGAAAGTTGAGCAGTTTAACGGTTTACAATTTATTAAAGTAGACCTAAGTACGTGAAAATTGACGTTACTTCAATAAAAAATCTATTGATTTCATTGCGCAAGTGCTAAAATGTGTGTAGAAATAAAGTGAAATGATGAAAAGTCATATATATTGTAATTTTAGCTATAGCAATCCCTGACACAAACTTTGGCTGGAACATATACATCAACCGTTGCGAAATAACTGGTTGTAATAATTATAAAAACAAATCAGCTTTATATTTATACTTAAAAGCAAAAGCTTGAACAGTTGTTCTGTAAGTTTATCAGTTGCATTTAAAACTGGCAACTTAACGTTTGTTGTGTACCAGAGCAAAATATCCAAATATTGTTTAATGATTTGGCATTATCTCCTTTTTAAAACAAAACAAAACAAAAAAAACCAAAAAAAAACACAAAAAAAAAAAAAAAAAAAAAAGAAATTAATTAGTTATCTATTGCCTTTTTTTTGTTTGTATATAAAAGGAGCAATATACCCAAATGATTAAGGATTTGGGAGTATTTCCTTTTTTAAAACAATAAAATGAAATGAATTTGTTTTCTGTTGATGCTTAATGTTTTTTTGTTTGCACATGAAAGGAAATCATTAAGAATATATTCTGTATACACTGAATATACACTGTTCCAAACAAGAATATACACTGTTCCAAAAAAAGGCTTCCCACCCAAACCTTCTGACCCATAGAAAGCCTCTTGAGGGATGATAGTATGTAACTAGAGGATCAAAATAATGTTAAACTCAAAATCACTGATTGGCGTCCGAGAGAGAAAATTGCATTTAAAGTTTATGCTATAAATGAAAAGGTTCAGAGAAAATAAAATCAGTTGTATTAAAAAAAATTTCTGTATTAAGTCAAAGTAACTCTACATACATAAAAAACAATCTAATTAAATTCACTGTCAACAAAAAAAAAACGAAAAATCTTTTTAAATTTTTTTCTGGAGTTAAGCGAACAAAGCGTTCGGAGTTTTGTAGCGCGACACAAACTTAAAAGTCGCGTAAAATTCTGGGAAAAGACATATATGTTTGTTTACATTTGTGTTTTTTAGATTTGTGTTTATTTAAAACAAAAAACATACTTATTCATGACAAAACGCCCAATAGGGCAAAGACTCATAAAGAAAACTGAAAATGTATCTGCTTTCTTTGTTTCAAAAAGGCTTCTAGAGCACTGACTGACAATATGAAACACAAATCACAGGTTATTTTACAGAAACAGATTGATTTTCAAGACCCAAGAGTCCCTCTTGGTGTATATGAGGCCTGTAGATCATTACTTAGAAGATGTGATGAAGGTCAGAAGGTCACTTTGCCAGAATTTCAAAACTTTAATTCAATCAGTCTAAAAACACTGACCAGAACTTCAACCTGTGATTGCAAGATTTGCTCAACTGCAAGACTATCTGGAAAAACTAAGCCTACTTTTCTTAAAAACTCATCCAACCCAGGACCAGCCGAGGTTAAAAAAGCTCAAAAGTTACAAATGCTATAGAGAAAAGATGTGGAAAATGCTTTTCAGTCATTGGCCGTGGTTTTGCTCATGTATGTACAAAGAGTACTCTACAAAAGAACTTGGTTGAAGTCACATCAAAGGACAGACTTGCTGCTGAAACAGTTGCAGTGTCAGTCATTTCTTCATCTGAAGCATCTCCATATGGAACAATTCGTCTCAAACAAGCACAAGGAAGCAGTCCATTTCCAGTCCTATAAGGTAAATAATGTCTATAATGTGATTAAGAAATGTAATTAGTTTGTATACTAGTTGAGAATCTTGACAACAGTTTGTAATTTATTTGCAGGTTCATCACGATCAAAATGCCTCTTTCCAGAAAAAGTAGTCCTTGATGTTAAAAATTTAGCAAAAGTGCAAATGAACACTGGTCTTTCTACTCTGGAGTGCAGAAACTGGTTTCAACCTTGAACAATGTGTCACAGACCCGCATTGTAAGAAAAAATTTTGCAACTAACTTTCAGTCTTTTGGGCGACAACTTGCATCTGAATTTATTCACACTGAGGTTCTGTTTTCATCAGAAAGCAAATCAGCAGAACCAAAAGTAGTTGCAAATTGCATTAGTGCAAAGTCTCTTCTAGAAAAAACTCGACTCAAAAGAAACATTTCTCAAAACCACCTTGTGAAAGTGGGTATATATGAGGGAGGAGATTTTCTCAAAGTCAGTTTGGGTGTTATTGATTTGCAACAAGCCCCACAATATGTCACTAGAAGACTTCTGACTCATCAAACTTCAAAAGATTCCAGTGTCAAAAGCCAGCTTTTACTTTCTGTTTCTGAGGAACTTCCAGAAACCTATGAGAATGTGAAAACAATCTTAGAACTCGTCCAAGTGTACCAAATAAGTTTCTTCTTGTCTTGTGACATGAAACTTGCAAACATTATTTGTGGGATTCAGTGACAAGCTAGTTCACACCCTTGTACATGGTCTGACATTGATGCAAAGAATCTTGCAAGCTGTGGAACTCCTCGAACCTTTAAATCTGTCAAGAAAAATATTGAAGCTTTTATTGCCTCTGGGAGTGATAGCAAAAAAGCAAAAAGTTTTACCAACACTATTCATTCTCCAATTATCAGTCTTCCTGATGATTCTCTCCTTATTTACCTTATCCCTCTAATGGAGCTCCATCTGCTATTAGGAGTTGTGAAAAATCTGCTTTAGTCACTCTAAGGCTCTTGGACTAATGTTGGCAAGTGGCTTTCTGGACTACACATTCAAATTAAGCCGTACCATGGTGGTCAGTTGGGTGGACCAGAATGCAGAAAGATCCTGAAAAACATTGACTTACTTCAACAGCTAGCTGAAAGAGAGTCTGCAATTCAAGTTTTTGGCTACGTTGACACTATGCGAAAATTCAATGCTGTTGTAGAGTGATGCTTTGGCAATGAACTTGACACAGACTATTCTGAAAAAATCCAAAGTTTCAAGGAATCCTACATTGCTCTCAATGGGCCATCTGCAACACCAAAAGTTCACACAGTCTTTCACCACATTCAACATTTCATCAACAGAAGGAAATGCTCACTAGGCATCTTCAGTGAACAAGGGACAGAGGCACTACATCATGAGTTTAAGCTCCATAGGCAAAGATTCAAACGTTTTCCTGACCATCCTCAATATGCAGAGCACTTGACCAATTGTCTGGGTGATCTTAACAGCAAGCACATGCGAAGAATGAAAACTTAGAATTAAATTCAGAATTGTGATCAGTTTTTAAGCTTGTCAAAGAAAGAAAAATAGTATTTTCTAATCTTATTTTTAGAATTTTATCACCTTTTCAATCTTTTGTGATTGTTTGATGAGTTTATGTTAGAAAATATATATTTGAATAATAAAAATTAATAAATTCCTTTCATAGATCCTTCAAATTTTAGGCGTAAATTTAAAATGCAATTTTCTCTCTCGGACGCCAATCAGTGATTTTGAGTTAAGTACTTTTTTGATCCTCTAGGTATATACTATCATCCCTCAAGAGGGTTTCTCTGGGTCAGATGGTTTGGGTGGGAAGCCTTTTTTTGGAACAGTGAATAGCAAACTATCTCGCAAATATTCTTCTTCCAAATTTTCTTTTCAACTGAGTTAAATATTTGAAATCAAAATTTGGTTGTAAAAACTTAAAAAAGCTGTTACATAATATGCAGTGCGGAGTAAGGAGCGATCTTCACCTAAACTTGCTGATTGGACCATGTGCAATTTAGAATGTTTTGCATTCCAGTGAGAAATCTTCAAAAGACAAAGATACTCCCTAAATCCAATAAAATATTTTTTCTGTACGCAGAAAAATGGTTCTTAAAAAAAGCGACTTTATGTATTGAATAATTTTATACTTAGAATATATTACATTTTAAGTAGTTAAATAAATAAACATATATCAAAATCAGTGTTTGGAAAGTTCCATTTTAAGAGGATCTCGTTCCGTTCCCCTCTCATTTCGAAAAATTAGAACTCGTTCTAATTCCTCCTTCCTTGTTCAAAAAAGGAACTCGTTTCACGTTCCTACTTTGTTCCTTTTTTTAAACGTATTTTTACATATAAATGGTCATGCTTATACGACATCTATAAAAAAATGAGAGCAAATTTATTGTTTTGTTATGCGAGTGAGGTTTTTTTAATAGATTTTATTTTATTATTACATTTAGAAAATTTTTTGATATTTCTGAAGTCCCGCCGGCCTAGTCTGCCTCTAAAGGTACTTTATTCTTTGAGGGCGGCGTTTTTAATATCCATTTAAGTTTGTTAGTATTTGTCTCTAGTAATGATGATAAGGGATTTAGGAAGAATTGAATCAACGTTTATGTAGAAGGGTGTATGGAGGTTGGAATCGAGGTTGAGGGTATGTGGATTACTTGGTTAGGAAAGGGTAAGGTTTGGGGATAGTTTAGTTAGGGATGGACAAGGTTTAATCGTTAAAGGTTTAAGGTTGTATTAGCTGTCCTCAGTATATTCTATTACGCATTACAACTTAATAAACGTTCTATTGGTGAGTAATAGTCAGCACTCTTTTATTCATTAAGTATAATACAAATAATATTCTCTAACAGTTCTTGAAGTGTTCAAATATCTTTTCTTTATTTGAAACTTCTGGTTATTCTTCTTTAATATTTCTTCTTCTTTTTCTCTTTTATTCACTTATAAAACTGCTTGTTCATCAAAGTACTTCTTCAATCACATAAATTCCCTCTGTTTAAAAACCTTCCCTAAAAACTATTTTAAAACTTTCTCTTTAAAACTCCGTCTTCTTTCTCCCATTAATCCCTCCTTACTCATCCGTCAAACTTTTTTTAAGCTTTTATAGTTTTTAGTTGTTTTTTGGTTGCGATACCTATTCATCATTTGTTTATGTGGCAGGTTGATGAGTCTTCACGTTTACGTCTTTTCCCAGTTGTATTTAGCTTTTATTCTTTTCGTTTATCAATTATTTATATGAAGAGAGGACGAGTCATCTTGTGTATGTCTTTTCCAATCGTTTTTTTAAATTTAGTTCTCCTTCCTCACGATACGTATATAATTGAGTAACTAATATCAGTTCGGAAGTATGAGCATTATAAAAATGTTATTGGAAAATAGTCTAGTCAAAATAAGTTTAAAAAAAGGCTAACCCGGAAAAAATTTGGCTATAAATGAATTTGGTATCATTCGAAGCGTAATTTTATATACTTTAATATATCCAAAATCCACCAAAATTCGTATTGGGCAAAAAAAGTTATAAATATTATTGTTGACCTCACTTTGTAGATTTTTTTTAAAAGATGAACTAAACCCGTACGACTTGCTGTCAATAAGTTGTGATAATTCAGCGAAAAATGACGCGGTTCATATAATATTTTGTAAAAATATAGTTTAAAGTTTACAAATTATAAAAATGTATAAATTAATTACATAAAATGCTGACATTATCTATAAATAGGACTGAATAGATTACTCGAACTTATTTATGCAAGCAACTCTGTCACGCATATAATTACTGGTAAAGCAGTAGCTAGAGCACTAAGAGCTCACTTCGTAGTTGAGTCTGCTTAATGAGTCTGCTTTTTAAACAAAGCCCCAAAGATGAAGCTGATAGTTCTCTAAAAAATATGTATCAGGATCTGGTCCAAGGAAACATTTGGAAGAGATAAACAATAGCAGTGTAGTTATAAGATTTACAAATCTTATTGAAAATTTAAAAATAAAGCTTTCCCATTCATCCAGAACAGCAAAACGATGGTTGCAGTATCTTGAATACATAAGCATTATCAAAATGTTCATCAGAGCAGAGAGAACTGGGAACTGGCACAAATATCTGGAAGCCATCAGGCTGATGCTTAATTTATTTGCCACAACAGGGCATATAAACTATGCCAAAAGTGCTCGGTTATATCTACAATCCATGCACTCACTTAATTTGAAGCATCCTTGGCTTTATGAGCAGTACTGTAAATCAGGTTACCATTGTATTAGACGCACAGATTGATATTGGGCTGGTCTTCGGCCTGATTTAGTAATTGAAGAGTGCATGATGAAATCAATAAAAATCAATGGAGGCTAAACCAGAGGAAGGGGTATACCAGAGGCTAGGAGGAATCTTTGGGTCAGTACCTTGCACGAATGCGAAACAATCCATGGTTCCATGTCAACATTGACAAAGAATTGTTTTGAGAGCAGTCAGCAACATTGTGAATCTGGTGAGTCTCGGTGAAAAAGAGAAACTAAAGATTTTTTAGCATTAAAGGAGCTGCTCGAGCTGTTTAACCCATTTGAATTTCAAGACTCAGGACTTCAATGTATATTTACTGGCCTATGTGCTGATAAAGAAGATGACATCAATTGTAATCAAGCAGAAAATGTGGGTTTAGAGATTCAAAACCATCTTAATAATATTGTAGTAATTAAGCAGTTATCAAGCGTTCAAAGCAGGTCAAGACACTTGCCAAGTTGATGCCATCTGTTAAAGTTAATGGCGATGCAGTCCACGTAGATCCTAATATTTTGTTCCAAAGACTAATCATGCTAATTGAGAAGGTTGAAGATTTAACTGACTGCTTCAAATATGAATTAACACCGGAGCCCACATCTCTCTACAAAGATGGATTAATGACAAAACCAAACAAAGCAGCGTTTGGTAGAAACTCATTAAGGATTCAACAATTTTAACAGTGAATAATGACACAACCTATATTCTTGACGGCGGAGCTTTGCTGCGTCGAGTTTTTTGCAGTCTCTCAGCTACATATTCAGATATTATTGAACAATATTGTACATATATTACAAAAAAGTATGGTAATCATACTTTAATTGTTTTTGATAGTTACAAATCATCCATCAGAGATCAAGAACATCAAAGGAGAGCAAGAAAGTCTATCAACATTGTATTCCAACCAAAAAACCAAGTGAACTGCAAAAAATTTGAATTTCTATCAAACAGCAATAACAAAACTGCTTTGATCAAAGCATTGGGAATAAAGCTAAGAGAAAAAGGTCATATAGTAGCGGAATGCGAAGGAGACGCTGACAGAATCATTGCTACAAAAGGAATTAAGCTTGTACAAAATTGAAAATGTGTGACTATCATAGCTGATGATACAGACATTCTTGTTACGTTGGTTCACATGTGGGATCAAACCATGTGTGAGATTTTTTTGCGCCGCAAAGCTAAAAAAAGTATGAAAAAAAAAAAAGGAAACAATCAGCATAAAGAATGTTACATTAAGTTTATCATATAACGTGAAAAAATGTTTGTTGTTTATCCATGCATGAAGTGGATGTGATACTACCTCTGTGCTTTTTGGTCAAGGAAAGATAGCTGTAGAAGTTTATTGAATCGATTAGTGAGTTTGCTCAATCTTTATACACAGTATTCCAAGATCCCTTTGCAACACAAGATCAGGTAGCTAATGTTGAAATACAAGTGGTTTTGAATATGTATGGTATGCAAGACAATGATCATATTTTTTTTATTGATTTAAAATATTGTTTATTTCATAATTATACGTCCATATTGTTTTGCAGAGGTTTAATTTAGCTCAACTATTACTATAGGTGAAAAAAATAAACAAGTCTCGCTAGCACAACTTAGGAAACAAAAATATATGAGAATGGTGGCAACTTCCAAAAAAGGAATTCAGCCAGAACGACTACCACAAACTGAAAGCGCGATCAAGTACCATTCGTTTCGAGTGTATTTACAAATTCAGCAATGGTTGGGAGTCAATATGGATGAAACAAAGTGGGGATGGAGAAGGGAAAATGACGTTTTAGTACCTACAAAGACGGACAAGGTATGTATACTGGAGCAGCAAAATAAACCACAAATGCCGATTTTACTTTCAAAACGGATTTCTTGAAAATACTCATTTTTCAATAAACAATCTAAGTTTAAACCAGCTCCCAAAAATAGTTTTAATTAGCTTTTCAACTTAAGTATTTTTTTATTCAGGATCCTGCACCAATTCACATTCTTAATATCATAAGATGTAACTGCGGCACTAATGCTAAAACACCATGTAGAAAACAATGCCAATGTCGACTCATGGAATAAATTGCATGACATGTCATGTCATTTTTTGAAAGTAACTATTACTTTTGTTACTCTATAAATGGTTGAAATGGCGGCTTAAATTATATCACGCGTTTCTTGCGCATTATTTTACTCCACATTAATGTGCAATGTTTCAGTTTTTAAAGAATTTACACTCGACTAGCTTTTTATGAAACAATATCTCCACAAAATTGTGCAAATTATGACCTCTACACTTAGTGTCGAATTTTATGTCCACACTTTCCGCGAGAGTGCAGCCTGCGGACAGTGCCAAGGTTTGGAGTGCACAAATGCACCAAAAAATAACGTCAATATCGATGACAGCGAAAATGAATATGAAAGTAGTGAAGATGGAGATGGAAACATTTTTGAAAAAATGTTTGACTTTTGCTATTTTTTCTAATTATATTAGTCGAGTGTAAAAAGCACTAACATTTAAACCTTAAATGAAAAATTATTCAAAAGTAGTTAAAAATATATTTATTATTAAAGAAAATATTTCAAAAATGCTTGTTTTTTTTAATAGTTATACTAATAAACAAATTTTTTTTTATTTCAGTCTCAATATCAACAATATATCTAATAAACTTTTAAGTAAAGGTGTTTTAATATACTATAAGTATTAGCCTATATAAAAATATTGTAAAAAGACTGCTGACATCAGCATTTAAAAGATCTCTGAAGCACATTTCATTTTTTTAAATTTTTACACATTAGGCTATATCTGAACAATATTCAAAAAGACTAAGCAACTTTAATATAAGTTATTACAACTTATTGACTGTAGACACGACGGGTTTTTTTTGTATTTTTAATAAATTTGAATAAAAGTGAAGTGAGCTTAAATAATCATAACTTTTTTTGCCCAATATGGATTTTGGTGGATTTTGGATATGTTAAAGTAGATAAAATTACGCTTCGAATGATACCAAATTCACTTTTATCCAAATTTCGTCCAGGTTGGACCCTAATTTGACTAGACTAAAATAAAAATTTAGAAAACGAGTAAAAAGTATGAAGGCAAAGACAAAGAAAAAGAAAGTGAAGACAAAGACAAAGCAAACTTTAAACACTAGCTTTACTTTGTTTAAATATAACTAATTTTTCAAATAGAATGTCACCCAATTTATGTCTTTTTTCAGTCTCATTAGACCCTGTTGAAAATAGCCACTCAACTTATCCGAAAGGGCCACACACTTTATAACAATTAATAATTTAGTGAAGTACGTTAGTTAACAACTTAGTTTAAAAATAATAAAATTAAGACAATGCAGTTTAATGCAGATAAAAAGTGAGTTTCTGGCGTTATTAACCCCTTAATGCACACATTAATTTGGAACTTTCTATCAAAAAATGATCAACTTTTTTTTTCCTTGATTTAGTATTTATGTATAATTGGAAGAAAGAAAAAAGGATTTTCAGTGGCGTAACAAGGATATTTTTTCTAGTAGAGGCAAAAATAAAAAAATGACAATTTTTTAAAATAAATGCATTTTTTAGGTAGGGGAAGGGTGCCAATGATGGCATACTTAACATTAACGTTTCTCTGAGTCATTACCTGAAAACTTAAAAAATAATTTTTGACATGGGTGTATTCCCTTTAGCATGCAGAATAATAATGAACCTCAGAATTTTTACCATTTTTCTTTTTTATAAGTTTATGCCATTAAAAAAGAAATACAAGTATGCCATCTTAGGCAACCAACTGCTCCTATGATGGCACACTTTAAAGAAAATAGACAAACAAGAACTTTTCTTTTTTTGTTTTTTATTTATGGAAACACAACTTATCAAAAAAAACAAAATTAAAAGTAAATCTTTGGTCTGTAAGCATAGTTCACATATAAATTTCTTTCTACTTCTAATTATGCCTTGCACATAAAAAATGACACCAAGACTGCATTTTTGACCACAAATCCATGGTTCTTTAGAGCAAGACAGCGTATAAAGTTCATAACAATACAAAAATGCTGTATCAGATTCAAAATTCATTTTATTATTACTTCCTTTAATCTCCTCACTGCAGTCTTTTTCTTCAACAGTCGTCTTTCTTTTTGTTTTTCTAACAAAATTTTCCTTTTCTTTGTTATCTTTTTCTTTTGCCTTATCTTTTAATTCTTGAATGTCCCGTGTGGTATTCAGAGGTCCAGTTTTTCCACGCTTTCGTGCCCTTTTCAATTCGATTTTAGGGGTTGCTAAAGGCACCGAACACAACTTTTATACACTAGATCTTATCCTTTCGTTGAAACAGAAGATCCAATGCATATGGAAGCTTCTGATGGGGAGATCTCATTTCCAAATGTGTTGGTTTCTCAAACTCTCGTATTTCATCTTTGTTCTTAGCCTGATCACCTTTTTATGAGCATAAAAATTTATTTCAGGCATTTTTTTCAATTCATTTTGCAGACTTTCCTATGATGGCAACTCCTCAGTATGCCAGCATAGGAAAGAGTCACCATATTTATTAAAACAAGCTGTGTCTACCTTATTCTACACATTGCATTAAAATAAGTATTCTAATAAATGTACAAAGCCTGCAGATGAAATGCATGAAAATTTCACTTCTGTATGATGTATAATAAAATCGTAATCCTAAATATATGAGGGCATTAAAACTACAACACCACATGCGAAAACTTATGTTTGTTGATTACAAAAGCACAATTTATGACAGAGGGACGAATTTTTACCAGAAGTAATGAATTACTAATACACACATGTTGGTCTAATCACTTACGCACCAAAACTAATATTTTTGGAAATATGACCAGTATGCCATCATAGGCGCTATGCCACCATAGGCTTCTTTCCCCTATATAGAATATAGATATAATATACAGGAACATAATAAAACATAAAAACATAATAAAAATTTTTAGAAAAAACTAAAAATTTGATTTTGTATGGTATATCATAAAATAAGGCACAGCACATAATCCTACGTCACAATTTCTACAATAATATCTGGTTTCTTTTCTTTTTTTCTTCCCTTTATCGTCCCTTTTACTGCAACACACAACACAGTATCTACATGGAGCAGCTTTTTTTCTGTTGGAGGCACATGTTCATGAAAATGGCGTTCGGTCAGTCGTAAGGGCCCAGGTAGAGAACTTGGTCTACCTTTCTTTGACGTTGAATAAATACCCGCGTCGGGAACGAGCATGTAAAAGTTTGTTTACAACGAAATACGTTCGCTCGAGTGTGACACGGGCGAATTCAAAATTTGCCGGAAAGGATAGCTCGTGTCAGACACGGGCATGTACATTAAGTGATTAAAAAACACTATATATTATAAAAATACACATTTACATTACAATTATATTTTAATCTGCAATTGAAAAAATTAATTTACGAATAATTTTTTTTTATCTTTCAAATTATGATCATATTATTAAACAATTATGCATTAAAACCATGAAAATATTTCGTCGTTGTAACAGCATGTAATATATTAGCATAGAATTTTATTACTTAAAGCCCAATAAAAATTACCATCATTATGACTTATGTTGTTCATAGATTAGTATAAATTTAGTAACGCATAAAGTTTTATTCCTTTCTAGTTACCAGTTTCCGCCATTCTAAACTCTCGTTTCTTTAATGGCGGTCATTTACAATGGTGGTTTTATAAAATCAATTTTTTTATGAGTAATTTTTTTTATATCAGTTTTAAACGATCTATAAAAGACATTTTTATTACATCTATACTTAACCGATAAATAGAATTAATCAAGTTTATACATCTAATATGCGCCACAGAAAAAGTCTCTGTATTAACCCTCCGTCGGGCGCAACTGATCTAACAGGCACATGCTTCATTCATTTGTTACTTTCTCCACACCGGAGCGCTTTTAAATCTAGATCTTTCTAGTAATTTCCTGTCTTTATAAGACTTATAAAACCCTCTCACTTAGTTACTTAACAGATAACGCAAAGTGTATTAATTGACCTGTGTGTTCTGATAGGCTCATTGCGCCCGATTAAGTCATTTTATTTAGGTAGCTATTTTTTAATTTTTTTTTTTCAGATTTGTTGATTTCGCACATTTTAAACTAGTAATATTAAACTAACTGTGCGTATTTCATAAAAATAAATAGAAAATCTTCAAATGGCCTAATATGCACATTGCGTCTGATTATGTCATAATTTATTTATTAAAGAAAAATTTAATGGCGTCTCAATTTGATGAGCTAAGGAAGTTACTTGAGGAAGAAGTTGAAGAAGAATCTGCACAAATTGAATATTTTGCAGAAGAAAGTGATATTGACTCTGAAGATGAAGTTGAACAATGCATTCTTAATTCAGAAACTGAGCAATCTGAAAACGAAACAAAAGAAGATGACAAAGAAGAAGGAAACTCTTTTATGGGCAAAGATAAAAAAACGGAGTGGCTAACTAAACCACTAAAAAAAAGTCGACGTCGAAAGACACACAACATTTGCACTCATCTTCCAGGAGTAATTGGAAATGCAAAAAATGCCAAAACTCCATATGAATGTTGGAATAATATTTTTAATGACAATATAATTGAAATGATTGTCACATACACAAATATTTATATTGACTCCGTAAAAGATAGGTTTGTGCGGCAGAGAGATATCAAATCCACTGACATAATAGAGGTAAAAGCATTCATCGGACTATTGTATTTAGCAGGAGTATAGAGAGCAAATCGAATGAGTTTGGAAGATCTTTGGGGAAAAGAAGGTGATGGCATTGAAAAATTCTCTCTTGTTATGAGTCTCAAACGGTTTAAGACACTTATTTGTTGTCTTCGTTTTGATGACCGAAGAACTCGAAACCAAAGAAAAGAAACTGAGGCGCCTTGCCCCAGTTTGAATAATCTTTGAAACATTTGTCAATAATTGTCAGAAAAGTTTTAGTCCAGGGGAAAATCTTACTGTTGATGAAATGCTTCCGGGATTTCGAGGTAGATGTCAGTTTCGGCAATACATACCCTCAAAACCAAACAAAAACGGTATAAAACTTTATAGTCTAGTTGATGCCAGGATGTTTTATACTGTCAAATTGGAAATTTATGCTGGGCAACAACCACAAGGCCCTTTTTGTTTTAGCAATAAACCAAATGATGTGGTGATGAGAATGGCTGAACCTTTATTTGGATCTGGTCGGAATATAGCAGCGGATAACTGGTTTACTAGCTTCGATCTCGTAGATAAATTAAAAACTAAGAAGCTTTCATATGTCGGCACTGTCAGAAAAAACAAAAAACAGCTACCAATTGCATTTATAAATGTCAAAGGTAGAAAAGCAAACACAAGCATGTTTGGTTTTAATAATAATAAAGTTTTGGTCTCCTACATCCCGCGCGAAAGAAAGAATGTCATTCTAGTTTCAAGTTTTCACGATGATGATGCCATTGATCCTCAATCTGGAGAGCAAATGAAACCGGAAATAATCACTTTTTACAATCAAACTAAGTGTGGAGTTGATGTAGCAGATCAAATGTGCGCTTCTTATAACGTGAGCCGAAACACCAGACGTTGGCCTATGGTAATTTTCTATACAATACTAAATATTTCTGGGATCAATTCGCAAGTAATTTACATTGGGAATAACCTCGAAAAAAAACGAAGAAGATTATTTCTAAAAGAGTTGTCACATGAATTGGTTTTGGAACACCTACAGAGAAGAAGCATGAATATCGTTGGAATACCTTTTAGTCTACGTATTAGGATGCAAAGATTCCGTCCAAGAATTGATCAAGAAAAATCACAATCTCCTACAACTTCAAAAAGACGTAGATGTGTCACGTGCACTTTAGAAACGGGTGTAAGAAGGTTATCTCAATACGAATGTCGAAAATGCCACCAATCACTTTGCATGAGCCATCAGGTTTTTGTCTGTCAACCATGCTTTTCTTTATACGAATGCATCAATTTAAGTGAACATGAAATATCCAAATCAGAATAAATATGATTTAAGTACATTAATGTGACTTACAAATGAAATATTTTGAAAAATCTTGATGTTTAGTACTTTATGTAAGTAAAAATTGCAGTAGACACTTATTTGAAAACCAGTTTTAATAAATTACAAAAAAAAAGTTGTTAGGTTGTTTACCTATCTTTTAAAAAAGTAAAATGAACAATGGTCATGACCAACGAATAACTTACTACATAATTGTAGGTATGAAAATTTTTTACAGGGGCCAATTAAATTCCACTCAGAATATGTCAACTGCCTTCGTCTTTTATTCGACCATATCTGTATTTATAATGAAATATTTAAAAATATTATTGTAACTTGATATAATTGTAATAAAATATATTTTATAATAAAAGAACTTATTTAACCTAATTTTGGAATTTTGAATAGCTTTTCATTATCTTTTCTTTATTTAATATTTAAATCACAAAATGTAAATGCTATTAAAAAACAAAAATGTTTAAAATAAAAATTCATGTTTGAATTATGAACTTTTTCAATCAATTTAATTTAAAAAAAAGGAAAATTTTATTTACAGTTATTCAAAAACATTTAATAATTGTATCAAAAATAAAAATATTTATGTATATGTATATACATACACTCAAAACATTATTTACATATATTAGTGTATGTATATACATATATTTATGTTATGTATATACATACACTCATATATATATGTATATGCATATACATACACTCAAAACATTACTAGTTCCTCATTTAAATTCAATATGATTAATGAATAATTATGCATAAGTACATTACATATAAAGAAACAGAAAAAAAAAATAGTTACCTGAAATTGGTTGATTGTACGTGGTTTGAGAACTAAACATAATGTAAATATGTGTGTGGTTTAAATAAATTTGGGTTTTTGTCCCTGTTATATTTGGCTGCAGTTTAACTATATAATAATTGACTATATAACTAGAAAACCGATCAAATTACACAGATATTTAGCTTTCTAGTTTATCCGCCCACTGGAAGAACGATCACATTGCTCGCTGTAAAACATGTGATAACGCTAAACCAATCAGAATTGAGAAAATTATAAACAAACCTGTTGAAATGGTGGGTGTATCTGATTTTCCTCAAGTGACGGATAAGCCGAAGAAAAGAAAATCATTGGGTTCTAAAAAAGATAAGGCGAAAAAAGCTCGAATTTCAAGCCACACAATAGGCAATAACTGCCAGTGCACATTTTTGAAGTGCTTCAAAAAAACAAATCTAGAAGACAGAGCAACTCTTATTAAAGCATTCAATGCTTACCTTTCAAAAGACGAACAAGACTCATTTCTATCTTCTCTTATTACGACAAACAAAGTGTTGAAGAGAAGACCTACTCGTCGTGAAGGGAAAACCCAGTTCCATGAATTTAGCTATTCTTATCATGTACGAGTCATGCGTGGTGGAACTAATGTAGAACAGAAAGTCTGCTTCAAAGCCTTTATGGCCTTGTTTGGCATTACAAACAGAAGAGTAAAAAACATCAAAAAAGCTTTAACCTCAACAGGTAAGTAGCAAAATGTAATTATTACTCAAAGTATGCCTGTTAAAAAATGTATAATTGTGATAATTATTATAATAATTTATATTATCATAATTAAAAATTATTGAAAACGCATCTTTACATATAGCTATTTCTGTATTACAAAGTTAATCATGACAAGATCTGGTACTGCTAGATTAAAATATTATTGAGCAATCACAATCAGTTCATGTTACTAGATGTAGTCACGTATAATTTTGTAATACAGAAATATTATAAATTGTTATCACTTAGATTAGCTGTAGACTGTAGTAATACCAGTTGACCGTATTTTTTTCGTACCATTGCTAATCATCCGGTGGAACCTCTTTTTTGAGTTGATGTTTACGTATCGCACCCTTTTTTCACACTGTCTAGCAACCTACACTATACAGATACAGCAATACCGACTTATAACAGTTAAATTAATAAACTAATAGCCTTACTATAAAACAATTCAATTTCAATAATAATGTTAATTTAGCATTACTAACTTAGACTAACTGTGTAGTCATAACGTCTGACTGTTTATGGAAAGATATTCACTAATTTATAACTTACATTAGCACTGCCACTAGGAGGATTAATAATGTTATCATTTTTTTTTTGAGTAAGTGTGGTCTTATCTTAATTAAAAGGGAAGGGCAGAGGAAGAGATTCTTTTGTTAACAAAAGAAAAAATTCAAATTTTGGTTTGTAACAAAAAAAACTTTTATGCACGAGAAATTTGTTTGTTTAGTAACAACAGGACAACAATTAAACAAAAGTGTGCAACACTTATCACCCACACCCTACACCCTCCCCCCAATCAACTAATCCGCCTCTATTACTCACACTTACTAATGATTTTTTTTACAATAGGGTGTCCTCCTAAAGATATCAGAGGACGACATAAGAATAGGCCACACAGGCATCCTGACCATGTGACAGCAGCTATCCGTGCACACATATCAAGCTTTCATGGAAGACATTCTCACTATGCGCTTGGCAAAACTAGAAAGCTGTATCTTTCAGCAGAGCTTAAAGTCAGCAAAATGCACGCCCTCTTCCGAGAAGCACATCCTGACTTAGAGATAACTTACGAAACTTATCGCAGAGTTTTCGTTAAGGACTTTAATATAGGGTTTGGATACCCAAGGAAAGACACTTGTGGGACTTGAAACAAGTTAGTTTTAAAAATAGAGCACGTGGAAAAATGCATCTAAAAGAATGAAGGAGATGTAGATGTCCTACGTGTGGAAAAAGAAAAATTGACCAAAAAACATGAAACAAACAACACAAACGCAAAGCTGGTACATTTTACACGAGAAAGTTGGAGGCACACAGACGTGCTGAAGCAAATGAAGCGATTGAGGCAATATCATTTGATTATCAAAAAAGTTTATCTATGCCAAACAAGACGTGTAATGAAGTCTACTACCGTCGCCAACTTACTTTTGTTTCTTTTAACATTCACGTGCTGTCCACAAATGATGTTTACATATATACCTACGATGAGACCAAAGGAAAGAAGGGTGCAGATGACGTTGTTTCAATGTTGTATCATTTTTTTACAAATCATTTTTCGAGTAATGTCACTGACCTGGAGGCTTTTTGTGATGGATGTGCTGGACAGAACAAAAACTTCACCATTATTCGTTTCTTCTACACAATGATGCACACCTACAAGCGCTTCAAGACTGTTAAGCTGACTTTCCACATCAGAGGACACTCTTACATGGAGTGTGACAGAGACATGGGCCTGGTAAACCAAAGGCTAATGTGGAGTTGCCAGAAGACTGGTGTAGAGTCCTAGAAGAAGCTAGAGTTAAACCAACACCATACAATGTTATTCGTTTTTCTCGCAACCAGTTTTTGAGCTTCACTGACCACATGAAACTAAACTTTAAAGCAACATGTCCCTTTCCCACAAGGCCAGTGCAGGAAATCCGATTTTAGGCTCAGCATCCCAAATTGGTGTCATATCGAAATAATTGGAATGGCTCAATGGAAACCGCTGTAATAACAAAACCACAGAAGAAGGGATCAATTCTTAGAAATCTTCCAACGCTGATGCAGCTCTACCCTATTGATCTGGCGGTCAGCAAGGAAAAGTATAAAGATCTCCAGATTCTCAAGCGCTTTTGTCGACTTGAAAACCATGCATTCTTTGACAACCTTTCAACCTTAGTTACAGACATCACTGACGGTTCTGAAGGAAGCAGCTCATGCACTGATAATTAAAAATAATCACCTATTACTTTTTAATTAATCCTGAACACCATTAATAAAGCGCATCTTATTTCTAGTTAACAAAGTTTAAGTTTTCCTTAATAATTGTATTGGTTATTCTTGTATACAAAACGATACATACACTCTACGCTGCACCAGTTAAAATTGTAATTTACTATTATACAAACATTTTTTGAAAAGAAAAAAGTATAAAACGGAAAAACGATCAAGCACCAAATAGTTATCCCATCGGTAAAACAATAATAACAACATCATTGCTAAGTAATGTTGACAGTAAAACTTTTGTTTCTATTAAAGACCTTGCTCAAGTAAATAATAAAAAAGAGAAAATTAAAAAAGCTTTACAAAAAAGTGAGCTATAGTCTTTTAAAGTTTAAAATCTAATTTACTCAAAACAATAAAAATGCAGCTTAATCGTTTTTCCAGTGTGGTCTTCATATATATATATATATATATATATATATATATATATATATATATATATATATATATATATATATATATATATATATATATATATATATATATATATATATATATATGTATTAGGGTGACAATTTTTTTAAACATTAAATTTTTTTTGGAATTTAAAATTCTAAACAGCTGTGCAATGTCACTTTAGAAATTCACCAAATAAAATTCTGCTCAAAAGCTTGAAAGGAAAAACTTTATTTAGAATTTATTACAGAGTTAATAATAACTTTATTTAAACAGTTTTTTGTGGTAAAATTTAAAAAAAAACGGTATGTAGAAATTAAAACAACTATATTAAAACATTTTCTTAATATTTTGACATATATATTTAAAATACAGCTTAATTCTTTCTGAGAAATATTGGTATTTTTACTCATTTATGATACTTAAGTTTTTAATAATAAAAAAAATGATTTTAAGATTCATGATCTTCTAAGCTGACTTAGCATAAATGGTATTTAACCAAACCAAAACCTCATTACCTGAATACAGTTTGATAAAAATAAACCGACTTTCCTCTCTATTTATTGCTTTAGCAAATTGGGAAAAATATCTTTACGTCACAATTTAACGAATGCTTTTGTGGTACCCAAGACTAAATAACTTTTTTAGTTTTAGATATACATTAAGTTCCGGGGTCCGCCTCTTTCCAAGACCAATATGTAAATTTTACAACACATCTAAATTGTGTAAAACTCAACTGTTCAAAAATATATACTTTTTATTGTAATACACGTTTTGATATAAAGATCTTAATACAATTATTAAAATATAAGAAATATTATTTAAACATTTGAAGTTAGGATTTTCTATGTAAATGTTTCGAAAGCAAATGTTTTTCAAATCCACTCAAACTGATTTTTTTTTTTGTTATTGTGTTATAAATTGATTAAAAATATTTTTTACAAAGTTTTTATAGCTTTTACAAAGTTTTCATAAATCTTCTCACTCAAAACAAGTCACGATTTCCAGTTTAAAACAGTCTTTTTTTCAGTTGGAACACTGAGAAATAATTATGAGTAACAATATGCGCCAGTATTTAAAAACAAAATCAAAGAAACCAATCCAAAGAAAAGTAGCTTGTATGATATATGAGAAAAAGCAAGACCTTCAACATTCTAATAAATACAATGTTGTATTAGCTTAAGTTCTTTCCTTTTGAATCAGTAAGTGTTTTTAGTAAATTTTATTCAAAAGTTGATAACCAATTTTATTTAGCATGTTAATTCGCTATTTTTATTTCGACTCTGGAATCATGGTTTTCTGAAAAAGTTTTTAGCAGCTATCTTCTTGTGAGTAAAAATCATAAAAAGTTACAGTATAGCCCCCAACCTTACTAATTTTAGTACTATTATCTTATCGGTGTAAATAAAGTTGAATTTCTGACCGTTATTACAAAAACAGTTTAAAATTTTAATTGTGTGAGTGTTTAGTTTTCATGCAAATGCACCTGGTGTTTCAACTGCATAGCACTTTTCATCGAACGATATGTTTGAGTCGAGAAAAAATTAGAACTTGTGTTTATAATTTCTTTAGCTTTCCGAACTCACAATAACTAATAATTACTTTTCTATAGCCAAAGTTGTTACAGTGGTTTAAATTTTGCTGTTTAAATTATTTTTAATATACGGATCATTCCGTAATGTTTTATTTAAAACGGCAGGCTTGTTAGTTTGCCAATGATTTTATAAGGAATTTAGTTACATTTGGGACCTTTTTTTTTACACTTTTCTACAGAAAATGTAAACAAGATGACATTCAAAACTGATTAACATAGATTATTGCATATAAGGACTCACTAATAAAACTCAATAAACTAAGTAAAATTAAAAAAGTTAAGAAAATAAAAAGTTAACACACGAAGTAAGTTAATCACATAATACAAAAAAAGCTTCTCAAATGTTTTATTGTAAAATATGGGGAAATTTAGCAATATTTCTAAATATTGGGTAAGCTTAAGTATATCTTAACTCTTTACATTTATATTCACCTACTTTCATATAGATATACACAAATAAAAAGCTACAAGATGTATATGCAAAAATCAGAGAGGTTATAAATTAACAGTATACCTAAAATGGAATCCCGCATGAAATGAGTTGCCGCAAAACTACATCGAAGCATAATTTCATTACCAGAATGGACATCAGAAAGAGCCGCGTACAATTTCTCCGGGTTGGACTGATGTGCCCTTGCATAATAATTAACCTCTGTCAATAACAAAAGCCAGCAACAATTTAGAAATGAAACAAATGCTACGCTTTCACAAGCCGGAAAAAAATTTATGTGAAAAATGCCAACCACATAAACTTAGAAATATACTTGATACGGAGCGTAAGAAATAAAATGAAAAAAAAAAGTAAAGCCCGAATCGAAAAAGAAAACGATAAAAAGTAATGAAAAGTCGAACTTAGGATTGACACACAAGCTCTGCTATTAGCACCTAAATACGTTTGATCTCTTTATTTTAAAACTAAGCTAAACACACAGAGTTTCAATTTATTCAATTTGAAAAAACTAAGACGGGTTTTGCCATCTATGAAATAAGCTTGAAGGTGGGCTATTGTCTGATAACTATGAAACCATAATAAATAAGTTTATTACAAACAAACTTCTGCCGAGCATTCAGAGAACCTGAAAAGGATATTAAAACTAAATTACACAGCAATAGATGTAAAGCACAAAATAGTGTGGCATTAGCAAATATTTTAATAAATGTAGTAACATTAAGCAATGTTATAATTGAGCAAACGTATTGGTAAGTTGCCCGCACCCAGATAAAAGCTGACTTTATGCATGCTACCATAAAGAGAAAGCTGAAAAACGAAGTTATTCGTGTACCAGCTGAATATCTAGGAGTTTGTCTAGGAGCACGCGTACATCCTAAGCTGCATCTAGGCGTACATCTTACTTAACAAAAGATTTTTTTAACCCCTTTGGAAATGTACAATATCATAAATCTATTAGATTATTAGAAAAAGCGACAGGATGTAAAGCACAAAATAACGTGAAGAATAAAAATTAAAAAAAACTTTAAAATCGTTTAAAAAAATTAAAAGATTTTTTTAAACGATTTGGAAAACTCTTTTTCCGGAACTTTCAGTTTTTCCAACTCTTATGCGAGTGTATCCTCGAGATTTCGAATCAAGATCTCTCGAATTAATTATTAATTCGAAAGCTTCGGGTATATTTATTAGCAATTATCTCTGTATAACAAATGCAGAGATGAAAAAAATACTATTTCAAACCTTTAAAATTATATATAAAACAATTCCAATAAAAAAACAAAAAAAAAATAAAACCCCAAAAAAAAGGGTTAAATTGGGCTTTTTTTCTTACGAGTATTCTAATTTTTCGTACTCCTATCTTGAAAGCTTAATCAAAATAAAAATCTAAATGGTTTGTGTATCCGTAGTGTAGATTTCCCGCTGTACTTAAGCAAGAGCCACTGCATATCGCTCTATACGCAATATGTTGAAAAAACTTTTTTTTACCAGGATTTTTAAAAGTTGCTAAAGTACAAATAAACTTTTTAAAACAATCTTTACTCTTTAAAATCGACAGAAAATTCTCTAAAAAACGGTGCCACACTTTTTTAAAGACTTTTTCTTTTAACAAAAAATAAATGTAAAAAGATAAAAAAGAAAAAAAAAAAAAAAAAATCGCTCACCTTTTTTTTCGTAAACACTTAGCCCAGTTTACACTACATAAATATTTTAAAACTTTTCAAAGCGAAATACTTTAATGTTTTAATTTATGCTAATATTTCAATATTATTACTTATTTCTTTTTTTTTTTATTACTTACCCTTTTTTATGAATACTATTTCCTTGTTCTACAAATTTTCTCAAATTTAAATTTTAACAAATACACTCGTTAAAAATGTATTTTCTGCGGTATGCAATCAAACATCCCGCAATACGAAGAAAAATTTATTTATTGAAGAAATATGAAGAAAAATTTATTTGTAGAACGGCTTAAGTTGTAAACCGCCTTATAAACCTTAGAAGTGTTTAAATACATTCGTCAAAGGGCATTTTTGAAAAAACTTTATCAATCTGTTCGCACAGTTTTTTCCGTTTTTAAACTACAGAAAAAAAGATGTGCTAACGGTGGTAAGATGACGACCTCTGTGTGTTTATATTATTTATATCATATACAAATAACAGAGATCGTTTAGAGAAATCTTTTTAGAATCGCACACATTAGGGAGAGTTTTAAATGGTATTGATTGATTTTATTGATTACCAGGAAGAGAGCGGAGATTGACTTAACTCAGCGATATATACTCATCAACCTTTGCTGCTTTGACTTATGCTTAAGTATATTTCTTACAATTATCGAGACGCTTAAATTATCGCAAGTAAGTTATTATCGTATTACTTGAATACGATATTATAAAGTTTATATTTTAACTATTATACCGCGTGCTAAGAATTGTTTATATTTAGTAAGAAGAGGCAGTGAAAATTAAAATACTTGTTTTACCAAAAAAAAAAGATGCGTTTAAGGTTTGAAATCTACGCAATTGTGCAGAACATTTCCCGCCCAACATTATTTATTAATTAAAGTTCAATGTCATCTTCATTGCAAAATTTCTCGTGAATAATGTTTTGTTCGTTATTTTATTTGAAGGCTTTAGCAAATATAGTTTGATAATGGTTCCTTCAATAACAACTTCTTTTATCTTTGAATATGACTTGAGTGATATATAACTTAACTGAGAGCTTATAACTTAATTGAGAGATTGTCTAAAAATATTCTGCAATCATGAGTTGCCACCGTTGTCCAAAACTTGAGTTGATGCAGTTTGTAGCAAACAGATTGTTCACCTTCAGATGTAGCCTTTTGAAGCAAGGAGCTTAAGCTGTATTATTTGGAAATGAATTGTACCGATGTAGTATCCTATTAAGTAAATTAGATGAATGAATTCGATTTTAACTCTATTAATTGTGAAATGGTTTTGCAGTAAAAAACCAGTCTGCTTAATGAAATGAGTTATCTAACTCATGTTCTCTTGCACGCAATTCAGTGTTTAGAAGACAAGCAAGTGATTTGATGTCCCAGTTGTAATTGTTACTGAACTGACGGTTGACAATTAACATTAGTTCTTTTTGTATCTTTTCCGAAATTACTGGGATAAGGAGAAGTACGTAAATATTGCAACTGATACCAAAATTCTCGAGACTTCTTACTTGGATTTCTAAGCTGTCAAAAAATTGTCCTTTACTACTCAATATTATAAATATTATCAATTGTTTCTAATAAAAAGAGTTTTTGCGTGTGTGATGATGTAAGTGGTTGCTTATTGTCATATCTTCGTTTGAGTATTTCCAAGGCAGTCTTGTAGCTTTCGTTTGTCAAAGTGAGTCCAGTTATAGAGGCTATTCACTGAAGTGAATTATGCAAATAAGTCATTTTTGGAATAACAGATAAATCATCTTTAAGATTAATCAAGTGCAAAATGGCGGATCAAAATGTTATTTGAAATACAATTAACTATGTAAAAGCAATTTGTAAAATGGCAAATCAAATGCCTGTTTGCTGCTACTAAAATACGACAATAACTAAAGCGACATTCTTATGAAAATAATAAATAAAAACCTCATGATAAATCCAGAGCGATATGCGATGAGATACAGTAAGCAATCAAAAGTGGTTTAATTTCTAAAAGACCTTTTAAAAGTTGCAAATTCAATTTAAAGCTTCATGCTACATTTACCCCTACTTGTCTGAAATGAACGTAGATGTAATCTTTAACGTCCACACTTACAGCGCTCGGACACTTGACTTAAATGGGAAGAAAGGCGCTTGATAGAACACACATGCCATCTGCCCAATGGCAATATTAAAAAGCAGAAGAACATGCATGGAAATAGATTTAATGACATTAATGAAGTATGAGCCCTAACTTTGGGGAGTTATTCAGAAAAAAAAAATTTTTGATGAAAACTTTTATGATAATTCTGAAAGTAAATTTAATCAAGAGTTCAGATAAGAAAACAGAATTAGGTTAATTTTCTTTGCACAAAATTTCTTTAGGCGTTTTAAAGTCTCGACGGAAGATAATTATCCGAACATAAACAATGTTTTCTGAGTTACAATTAAAAAATGATTTGTGTGCAAATATTAGTGATCGACCGAAACTTAAAATTTTCCGGAACCGCAATTAAATCTAAAATAGATTTTTATTATTCCTAACCGTAACCGTAACCGAAAATAAACCCATACCGGAACAGGAACCGAAACCGGAACCGAAAACCAATAATATATATATATTTTTAAAGTTAGCTTCAGGTTAAACAAAACATTAAATTAATAAAAATATTAATTGGATTCCAACTGGAAGATTTTCTCGACAAAAATGAAGTTTTTCCAAGTTTTCTGGAAGGAGTGTGTTTCTTTCGTTTGAGAGAATATCTCCCGCTGTAGAAAACAGTCTTTCAACATCCGTGGATTTCGGAGGTGGTGTGAGGTACTTTCTTGCTATCTTAGTCATTTCTAACTTCACTTTGTTATTTGAATTTTTTTCATAGTCTTTCCATAACCCAAGGCATTTAGAAGCAATTGACAATCCAAAAAATTATATAATACTTTTTTCATCATTTTGGAAGATGAATGTGCATTTGGTCCTGTTTGAGTTTGAGATTGCGCAATAATTTTTGGCACAATGTGCAAAAAAGATGGTTTTTTTTCATTGTCGCCAGATAAAATTTGAGTTGCAGGAGCCGATTCATCTTCAAGAGGTTCAAAAATATTTCTTTGGGTCATGATAATATGTTTAGCATTTTGAAAAGCAGTTTCAGATCTGAAAAAATACCATTTGTATCTTGGACCTAAAAGAGTGACAGCAGAATAATGTTCTGTTTCTTCAATTGCTGAAAAATGTTGTTCAATTGCATTTTTCAAAAAAATTTTCAACTCCTGAACACTGACATCGCTGGAGCTTGTTTCCGAAGCTTTAATTATTGTTGTCACAATCGGAATGCAGCAACTGATGCAAGAATCAATACTTGACAATACTTTTATTAATTCGTCAAAAACACTTAAATTATTCACCAATTTTTTATAGAGGCTTGTGTCTAAAACATAAAATTCAATTCCCTTCGAAGGGAAATTGATTAAAGCGGCTGCAATGGCTTCAGGTGGAAAGTTCGCTCAAGCATGTAATAGATGGAGTTACATCTTGTGGCAACATCATTTTTTAAGCCAACTATGTCTTTGGATTTCTCACAGTCTGTAAAGTTCAGCGTAGAAAACAGTAGAATGGGATGCGTACCAATAAAGTTTTTGACTCTTTGAAATCAGTTCGTCTATGATTGGATCTAAAAATAGTTCTTCATTAATTAATAGTTGAAGGAAGTAGTTAAGGCATCCAGCTGACTCATAATTACAACTTGGTTCATTGAAGGCTGCTTTTACAAATGCTGTATTGTCTCTTAAGCAAACTCCAATTTTTGAAGTAATTTCCCACTTCTCTGCTGTTGTTTCAATCTTGTTGAAAATGTTTTTTGTGGTATGGCTTTCCTCAAATTGAGAACAAGAAATACAGAATTTGACACGATTCCAGTCTTTGGAAATAAAATGAACAGTCATTCCCAGATAGCCATGATGAAATGATGACCATGGATCAAGACAGACTGACACATTTTCAGCATCTGATTGTACCAACTTTTCTTTGAAAGGAACTTTTATCTTTTCATAAGCTGGATCTAATAAATTTCTGTTGTATTTTTTTGCAACGCATTTAATAGTTTGGAGCTAAAAGAGCATAGTTCCTCCAAAACCCAGCATAATTGACAAAAGACCCCGGTTGGAGATCAATAACTATCAAACACTGACTTGTGAAATTTTTGGCCTTTTTCAAAGTTAAAATCAAACTTTGAAAAAACCTGAACCCAATTTGGCGTTGTAGATTTAAACATGTCAGTTATTTGTTTTTTCGATCGTATGTTGAAGATTCGAACTGAGAAATTCTCGTGTGAATGCAATCAAAAGCCGTTGCGTTAAACTTAAAAAAAGTTGATTCAAGAGAAAAAACGAATATTTTAACACGTTATAGATGATATAGTTAGTTTTAGTATTTAATATATATCTATTTATTTAAAAATTATACACATAACAGCAAATTGTCTTCTAAGTAATAACGAAAAAAAACATTACAAGTTAGGAACATTATTTTATAATGAATTTAAACAAGAAAATTATTTAGTTTTCAAACAAAGCCAAATCCTACTTCCGTTAATTCTCAGGCTTAACATTTAATTTATAAAAAATTTATTTAAACTACTTTTATCAAAATGATAGTAACGCTATAATGCTAAATATACAATGCGAAATATATTCCGGTTCCGCCCAAAATTGTGGCCGGAGCCGGAACCGAATTTCGGTCGATCACAAGCAATACTTCTAGTTAATTTTATAATCAAATAATGAATAGTCGCTAACAGTGAACACATAGTTTTCAAAGCTATTTGATTTGTTATCGAAACAATCAAAAACGGGAGTTAAAACCAAGAAATAGTCGCAAGCTCAGCGCAACTCAGTTATCGAATTGTTTAAACATGATAAAACATTTAGATTGATACAAGAAGTGACTGGAGTTTCATTAGGAACCATCAGCGACTTGGTTAAAAAACACAAAAGGTTTGTATAAGAGAAAAATCATGATTAGAAGCAAAGCACAGAACGACCCCTAGAATCGATCGACAAATTGTATGGATGGTGCAGTTGATCTTGTGAAGTCTGATGGAGCTCAAAAAGTATGAAAAAAGGAAGTGAAGCATTCAAACTCAGCTCGAGGAACAGCGAAATTAGGAGGAGGCAATCTTATGGTGTGGGGAGCAATAACTTGGAATGGAACAGGAAAGCTGGTGTTTGTTGATGGAATTATGGACTCTGATGTTTATGTCAACATTCTCAATAAATATCTTACGTCCTCAACTAGAAAACTGCGAGTGGGAAAACATTTCCTGTTCCAAAAAGACCAAGGACCAAATATGTTAAAAATAGAAAAAGAGTTTTTCATCCAGAAGTAAAATGAGTTACTTAAATGGCTTACTTAAGAGTTCAGATTTCAATCCAATTGAATACTGTGGGCTATTTTGAATCAAAAATCTGACGCACAACATATTAAATAGAAGATAGAGCTGAAGATCGTGCTCCAAGAACCTTGGACTCATATTGAATCAGATACGACAAAGACGTTTGTTGAACCAATGCAAAATTGATTTGCAGAAGTCATTAAAGCCAATTGTGGCCTAACTCGATGATAAAAAGTGTTAAAACTAATTAAATGAAGAAAATTTTGACCTTAAAAATCTTGTTCGGGTACTTACTTAACGTTGAATATTTGTTAAGGTTGAATGTTTCGTTAAGTTCTGGGCAAAGAAAGTTAATAACTACTAAAATTCTTTAAAATTACGTCAAATTTTCGAAAAATAAAGTATTTTTACAAATACTAACTATATACAAACTTCTGAATCGAAATAATTATAATAAAAAAAAAAAAATACGTTTGGTTTCCTCCTCTTCTTGTAAGATGTTCTCAACCCTTCATTTACTAAAAGCTGTAGATTTTTCTCAAATCAATTTTTTTTGTCTAGCATAGACAAAAAATTGTTTTGCTAAACCCAAGCTGGCACTTGAATTCTAAATTCAAAAGCTGACAATCAAATTTATTGAATATCTTCATTCCCTGTTATTATATTGATTACTGTATCATGGTTTTTTAAAACAGGTTTTGCCAGTTATCTTTTAAATAACGTTTGCATCTGGTCTCGACTTGCTAGTAAAAATCATAAAAAGTTACAACATTGTAATTGAATTATCATTTTATCAGTTTAAACAAAATCGAGTTTTTGATTTGATTGCCAAAATAGTTTAAAATTTTAAGTGTGAGAGTTTTTATTTTTAATGCAATTGCTCATGTGTGTCCACGTGGTGTTTCAGCTGTCTCGCTTTTTTCATCGAATAATAATATGTTTAAGTCGAGAAGAATTAGAACATGTGTTTATAGTTACTATAGGTTTCCTATCTCATATTTTTTTTTTTTCAGGGCTAGTAAGCCTGGCGGTATTCTGTGAAACCACCAAGTAAAATTAAATATCAATGAGAACTTTAGTTTTTGCAGAGCTATTCGAATGTTTATTAAACAACAGGTGAAAACTGAGTTACCACGTAATTAAATTTCGAATATTTGTCTACCTAAATAAACTTTTGCGGTATTAACATAAGTCGATGTTTTAGAGAGTAAGATAAAGCATTAAAGTGAAAATAAACTGAAAAAAGATTTTTGGTGACATACATCATCAAAAGCCCTTTTTTAGCGACTGAATACCACTTGCGTAAATCCAATTTGTATTACTATTGAACTTCTTTGTGTAAATCCACTTTGTATTATTAAATTAATTAGTTTTTATTTTGAAACTTATAGGTGATGTGTTGAGTAAACCAGGATAAGAGTAAATAATTTGTCTTCAAATTCCGTCATTTTTTAAAGTAAAAGATTTTTTTGTTTTTTGTTTTACTTTTATTTTATAGAAATTTTCTTGCACTAAAGATATATGTAAAAGTTGAGAAAAAATATTTTGAAAATTTAAAAATAAATAAAAAATATTAAAAATAAAAAATAAAAAGAACGGTTACCTTTCCCCTTTTTTATAGGGAAAAAGAAAAATTGTTAAACTTTGGTGACAACTAAGATATTCAAAAAATCATACTAAATTATTTAGAAAAAAAATAAACAAAAAAAAAACAACTAATCTTATTAGAAATTAAACATACAAAAAAACTATTTATTAATTCATTTGTTACGTGGGACAAAAACAGGTTCGCGGTATTTTTTCATGGAGAAAAACTCAACCACGTTTGTATTTTGTTTTTAACCTTTTTTGAAAGTTAGCGGAGGTTACATCTTCATGCGCATGTGTAAGTGTGAACATTTGCATGCTTACTCTTGCTCCGATAAACATTTCCTCGCTAATTTTACCAAACTACCTTTTAAGTTTAATAAATGTTATTTTTAGTTTCAATATTATTCTTTTAATATTAATACTTATTTCCGTTATTATTGTTAATTACTTTTTAATTATTATTTCGTTAATTTATAAATGGGTCTCAAATTTAGATTTAAACAAATAAACTTGTTGAAAATGTATTTTCTGCGGTAAGCAGTCAAACTTACCGTTAAACGAAAAGAAAAAGATCAACTTATTAAACAGGCAGTTATAAACTGCCTCATAAACCTTACGAGTGTATATTTCGTCAAAGAGCATTGTTAAGCAAATGTTGTGAATATGCTGCAGGTTCGCGCAGTTATTTCCTTTATCAAAGTACAGAAAAGAAGTTGTGTTAACTGTGGTAAGAAGACAATCTCTGCGTTTTTATAACACAAATACCATATACACATTAACATTAGGAATGGTGTAAGTGTGTGTGTGTGTGTGTGTGTGTGTGTGCGTTTGTGTTATATATATATATATATATATATATATATATATATATATATATATATATATATATATATATATATATTTTATAGTATGATTAACAAATATTCCACCGAATACTTCACGTTTTGTGCAATTGGAGTTGTTTTGAATGGAATTGGATTATTTCTTTTGATTACCTGGAAGTCTGCAGGAATTGACTTAACTCAGCGATATATACTCATCAATCTCTGCGGCATTGAGTTAACCTTAAGCATATTTCTTATAATTAACGAAATGCGTGACTTATTAGAAGTAAGTAATTCACATTATTGGCTGGTTTTTGTGTGCGCAACCATTTTTACCATCGGGTATCATTGCGCAACTTTTTGGTTGATACTTGACAGGTACTTGCATATCAAACTGAACATTAAGTACGTCGTCTACAGTTCAAAAAAGAAAATATTAATTGCAACAATTGTTTTGTGGATTTTCTCGATGTTTAGTGGAAGTTTAATAGAAGTGTATTTCTCTAACTATGAGGATGTGGTTAATGCTGTTTTAGACTTAATAATACTTTTTTTTTCTGGCTACGTGTACGCCAAAGCTTTGATATTGCTTAAAAAACAAAGGGCAAGCATACGATCCAATCAACATAGCAGAGGAATATTTAAGGGATTAGTAACTGCTTTTTTTATTTTAGCGGCGTTTGCTGTATTGGTTGCCGTACCCAACATAATTTATGCTATTAGATTTATCAGCAACAACTTTACTTCCAACGATAAAGTATTCTGGTATTCGCGGATAGTTTACCCCGTTTCCTTATGGACTGATGCGTTAATTTACATATTTTTATCTCCTAAAGTTAGAAATGCACTGAGAATAAAACTACAATGTTTATTTGGTAATGGGAGAGGCACTACTGAAAGAAGTGGATCGTACTAAATAAAGTCATGAATAATATTTGGAGCAAAATCAGAAAATTGAGGATAATTATCTTACGGTTTATAACTTATTCAAGTAGACAGAAATGCGTGAAAATCTACGTTATTTCAATAAGAGCTCTTTTGAATTTACTGCGCAATTGTAAAAGCAAACACTTTTAAAATATGTGTAGAAACAAAATGATAAAGTTTCGTATGTTGTGATTTAAGATTTAGCACTTAATGATGTAAGTTTTGGCTGGAGCTTATACAATTACCATAATCGTTGAACAATAATTGTTCGCACTAATTATAATAGTGAAATAAATTTGTTATCTCAACTAAATGAATTAAACTTGTTATCTCTGCTATATTCTATATTCTCTGCTCAATGTTTTTTTTGTTTGTACATAAAAGGAGTTCCCACGAGCGCCGTAGCAAGCTAAAATGGTGCCAAGGGCCTGAGAATATTTGGCGCCTACCCACTAAAAATTGCCCTGCCACCCTTCCCCCCTTCCTCCCTCATAAAAATAACCTACCCTTAAAAATAACCTCCCTTCTCCAAAAAAAAAATTTAGTAACTTCTAATCACATTTACAGGCTGTGGTTTGAACCTTTGAGAAAAATTGAAAATGGCCCAATAAAAAAATTCTTTAGTACTTAAAAGTTTATTAACAATAACAAATAAGTTTAATATACATTAAGTGATATTCACTTTTCGTGCTTTTATGCATGCAAAATCATCTATAATTTATCATAGTTTACCTTCTTTGCTATTTCATTCTCAATTGAAATAATAGCCAAACTGAATAAGCGTTCTTGTCCCATGGTTGCTCGCAAGTAATTTTTGATTTGTTTAAGTTTACTAAAACTTCTTCCATAAGTTGAAACTGTCACTGGAAGAGTAAAGAAAATCCTGAGTGAAACTTAAGTGTTCGGATATACATCTGTTAAAGAGTAAGAGTGGATGAATTGCAGTATTTCAATTGCATTAGCACATTCCAAATTTTTCATCATAGCTTTTGCCTGAAACTTGAAACTCTCAATCTCAGCTTGCAGTTCTAAAGAATCCAAATCATTTTTTTACTTCCGGGCTAGGCTAAATGCTTTTTGCTTAAGATGTTCAACAGAGTTAAGAGAGGTGCGATTTTTAAATTTTTAATAATTTTATATTGCGCGAAATATCTTTTTTTACAGCATTTTTACAAAATTTATTTATCACATAAATGAGATTTTTTGACTTAAGTTATGAATCGTGCAAGACATTGAGGAAAGAAACTTGCGAGTGATAAATGGGAGGAGATAAATAATCTTAATAACTGAAAATTGCCACCTTTACAATAAACTAAATTAAAATATTGATAGTAAAGTTGTCCAATTTTCCGCCTTTACCAAAATGGCGCTCGGAGCCTAAGCCCCCCAAGGCCCCCCTCGCTACGGCACTGGTTTCCACCATAAATGAACGACCGAAACAAAATTTTAAGCCGAATCCGAAAACCTCGAAATAGGCACCGAAGCAATCTGAACCTTGAAATCCAAATCAATACCAAAACATGAAATAACTATTTTACATATACAGAGTGTCCCTTCTCTCTCTCTCTCTCTCTCTCTCTCTCTCTCTCTCTCTCTCTCTTTATATATATATATATATGTATATATATATATATATATATATATATATATATATATATATATATATATATATATATATATATATATATATATATATATATATATATATATATATATATATATATATATATGTATATATTTTATTTTAATATATTAAAAATTTTTCATCCACTCTATATATATGCACTGCAGGCCAAATGTTTCCGAACACTTGATATTTTTATATAAAAAGCTAAAATCTAATCTGTATCATGAAATTAATCAATAATATTAATTTATAATACTTAAACTTACTAATTTTAAGTGTTTATGTAAGTTTGTTTTTTTAATTGTTTATTTTAACTTGATATATAGCGTTACATTACTCTTAAGAGTTTGGTATTGTTAAAGTTATTTATTTGTTGAAACATAAAGTAAATATATATAATATAATGATAGTCGAACAAAATAATTAAGAATATTTAGTTTTGTTTAGTTTTCATTTGGTATTAATGACGGTTGCTTTAAAAATATGGGTAAAAAACCTTCTTTAACGGTTGCAAAACGTTCTGAAATAATTACATTACATAAAGAATGTTATTCAGTTCATAAAATTTGCAAAAAATATAAAGTTGCCAGAAGTAATGTACAAGATAACATCAAACGATGGAAAGAAACTGGCATTTTTGAAGACAAATAAAGATCTGGTAGACCACGGAAGACAACAAAAGCAGAAGATAATATTATAATATTGATGAGTAAAAAAAATCGAAGACTTACGGCCCCGGAAATAACTTCAGGCTTTAATAGGAGTCATTCAAAATCTATTTCATTAACCACTACGAAACGATGTCTTAGACAAGCAGGACTTTCTGGTCATATAGCGGTCAGGAAACCGTTGCTACGGATGGCAAATGAAAAGAAAAGGTTACAATAGGCTATAGACCACCAAAATTGGACAGAAGAAGACTGGGGAAAAGTACTATGGACCGACAAGTCCAAATTTGAGCTGTTTGGGCAAAGACGTAGAATTTACATCAGAAGAACAACAAAAGAAAAAGTGATCCCAGAGTGTTTAGTGCCGACAATCAACCATGGTGGTGGGTCAGTTATGATCCGGAAGTGTCCGAAAACTTTTGGTCCGCAGTGTATATATAGAGTGGATGAAAATTTTATTCATCCTCTCCTCATCTAATATCAATCAATTCATGGTTTTCTAAGCAGGTTTTGCCAGTTATATTTTGATTAAAGTTTGTCTCTGGCCTCTATGTGTTAGTAGAATTCATAAAGTAGTTACAATATTGTCGCTATCTTTACAACAATTAACTATTATTTTATTTTTTAGTTTACATTGCTTGTCTTTAATACACCAAGTACGAGATTATCTTTTATACTTCAAATACGACCCAAGCACGAAGTATAAAGTACTGGTCTTCTGAAACTATCGATGAATATCTTGAATGACCTCAACCTACAGATTATTAATACATTGAGTATTTTTGAGTTTTAGTCAAGTTTATTCTTGTTGCCAACATTAAAATGTTGGCAACAAGAATAAACTTGACTAAAACTCAAAAAAGTCGAATGTGATAAAAATCCAGCCGGCACACAACGTTGTATTTACGTAGTATTTATGTTAAAATTACGTTTTACGTTACTTAACGTTAATCTAACGTTGTGTAAACGTAATCTTTTTAACGTTATATTCTAACGTTGAGCTAACGTTGATAACGTTAAAAAAACAAAGAAATATTTACGTAACATTCTAACGTTGAGCTAACGAAAAGACAACGTAAAAAAAGAAAGAAATTGCCGTATTTTTTGCGTTTTTTCTTCTTAAAGATGGCCACACCCACTGATCACAAAATATAACTGGATAGCGTATACCAAAAAAATTTTTGAAGCCAGTTTTGGCCTCCCAAGATGGCGACGGAATTAAGGAATGATGATATGAAAATTAAGAAACTGATAACAATCAAGTTTTATATCTTGAGCTCAAATATTGATAAATATATAATTTTCTAATAAAAATCTAGTTTTTTTGTTTAACATAAGATTTTTTTCATAAAAATAACGGAATATTACATATTCACATAAATTTCAAATAAAAATATTTTTTTACTTAAGAAAGCATATTCTTACAATAAGTTGCTCTATGTTAACTTTCTGTTTTTCGTTTTTTAGAATAAATATAAAATAAAATTTCTCAGCAAAACTAAGTACAAATTTTTATTTTAATTTACTTAAATTTAGTTTGTTTAATAAAAGTAAAGAAAAAGTATTTGTATGCTTGTGTAGAAATCTCAAGTTTCAAATAGTTAGCATTTGTTATATAATTTATGTGCCTTTTAGTTCTTAACTACCCAATGCTGTGTGCTAGAAGGTTAATAACACAACAGCATGGTAGGCAGCTGATTTTATTTTTCAGATAAAATGTTTTTTAGGCATTAGTTCATCAGATAGGCACTAAAAAATTATAAATGCTGCATGAACTATTAGCTGAGCACTGTGATTACACACAACTCAGAGGTTCCTACTAGAGTTATATATATATATATATATATATATATATATATATATATATATATATATATATATATATATATATATATATATATATATATATATATATATATATATATATATATATATCGTATCATAAAAATATTTTTAATTGCTTTTTGAATAGGATAAGTTTTGTTTATTGCTTCCTAAGCTTTTTTCCAGTTATTTTGGCAGTTTGTTTTTTACCCAGGTGATAAAGATATATTTTTGCATAGTTTTCTGAAATAAGTTTAATCAGTGCAAATAAATGGTTATCAGTTATAGCTAAGTCAAACATATGAGAAGTTTGTTCATTAAATATTTTTGAGTAATCAACTGATCTCAAAACAGCTCTAGAAATGGCATTTTGAATTCCTATTTCATTTGGAAGGTTGCCATTTATTGAGGAAAGCAACCTTTGGAAACATCTTTCAGTTTCTTCGCATATGGTAGCAACACTTTTAGTTGGTTTAATTAAACCTCTTCTGTCTTTGAATTTTAAAAAACTGGTTTGTTCATAATGATAAGAAAGTACTAATGCATTCCAACATTTAATGCAGATAGTTTATTGTAAGTTTACGTATCATAAATTTTTTGATAAGATACATAATGTTGATAATGTTTGATAACATACAAAATGTATGTTATCAAAACATTCCCTTAATGATTTGTTTTGAATAACAAGTTAAAAACAATTGACTCAATTATTGAGAGCTGAAATATTACAAAGAATAATATATAAGTAAAATAACATATATTAAAAAATAATATTTTGTACTTAATACTTTTATTAAATACTATATCCATTAATTACATATATGTATTAAATAATCCTAGAAGGAACCCCTGAGTTGTGTGTACTCACAGCACTCAGCTAATAGTTCATGCAGCATGAACATATCTGGTATCTTGCTGCAAAAATTGAAAATATAAAATTTGTCAAAATTGTAAATAGACACCACTGCCGCTTACCATACAGTCATGTTATCAACCTTCTAGCACACTGCACGGGCAACTAAGAACTAAAAGGTACATAGATTATGCATAAATATTATTTAATCGTAAATTGCACTTAAACGGTATATTAAATATTTTGTACCTTAGTATCAAAATAATTACTTTAGTTATCTGATTTTTTTAGAAATCATTTCATTTCTTTAAAGTCATTAAAACTTTATTTCATAGTCTAGTTTTTCTTTCAAAACTCTATTTATTTTCTTTAATATTTCTGTAAAAAGCCTTATAAAATGTACATCGATCACCGCTATGACTCCGATCGCCGCCATCTTCGGAGGCCAATTTTGGCTTCAATTTTTTTTGAAAAAGGCAATTGAATACGCTATCCAGTTATATTTTGAGATCAGTGGGCCACACCCTGTAAAAATGAAAATTAATACCAACTTCATGTCCCCAGGAAACCCCTTTAGGTGTAAATAGTATCTGGGTATAAAGTTCACCACAAGAAATTTCAAAATCAAATATGGCTGTCTGAGCGAGACATTCACATTCAAAATTTTTGGTCCATAAATCTCATTTTCGCCATATAGATATTGTCAAAACATAACAAATTTTTTTGTTTTTTTTTCTATACTGAGAAGCTCTTCATTGCTGCTTATAGAGTTGGAATGCATTGCCTCGGTTGTTTGTCCACTAAAGAGTCCCAAAGAACAGTTATTTCTAGGAATGAACTGAGGAATATGGTGAGAAAGAGCATGAACTTTTGGTGTTCCAGTTATTGAAAGTCTCTGGTACAAAGATTTGAATGCCTCAATCTTCTGACTGTAATTGGCTTCCAAATGGCTTCTAAAACAGACTGATACAACAGCATGAAGTGTTTGAAATGCACCAGTGAACTTTGCACTTCTTGAGCTTTGCCTATTGGTGCAAGAGACTCCAACAGATCAAAATTTTCCAAAATCTTCTTGCATTCATTTCCATTGAATTGACCCCCATGGTATAGTTGCATGGTAATATGCAGTATTAAAGGTCATTCTTTAGCACCTGGCCACAGGTGCTAAAGAATGACCTTTACACAGCAAGCCCTTGAACAGTAAGCAACAATGACCTTTACACAGCAAGCTGTTCAGAAGTGTGGTAGGTCTCGGCCAAATTTTGAGAGGCAACTTGCACAGCGTTTTTCCGTGATGGGTTTTGAACTTTGAACACTTTTATCCAGATCAGTTTTGCTGAGAAATTTTGTATCGTGAAGTTCTGACAAAGAATTTCTTTCTCTTGATGTCATTTTTCCAATTTTACAGAGCAAACAACTGCATACAGTGCTTGTCCTTGTAAAAGGTCTTACTATGTAGGATACTTGATCTTCACTAGTACCCTTGTCAAGTCGTTCAACTTTTTTTTCTCCAATCACAACAGACACCCGTAGGTACCATTTGATCGGTGAAGTCAATGTCTTTGTTTACACCTAAATGCACTCTTTTAATGGTAAATGCAGTAAGTTGTCTGTCGGCTTTCTGATGGCACAAAAAACACACTGTTTTTCTGCAGTCTTCATGAGTTTCGCTTTTGTTTGGTATTTTAATTTTGGAACTTTGAAATTAGAAAACCAATAACGCACAAAAGAAAATTATTCTATTAAGAAATTTAAAAGAGGGTGAATGCCCTTTCCTGGAAAATGGTGATATCTTTTCCAGGAAACAGAAGTTCTGAAGAAAAATTGTAATCTGCCAGACTAAAAAATATAAAACCAAAAATACGTGAGAGATAGACATTGTGATCCAATTCACAAAAAAGGAGATGGTTGTTAGATATCCTTTTGTTACGTTTATTTGTCTGTTTCATGTTTTGGCTTAAAATACATGAAATGGTTAAAACTTACACCCTAGTATATCCACTATGCAAAGAAGATTGTGGTGCCATTGTTGTAAATTGTTGCTGTTTCTATTAGCAGCAATAAAGAGCTTCTCAATATAGAAAATAAAAACAAAAAAATGGGTTAAGTTTTCACAATAACCATATAGCGAAAATGAGGTTTATGGAACAAAAACTTTGAATGTGAATATCTCGCTTGGACAACCATATTTGATTTTGAAACTTCTTGTGGTGAACCTTGTACCCATATACTGTTTACCCTTAAAGGGGTTTCCAGGGGACATGAAGTTGGTATTAATTCTCATTTTCACAGGGTGTGATGGCGTAAGAGAAGATAGGAAATGTATTTGTTTAAATATAAATATAAAGGTGACTTACCTTCGAACTAAACTTATAAGTTTAGTTCGAAGGTAATTATCCAAGTTTAAAGGTTTAAGTTGTCTTTTAAAAAACAATAGAGGAATTTCGAAAAAATATTTTTAAATAAAAAGTGTACAAGTACTAAAAACTTTGAAATGCTGATAAAAGATTTAACAAAAGGTGGTAAAATGTCGATTATAAAGGTTTGATTTGATTTTTTCTTGTTGTCAAAACCTGTTCTATAAATTATATAACAGATTTTTTATTATGTTGTAGAATGTTTTATTATGATATTGAATAATTTTTTATTCTTAAATTGTTATGTTACAACTATTTCTGAATCTACTAGTTTTCAGATAAATTATAAATACTTAGCTCGATATCATTAAATTTGTTCAAATTTTAACTTTTTGAATTTCCACAACAAAATTTTGTATCCAATTATTTGAAATGTTCAAACAATTAAGTAACATTTGTATTTGGGTATTCATTATCACGATTTTTGTTCTTTTAATCTCATTTTAAATTTTAAAGAGTTGTGCCTATTTTATAACCCTTTAGTTGAATCCAAATTTATAGCTAAGTTTAGATTTTTTATAATAAATGTGAGTAATATGTCTAGTATTTTACTTCAGATGCAAGAAAATTACAAACAAATATGAAATTGGTAGGAGCCTAATGCTCATCCAATTAAATCTGCTATGATGTTATTTTGAATCTGATAGTTACTCTGAGCAATATAGTCTAATATTTTAAAATCAAGTTAGCTGTGGAAAATCAATTTTAATAAACTGCTTGCATTGCTTATATTTTGAAAAACAACGTAAGTATATTATATACTATGCCTATAATCATCTTGTATTTTCACATTTTTAGTATTTATTTGTTTATTCATTTAGTTGTGTTTTAGTTAAGATAACTTAGTAATTGAACTGAAAAAAAAAAAAAAAAAAAAAAAATTATTTTCCAAACTAAATTTTAACCTTAACATTTCATTCTTGAAAAACCTGTAATACCGTATTTTTATTTTTAGATTTTATTTTAAGCTAGTCTTTATTTTATCCTAAATAACCATAGCTAATGAACACAAGCAAGTGTTTTTTATCACTATATAGTAATAATTATTAGTAACTGCGCTGAAAACAATTTTTAGAAAGGTAGTAAAAACACTTGCTTGTGTTTATTAGCTATGGTTATTTAGGATAAAATAAAAAGTAGCTTAAAATAAAATAAAATATTTGATTAGAATTTTAACTGATTATTTTAATTATGATAAAAACATTCAACTGTATGATTTTAATTATTATACAAATATTTAGCTGTATGATTTTATTATGATACAAAAATTTAACTGTATAATTTTAATTATTATAAAAACATTTAGCTGTATGATTTTAATTATGAAAAGATTTAACTGTATGAAATTAATGAGCTAGCAAGTAAAAAACTTACTTTGAATAAATGTAGTTTCCTTTTTATTATTATCAAAAATTTAGGTTTTCTTATTTTTTATTTTTTTATTATGTTCAGTTTTTATTATCATTTTGTTATTGTCAAAACTACTAAAATTTAGGTTTATTTCAGAATAATAAAAATGAATAAACAAGAGAAAAATCAATACTTGAGGGAATGGCGGCAAAGTAATAGAGCCTTAAACAATCTTCTTGTAAATGAAGAAATCGACAGCTCATTGCATGTCAAATCAAATATTAATGAAGTGGAGAGTAGCACTGATTTCCAAAACATTGAAATTGAGAACTATAACAATTGTGTGTGTCTGATCATAAAGATACTTCTGGAACTGAGAGTTCTGATCTAGACTCTGAGGTTCTTAAGAATGATGATAATGAAGATCTAAATCTGTCAATATTGTTCTATCTCTTCTTCCTTACATGTTTTTTATAATTAAATACATCTTAGTCTTGAATCTTGAAAGTTAGCGTTAAGAAAAAATCAAGCAACTAGTCAGTTACAAGAAAAATATATTTTTAACTGTGTTTTTAACATCCTATTAACAGTATCCCATATTGTATTTTAGAAGTCATCCTGCTAATGTTCGAGTCTCCGACGGAAGCACAAATAAAAGATCAAATAGGAAGCATCTTAAAGTTATCACCATTTGTAAATGGAAGCAAACAAAAATAATTGAGGAAGCAACTGATTGTTGAACAATTATTAATTTTTAGTTTTTTTTGTAAATTTATTATACATGCTATATAATATACAAAAGAATACATAATACATCTTTAGGTAAAGTATTTAAAAACATTTATTGTATTTTTAGTCAGAGTATCCCAGAAGCTGTTTTTCTAACGCCTTGTAAGGGATTAGAAACCTTTATTTTAACGTTGAATACTGATTGTAACTGTGTTAAACATTTAATGTTAGTATATTAACATTAAAGGTATATATAAACCGTTTATATACGGTTATATTCATATAATAAACATGACACGAAGCTATAGGCTTTGGCAGGGTTATATGAATATAACAGTATTTTAACATTAAATATTAAACACAATTACAATCAATATTTTATGTTAATATAAAACGCCAATATTTTTCCAACTTAAATTTACGTTAGTATAACGTTAATCTAACAGAACTTTACGTTAGTATAACGTTATTATCTAGCGAAAATCTAACTTAAGAATTTTACGTTACAAAACCTTTCCATTTTGCCGAACCGGCAACGTTGTACTAACTTAAAATCTAACGTAAATACAACGTTAATACAACGTTGTGGGCCGGCTGGGAATCCATTAAATGTTTATTTTGACTCAAAATTTATCGATTCTGTCTGTACCAAATATACACAAAAAAATCTTATACATTAATTTAACAAAGAAATAAAAAAAACAACAAGTTTTAGAAAATTAGAAAAAAAATCTAAAAACAATTTTTACAGCTGTTACTAATTGTGAAGGTGTATGTGTCTTGTCGATTGATATTCGCGTATGGCTTGTGCATGGTTCATGTAATGGTTCATGTCTGGTTCGCGTAATGATAGACTCGTTGACTTCTAAGATTTAATATCTACTTAAAACATTAAAAATACCGTCTTAATGCAAATATTAACAACATACTGTCTCCTGAACCAAAATAAAATTAATGATAAAATTAATGGATGGTGTTTCTCGCCTTTTACTTCAAAAATACTTCCATATGTCTAATTCAACTATATTCTTTACAAATAATAACACATTAAATTATAATATCATTATCAAATCTCGTTCAAAAATTCTCTCTTAACATTTTATAATTCGTGCCCAAAACGTCTACTTAGAACTTCTCTTTCGCTTAAACTCTTAATTCCTTTCTGTTAATGCCGTTTTCTTCTTTTGAGTTTTTCTTCTTTTGAGTTTTTCTAAATCCTTCATTTTCTATATGCTGTAGATGTTTCTAAAACTAAGTTTTTTTAGCACACACTAATATCGTGTTGCTAAACCCAAGGTGGCAATTTAAATCAAGATTTAATCGCTAACAATCTGTTTTATTTACCTTGTTCGTTCTCTATTTCTATTTCGACCCTTGAATCATGGTTTTCTAAAATAGGTTTAAGCTGTTATCTTCTTGTTGGCAAAAATCATAAAAATTAAAGCGCTATCGCGAAACTTTACTAAATGAGTTGCTATTATTTTATCGGTGGAAATAAAATTGAATTTCAGATTTTTATTCCAAAATTATTTTAAAATTTTAAACTGTTTTGCAATAGCGATTTTCTGAGTTTTATTTTTCATGCATTTATATGTCCACCTGGTGTTTCAGCTGTATCGCACTTTATATCGAACGATTTTAGGTCTTAGTCGAGTAAAAATTAAATTTGTGTTTACAATTTCGATAACTTTCTTATCTCACAATAGAAAATAACATTTTATATTCACAATAGAAAATAACATTTTATATTCACAATAGAAAATAACATTTTATATTCACAATAGAAAATAACATTTTATATTCACAATAGAAAGTAATAATTACTATTCCGAAGTCTCAACTGCTAAAGTGGCTTAAACTTTGTGGTTTAATTTTTTATATTTTTTTTGACGAAACTTTCCGTTATGATTTATCAAAAAAATCAGACTCATAAGTTTGCCGATTAACTTGTTAGGAAATTATTTGCTAATGACACCTTTATATATATATATATATATATATATATATATATATATATATATATATATATATATATATATATATATATATATATATATATATATATATATATATATATATATATATATATATATATATTGTAGAAAATGTTTATTTATTTAACATAGGTTATTGCAAATTCACTAATAAAACGCAATGAACTAAATATGATAAAGAAAATACAAAAAATCACATTAGAAATAAGTTAATCACATAATGAAAATAGAATTTCACAAATATAATCTGGCATAAAATGGTTAAAGTTAGCAATATATACAAATATAGGCGAACTTAACTATATTTTAACTCTTAAGATTTCTTTTCGCCTACTTTAATTTCCATATACACAAATAAAAAGTTAAATGATGTATACATTCACAAAGAAAAACCATTAATGTTATAAAGGAACAATATAGCAAAAATGGAATCCCGCTATTGGCGCAAAATTATTTTGAAGTTTTATTCGATAACCAAAATTGACATCAGAAAGAGCTGGATACAAATTCTTCTGAAAAGACTGGTTGCATTGCGGAATAATAAACCTCTGTCAATAAGAAAATCCAGCAATTCTTTAAAAATAAAACACATGCCACTTTTAAAACCAAAGTTGAATGTGAAAAATTGCCCAACACATATATTTAGTAGTATATGTCATGGAACGTAAGGAACACATAGAAAAAATGAAGTCAAAAACCAAAATGAAAAAAATAAAAAGTCATAAAAACTCGAACTTACAATGGAAATATACACTTTGCGATTAGCACCCAAGTCCTGCAATGCTTCATCTATGTATTAAAAAATTAACCTATCCGCATACAGTTTTTATTTGTATATTTCTGAAAAAAGATTTTTCTATCTATGGAACGAGACTGAAGGTGGTTTATCGTCTCACAACTATGCAACCAAATGAAACATATTTATTATAGACAATCCTCTTCCGAGCATTTACAGAGAGCACTCGATGTAAAACACAAAATAACGTGGTATCTGAAAGGCTTTAATGAATGCGGAAAGGTTGAAAAATATTGTAATATAGCAAAATTATTTGTAAATGGGGCGTATCCAGATGAAAGCTAACATTATGCATGCTAACGTAGAGAGGATGCTGAAAAGTAAAGTTATTAGTGTGCCTGCTGAATATGTAGGAGTTTGTCTTGCAGCAGGTGTACATCCTAAGGTCGATAGAGAATATAACTTAAAGCTAGATTTTTTTAAAATCATTCAGAAATATACAATATTATAAATCTGTAAGACTAGAAAAAGCAACGGGTGACACTAAGGTATCTTTGATTTTACTTACATTTGGTGTTTTCATTTGATACAACTTTAGCATTCTTTTTCTACCTGCTTGAGTAGGATAAGTGTAAAACCACATTTTATTGAGTAATTCATTCATATTTGTTTTGTTCAGGTCACAACGTTTGTTAAAAAACTGTTAAACAGGTATATGATTAATATGCGTTTTCAATCTTTTCAGTTAATAAAATATGCAAAATAAAAAACCATCAAACAGAGTTTTCGAATATAGACCTATGTGATATGAATACAGATATTGTAAATATTTTATTTTTTGTTAAGTACTTTTTGCTTTTCTTTAAAATTGCATAACATGGAGTTAGCTGACTGCTGATTAAGTCATTGATATGCATTTTAATCACTAAAATAGCTCTTTGGTGACTATATACAATCACTGATAACCTTTATTAGTGACTGAATACCACTTAGTGTAAATCCACTTTGTATTACCAAATTAGTTTGTATTACCAAATAAAATTTTAGATGACATATAAGGAAAACAAGGTTAAAGTAAACAGTTGTTCTTCAAGTTCAGTTGTTTATTTAAAAAAAAATTTTTTTTGTTTTCTTTTTAGTTTTTGTTTTATAGAATGTTTCTTGGACTTTGTATTCATGAAAAAATTAATAAATAAATTTTCAAAATAAAAAAAAAAAATTTATTTTTATGAAGAAAAAAAAAATTTAACTTTTCCCCTTATAATTTTGGGAAAACCAAAAAAATAATTTGACAAGTATTTAGTTACTAAAAAAATCATTCTAAATTGAGCTAAAATAAAAACAAAACTAGTTGTAGGAAATTATTAGAAATAAAATACACACAAAAAAAAATTTATTAATTAATTTAATTTGAATTGTTTCAAGGTCGCAAGCAGGTTCACGATACTTTTTCATGCAAAAAAATTCAACCAGTTTTTTATCTTGTTCATGAACTTTTTTGATATCAGAGATTGAAAGGCCATACTCCTTTACATTTTACTTATCAGTTAGGTTTGGTGCTCTCATCAATTTTTTGATTAAATAAAATTGGAGACACTTTATTTTACTAGGATAATTTTTAATTTTTGCTAAGATACAAATAAACTTTTTAATGTAATCTTTACTCCTTAAGATCGAGCGAGAAGGGTCAAGCATTAAATAAAAGAAAAAAAAAAATTGTTAAACAGTTTACTTTTTTTTTTTTTTGTTTACACTTGCACCAATATACTCTACCAATTGATATAAATTTAAAATTTTTCAGAATGAATTTTTTTTTATGTATTCATTTTTATCAATGTTTTAATGTTATTACTTATATTTTTATCATTACTTACTTTTTTATTAAAACTATTTCTTTATTTTCTATATCATCCCAGATTTACATTCAAACAAGTAGACTTATTGAAAATGAAATCGATTACATTTTCCATGCGTTGTTGTGTTAGAATTATTTTGAACCGCATTGGAATAATTTTGTTGATTACCTGTAAGAGTGCGGGGATTGACTTAACACAGCGATATATACTGATCAACCTCTGCTGCGTTGACTTCACTACGAGCATATTTATTACGATAAACGAGACGCTTTACTTATTAGATGTATGTTACTCACAATGTATGCTAGTTCTTGATGTGTGCAGAAACATTTTTAACATGGGATATTATTTCGCAACGTTTTGGTTGATACTTGACAGGTACTTGCATTTAAAACTGAACATTAATTACATCTTCTACTGTTCAAAAAAGAAAATATAAACTGCAACGATTATTTTGTGGATTTTTTCAGTGTTGAGTGGAAGTGTAACTAAATTTTATCTCATTGACTACGTCGATATGATTTATGCTGTTTTAGACTGAATAATATTTTTCTTTTGTGGCTACGTGTACGCCGATGCTTAAAATTGTTTAAAAAACAAAGGGCAAACGTACAATTTAAACAACGTAACAGAGGTATATGTAAGGGATTAGTAACTGATTTTAACATATGGCGGCATTTGCTGTGTTGCTAGTCATACCCGACACAATATATGCTATTGGATTTATTAGAAGCAACTTTACTTACACTGATTAAGTAATCTGGTATACGCAGGTAGTATACCCTACTTCCTTATGGACTGATGCGTCAATTTACATATTTTTGTGTCCTAATGTTAGTTATTCACTGAGTAATAAGCTAAATGCTTTGTTCAGCATTCGGAGAAACACTACAGAGCAAAGTGAATCGCACTACATAAAGTCATAAAATAATTTTAGGAGCACAATATACTTATTAAACGGTTTATGATTCATTCAGGTAGACCGAAATTCGTGTAAATCGAAGTTACTTGATAAGAATTCTATCAACTTCACTGCGTAAGTATAAAAATGGCTTAAGTATAAAAATGACTAAAGTATAGGGACACAAATGACTAAAATATAAGTATATAAATGACTAAAGTAATATAAGTTAAGTATAAAATGACTATAAGTTAAGTGTAAAATGACATAAGTTCAAAAAATGACTTTCAAAATATGTGTAGAAATAAAGTGAAGAAAAATCATATGTTCTAAACTCTGGATAGAGTGCTCAAAGATGTAACTTTAGGCTGGAGCATAAACAGCTTCTATAACCGTTGTACAATAATTGCTCGAACTTATTATAAAAACAAATCAGCTTTAATATTAATACTTGAAAGCAAATGTTTTACAGTTTTCCTGCAAGATTATCCGTTACATGTGTTCATTCACATCGACGTTTTTATTTTACAAGAGCAAAATATCCATATGTTTATTTGTGATTAGGCAGTATCTCTATTTTACAGGAAAAAAAAAATTCAATGAATTTATTTATCGCTGCTCAATCTTTTTTGTTTTTGCATAAAAGGGGATACCACCATTAGTGAATGACCGAAACCGAACTTTTTACCGAAATCGAGTGTACCGAAAATTTGTTTCCGTAAAATCGTAACCGTAGCCGAAACCGAAAGTTCAGCCGTACCAGAAATCCAAACCAAAACCGTAACAAGCCAAAACTTGAAAACCAAATCAAAACCAAAATAACATGATGTAACTTTCTTTGTACATAAGATTGTGTCCATTTACTCAATAGAAAAGCTAAAACAATGTTATATATAAATGTAATAAAAGTATAATAACAGTACACACACACACACACACACACACACACACACACACACACACACACACACACACACACACACACACACACACACACACACACACACACACACACACACACACACACACACACACACACACACACACACACACACACACACATATATACAGATATTGCGAGGTTAGAATTATTTTGTTCTATCTCCCATTTTGAAAGTTGGAGCTATTAATTTTGGTAAGTAAAAATTACTTTTAATATACGCTTTGAGGATGGATGCGGGAGCAATCTGTGAACTTTTTAGAACATTTTTAAAAATGAATTTTTAAAGTACTAAAAAAATATATTCTTGGAGTATTAAAAAAAGAAACGTTGAAGATAAATGCTTTTCCAATCATAAGATTCAATTAACTCTCCTTTTTTTTATCACGGCTTCAAAAACGGAAGGTTTAGCAGGTACTGATTATATTTCTGATTGAAATTGAATTCCAAGTACTTATAGTTGATGACTTAGTGACTTGACATTTAAGTGAGCCTTTTTGCAAGCCTTATTCTCAACTATGCTCCACACACTGTAGTCATAATTTAGGTCAGGACTCGATGGTGGCGAAAAGCATTTGGGGTGGAATTCAACCATATTGTCCAGAAGATATTGTTAAGCTTTTCTTGACCCATGACAAGATGCAATTATTTTAGCTGTTATATTTATGAGTTATTGCTGTTAACAACTGATATGGTCTTAAAATTCTGTCGTGGTGAGTTGTATAAATTATAGGTGGTGCAAATTTTGGCAAAGTGTGTTTAGTCTGTAGTTTATTCACTATATTACCAAATAAATTAATTTTATTAAACGAAAATTTCGGTCTTGTTTTATTCAAAATGACAGTTTCGTTAGATTGCCGTTGATTTGGTGAGGAAGCTTGTTACAAATGACATCTTTTTTAAGGTTTCAAATAAAAAATAAAAACGAGATTCCATTCAAAACAATTTAACATAGACAAATGCAAATAGGGATTCATTTATAAAATTCAATAAACTAAATACCATTAAAAAAAAATACAAAAATACCATTAGAAATAAGTTAATCAGATAATAAAAATAGAACTTCACAAAACAAAATAGTAAAATGTAGGAAAATTTAGCTATATTTATAAACATAGGCAAGTTTAACTATAAGTTACCTTTTAAGTTTTCTATTCACCTACTTTCATACACATGTACACAAGTAAAATGTTATAATATGTATATATTCACGAAGAAAAATGATTGAGGTTATAAATGAGTAATATATCAAAAATGGAATTCCGTTATTAAAGCAAAACTGAGTCGAAGCTTTATTCGATTAACTGAATGGACATCAAAAAGAGCCGTGAAAAGTTCCGTGAAAAATTCACAAAACAGACTGGTGTGCGCGTTGCAGAAAAATCATTTTCTATCAATAAAAAAAATTCAGCAACACTTTACTTTAGAAATGGAACACTTGTCACTGTTTGTGCAGAAAAATGATGAGTGTGAAAAATGCCAATCACAAACTCGGAAATACACCTTATACAGAACGTAAGGAACACATAGAAAGGAAAAAGTAAAAGCCGAAAGGCAAAAGAAAACGATTAAAAATCAAAAAAGCACAAAAGCGATAAGATGGACACACAAGCTCTGCTATTAGCCCCTAAATCTTTGAAACTAAGCTATGCAGATAAAGTTTCTATTTATTCAATATGTGAAACAGATAAATTTTGCTATTTATGAAACAAAACTGAAGGTGGGCAATTGTCTGATAACAATGAAAGCATAAGTCAAATTTTTTATAGAAAAACCTCTGCTGGGCATTCACAGAGAGCCTGAAAAGGATATTAAAAATATATTATGCAGCGATGGATGTAAAGCACAAAATAACGTGTTATTTGCAAAATGCTTAAATGAATGTGGAAACGTTGAACGATATTATAATTGAGCAAAAGTATTTGTAAGTCGGCCGCATCCTGATGAAAGCTAACTTTCTGGATGCTACCATAGAAAGTAAGCTGAAAAATGAAATTATTCGTGTACCAGCTGAATAGATAGGAATTTGTCTTTGAGCACGCGTACATCCTAAGCCCTAACTATCTTACTTTTCAGAAGATTTTTTTAAAATCCTTCGGAAATCTACAATTTTATAAATCTATTAGGTTATTAGGAAACGCGACAGGAGACGTTAAAGTATCTTTGATTTTATTGACATTTGATATTATTATATGATTCAATTTTAATAGTCTTTTTCTTCCGGTTTCACAAGAAGTGTGAAAACCATGTTTGACTGCATAATTTAATATGCTGTTTTTTTCTGGTCACAAACATTCTTTAAAAAAGCAATTAAACAGGTATATGATCAATATACAGTTTCAGAACTTTCAGTTAGTTGCGTATAAAAAATAAAAAATTCACCTAATTGAAATTAGGAATAAAGACATAAATATTTTCTCTTTTGTTAAGTTTCTTTACCTTCCTTTTAAATTGCATTACAGAGTTGGCCGATTGCAGATGAAGCCATTGAAACAGGTACACTCGTTAAAAATTTATTTTCTGCGGTATGCAATCAAACTCCCCGCAATGCAAAAAAAAACTTGTTAATAAAAAGGGCTAAATTTTTAACCAACCTGATAAACTTTAGAAGTGTATAAATACTTTCGTCATAGAGACGTCTTTTTCGTTGAAGAAACGTTGTGAATCTCCTACTGGTTCGCGCAGTTTTTTTCCTTTATTAAACTACCGAGAAAATAATGTGGCAAGAAGTCGATCTCTGTGTGTTTATAATGTAAACATCATATACACATTAACAGAGATTGTTTGATCTTCTTAAACAATCGTAAACATTTAGGTGCGTGTCTTTGCGTGTGTGTGTGTTTGTGTGTGTGTGTGTGTGTGTGTGTGTGTGTGTGTGTGTGTGTGTGTGTCTGTATTCGTCTGTGTGTGTGTAATAATTATCAACCATATGGTAAAATAACATATGTGTTCATCCATATAATATTACAGTATGACTGCTAATTATTCAATTGCATTCTTGACATGTTGTGCTATTGGAGTTACTTTAAATGGAATTGGATTGTTTTTGTTGATTACCTGGAAGAAAGCGGGGATCGACTTAACACAGCGATATATACTCATCAACCTCTGCTGGATTGAGTTAACCTTGAGCATGTTTCTTACCATTAGGGAGATGTGTTCTTCATTTGACGTTAGTTATCCACATTATAAGCTGATACTAAATGTGTGCATAGTGATTGTTAATACCGGATATTATTGCAAAAATTTTTGGTTGATACTTGACAGGTACTTGCATATAAAATTGAACATTAAGTACGTCGTCTACTGTTCAAAAAAGAAAATATTAATTGCAACAATTGTTTTGTGGATTTTCTTGGCGTTGAGTGGAAGTTTATTTGAAGTTTTTCTCGTCAACTACTACATTATTATTTATGCTGTTTTTGTTTCAATTATACTTATCTTTTCCGGCTTCGAGTACGCCTACGCTTTGATATTGTTTAGAAAACGAAAGGCAAATGTACGATCCAACCAAAATAATAGAGGTATATTTAAAGAAATAATAATTTCTTCAATTATTTTAGCGGCGTTTGCTGTATTGGTTGCCATACCTGATATAATATATGCGATTAAATCAATTAACAGCAAGTTTACTTACAGCAAAAACGTATTTTGGTATACGTGGATAGTTTTCCCCGTTTCCTTATGGACTGATGCATTAATTTACATATTTTTGTCTCCTAAAGTCAGATATGCACTGAGAAATAAATTAAAATGTTTATTTGGCAAGAGGAGAAACACCATTGAGAGAAGTGAATCGCACTACATAAAGTCTTAAATAATTTTAAGAGCTAAATCAAAACGTTGAGCAATTTTAAAGCAAAATTTTTATTTGTTGATTTATGATTTCGCAGTCTCTTTTTTGTTTTCTTGTTTTTACTTAAAAAAAAAAAAAGGAGATACCACCATATCATTAAGAAAGTAGTAGCATTCTAGATATAATGGTATCTACTTTTAAGTATAATCTTCTATTAAAATGTGTTAAACATTTAAAAAGGAAAATTTGTCACCAAAAACTTACAAAAGTTGATATAATATGTAGAAGGGAGTAAATGCAAGATGTAGAAGTGAGTAGAGAGCGATTTCCGTTTAATTTCTGATTGGAGCATGCGCTTTTTTGAATGTTTAGCATTTCAGAGAACCAGAGTAAAGGCCGAATTCCAGTAAGGACAGTTTTCTGTACGCAGAAAACTGTCCTTACTGGAGTTCGGCCTTTACTCTGGCTGTTGAAAAAAGCGACTACCTGTATTAAATAATTCTATAGTTACTATTACATTTAAATATTGAAATCCACTCTTTCCGTCATATATATTAACATTATATTGAAAAAAAAAATTATATATTTTTTTAATAATAAAAAAACAGAACCTTTGGGAGGAAAGACTTGTTTTGCTTTAGAAAAGGGGAACGAGGGTGAGGATCAATTCAAACAAATAAAAAGATAACCGTGGATTCCCCAAATCCACGGTTGCCTTTTTATTTATTTGAATGGGCTCCTCAGTATTTTCCTTCCGGTTCTCTCCCTAAAGCTCTGATAAAATATTGGTTTATCATCTAAAATTAGTTGATAAAATTTTTGGTAAATAATTTATGATAATATACTATATGATAATTATGAGCATTATAACAATATGCACAGTAGTAAAATAAAGCTCTTTTTTCATAAGTTATTTAATTGCTGATTACGATTAAGTTCAAGTTAAAAAGAAAAAGAAAATTTAAAAAATATTGTAAATTTTTAAGCAATACGTAAAAGACGTGTAAGAAGAGTTAAATTGCGCTTTAAAAAGTTAATCAGTTAAAATTTCATACTGAATTCACGAACCAAACTCTGTAGTACTCTCGTCAATCGGCTTGTATTCATAGCTGCCTTTGCCATCCATGTATAACACGTACTAAAGAAGCGAAATCTCTTAAAACACGTTGGATGTTCCACAGATTAAATTTACGAATGAGTAATAAGAAAAAAAATATAAACCTCGTGATACTTCCAGAGCGATTTGCGATGAGATACAGTAAACAATGTAATCCCAACCTTAAAAAACACAATCAAAAAAAATTTAACTTCTAAAGGACTTTTTAAAGATTGCATATTCAATTTAAAGTTTTATGTTACATTTACCCTACCTGTCTGCAATGAGCGTAGATGTAACCTTCAACGTCCACACTTACAGCGCTTGTACACTCGTCCAAAATGGCGAATTGTGGAGCATGATAAAACAAACGTGCCATCTGCCAAAAAACGATAAAAAAAAAAAAAAAAATCATACACAGGAAAATGTTTAATGACAATACTGAAGTCTGAGGCCTAACTTTTGTTAAACCGATTCCCATTTCAATAACAATTTCGGCAAAGGAAATTGATATACTATAGTGTATTTTGCTTTCACTATGCAGAAAAGCATATAATAACACTGTATATCACTATACCAAAAAAAAATAGTCAAATTATTTAGAGCAATTTATAAAATTTTTTTAAGATAAGTTTTTTCAATTAAATTATCAAATGTTAAAATGATGTGCAAATGACCATGATATATATATATATATATATATATATATATATATATATATATATATATATATATATATCATGATCATTTATATCATCATATATATCATTTATTTCATCATATATATCATCAAACGCTTACGTAAAACAAGAGTTATTTACCGTTTAATAGTACACACATATAGTCAGTTGTGAATAAAATAATAGGAGTGATTAACAAAATAATTATTTATAATAATTTTATCTAAACTTAAATTTAAATTAATTTTTTAGGAATAACTGGAGCAAATGTTATATAATGAAACGCGAGTATAAAGAATTGCTTGCACTTTTAAAGTTACGGTGGGGAAATCCCAAATTTTATATATAAACATTATTATTAGATTTGTTCACTAAAATAACATATCTACAGTTTACTATCAACCTATTTATATTAGCTTTTTATTTATTTGGCTTTACTTATATTTAATAAAGCTAAGATTGTTAGTGTTAATTTAATGAAATATACTTGGTAATCGATTGAGTTTATTTTCTAATTATGGGTCGTACATCGCATAGTAGTGCAGAAAAATGATAACAAACTATTAAATTAAAACAAGAAGGGAGAACATTTATTTAAGAAACATATTGCTCTCCCATTAATGATCAGAAATGGAAAAATGGAAGAATTGGAGCAGCCATGTCTAAACCATCAAATAAAGTTAAAGAATTCTAGAGCAAAAAAGATCTATAGCTAAAAAAGATGATGTAAAAGCTGCTTCAAGTAGAGATAAAGTGAAAAATATAAACAACTGAAGAAAACTATTATTGATCATATCTAAGAATGTAATTTTAGTGATAAAGAAAAATTAAAAAATTCAATTTTTGTGATTAATGTAAAACAACAAATCATCACAAAGCAAAGGATTATTAGATTTAAGTGTATCAATACTATTTATACTCACAGCAACTCTTTGTTTTTCTCCGCCACTGAGAACATCAATCCAATCTTGAACGCTATCCCAACCTCCTTCACGCTCAAGAATATATCCCAAATGTACCTGCAAACAATAACCTCACAAAAAAGTAAAAAATTATCCAAGTTTTAAAAATCAAAAAAAATAAAAAATCTTATCTCTGAAGCAGATAAGGTAACCATAAAAGAAAAAAGAAAGTTTTTTTTAACTGTATCCAGCATTGCTACAAGATCATTATCAGTTATTCTTTTACATTTCATCTGAGCTATTGAGTCTGGATAAATAATTTGGTCTCTTAATGTTCCAATAGTCATGTATGGTCGCTGTGGAACATAGAACAACTTGCCAGCATGAGGTTTAGTGATAGAGCCACCATAAGCTGGCCACAACTACAAAAAAGAATTAAGATGATTATATTTAAACAAATTTAAAAAATCCTACACATTTTTGTGATACTAGACTAAACTTGCATTTTAAAAAAAAATAAATTCTATTTAAAAGGGGTTTTTCAAGTCATAAGCTCTTCAATTTATATTTGGCACAAAAAATTGCTTAGCTAAAGCAACAATCCATGTTTAAGAAACTTTTTTTATGTCAATAAACGTTCATTTTTTTGAACTAAACAAACAATTCACTTATATGACTTTAAGAAAAAAATTTTTCAAAATCCAAACCCACATATCTATCTTTAAAAATATCCAAACTCACATATCTATCACTAAAAAAGTCCAAACTCACATATCTATCACTAAAAATGTATTTAATTTTTTGATTTTTTTTTAACTGTAAAAAGAAGCTAAAAAATCAAACTTAATCTGAAAGATCTCATGACTTTGATAACACTCAACTCCCGCATAAAAATTGGGAGTAAAAGAAGTCAGTAAATCTTTTTAATTTTTTTTTTATTTTAAACATAAGTTATTTACCAGTTAGCAACAAACAAACGTTTTTGTGTAATATATTTAAATGCCATATTATCTACAGTGCATTAATTTTTATTTTTATCTGTTTTTCAAATTTTCATTTTCAAGTTAAAAAAAAGTAACTTCATGAAAGGGATGACAGTGTATATACTTATAAGATACCTATTTACTTACAAGATACTTATAAGTATGTATTTACTTACAAGATACCTTGAAAACTTTTTAGCTGGCAAACCACTTACTGCTCTGCAGTATTAAAATATTATTATTGATCTAAAAAGAATTATCTGATCAACAGAGAAAATGAATTTCAATTACATTTCTTTCACAAAAGATGCCTTCAACTAACTTAGTTGACTACAAGGTTGAAGAAAAAGCTAACAATAATGTAAAGGAGAAAATCAGAATTAGCCATAAAAACATTTAAGATGCTTCTTCAATCTTCGCACATTTCATTAATAACTATTCTTATCTACATAATTGCAGTTAAAAGTTTTGAAGAGAAGAGAACTTGCAATTGGCTTTTCTTTTCTACACATTCAAAAACTCTAACTGTTGTCACTGATCTGTTGATGTGTTTCAACAGTTTATTCACTGCTACATTATATAAAAGGAGAAGAGAACTTGCAATTGGCTTTCTTGATGTGTTTCAACAGTTTATTCACTGCTACATAAAAGTAAAAGGAAAAACAAGATAAGGTTCTGAGAGTTTGATTTGTGATGAAAAAATCTGTGAAAGCGTCAGTAAGAACCTCAAGAAACCTAATAAAACTAAGAACAAAAAGTTTGATAGTTTTAGTCTGTACTTTTTATTAAATGATCAATTAGTTTACCAATTGCTTAATTGTTTTTTTTAGTATACTAACGAATATTCTGTCATTGTGTAATAAAATATTGTCTAGATTGGCATAGTATCAGTGATTGTGTTATCAGAAAGTTCTGCAAGAACTGTTCACACAGGATGTTGCTCAAAATAAATTAGAGTATTAGGAATGATTATGAGAAAATTAACATTTACGCTTGACATGTCTAAATAGAAATTTTATATATTACTGTGAATTTTTAGTAACTTTTATTCAGGCAAGGTATTGAGGCAACCCTTTCTTCCTTAAAATTGTCAGGATGTTAGAAATGTTAAAGATATTTGTCTAAAAGGTGACTTTACTAAAATGAAGCCCTTTATAGAATTTGAAGGTGCATGATTACTTGTCAATTTGATAAAAGCATAACCAAATAGCTTACCACCATCAGCATGTCTTTTTTTGCAATGAAGCTATAAATAGATTAGTAGCTTGTTCAATTAATCTGTTTTCACAATAACTAAATTGTGCGCTATTTATTAATAGACCTCATTCTAAGAATTCTGCTAACTACAAGTGAACAGCACATTAAATAATTTCTATGCTTCTACTAGTAGTTATTGATAGTAGTTTGGTAACTTTTCAGGTACTACACCAAGCTGAGATTTTTTATTTGTTGTGGGAGTGGTTGATGATCTGAGGATAAACTGCAGCAGCTACCAACTTAAACTTATACATACATCAAATCCTGAAAGCTACAAGCTTGGAATAAAAATATAAAAGATTTACCAATTCCAACATTAAAAGATGTTGGATTTACTTTGGTGAACATATTGGTGAAGAGTTAAAATAAAGATAATTATATATGATTAAAACTTCCCAATTTGAATACATAAATATCACAAAAATAATATAACTAATAAGATTTAAGAAACATTTTGAATCAACATAAAAAGAACTTGCCTCGCCAAGTATTCTAAAAAGTGTTGACTTTCCACAACCATTGGGACCACATACCAAAACATTATGTCCTGCAACAACCTCAAATGTCAGTTCCTTCAACAGGACATCACCATTTGGTGTTACTAAAGGAACCTGGTCGAAACGGATAATATAATCTTTTTCAATGAAAACAACTTTATGACTCATGTCAATTTGAACTCTTCCTACTTGATTGACTTGGTCTAAATTAAATTTATAAAACAATTAATTGTTATCATTTAACTTTCGTTTTGATTGTATTTAAAATTTAGTAAAAGACATTCTGGTAATTGAAAAATTGAGTATGGAATACTGTCTGACATAAAATGATACATATTTACATTATAAATAAATGGTTGTTTAGCATATCAATATAACTAAACAAAGTTGATATTAACAAAGTTGATATTAAAATAGTTATACTTGTTCCTTTATAACATCCATGTTACAGTCGTACAACTTTTTATTTGGAATAAATTGTATAAACAAAATTTAAAAAATTAATAAAAAATTATATATTGGTACCAAAATCAATTAAAAAAGAAAATCACCACATGCTTTTATGAAGACTTGAATATGTTTTGGCATAGATATAATTTTATGAATATGTTTTGGCATAGATATAATTTTATGAATGTTTTGGCATAGATATAATTAGATGCATAGATAATTCCTTTGGAATATAATTAGATAATTATAATTATGGATAATTAAGATATAATTAGATAATTATGGATATAATTAAAGATAATTATATATAATTAATAATAATAATTATATATATATATATATATATATATATATATATATATATATATATATATATATATATATATATATATATATATATATATATATATATATATATATATATATATATATATATATATGGAAGTTTGAATTTTTTATCCCTCACCCTTTTTTTCTGTGAGGCTAATGAAAAAGAACTCTATCATTAACTTTATGAAAATTGGATAATATATACAGGAGGATTCTCAAAAAACAAAGATTTTGAAAATTGATGTACTTTATAAAACACTTCAGCTTTATTGCTTGCATATTGAGTGTTAATCAATTGCAGTTTATTACTTCTTAGTTCACTTTCTATTTTATACAGTAATAATTACTTTTAAAGAACATCATTGAAACAAGACAAAAGTAAAACATTTATTTGCTTGGCTTGTATAAACAAAAAAACTTTTGTAGCTAAGTTACCTGGCTTTTTGGACATTTACTCCACCTTCAAAAGGTTGAGAAAAAAACTGTTAGAGATGCAAGCCGACAATGTTTTTAGACAATGGCAACAATATAAAGCAAGGCCATATGAAATAAAGCAGCATTCAATCTAGAGGTTGGAGAAATAACATTGAGTGGAAGGCTCTGCAGAAACACAAAACTTGTCAAACTACTTATTAAAAATCAAAGGAAAGCAACCTTTTTTGGATTATTCAACAGTTTACTTGATATTGCTCATGCGGATGCTCTTAAATTGATCACCATTCCAGAAGACAAGAACTTATTGCTCAGAAGCAAAAAGGATAGCCATGGTTGATGGGAGCTGTGGACATGGTTCACACATGCCTTGAACAGCATGCACAACAGCATTTAGATGCTGAATTGGAACACTTTGAAAATTCCCAAGCAGATATTGAAGCATCAACAAGCCAGGCTGTGGTCAAATCTGATTCCCCACCATGATCTACGGTAGAATATTACAATCCTCTTGCCTTCTTAGGTGCTTCCACTAGTATTGCAACATTAAACATAATGTCACCTAAACTATTGTCTGCTCATGAGTGAACAAAATTCTCATCATGATAGGCTACCTTCATTTAGAAAAAATTTGCTTCCAGTCTTGGGCATGCTGTTATTGATTTGAATACAAACAGGACCACTGTTTATCTTTTCAGAGCAACACCAATGTGTAGTTAAAGCACCAAATTTTGAGTTCAAAAATGTTTTACCTTTAATAATGTAGTGTGGGATGAAAAATTAATTATAGATTTAACTTCTAAAACGCTTGTAGAGCGTCTTCTAGTCCTAATATCTGGTGTTGGAGTGGAGCAGCTATTTGGTGTTCCAAAGCTTGCGCCAGAAATTGACTTGGCCCAAGCTAAGATCATTATTAAGTAATTGGAGGAGTGGGATTTTATCGAAATGTAGTGTTGTGGTTTGGCATTAAAACATCTAACACTGGAACTTATTCAGGTACTTGCAGTATGATTAAGCAAAAATTTAGACAAGATATACTATTCTAGGAATATTGCCATCATATAATTGAGTTAGTAGTTGGTGCTGTATTCATGACAACAAGTCATGGATCTACTGGTCCTGAAGTTTTGCTCTATAAACGATTTTAGAAGCACTGGCAGTTCATTGATTGCAAGAATTTTCAACTAGCTTAAACAGATGAATGAGATATCTTTATTGGAGGCAGCCTTTTATGAGGAGTTAATTTTCAAGTGCCAGGTGCTATATATTGTCCCAGACTAATGTTGATATATATATATATATGCATATATATATATATATATACATATATATATATATATATATATATATATATATATATATATATATATATATATATATATATGCATCAGGCAGAACCAGTTAAGCCTGGTGGCAATTACTGTAATTTGTGCCTGACTGAAAAGTAGCACATTACTTCGAAACAAGACTTGCTCAATAAACGAAGCAAACTAACATCAAAGTGCCGCCATGAAAATAAATTTTTAATTAAAAACTTTAATGCCATCATAGCACGCTCAATAGCACTTTTTTCGTATTTTTTGTAGTTACATTTTTTTATGGTTTATAACATCTGATGATCGCTATTGCGTGAAACTTTAAGTAATGTAATATAAACCAAGCTAATTTTTTAGCTTATATAATAACAATAATAATAATATATTCGCTCTACTTATTCTATGCTGTATTGAGCACTCTTACTGGAAATTAACATAAGTTCTACAGTACTTTATATAATATATATTATATATATATATATATATTGTCTGAAAAATAAAATTTAAAAAATGTATCATATACATGCCAAATATGATATTTTCATATTTGGCATATATGCAGTACATTTTTTCCATAGTCATGCAACTTTAACTTAATATCTATAGATGGTCAATCAAGCGTCAACAATCAAAATATTGAACATTTTAGAAATACAGTATCAATGCTATTCCATTTTTTTGTTTTCAAGTGAAGCTATCTACTTTGAAATGCCTTTAACTGACCAAATATACATTTTAATTTTTTTAATAGAGTTTGCATATATCACCTGTTTTAGCTGTGCCACGAACATAAATATTTTTCTTCATGTCATTAAGAACATCCATGAGTAGAATTACCCTCGTAGTGAATCTAGATTGAAGAGATTTTTGAATTGTTGAAGAAAATCAGATGAACAAAAGAATTGCTCAAGAAAATCAGATGAAAAAAAGAGAATGCTATTGTATAAATAATATTTAATAAAACTGGAAAGCTTAATAAAACTGGAATTTAAATTCTTTAAATCTATCTCTCTTTTTATAAACTCTCCTCATTTTTTAAACTAAATAAATCAAAAAAGTTTAAAAATTGCTTTAAAACAAAAATTAAAAAAGGGTAACTTGCTTTTAAAGAAAAACAATTTTCTTCTTTATCAGAGAAACTTTTAAATTACTGTTGCACAAAATTATTCTGCACATGAAGAAAATAAAAAATGTCTATTTTTAAAGTAAAAACCCATAGAAACTCAGTTTTTGTCATTTATTTGTTAAATTCTAAATACATCTTACAGTTACAATTTAACAAATACAATAAAAAATTTTTTTTTACAAAAAAAGTGTTTGACAAGTTGGTCAATTTATGACACCCTACTTTGGTTTTACACCAATTTGATGAAAAATGATAGATGATGAATTGTTGTCATCATTCACAACAAATAATGTGAAATATCATTTGTATAAATTGTACACTAAGAAAATTTTTTTTTTATGTGAATACTCAAAAAAAAGCACAAAAAATCAATAAAAAGGACAAAACATCATGAAATTGCATTATGTTTATTATGGTCTAATTTCATGGAAAAAAACCTGGGTCATAACAATCGATAAAGTTAAGTAATTGTATTAAGCTAAAAGTCATGCAAATAAGCCAATACTTTGGAATGAATTTCTTTAGATGGAAGCAAGTAATTTCATTAAAATGTTTAGTCCATGGTATGGTAAGCTAGAAACAGAACTTTAGCTAAAATTTTTAATAGCAGCTAAGCAAAAGGAGCTCTAAGATGATAAGAGAGCATATGGCTGTTTTTAATGTAATAAAAATAGTTTTCATTGATGGAAAAAAGGATCAATATCTCTGAAATATCATTCTCAAACAGAACCTACTCAAGTGCACAAAAATTAAAAATTAAATCCAACTTTGCTCTTTAGCATTCAGTCTAAGCACACTAAAGTGTTAAGAAATGGTTGTCAAAAAAATCTAGTAAATACATAAACAGCAACCTCAACCTCTTCTTATTAAGAACACCTTTTAAATACTTCCTGTAAGATGACAACAAATTAGCAACCTAACAAATTAGCAACCCTCAAGTTGATCATCAAAAGAGAATTGGAGTAATATTCTAACTGAAAATTTCTTATTTTAGAAAGTGTAAGTTAAATTCTTTTCTCAGAAACTTTAAATCAAATTTTGGATATAAATAATATAACAAAAAGCATGAAAAAAATTTACATAATTCAGATTTGAGTGCATTTTTACTAGTAAACAAAATTTAAAAAAAAATATAACCAACTAATTTCCAGATGATAACTTTTTCTTTAAAAGTTTAGAGTAAATAAAAAAAATAGAAATAAGTTACAATAGTAGAATATGTGAAATAACGCACCCTGACAACCTAGTAAGCTCTCGATCCACTAACGATAGCCTCCTTAGGGCATCAGCCATCTTCAATAATATCTTACCTGTTGCATAATACTCCTAAAAAAAATAGCAAAAACAAAAGCTTAATGATTCTCTAGAGACGCATATAAAAAATCTCATAAAAATATCAGTAAATAAATTTAAAGATATTACCATTTGGAATAAAATAACAAAAATAAAAAAGAAACATACTTCCATGATTTCTACACTTTTCATTTTTTTATGCCTTTCATTATTTGAGAAAAAACTTATGGCCATGGCACAAATTGTGACAATTTTGGCGAGATCTAAGAAAACAATAAAAAATATTTTAAGCAACTTTTAAAAAATGCCTAAGAATGATATGGTATTTTTAATCAGTAAAAAACTGTAACATAATAAAAGAACATTGTTTAGCACTATGATATAGAAAAACTTATAGGAAAGTTGATTCAAACATACGCTTAGCAATAATATTGTCAGCCATACGAGTTAAAAATCTAAACATCAACATATGGTGCAAATTGCTTGCCTAAAACAAAAACGATTTTTGCATGAATAGCAACAATAATAATTTTGTTGCCTAATTATTGTACTATTGCAAACATTCTCTATTGCATATACTTTGTTTGCTCAAATTAAATGTTTGGTATATCTTTATTTGTTAAAACTGAATATTTTGTGTGATAATTCTAAAGTTCTTTATAAACAGTGTTTGTTATAGCAGATATTGTCTGTATTTCTTTGAAACTTACATGATACTTTTTTTATAAATCATTTACATTTTAGTCAACAGTAATAAAGTATAAAAAAAAGTAATTCCATATACTAAGTATGCAAATATTTCTTTGTTGCTAAAATTACAAAATCATTACAAAATCTTTACCAGCCTGTTGAAAGATTCACAAAGTGTTTTCTTTTCCTTATCTTGGCCTTGGTAAAATGCAATTTCTTCGCTAAAGCAAATTTTCAGTTTTATTTTTTTATAAAAATAATCAATATAAAAAGGAATATAAAAATCTACATACATACACACACACACACACACACTCACACACACACACACTCACACACACACACACACATACATACATACATACATACATACATACATACATACATACATACATACATACATACATACATACATACATACATACATACATACATACATACATACATACATATATACAAAATGTATGTACATATATATATATATATATATATATATATATATATATATATATATATATATATATATATATATATATATATATATATATATATATACAATATGTAATAAATATACAAAATGTTTATACATACATATATACAATATATGCAAAATTATAACTGTATATATAAAATACAAGGATTTTTACCAATTAGTAATAATTCGTGAATTAGCTGAACGAAACTCTCCTTCAAGTCTTTGTCCATCAGAAGTAAGTTGTCTAACTGGTTTTCTAAGTCTAAATGCAAAAGTTGCTTTTTAGGTAAATTTTAAGATTATAACTAGAAAAAAAAAGGATTGAGCAATTCTATCAGGCAGATAAAAGTTGAGTTTCCTTTTGTTGACTGTAACAAACTTCAAAATAAGAAACTTTTTTTTGCAAATTTACAACTATGTTTGGTTAAATTTAACTGCATGTATTCATAATTTGTCAATTAAATCAAAATTGAAAAAATTATATTAAAGAAGTTAGAAAATAAAACAGCACCTGGTCAATAAAAACCCAGATGCAATTAAATAACCAGAAATAAGTAAGTATCCCATCAAAGCAAGAGGTGTCTAAATTTAAAATTTTTTTATTTTTTCTTACTACCATCTGCTAGAATTTATTAAAATGACATTTCACATTTTAAAATGATATTTTAAAAATATTTTTTAACAAAACTTCTTTTAAAATAAACATTTACCAAAAAAAAGCTGATAAAACTAACATTTAAACATGTTTTTCTAATAAAAATATTAATTAATTAAAAATATAATAAATATTTGAGATTCTGAAAATATTCTTAGATACTGATTATATTTTATATACTTTTTATACTGATTATATTTTTAGAGTGAAAAAATATCTAAAAATTTATTTAATTTACTATTTAACTATTATCTAACTCACCTTATACCCAGAGGTGTAAACCAAAGCTTTCACATACAAAATTATATCCAAAACAGGCTAAACAAAATGTTGATTTAAAAGTGTTATCATTCCACAAGGATGTACAACTACATGCTTCCATCTTGCAAATCCTTAAGTAAAAACTATGGAGTTCAGTTGCTAAAAACAAATTGTAAAAAATACCTTAGTGATCTTTAAGTAAAGATTGACAAAAGATTCACAAAACTTGTCAACATCCTGAAAAAAATTAATTGATTAATTTTTCTTTAAAGGTTGTTATGACATATCTTTGTTACTTTTTACATACTTAAGACTTTTGGAATTCTTTTTACAGAATGGTTCTTGGTGTGATAAAACCTCAATACCATTCTATCATAATAAATTAAAACTTATTTTTTACTTTTTTTAAGTAATACTATGGACTTGATTTAATCTTTAAATGCAAGGTTAGGTTTTTTTTCTCTGTAATTTAACAAAGTAACATATAGTAAAACAACATAAAGTTAAAAATTAAAAAAGATATACTTCTGTTAAAAGCTGATCTGGGTGAAGAATTCTTCCATCCAGGTTGTTCATTTTATAGAAATTCATTCCACTGCAACAACAAAAAAAACTAATTTAATAACATAGATTTACATACATATATTACGTTACATTACCTTACCTTACATTACATTACCTTACATTACATTACATTACATTACATTACATTACATTACATACATGCATGAGAGAGACAGAGAGAGAGACAGAGAGAGACAGAGACAAAGAGAAAGAGACAGAGAGAAAGAGACAGAGAGAAAGAGACAGAGAGAAAGAGACAGAGAATAGGATTTAGTCTGTTTGAAAGTACCAAAAATGAATAAGGTCATTTTTTAAAGGTAATCTCCATGCTCCTCCAAGATCAACTTTATATAATTTCTTAAAACAGGTTTCTTACAAAAAGAAAAATGTAAAAACCTTTACAAAAATTTAACATACTCTAAATAATGATCTTGCAAATTAAATGTTAATCTTGAACGTAAACTGATCTTCAACTCATCAATAGAAAACTAAATTTGAAAAACATCTCATTAATGGGTATTTAAAATTACTAAACTTCTAGCATTTCATTTTAAGAAATTAGGAGAAAAATGCTAAAACTTCAATTTTCAATAAATAAAGTTTTACATTTGGAAAAAAATCAAAACCTTTGTGAAATCATATTTATAAAAATACCGAAAATAAACATTTTATACTTATTAAAAATACTTAGGACAAATATATATCTGAGTCAAATAAGGCAATTATTTAACTCAGAAAAATTTTTTGCTAACTTTAACTCTCGACTGTTATATTCAATTTCATGTAAATTGTAACATAAACTAAATTTTTTTTTTCGTTGAAAAGAAAGTTCTTTCACACTTTCATGCAATAGTTTAATTCATTACAATCTTCTGAATAAATACAATCCATCTACAATATAATTGATATTATTACCAACAAAAATTCTCCATTCATTTGGAAAAAAAAATGGATCTCATTCTTGTAGAAACTGCCTGGCTGTGCCTCAAAGAATTTATGAATGTTGGCTTTAAGTTGGCAAGCATGGTCAGACCTCTTCTCTGACATGTGAAATTGTAGGGCACAGAAAAGGTGACAGTTGCTTGGAGAGATGTCTGGAGAATATGGCAGGTGAGACAAGATCTCCCATCCCATCTCTATAAGCTTAAGACATATTGATTTTGCTATGTGTGGCCGCACATTGTTGTGCAGAAAAAAAATCTTTTGGTGCTGCAGCTACATCTGAGTTACTTTCTACCTGAGTCTTTCCAGTTGGTGACAGTAATAGTGAGCAATTATGGTGGTGTTGGAAAGGAGGGCCTTAAAATGCACAATGCCATGTATATCCTACCACACTGAGAAAAGGACTTTCTTTTGGTGAAGATCTGCTTTGGGCTCTTTTTGTGCCATCTCTTCAGCATCAGCCTATTGACACTTTTATATACAGTTTACATAAAGTATCAACTTCTTATTGCCAGTAATAAAGTGATCTAACTACTCAAAACCTTGCTTTTATGAGACAAAAAAGTGCATCTCCAAACACATGTTCTTGTCATGTTGTGTCAGACTGTGGGGAGCCCATATCCCCACTTAAAAACATTTCCCAATGAATGAACATCGCAGTGTGGATGCTATACAACAGTTACTATATAGAAGAGTCTAAGATCCTCCTCCACCAGTTTGCACAACACTTCAGAATCAACTTAAATTGGATGACTAGACTTTGGACAATCTTTGAGTCAGAAGTCATTAGAACAAAAATCTACGAAACAAATTTGACAAGTGTATTTGGTAATACTGCCTTAACCTAGGGCTTTGCATATGTTTAATTGGGCCTTAAAGAAACCAAAAAGAAACTTATATAAGATGAAATGTCAAATATGTGATTTTTGATCTAACATTTTATGTTAAATCACCTGTACTAGCTTATATATATATATATATATATATATATATATATATATATATATATATATATATATATATATATATATATATATATATATATATATATATATATATATATATATATATAAGCTAGTATAGGTGACAATATACTGTTGATGTATTAAAAAAAAATGCTAAGAACTTTCTAGAAATTCATAGAACTTTTCCATGCTCTAATGAGATCCATTTTTAATCACGCAAGTGGGATAAAACATTCCTTTAAACCCAACAATTTATTGATAAAAAATGCTATGAAAAAGAAACTAATATATGTAAACAAACCTTTAACATCTGCGTTACAAGAGCAATCTGTAATAATAAATGTGTCTCAAAATAATAATCAATCATAAGAAAGTCAAAAATCATTAAAAACGAAACCTTGATATATTATAATATTTCCCATTAACAAAAAATTAGAAGTATTTAATTACAAAAAACCCTTCAATAAACAATATTTAATTAGCTAGTAACAAACACATAAAGCATAAATAAAAAAAAGTAGTGTAACATACAACAGGCATTGCAGTAAGATATTTAAATGCACTATCTTTAAAAGATTCCAAATCTTTTGCTATAATTGATCTAAGAGAGAAAGATTTAAAACCAATTAAGTGAATGGGAATGAGGTACAAAAAATTTCTCAAGAATCAGCAGATATTGTTAATTACTGGATGGATAAATTTTATGTCAAGTTTTAAAAGTAACACCATTTTATTTGGATTGGGTTGCCATTTGGATGAAAATTTAATAACACTGGATTTAAGAAATAATAGAAACTTAATGCAAGAAAAATATTTGTAGCAAAAAAATCCTAGATTTTCTCCCAGTAACAGGGATGATTATTAACAGTACTGAGTATTTCTAATAATTAATTACCTTTCCATTGATGTTGTCATAGAGATCATCCAAACATCACAAAATGTTCTTGATATTAATGACAATGCAATAAAGATTAGTCGGGCAGTCTAGATGATATAATATACTATAGTACATGCTTTTTAAATGAGAAAATCTTCATGTTAAAACTTAGAATAGTAAAAGTTAGAATATGCAAAAACAGTTAATAAATCTTCAACAAAATTTTGTTGGTAATCTTACTTCCAGAGGGAGGTTATTACACAATTTGGGACAAAGCTCTTGCCTCCTGTAAAAGTCAAATCCACTTATTGTTTTTTTTTTTTTATTAAAAATATTTGTAGTAGCATTATTTCCATTAAACAAACAACAATATTTTAATTATATACAACATAAATCCAAGGGAGCTCGAAAAAAAAAATCCAAAGGAACTAGAAAAAAAAGGAGAGACTTATATTTTAAAATATTGGAGTTTTATGCCATACTCTTAAACCATTGGATTGTTGGGAAGAAATATAAAACTTGTTAAATTTTTTTTCAAATTGTATCCTTATGTCTTCCTATTACAGTACACACAAGGATATTAGAGCATAATAACAGTTCTCTAAGAGAAAACTGAAAATAAATTAGTAAGTAAAAAATCAAGTAAATAACTTTGTTAAAAATAGGAATAAATTGGATTTAAAAATTTCGTTTTACTGTATTATAATAAATGAAAGAGACATTTGCTGAATAAAAAGCAAATGTAAGTTGCATAATCTTTATTTACAAAATCTCTTTAGCTGCTAAATTAATCAATTATTTTATTTAACAGGGTTATAAAACAAGAGGATTGAGGAAGGGATAAATTTGTAAATGAAGCTTATATCATTACTTTTTAAAACAAGAAACAGAATCATTTATTAGACTTCATTTTAAAGTTAATACTGAAATAAACATATGCTTTATTAATAATGTTTCCCTTTAGAGTAAATTCATAAGATCATTAAAACATACCTCTTTAGAAAAAGGGCCTGGAATGAGAACCTTCACCATTCTTAGTGTCTGCCTTAAATGATTGAGTAAAAAACAAAGAAATATCAAATGACATGGATAAAAACATACTTAACTAAAAAAAAAAAACACAAATAAAATTAACTTCATTCACTGAAGATTTATATTTTTAAGTTCAGAGTAAATTAGCAAATTTAGTTTTATATTGAAACTTATAGAGAAGACTAGTACAGAAGACCCTTTGATCCAACTATCTCTAATAAGGCATGTATATACATTCATTTACTAAAGTCTAGATTGCCTAAAGAAAGGAAATGATGTATAATTTGTGTGATTGTCTGAGTGAACACAAAAAAATTTTCAATTTAACTATAAATTTTACCGCAAAAAATTTGAATCCACTACTCCTTTATACTCTTTTGGGTTCTAAGTGTAAAAAAAAAAAGCTTAAACAAAAAAAAAAAACATAAAATAAATAATCAGCAAATATTATTACTGTTGTAATTGTATGCCAATGCATATATACAAATACATTAATATAAAATATTATATATATGTATGTATGTATGTATGTATGTATGTATGTATGTATGTATGTATGTATGTATGTATGTATGTATGTATGTATGTATGTATGTATGTATATATATATATATATATACATATATATACATATATATACATACACACATTTATACAGTATGTAACAAAATTATTCATACCCATAAGAAAAATGAAAATTTTTTAAAGTATATTATATTAGGCAGCATCAAAAGTATGCATACCTTTCAACATTTTATTTGTTTCATAGTTAAATAATAAATAGTATGAGGCCCTTTGACATTGATTACTGCTTGCTAGCAATTAAGAAAACTATCAACTATGTTTTGTAAATAATTTTGAGCAATATTATGCCAACTTGCCTCCAAAGCTAAAAGTTTTGCTTTTTGGTACTGTGGTCATCCCTATTAACTTTGTCATCCAAATAGTACCACAACTTTTCAAATGGATTCAATTGATATCCAGGCTTTGAAAAGGCCAATCTAATTCTGTTTCATTTTCTTCAAAAAATTCTTTGGCAATCCTACTGTTATATTTTGGATCATTGTCTTGTTGGATGACAAATTGATCCGGTAATTCTTATTTATTAATGAGGGGGGGGGGGGGGGCAGGGCATAAAGTTTATATATTCAGCTCTTGTTAATTTTTCATCAATTAAAACTAATTCCATTATAATTGAAACAATCGTAAACAAGTATATTGCGACCTGTGTTTGATGGTTGCTGCCATAACTTTTTTGTCCAAAGGTTTTCCTTTTCTTTTCCATAAATTTGGTCTTTTTTTGGAACTCTTTAGTTTAAATAAACTTTCATCAGACCACACTGACTTCTAAAAAGTAAACTTTGACTTTGGAAAGTACTTTTTTGCCAAGGCAAATCATTTTATTTTATTTTTTCTTAAAATAAAGTGTTTATTTGACACAGGACACACAAAACTCTACATAGCAAAGTCTGTTGCATTGTTTGTTCAGAAATATTCATGCATAGTTTCTCTTTAATATTCTGGCAGAAATAACAGGCTCTCACTTTACTTCTTGCAAAATATGTTTATTTTCTCTAGACATTGCTTTTGGTGGATGGTCAGAATATACTTTATTTTGCACACTTTAAGTTTTCTTTTTTGAATGTATTATTGACTTGCTTTAATTATACTTTTCAGCAATTTTTCTATATATTAAAAGTCACTTTTATGATAATCAACAATCAATTGCTGTACTTTAACACTTATATGGTGTTTCTTAGCATCTTGGAAAATGTTTAAGATGAAACAAAAGAAACAATTCTTAAAATACTTTAAATTTTACACTTATAGTGCAAATACAAAAAAATTAAAGAACTTGTTGGCTAAAAAAAATCAAAAAACAAACTTACAGCAATAAATAAATTGATGGATATGAATACTTTTGTCATTTAAAAAACTGTACTTTTAATGTTATATGCTAAATATAACATTGAATACATAGCATAGCAATTTAACATCATAATTATCAACACAGAATTATTCTTAATAATCATGTTTACATGAGTTTATATTTCATTATATAGAAATACAGAATAAATACATTAGAGTATAAACACAAAATTTACTAATATGCTAGAGGTATGAATAATTTTCTCACATGTTGTATATATATTATGCACACACACACACACACACACACACACACACACACACACACACACACACACACACACACACACACACACACACACACACACACACACACACACACACACACACACACACAATATACACACACATGCACACACAAACACACACAACTACTTTTACAACAATAATAAATTGCCTTACAAATTTACCTCATCAGGAAGTTTAACACTTGAATAAACATTTTTCCTACAGAAAAAAAATATTAAAAAAAATTTTTTTTTTTAATTTACATGAGATTATTTATCCAGAACTTTTTATTATATTCATCATTAAAAGTTTAGAATTTACCATTTTGGCAATTTCTTGCTCCAATGAAACCCAGATACAACTGCGGCAGTTGATGCAGCTATAGAAACAATAAGTAAAATATTTCTTGACGTTAGGTTGCTGTTTGTTTGAAATAATATTTTGCTCCAACTAGGCGCCATTGATATAAAATTTACTTTTAGTATATTTCTAATATATTTCCAATATCTATGAAATACTATTTCATGGCTGTTGATTGCTGTAGGACATAAAACATTTAAGTATCATACAAAATAGTAATTTCTTCATTTTGTGTGTGTGTGTGTGTGTGTGTGTGTGTGTGTGTGTGTGTGTGTGTGTGTGTGTGTGTGTGTGTGTGTGTGTCTGTTTATATGATAAATTTAAACAAACAAACATACATACATACATACATACATACATACATACATACATACATACATACATACATACATACATACATACATACATACATACATACATACATACATACATACATACATACATACATACATACATACATACATACATACATACATACATACATACATAATGTAAAACTAGATTTCAATTGGTTACTTAAGTTGTTTTTTTTTTAAAGAAATAATATTATATATGTGTATCAACTGTTTATGTAAGGAAAAAATCAATTTTAATCTATTTAATGGTGAATACTGATAATGTTGACACACTTGCATAAATATTGTTTCTTAAGAAGAGAGCTCCAAAAATTTACGTTTATTTACTACAGAATATTGATATAATTTGAATAAAAAAGTACAGTAATAACAATGAGTTTCAAAAATTCGATTAGATTTTAGAAGTCATTTCAAAAGTGAAATAAAAATTTTTTTTCTAGCTATATATTTATAAACAACAAGTTTTCTACCAATCAGAAGTTGTTTCTCCGGGTGATTGTAAGCAAACGCTAGATTTTTCGGAAATTTGAGTTTTCCGGTCAAAAAGTTTGTCAACAAAAAAAAAATCCCGTCTAGTTAAAAACTGGACATGTCAAATATCAGAGCTAATCTGGTCCAGAACGAGAATCCTTCTGTCATTTGAATATAGCTAAAAATGCAATAAAAAAGACTGAAGTATTTTTATAAATGTAACGTCTGGTTGTCTGAAGGTCAGTAAATACAATACTAGCTTAGGTAAGTTATTACATTTGTCACATTAGGTCAAAATGAAGAAAAACATCAAGCTGAGTTTCAGAAGAAACCCTCTGGAGGGATTAATATACAGGGTGCTTCCACGAAGCTCCTTAATCGAAATTTTGTCCTATTTTCACTTTAAAGAGCGCTTTAGCTCCGTTAAACTGTTGCGGCGTTTAGCGCAAGCACTACTTCCAAAAATGACCATGTACTTTAGTCCATCGAATTTAAATCTGGCGAATAAGGCGATCACTCTACGGATGTAACAAAATCAGAAAAATAGGTCTTGCACCAATCTTGCGTAATTTTAAACTTGTGAGCTGGGGCGAAATCCTGTTAAAAGGTTCATTTTGTATTGCCAAAGTGCTTTTGTGACCGCGGAAGTACTACGGGTTCAAGAATGTTTCAACGATACACTTCTTGGTTAATTTTTATACCTTAGTTGATGAAAACAAGAGGTGTTTTGCCACTTACACAAATTCTATCCCAAACCATGATGGAGTGCGGTTTTGTTAATGCTCAACAACTGCGAACATTCCAGAAGTTTTTTTGAACCAAATTCTGTCGTTTTTATTGTTGTGAGCATGTTCCACCGTAAAGAGCTTTACATCTGTCAAAAGAGCTCTCTGCCAGTCGCGATTTGCGTGATTACGTTGAAGACGTTTTGTTTTCAAGCGTCAGAAGATAAACCTTTTTGAGGTTATGGGGTTTGAAGTTTAAGTTGTTTTCGACGAACCGAGTTACTAAAGTTAAATCACAGGTCTTATTTTTAAAAGAAAATTCAGACCTATAATTTAAGTTTAGTGATGGGTTGCCAAATGATTTTTAACTTCAAGACGTCATTGCCTATTTATAGCTTTGGTGACAAAAAAAAAAAAAAAAAGAAAAAAGTGTTCACCATAAATTTTTTTAGGGCAGGCTCTTTTGCCGAGCCAGCCCGCTTTCCATATAAACAGGCCCTTAGTGCAAATGAAAAATCAAGGTATGTGTATCAGCATTTCAACAAAAACGTAATAAAATCATTAGTAATAAATCAAGGATGTTAAATATCATTGTTCCAAAAAGCATGACTTTTGGGGAAAATATAAGAACAAGAATTGTTTGCGATGCAGAGGTCTATGTTTAATTGCTACAAACAAAATGAATTATCTTCATACACCTTGTTGTTGAATTTGCATTAAATCAATAAAAAAAAAAACAGTATATGGTTTATTACTGAGGGGTTCGGATTTTGGTTATTATTGAGGGGTTTGAATTTAACTAATGGTAGTAATTTTGATATACATCAAAATCACTATATATTAATACGTTTTACTGATTATAGTAAATTTTTACTATTTTCAACAGATTTAGAGCAATGTTACACTTTGCTATTAAGTAAGAACAATATTTTAATGAAAAATGTCAATGAACTTATCTATCAAAGAATAAGTAAATGCACCAATATAAAACCTGATACACTTCTATTCTAATATGTCTCATATTTTTGTTTTCTTTGATGTAAAAAGAAAATTATTAAAGTTTTCCTTCATTCCAATTAAAAACGTCTTGAGGTCAGTAAATTCACATGTTAAAGCAGAATAAGTGAAAAATATTTTTCCATAATTAGATTAGATTATTATTCTAAATAAAAAACTCATTGTACGTTGGTTCGCTGCAGTAATCTTATCAGCGGAACTTTTATTTAGCAGTCCTATTTTGATATTGCAATTCAGAATCAATGATCCAAAACTAAAACAATAGATATAGGTAAGCTTAGAACAATACATCGATATCGCATATTTCCGAAACAATGTGATTTGGTATTACTTATGACACAAAGATACATTTGTTTTGTAATTAATTTTGATAAAAAGTGTATTTCTGTCCAGTGGTTGTAGAAGCGTGAGAAAGAAGAATTGATTTACGGAACGTTCCCAATCTTCTCAATATTAAATTTAAACTGTTATTCGTATTTTGGTAAAATGTTGTTTGAATTTTTTGTTTGGATCTTGAAATAGCTAAATGCAAATTTTTATACTGTTTGTGGCACAATTTTATATATGGTTCTTAGATGTATTTGCTTTTGTAAAACCCTTTGCAGTTAAATAACTGTTCTTTTGATAAAGTCTGCTGAGATAAGCTAAGGTTAAAAATGGAATTTATCCGTTGATTGTTCTTTTAAAGAACATAAATTACAAGCTGCGCAGCGGTGATGAAGGACAAGATTCTTAAATTTTAGCTTTTAGTAACTATTTAAACGAATAAATTTCAGCCATAAGTTAAAAAAAAACTGTTTTCGACAAAACGTTTCGCTAATTGATTGAATATTAACATTTTATTAATATGGTTTTTGATTTCAACCTCATTCAGAACGAAATCAATTGTGTTATCTTAAAATACAGCGATTAGGAAACCTTTTTAAAAAAAGAGGAAAGTTATGTTTTTTATGAAAAGAAAAAAAAAGGAGAAAAGAGTTAAGAGGGGTAATTAATATGAAGTTTAAATTCTTGTTGTTTATAATTGGCTCTCAGCTCCTCTCTTTTCAACAAACAAAATAAGACCAGGTTTGTGCGGACCGTAAGAACTAATTCAAACAAATTCTTAGTTCTCTATTTTTTAAAATAAGATTATTTTATATTTCATAAGATGGAATTCAAGCATTATCATTTATACCAAAATGTATATGGAATGTTTTGGACCTCTGTATTAAATCTTATCAAATTACAAATTAAGTGGAAAGAGGTCAGTGCATTATATTTAGTTGTTTGTATTTAAAATTTATTTTCACTAATTTTCTATTATATTTAGGTAGAAATATGCTTTGTTATTAATACTAAAAATAAACCTTTTGAGTGCTAAATACACAATGCTAACTATAAAAACTCAGTTGAATTTTTAATTATTCTGCAGTCTAAATATTGTAGTAAAAAACATGAAAGAGATCATTAAACTATAAAATGTTGAGAATATACTTGACTTTTGGTCAAATCAACTTGACTTTTGGTCAAATCAACTTGACTTTTGGTCAAGTATATTCTCAGTATTTTATAGTTTAATGTTTATTTAATTGTTTAAATATGAAAAAATTATTTTAAATTAAAATGCATTTGTAAAGAAAATGACCACTTTAGAAATGATTTAATAATTCTATAAATAATTTGTAGTTAAACATAAACACTGTTTATATCCTATGTTCAGAATAAAGTAAGACTAATAAATTACTTTTTTAAATTGACATTATTGGTAGGACTTAATACAAATATTATATTTGCATCCAAAAAATGTTTTACTATATTGACATTCAAATATTTTTGTTTTTAGAAAGAAAATCCTGTAGCTTACTTCACTATAAATTAATATGCTCTAAAGATGAAATGCACACAGTTTTTGGTCATGGCATTATGCTTATTGAAGTAATTTTCTCATAGTCTTTATATAGATAGAAAACACTTGACTAATAATTTCTGTTTTTTACAAATAAATTTTAAATACTGTATTATATATATATATATATATATATATATATATATATATATATATATATATATACATACATACATACATACATACATACATACATACATACATACATACATACATACATACATACATACATACATACATACATACATACATACGTACATACATATGCATATATATGTAATATAATGCATAATATATCTAGGGAAAGCTTGCAGGCATCCAATAAACTTGCAATGAATTTAGAAAGAGCTCAAAGCTTACTGGATTCAATATTAAAAGAATACAGAAAAGAAGTTGTTCCTATATTTAATAGTAAGTTTTCAAAATTGATCTTAAAATAAACTTACAAAGTTTAGCTGTACAAGTTCTTGTTAAAATTTTATACAAGTTAGAATCTTGTTTTGTGTGTGTGTGTGTGAGAAAAGATCATGATAACTATTGTTTTACAAAAGAATGCCATGCATATAATTTAACATTGCATTAAGAAAAACAAACGGAATGTTTTCTTTAACTATTTTTTTAGTTTTCTTTTAATGGCATACAAATAAATCAATGTTATTTATTCATTTCATAGCACTAGTTTACAAAATTTTACCTTTTTTTCTCCTTTTTTTTAAATTGCTTTTTGTTAATTTTTTACACTTATCTCAAATTTGTTTCTTAAATTCTATTGTGTTTTGTCAGTCATGGTATTTAATATTTATCAGTCAAGTAACTGAGAAAGTTTTTTTTTGGAAAACTTATCACATTAAATTTGAAATCTAATGAATATATTTCTAAATGCTCTTAAGCATAGATATTTTTTTTTTATAAAAAAGTGTTAGTGTCTGTCTATCAGTAATTAGCCAATATTTTAGTACTCCATTTCTTCTCAACATTTTTCCATACTCGGAGGTAGTTCATACTCTACATCCTTACCTGGCTGCACATTGGGTCTACTTTTTCATACTCATCAAATTCTATGTTTTCAGGGCTATTTAAATATGATTTTATTATTGAATACAGGACAATTAGTAAAAACAATAATAAGAAAAGGCAAATATATATAGCATTAGCAATTATGTATGATAGGTGCATTTAGAACACTCTACTTTTATATAATCAAGAAGTTATTTGAACTAATGGAGCTTAATCCCAGAGGTTTTTATGAGTGCAACAAGCAGTGCTAGCAAGTTTACCTGCAATTAAGCTGTTTTTTTTAGCAAAGGTTGTTTACTATTTAAAAGAACGAGGTAAAATGTTAAAATCTACTTTTAATGGGATTCATTTTGTTACATTAGTTTTCCTGTAGGGCCTACATGTAATAATATGAGCTTTTAATGGAGTTTGAATGTTATTTTTCAAAAACAAAATTATTATATATTTGTGCATTATATATCTTAGCTTTTCAGTAAAACCATATTTGTGCTTAGTTTCTGTAGTTGACAAGTGTTTTTTAACTGAGTAGTAATATGTTTGTTACAATGTTCCACATGGACACCTCAGATTTTGATAACACTTTTTGGAGCGCTATATTCTGAAAATTTCAGTTTAATACTTATGTTATTCTTTGAGAATTGGCTATTGAAAAATCAACCATTTTGTATGAAATCAACCCACTTGAGCAAAAATTGTTTTTTTTTTAAAAGTTATAAGGATTAATACTTTTGTAAAAATTGTTACATAAATAAAAAAAAAAAAAACATTTTGAGACTTTATTTGTTCCATTTGCCTTTATGTAAACATTATGTAAAATAATTCAATATGGAGACTCTTATACAGTAATTGATTGTCGTCTTTTTTGGAGATTTTTAAAGCAAAAATTAATACATTTCAATCATCCATTTTTAGCCATATGCCTTGAAATGAGCACTGAACCACTCCTTGACTGAAATTTGCTTAAAATGCTTTCTTCTGTAATAAATTCAGCAAATAATAGCTGAATATTTCTGTACTGTCCAAATTTAACTTCTTTCCATCTAAAAAATGATTTTCTGGTTTGTCCAATGAGTGTGTTCCTGAGTGAACTTTTTTGGGTAATTAATTTTAGCTTATGACAACAAAAGCTTATACTTCTTTTTTTTTTTTTGTATTTCAAACAACTTTGTTTCTGTTATATATATTGAATACTAATATATAAATTATTTTCATCTTCTAATTTATGAGCATAATTGAAACTATTTGTACTTCTAACTTTTTTTTTTTTTTTGCATATTTAAGTTGCTGTTATTAGGCCAGTTTTTTTAGCTTTAATGGTAATTTTCACTACTTTTTAGAAAAATCCTAAAATTTTTTAATTCAGAGTGTATTTATTATAAATAAAAACTAGGCATTGAAATATTATTATAATTGTAAGAAATTTCAAAATATGTAGTGGATCTAGCCATATTTTGTCCACTGTATGTATAAATTCTACACTACATGCATAATAAAGATATTACATTTCTATGTTAAAGTATTATATATTGGTTTAATCTTAAGTTTCTGTTAATGGTAAACTTTATTATTAAACTCTGTTGCATATTTTTCTTAACATTAAAAACCATATAATCTTTTATATGTAGATAAACCTGTGCTTGTTAAAACCAATCTTTGGATAAATGATATGGTACCTTTAGAAAATATTGCAAAGGTATCTTTTCATTACTTCTTTCATTATATTGGGAAACACAAGTAATAGACAAAATATAAACTATAACAGCTTCATTTACTTTGCAGCATTTCAGTGTAGACTGTACACTTCGCATGAGCTGGGTAGATAAGAGACTTGCTTTTGATGAAAATGATCCTGAATTGTATGCAGCATTTGATGAAAAAGTTTCCAAACTAATATGGATCCCTAATATTTATTTTCCTCTGGGGAAAAAAGGTGTTTTTCATGATGTAATTGCTCCCAATGTGTTTGTTCTTATTTATGGAAATGGGACAGTCAAGTTTAGTCAAAGGTGATATATTTTTTTTCATTTAAAAAATATATTTGAAACATAGAAGTTGTTACTTATTTATTAAGGATAAGTATATATTTTTTTGAAATCAATTAAGACATTTTTTTTATATTATCAAATTTATCCAGTAGCTCAATATACAATTTAGAAAATATTGCTTAGGATTAAAGACATAATTTCTTCAATAACAATATCATCAATATCTTCCATATTTGTTTCATATTTGTTGTACTTGTTCTTAGGAAGTCTTTTTTTTTTGGCCAAATTACCTAGGTACTTTTTTTAGAATAATTCAAAAAATACCCTTTATATAAATTATTCTTTTGATAACCATAAGACCAAATGAAAAGGTAAAATAATTAAGGTGCTGAAATGATTGTCATTTTTTTCACCTTCATTTTCTTTTTGTTATTTTTTGTATACTAAAATGGGTTTGAATCACAAATCACCTCTATAAATGCTGTGAATGAAAACTTATAAAACAGTTATTTTTTTGGAAGTATTTAAAATAGTTATTTCATTTTAATTGTTTATGTGAAAAATAAGAAATAAGAAACTTTTTTAAGTTTTTAGATAGAAATGTTGTTAAGGCCTTAAATGTATGACATAAACAATTCTGTCTTAGGCTGAGAATTTTGTCATTCTGCCCAATGACCTATCAGTTTTATCCTTTTGATATTCAAGAATGCAAATTTAAGCTAGAAACTTGTAAGTAAAAGTTGCTTATCTTTCTTTCTTATTTAAAAAGCACATTTTTTTAAAATCTTGTTTTTAAATCTTTGTTTTGAAAGTGATAAAAATGCTTCACAACCTTAGTACATTTTTAAAAAATCTAGTATTTATTGTAAAGGCATATTTTATGCATCTCTGACTGCAATTTATATAGAGGAGTTGATATACTGAATTTCTTAAACAATAAAAGTTAAAAAAAAAAACTTCAAATAAAATATCAACTCAAATTCTTTTTGCATGTGTGTGTGTGTTTGCTGCATAAACTGGACTGTAAATGTTAGTAGAGAGCTTCTCTACTCATAGTTATATAGAAAGACATTCCATTTTTGTTCCAAAGGTTCTATACTTTCCTCATGGGTTTTGCCACTATTTTTTCATGTTTTGTTAAGTTTTTCTAAAAGTCATTCAAAAAACAACATTTTGTTGAAGGCTAATATTCAAATACTGAGTTTTTGAATGCTTAATCTCAAATGCTGAATATTGTTTGTTATTGTTAAATTAGGACTTCATTTTGATAAAACTATAAGTTTTAATTGAAATTTAAATAACACTTAGACCAAAGTGTAAGGTTAAATTTTGGATTAGAAGATCAAAGTTTTATTTCATATACATTGTATTCTAAAAGTTTGCAAAATTTATTCTAAAATATTCTAAAAGTTTGCAAAATTTTGTTCTTGTAAAATTCAGATCTATCAACCATTGTTATGAGTTATTACCATTCAATTTGTGGAGTTAACTAACTCACTCTCAGTAGAAAAATTATCATTTCTCATATGCAGTTTTATGCTGAAATTTATGCCACAAATACTCATTGCAGATATAGTTAAATAAACTTTTTACAACAGAAGAGATCACAAAAAAAAACGATTATGGGTTGAAAGTATGTAGATAAAGTCCTGCTTACAATGTCCTTGGTCAAACTAAATTACTTTTTGTATGTCTTCTGTTCTGGAAATAAGGTGACATATTGTTAAACTGTTCCGTGTGAAAGAAAAAAAAATGCAATGCTCTTTAGATGTTAAATTGATCTTTACAAATTAATCGATTGAATATCATGTTGAATTTGCTTAGAATTTGTATAATATTGCATTATGGATTTATAACATAACTAATAAAAGGAATTTTCACTTTATTTAATATATCTGTAATATCTTTAAAGGATTATTTATTTGTTAAATGTTAGATTCTAGACTCTTTTTTTTTACTCTTAATAGTCGGACAATCAAAGTCATATATCAACTTAAAGTGGATGGATGTGCCAATTGAGCGTTCTGGAGAAGATTTGTTCATACTGGACTATAGCCATGTTAGAATAAGTACAAATGTTACCGTTCGTTACGGAGATTATAACAGTGAGTTTATTTTTAGTAAGGCAACCTATGTTGATATACGGCCAGAAGTTCGATTACTTTCATCATGTCTCTGCAGCTATTTTTAGCTCATTATTTTTGTTTTCGACATTCCATTTTACTTTGCAACGAATGACAATATTATCGTTTGCACATTTAAAAAATATATATTTATATTACTCTTTGCTAATTATTTTAGCTGTCTTGATTGACCAGCGTTACAAATTAATTAGTGACAAATTTTATGCTCTGCGATCAAAGAGTTTTTTTCTAAACTGCCAATGATTTATTTTACTTCTGGAGAACTTTTTAGTTTATTATGACTTATTTCGTATGACCATCGTTAGCGTCATCATTAGGTCCGTTATTAAACCAAGTTCTTAATGAATTTCTAATGTTTTAACAAATAATTTTAATGAAAAAAGTTTGTTTTGATCTTAATAGATTTCAGTTCTTTCCCATCTCTAACAAAATAGGATAATTCCCTAATATTGTTTAAGCTATACGGACACCCGATCGCCTTATTATCTTCTGATTCAAATGTGGCCATTTGTTGTAGCATAAGTGGTCTTTACGAAAAAAAAGATTAAGTGATTAGGCTTCTAATAGGGTCAGTTTCATTCACAGTATGAGTAATGTAAGCGACTTATGTGTTTGTGGCTTCCATACCGTCCCAAGTTACCCAAATGCGGTAGATTCAGTTAGCGTCGTATAGATTTTTAATAGTGATTTATTATGTTGCATTATTTTCTTAGTAAAATGTGTTGTACTTTAGTGTCGTTCGATACTTTAGTCGTAAAGTTTACTTTACATCGGGATTTTTCCGCTCATTTTCTTCGAGATTACTTTCCCTGTATTCTTACCGTGGCGCTGAGTTGGGTTTCATTTTTTGTGGATTACAAGGTAACTCCTGCTAGGGTGACTTTCGGTAAGTCAATAACAGCGCCGTTGATATACTTTGATTCCGTATATATTGTTTTTCCTTGCGTAACTATGAAACGCGAACCAAAAGAAACTTCTAGGTAATTTTCATTTTCAGGCATTACAACAATCCTAACAATTGTGACAATGAGCAATAGTATCCGATCAACGGCTCCAAGTGCTAATACGATACGTAGTCTCGATTATTACATGATGATTTGCATGTTATTTGTATTTGGAGCACTCGTGGAGTTTGCAATTGTGGGGATTACAGATCCAAATATGTCTGTTTCTTGGTTAAAGAAGGTTGGCAAAAATTTAGATACATGTTTAAAAGTTTAAAATAGTAAATTCAATCTAATTACTTATTTCTTTCTTCCAGAAACAGCCATTTAAAAAGAATGTAAATCATACAATTTTATCTTCTGGACGCAAAGGAGTCGCGTTGGGGCCGTTCGTATTTTATACCGACCACACACACTTTATTGATGATTGTGCCAAAGTTGCGTTTCCTTGTACGTTTTTGTTTCTAAATGCCATCTACTTCGGCTATCATCGAATTCATCCTGAAACTGTGGACTATTAGTAAATCAATCCAGAGTGTTTACTTTGTATCTTTCAAAAACCTGTTTTTGTTATTAAACTAGATTTGTTGTTCTTATTCAGAAATTATTTGAAGCTGTTTAAATATAGTATTAGCGACTTAAGGTGACGATCAATTTCCTGTTGGCTTGAAAAGATTTTCTAGTGTAAATCTTTTAATCATCATATAGGATTGTAAAGGATTTTCTAGTTTAAGAGTAAAAGATTTTTCATCATATTTATCTTATTTCATCGGATTTATCATCGTATAAAATTTTCTAGTTTTACTTTTAATCGTCGTAAATAATGTTCACCTTTTATTTATGAGAAGCAATACCAACCTAAATAGTTTAAATTTCATCGAGCTCTAAATATTTATAAAATGTGCATAAACATAAAGAAAATAGTTACAGAGGTAAAGAATAAAGTTAAGCGTAACTTTTTCACATGAAATATGAGCGCTACATCAAGTTACACATATTAAGTATTTATGGACATAGTTTATAACTTTTTCTTATAAACAAAAGTAATTATAAATTCATAAGGCAAAAAACATTGACAAAATAAAGTTAAGCTACTAGGTTCACTACGAAATCTACCCTCCCTGCCCTCCTTTTGACGTGTCTGCTTAGATTCACTATAAAATAGTCTTTTTTAAGTTTGAAAATTTTGTAAAATGAAAAGCGTGAAAAAACCTTGAGAAGCAAAACAAACGAAAATATAAGCATTTAATGTATTTGAAAACTACTTCAATGGCTTAAGGATAATTATAATAGAGATTAAAAAATACCCTAGACGTTTTGGGTAAAGTTTTTGTTTTTAATTTAACAATCGCGTGCATTTTTACAAGTAAAGAAATCTACAAAGGCTTGAAGTATTTTAGATCGAAACCAGATTTATATTCAGAAGAGTGAATCAACTATATTTACAGCCTACGGTCTATTCTTTAAGTAAAGAAAGTGTTTTCACGGTTTTAAAAGATAAAATACACTCTTGGGGTTGATGCCCAAAATGTGTATTTTTAAGCAAGTTTTACACCAAGCAAAGTATTAGTTAAGTTACACCCAACAAAGTGTAACTTCTGAGATTCTTGAAAATGCTGCGATGAGAGCTTTGCTTTACTGTATAATGCTTTTTGCACACCAGACTTAGATAGCCAAGAAGCTGTGATTTCGTCCTCATTAAAAAACTTTCAATGCTTTGAGAGCAGTGTGAGTTTTTGCGAAAGATTTTGTGTCAAGTCTCGTAGCAGTTTTTGAAGAAAACGTTTTTTTCTGAGGAAGGTTCAAACGGTGTCGAAAATATGAGCTTTCGTCTGATGATAAAAAAAAAAACTCAAGCATTTAATGCTCAACTGTTATTGATTCTTTTTCTTTCGAGTTTTAACTCCTGGAATTAAGAAATTGATTACCTCAGTAAACGAATATATAATTTTTGTAAGAAAAATTAAAAAAAAAAAATTATTGATACTTTCGATAGAATCATTTGAAGACTACAGGGGAATAGCCACAGCTGTGTGTTTTTTTCTACGTTATAGAAAAATGGAGTTTTAAGTTTGAAGACTTAAGTGGTGTTTAATATTAATCATTTTTTAAACGCCTCGAGATTGCCAGACAACGGTGGTTTTTCAATTGTATTTTTTCAGAAGTAATAGGTATGTATTAAACATACATTGAAATGCAAAAAAAGCTGCGTTTTGCGTTTGCGTTCCGAAATAAAAACTCACACGCAAACTCAAACGCATTTGAAGCAATTTATTGCGTTTAATTACGTAAACGTAAACGCAATTTACGCAAATAACTGCGTTTACGCACGCATTTAATACGCAACTTACTCATATAAAATGCGTTTAAAAACGTAACTCAAACGCAACTTACGCGTATAAATGCGTTTACAAACGGAACTCAAACGGAACGTACGCATATATATATATATATATATATATATATATATATATATATATATATATATATATATATATATATATATATATCTGTTATTTAAATGGAGAAAAACAACATTTTAATAGTACTTAAAGTTTCGTGCCTTACGGCAATCATCAGCTATTAATTACAAATTAAAAACGTAAAAAACCGTTTAAAAACGAATCAAATTTACGGTAGAACGAATTCTGACGTAATGAGCAAAAAGACGCAATCATTTAGTCTTCAGTATCAAAAGAGGATAAAAGGAACTTGTTAGCATGTCGACATTTAGATAATATTTCGCTTCTTTTGTTGAGTAGGTTGTTTTCTTTATGCGATAAAATTTCAAACTTCTCGTGAAGGCAAAGGTTACAGGTCTTGGTTTCAGGGTTGGAAGGTTTGCATCGCTTTACAATTCTCCACTTTATTATAGGTGTGATGGCTTTTTCTTTTAATTTCCAAATTTCCTTTGAAATTACGCACAAGAGCTTTGTATTATTTTGATATAATACATAACCAATCAATATATTTGCTCCTACTAGTTGAGCACTCTACTCAAGTTCGTCCAGTAAAATGGAAAAATTCAATTTAAGATACTCCATCAAAAACATACCAATACCATCGGAAAAAGAATACAAACTAAAGCTAATCGAGAAAACTGAATCATTTTTGAAGAAGATGAGGTGGAAGGCGTTATTTTTCATTAACAGCAAACTAACTTCTAAAGACGATCATAATTATGTGATCTATGGAATCAATTCGATAAAATGTCCACCGCAAATAAAAGAAATGGCTTCTTTCGAAAAGGACGTATTACATTTAATTAGAACAATAAAATTTAGAAAAGTCAAAAACACGTTTCAAAATAAAATGAAAAAGGACATAAAAACCATACAAATGTCTAATAAATCGCTAATAAAGGCTGACAAAACGTCAAATATGTACAAGCTATCTAAAGAAGAATATAACCACCTTTTAACTAATGCTATCACCACCACCTACAAAAAAGGTGACACAAAACTAAAAGACAAAATAAATAAAGAAGGGAATAACATTTTGCGGAACCACGATGTTTATAGTAAAATCAAAATAAACGGTTCTTCTGGATGTTTTATTACATTGAAAGACCACAAAGAAAACTTTATCAACAACCCTACTGTTCGACTCTTAAATCCAGCAAAAAACGAGGTAGGAAGAATAAGCAAATTTATTTTATCTCAAATCAACAATGAACTCAAAAGTAAGCTCCTTGTAAACCAATGGCAAAGCACCTTAAATGTTACCGACTGGTTTAAAAAAATTAAAAACAAGCATCTCTACAAATTTCTAATTTTTAACATTAATGATTTTTATCCTTCAATAAGTGAAAAAACTCTCAACGCTGCAATCAACTTTGCCGAACAGCACCTTTTAATAAACTCGGAGCAAAAAGCAATAATAAAACATGCAAGAAAATCTTTACTTTTTAACAACAATGAAACGTGGATTAAGAAAAATGGGGGGCAGTTCGATGTTACAATGGGGGCTTACGATGGTGCTGAAGTATGTGAATTAGTAGGAATCTTTCTATTATTTCAACTTTCTCAATATTATAAAAGTGAAGATTTCGGGCTATATCGTGACGACGGGCTAGCAATATTTAAAAACAAAAACGGCCAGCAGATGGAAAAAATCAAAAAGCATTTCGTGAAAATATTTAAAAGTAATGACTTTCTTATTTCCATCAAATGCAATATGAAAATCGTAAATTATCTTGATGTGACACTTGATCTTAATGATAATTCTTTTCGACCTTACTCGAAATGTGATAACGAACTGAGTTACGTCAACTGTGATTCCAACCATCCACCAAGTGTTATCAAAAGACTACCTCGCACTGTTGAACTAAGATTATCTTCAACTTCATCAAACGAACTTATTTTTAAAAATGCTACTCCACCTTACGAAGAGGCTTTAAATAAAGCAGGCTATAAATGTAAACTTAGTTATCAACATCATGTTGCCACCACTAAAAATACAAAACGCAAGCGAAACATTATATGGTTTAACCCTCCATTCAGTCAAAACGTGGAAACAAAAATAGGAAACCGTTTACTTGCATTGGTTGACCTTCACTTCCCGGTAAATCATAGATTGCACAAAATTTTTAATAGAAATTCGATCAAGGTAAGTTATAGCTGTATGCGAAACGTAAAATCCATCATTAATTCGCATAACCACAAAATTTTACAAGACCAAAAAAGCATACCAAAAAACACTTGCAACTGTACTAACAAAACTACTTGCCCTTTAAACAATCAATGTTTATTAAGCAACATCGTTTATAAAGCTATCGTGAGTTCCGAAAATCTTGAACTCAAAGAAAAAGTTTATTTTGGCATTAGCGAGACACCATTTAAACTAAGATATGCTAACCATGTAAAATCTTTTAATACGGTCAGGTATAAGAATGATACAGAACTTTCAAAGGAAATTTGGAAATTAAAAGAAAAAGCCATCACACCTATAATAAAGTGGAGAATTGTAAAGCGATGCAAACCTTCCAACCCTGAAACCAAGACCTGTAACCTTTGCCTTCACGAGAAGTTTGAAATTTTATCGCATAAAGAAAACAACCTACTCAACAAAAGAAGCGAAATATTATCTAAATGTCGACATGCTAACAAGTTCCTTTTATCCTCTTTTGATACTGAAGACTAAATGATTGCGTCTTTTTGCTCATTACGTCAGAATTCGTTCTACCGTAAATTTGATTCGTTTTTAAACGGTTTTTTACGTTTTTAATTTGTAATTAATAGCTGATGATTGCCGTAAGGCACGAAACTTTAAGTACTATTAAAATGTTGTTTTTCTCCATTTAAATAACAGATATATATATTTATTGCTCTATTATTATAATATTGAGCACTCTTTTACGCACAAGAGCTTTGTATTATTTTGATATAATACATAACCAATCAATATATATATATATATATATATATATATATATATATATATATATATATATATATATATATATATATATATATATATATATATATTCCGTATCATAAAATTTACAGTAAGAAAGATCGTGTATATATAGCATATATATGTACGATATATACTAAAGTTACTTACTTTGACTCAGTCTTCTCCCCCTTCGTTCGTTGCACCTTACAGTTTAATTTTTTCATTTCATTTTTTTTTAACAATTGTTTTTATTCTCTTCTTTTGCTTTCTTATTTTTTCAAGTTTAGGATAGGGTGGGGCAAGATGTCCATAAAGTCAACATTATTAATTTACCTATGTCTCACAAATGCGCAAGGGACTTGACTTTAAGAACATCTTGCTCCACTAAAATATACAGAAAATTAGTTGTATTATTTGTATGATTGTAATAAAGAAATATTTGTTTTGTGGGTAATTTATTCCACAATATTTCAAGTATAAAAACTTTAAAACTCAATCAATAAAACTAGTTTATTTGCAATTAGCTGGTTTTGGATGAAGAAAAATGCCATTTTATGTGGGGGGCAAAACTTCCTGTGATTATTTAGTGCTTAAAACTTTTAGGTAAGTTTATTTCTTTTGAAACAAAACATAAATAATTAAACTAAATATATACAGGGCGTTTTATATGTAAGAAAGATTGCTTAAAACGGGCAATTAACCACAAAAACACTATGTTATTGGTCAGCGCACGAGCACACTTTAAAAATTGCTTAAAACAAAGGAAAACTCATTTTCCGCTCACAAATTGAACACAATAATACTCAGTTGTATACGGTACTATTATTTTAATCAAAACTATTTTTAGAAAAAAGTATAGCTTAATACCTTTAACTAGCAAGCTCATTTCAATTATTATAAAAATCTGGCTATATTCACTCAATTTAAAAACATAATTCACTCATTTTAAAAGGAGCCATTATAATGAGAAATTAAATATCATTTTTAACAAATTTGATTAATAATTACTTTTTAAATTCGTTATAAAATGACCTAAATACATGTAAAACACGTAATAATTTGTTTTAAGGGATATGTCTAATGGCATTTCCTTATAGCTTAAGGAAGTTCCTATAGGCATTTCCTTATGGTATGCAGCTTATACATAAAAGTATAAAAAAAAAAAAAGTTTAGGAAACAAAACCAAGTTTTACTAAATCGTTTCATAAATATCTAATTTAATATGACACATCAATCTCGCAAGAGTAAAATCTATCATGAGGATATCATAAAGTCTAGTTCAAAAAAGCGACATGAAGAAGATATATTGCAATCACAACAGTTGCAATTGCAACCTTATTTATCTCAAAGTTCGTCTGCATCTAAATCTGGAGAAGCAATTTCAAAAAGAACAAGATCTGTAAATCCTACAAAAACGACGAAATCTACTATACAGACAACAAGTGCTGCGTTGACATCATTATCGGGAGAGTCTTCGAATAATACTTCAGTTTCCAATATTTCTATTCCTCCTATTCAGCAAGACCCGAGATTAAGGTTTCAGGGTTATAGTCTTTTGGCAAAATTATCTGAAGACTCGTGTAATTTGATAAAGAAAATGCAAGATCTTGGTCAAAGAAACATTTTTCTCAAAAAGAAGTTTATTGTAAATTTAACTGAACGGGTAATTAAATTACTTTTTCTTAGATTTAAAATGTTATTAAGAACAATGTAGCGTATGATTTTCATATATTTTAGGAGTATACTTCTTATCTTCATTTCACTACATCTGATACTCAAATAAATAAATCACAAAATGGTGTTGAGTTTTTCTGCATATTGTGTAATCAAAAGTTTACTGCTCGTATTGGTCGAACATCCAACATTAAGAAGCATTTACAAAGAAAACATCATGACATTTTGGGTAAGTGGTTTGACTCATACGATACACTAAACAAATCAAATAAAAAGCGAAACGTGCTAGATGCCGATACTTTGAACGCTATCAAGTTCTTTATTACATCAAACTGCTCGATTAATGCATTTAATAATCCCTTTTTGAGGAAAATAGTCAAAGTTCCACTTCCTTGTGCAAAAAGTTTTGGAGAAAATTTGATACCAGAAACGATGGCAAAATTATCAAACATAATTAATGAAAAATTAGACGATGCCCTGTTTGTCACTTTATTTAGTGATATATGGACATCTCCTGAAATGTTGGACTTTATTGCAGTTGGTGCAACATTAACGAACAGTGATTTAAAAAAAGAAATCATCATTATTGGTATGGAACAGATGACGGGACGTCACAATGCAGAAAATATTAAATTAGGGATTGAAAAGATTATAAATACCTTTACCTTCAATAAATCAAAAATAAATGGTAATTTTTTAAAAATTTTATAGCTTTAATTACTGTAAATACAATGAATTTATTGATTACTTAAGTTATATTTATTTAATAGCTATTACATGTGATGAAGGGAGCTCATTTGTCAGACTATTTAAGCAATTATTTGAAAAGTCTCAAGAAGATAGAATTGAAGAGACGAAAGGAGGCGATAGTGCATTTGAAAATGATCCATTGCTGAACCAAGAGGTTGCCCTTTATATTGAAGAAGCAGATAATGAGCAGCTAAAAATATGTGAAGATGAAGTCTTAAGTATTGAAATTCAAACCTCTGATGAACTTCTTGAAGTGCTATTAACTGAATCAAGGAAGCTTACTTTTACAAATGTTATTCAGTTAGCCAAAACAGCTGAGGATGTAAACATCACTTATGACTTTAACGAAGATAACGAATAAGATCTTCAAAGTGCTGAACTAATTAAAGATCTTGAAATTGAATTGGGAGCATCGAAACTACCGCGGCTTTCTTGCGCAGCTCATAAAATAAACATCGCTGTACGAATCGCTATTAAGAAACAAAAATATATGTGTCGTTTACTTGCGACGCTTTCAAAGTACGGAAGAAGCATCAATCAATCTATAAATAGCGTTCAATACCACATAAAAAATGAAGCTAAATTACAAACAAGCTGTGATGGAATTCGTTGGTCAGCTGCTTTCCTAATGTTACAGAGTTTTCAAAAGGCTTACAAAAGAAATGCATTTGATCCGGAAAATCAATGCCCAATCGAATTAGATAAGATTGAACTATACCTACAAATCCTTCTTCCAGCATACCAGTTCAACTTAATTGTACAAAAAAATCTTTCATCGATTGCTGATGTTTTGCCTGCATTGACTATTATGATTTCAAAATGGAGTAGAATGGAGTTACAAGGAAATGGAAAAGAATTTGCTAACTTGTTAATTTCTTCTTTTAAATTAAAGTTTGAGTATGAACTTAACTCAGGAATTTATCAAGTAGCATCACTGTTGAATATCTCAAAGCTTAAATTGTGGTTCTTTAGACCTGATTGTCAATTTATTGTTAAAGGTATTTAGTTATAAGGTTTTATTAATTAATTAAGACAAAGAAAAAGTTTTAAAATTTAGTTTAAAAAATAGTTCTTCAAAACCTAATTTATAAGTTTAACTACTTTTATATATTAATTTATTATATTAAAGTTTGTATCGCAACCTAAAATTATTTAGGAGCAGTAGAAAAGCTACGCGAAGTTCTGAAATTCTTTACACCACGTAATATTTATCAAAGTGCTTTAGAATCGCAACCAGGATGTGAGCTTACACAAGCGAAAGAACGATTGAGTTCAAATGATCAGCAAACTGATTCGCTCAGCGGATTTATGCTAGATGATAACTATTGCCCAGAAGCTCGGCAGCCTAATTTACAACTCTATTTACTTGAAATCGAAAAAGAAAAACTTTACTTTTTTAAGCAAATTGAAGAGAAAGGACTTGCTGTATCTGTGTATCCTTCTTATGATTTTTGGTTCAAAAATTCTAAAATGCCAATTTTACGAAATCTATTTGTCACCTTACTAAATATTCCATCATCAGCAGCTTTTATAGAGAGATATTTTAGTACTTCTGGCTTTGTATGTGAAAAGAGACGAGGCAACATGACTGCTGATCTGATTATCAGTCGCTCATTGTTAAAAGTAAACTTAAAACTTCTTGAAAGTTTAAATGATTTTTCGGACGACGATGACTCAGATAGTGAAATGTAAACTTATCATATAAAGATAATATATTTTTTGAACTTGAAAAGCACAAAAATAAAATGAATATACAATGCAATAGTTTCAATAGTAACACAACGGTTTAAATAAAAAGTTATATAATATCTTTGAATTAAAAAGTAAAAAGTAATTACTTAACTATTCGCGTTTTCTTAAAAAGACACATTTTTTATAATAGATTAGGTAAGTCGCATTTGTGTCAAGTTTGCAAACCCATTTATTCGCGTAAGTTGCGTTTGAGTTCCGTTTGTAAACGCATTTATACGTGTAAGTTGCGTATGAGTTACGTTTTTAAACGCATTTTATATGAGTAAGTTGCGTATTAAATGCGTGCGTAAACGCAGTTATTTGCGTAAATTGCGTTTACGTTTACGTAAGTAAACGCAATAAATTGCTTCAAATGCGTTTGAGTTTGCGTGTGAGTTTTTATTTCGGAACGCAAACGCAAAACGCAGTTTTTTTTGCGTTCCAATGTATGCCGGTAATTCACCGTATTTTTTTCTAAAGGCTTAAATAGTAATAATCTAAACACTGAAAACAACAAAAAGCATAACAAATGAATATATTAGTAAAACAGCATCAGTTTACAGGTCCATCCTAGTTAAAAATAAATAGATTAAACAATCAAAAAGATTTTTTTTATATAATAAAATGTAATTAATTCATTTATTATACATTAACATTTTTGTACTTTAGCGTAAACATAAACAAACATAAAAATAAAGAAAACTTCATTTTTAAAATAAGAATAATTAATATAGTCAATTCTTTTCAAGGAGCATAAATTGTTTATTTAAGTAAGCACTTAAAAAACACATTAAATTTAATGTTTCGTCGTTTAAACTTGTTCTGTACCTTGTGCCAATTAAACCTGCTGCAGAAAAAGCTCATTCCGACTCTACACTGGTTGGGCGAACTGCTGAAATTTACTTTTGGAATTTGTTTAAATATTTTCCTTTAATATTTTGTTCCTTGAAGTCAATTTCTTTCCTGACTATATTTAAAAGACCGGATGTTGTCGTCGGATCACTAATCTCTTCGTGAGCAATAGTTATCTTTTTTTTTTTTAATTACTAAATCAAGTTTTTCCTTCATTGACATTGCTTGACTTGATGTCGCCACTGCTGATAAAACCGTAGATTCACTAGTTGATTCAGTTTCATACACTTGCACAACTTCAGCTTCAGTAGTTTCGGAATCGTTTTTTAAAAATTGTTGAATGATTTCTACAATATTTTTTCCATAACCAATTTACTTGTTGTATTAAACACGCCATAATTATTTTCATTATTTACAGCTGTACGTGGACATGGTTCATGAAAATATGAATATATATCAGAATATACGGTTCTTCTCTCACTTATTCGAAATATTAAATCTTGTTTCAATTCATTACTTAAGAAATTATTTTGGTTACTTAGTTCATCCAACATGAACCTAATTGTCAAATCTGCAACATATAGATTCGTGTCCCTTGAACAGAGAGCTTCCACAGCTACTTTAACAGGTTGCAAAGCCATTATTATACTTGATACAACATTGAGATCATTTTCTGATAAATCTATATCGGATTTGATATAATTTAGACTCTTACGAACACAATTTTTAATCTCATAAATTCTTTCCAACATTATCAACATACTGCTCCACCGTGTTTTTGTGTCAAGAATTAGCGTAAGTTCTTTTTTAAATTCATCCTTAACATGTTTTTGGAGGATGTCATTTTCTGTTGGTGATCTACGGAACATGATAACAATTTTTCGAATTTTTGTTATTATTGGACCTATACTTTTATGTTGAATTGATGAATCAGTAGTTGATGTATCCTCAATAACGTCAAAAACCCCAATATCTTCCATTACATCGTCCTCTTCATCTTCACCATGTTCAAATTCAGTAAAAGCCACTTCTTGATTTTCTACGGAAATATTATCAGAAACAGATCTTTTATACAGCACCTTAATTACTGATAACTGGATGCCGTGGGCTAAACAAAGTTGATGATTTACGTCCAGTAATCTGCCTACCTTTTTCAAAATACACTTAAAGAACTTAGTATTGCGATAGAAAATTATATTTTCTATCGCAATACTAAGTTCTTTAAGTGTATTTTGAAGATACGTTATACATTTTTCAGCAGGCATCGATCCTTTAATCCTAAATAATCCGAGTTTCCAAAATACATTATCATACGAGTAGACATTCACATTCATAAACCTTCGATTTTTGAGAGATGTCCATTCATCGAAAGTCAAGCTGAATAATTCACCACGGGCTATTCTTTCTGATAATTCTGTAACGATTTGTTTTCGGATTTTGTCACCGTACTGCAACAACATTTTCATAATTGTTTTTGGAGACTTTGGGCAATCATATTCTTTGGATTTAAATAATTGCTGAAGATTGTATGATGTGCAAATCTTTTTAAATGATAAAAAATCTCGTGCTTTTAGTCGTGCTAAAACAGCTGGAAATGAATTATCAATCGTTTTAATAATGTTGAAATAATTAGAAATTTTTTATCTAGAATTTGTATCATTCGTAACGGAAGTTGTGGTATTGATATTAGAACAGCTAGCTTCTGCATCATCATGTTTAACTCTTTTTAGCAGATTAATTTTATGTTTTCTGATAAGGTGATTGTGCAAACCACTTGTGCTGCCGCCAGAGTAGGGTTAGGACTATTGTAATTGTAATGAAAACAATTACAGTAACAATAGTTATTGTTATTGTATTAACTTAATTTAGAAACAATAACAATACTTGTGATTTACAACTATTGTAATTCTGTAATACAATAACAATAAATATTGTATTGCAATTCATCTTTATAAAACAATAACAATATCTGAAAAAAAAAGTATTGTAATGACCCACTACAATAACAATAAATATTGTATTGCAATTCATCTTTATAAAACAATAACAATATCTGAAAAAAAAATGTATTGTAATGACCCACTACAATAACAATAAATATTGTATTGTAATTCGTCTTTGTCATACTATAACAATATATTGTTATTGTAATAAAAAAAATTATTTTATTGTCAAAACTTAATAAATGTTTTAATAGTCTAGTTGCCGAATATATACCCTTGTAACCTGGAAATAGGGTACAACTAATATTTAATGATTGATTCTATTTTACTGAAACATAATGGGAGGGGGAAGGGGTGCCAGAATGGTACATTGGGCAAATTTAAATATTAAAAATCAACGTTAACGGGATCAAAAAAAAGGAAATCATCATTTTTCTGCAAATGAAAGGGATTCGGCAGACCTAAGACAGCGATTCAACATAAAATACGTCCTGAGATAGGTAAAATAGATAATAAAAATGAAGTGAATAGTTTTCTTTAAGTTTAAAAATTACAGAATATTTTACAATAATAGGCCGGGTGAATAAAAATGAGCAATTGCTTTTACTCAGTAATTGCTCAATTTTACGTGAATAAAAACTTAAGAAAAGTTGTTGAAGCTTTTATTCACGTAAAGATGACCAATTACTGAGTAAAAGCAATTGCTCATTTTTATTCACCCGGCCCAATAAACTACAGAATGCTCATCAAATTGCCCACAAATGCAAAGTCCAGTTACTTTCGCGTTCGGCGCGTATAAATATTTCCAGTGGATACAGAACGTAAAAAAGACACTTTTTAAATTCTTTTGAACGATTTGGACGTCTTTTCAACGTTCAAAAGACATCTTCTTTAGGTCCCGTGCCTACTGGGATAACACAATGAAAACTGGCTTTATTAAACAGTCGATGCAATGTTTTGATGCTCTACTATTACTTGCTGTTTTTTTTCAGATGAATATTTAAAGAATCAAAATCACTTATGTCTTTAGAGAACAAAAGTGAAATTAGTTCTTCCACGATCATACGTAATACTCTAATACTGTGTGGAAACGTCTTTCCAGCCAACATAGCTCCAACACCTGCAATCGCAATTTTCAATACACCTTCCAGAACATGACATTAATGTACAAACACAATCAACAATTGCTGGATGTTTTTCAACTGTTTTAGCTAAGTAGCTAAAACAGTTGAAAAGCTAGTGCTAGCTTTTCCTGAAGAACTGAGAACCACCATAGCACTACCAACGTAGTCAAAAAGATCAAAAATTAAATTTCTGCGGCTTTTTGTCTGCAAACAAAATAAATTAAAAACTACACTCTTTTTATTTGGTACGGATTAATTATCAAAAGAACATTTGCGAACGTATGCCTTACGTAATAATACCAATAAAATACCACAATGAGCGGAAACTAAAAACCTTATTGCTACGAAATTATCCTGAATTAGCAATTTAAAATTCGGGAAATTTCTAATAAAACTATTTATAAGTAAAGTCTTGTATTGTAAAAAGAGTATACCAAAACTTATATAGAATTTCATTAATTATATTAGTTGTAATTTATATAATATATTATTAACTAAAATCTTCTTAAATATTTTGTGGTTCATTCTCGGGTACAACCGATTTTACCCTATTCAAAAAATATTTTATGTTGAATTGCTATCTACTTAGTATTTACACAATAAACGTTTAATTAACTAAAGTTTTAAACTTTGATAAGTCTAAAATTGTATTTTAACTTTAATTTTAGACTGCCTAATTCTTTCCAGCCGACTAGTACAAATTAGGTTTTTTATTGTTTTATAGTCATGGTTTTTTATTACGTAATAAATAATTCTTCCGCGGAAGAATTGACACAGTCCGTGTCCAGACAATGTTAAAGCGTGTCAATATAAAAGCGTGACAAGTTAAACTTTCTGAGTTGCCTAAGTCAAAAGAAAATTTCAATTTTTGAAAGATTCTTAATCAAATGCAGTAAAAAGGTTAGTTTTATGATTGCAGGTCAAATGGAGGCCACTGCTGCGCACTTGAAACCAAAAAAATTTGTTTAAAGGACCACTCCATAAAATTCAAAGCTTTGTCAAGACACGCTGGAATAGTATGTTTTTTTGCTTGAAGTCAATTTTAGATGCGAAGCCTATTCTTTTGTACATACAAAGAAAAGGAAAGAAAAATGAATTCCCTGTCAAGCAGAATATCTGGTGGAGAGAAATTCCTGATGAATCCATTTTTGAAATCTGGCAGAAAGTTTTGCCCTTGATGAAAAGGCTTAAAGGCGCAATCAACACCTTGTCTGTTGAAGACAAGCCATCAATTCATGAAGTCATTCCCGTAGTGTTCAACTTGCACAAAATCTTCTCTGACAGCATGACAGAAGAAAACACAGAAGATGTGAAGAACTACTGTGCAGCTGTTTTGTCTAAGCTTGAAGAAAAGTTTAAGAATCATGGCTGCGATGAGAAAGCTTTTGCTGAAGCCAACTTTTTAGATTCACGTTACCGTGGTGTGGTTCTACGTCAATTCTCCCTGGCATTATTCGAAAAGGTCAAACGAGAAATTATCAATGAACATTCTTCCTACGAAGAATGGACCTCTGAAACACGCCCAGAGGTTTTTTAGGAGTTTTCCCGTAAAAACGATCCCCTTTATGAAGCCTGCAGAGATGAAGAAAAAGCAACAGACCCAATAGTTGGAGCTGAAGAGAAACCTCTTATTTTAATGGAGTGGGAAGCTTTTTTAAAAGTCAAAGTGCCAAAAGATACTGATGTCTTTTGCTGGTGGAAACAAAATGAATTTCAATTTCCAATTTTGTCTACAGCTGCTCGTGCTGTGCTCTCCGTCCTAGCATCTTCTGCAGCATCAGAACAAGTTTTCTCAGAGGCATAAAATATTGTAACTCTACTACGAAGTCGTTTGGACCCAACTAATGTGCCTCGTCTGGTGTATATACATCACAACAGCAGCAAAGTCATAATTCAGTGGGATTTACAACTTGAATCAGGTAAATGCAGTTTGTTAGAGGGTTTGTTGGTTGCTGTAACAAATTTATCTTTTTTAATTCTTTCAACTTGATTTTTGATTTTACTTTAATTTGAAAAATTTAAATTAAAAAAATTTAATTAAAAATAAATAAATTATAAAACTGTCAAAATGCAAACTTTTAATTTAACTGACTAAAACTGTTAGGAAATATCATATTTTGATACAAAGTATCAAGAAGAGTAAAAATGCTGAAATAATGTTATTCAGGTCAACTTGAAGGTCCATCTAAGTCTGATCATGAACAGTTCCATGTCTGCTGCCTCCTCGAGCAGAACCTCAACTTCAGTTAAGCGCAATGCATCTCATAGCCAATTTGAAGAAATTGATTCAGAAGATGATGAAGATCAACTTAATCAGGTCTCCAGTGGTTCAAGTCAGAGTTTTGATGATAATGATGATTACACATCACCAGGGTTGGACTGGCTTGAAAAAACGGCCCGGGAAATTTGGTCACGGCAGCCCACTTCATTGTATGTTGCATATATTTAATATATATATATATACATATATAAATATTGGTTTATAATATATATATAAACAATAACGTGCCTAAAAAAAAATGGCCGTCACAATCTCCGGACCTGAACCCAATCGAACATCTTTGGGAACATATTAAGAGAAAAATTAGTGTTCGCAAACCATTTAATCAGCACGATTTGTTTGAGTTGATTAAGCGCACTTGGGAGGAAATACCAATTGATATTTTAATTAATTTGGTTGATTCAATGCCACGTAGATGTAATGCTGTCGTTGCGGCAAAAGGTTTTCCAACGAATTACTAGGATTATGCACAGATTATATACATTATGTAACAGAATATAACACTATGTAACATTATATCTATTATTTAACAGAAATCTTCATAAAAAATGCTGAAAGTTTATCCTTTGTTGAGAAAGTTTAATTTTTAAACGACATATTTAGTTTGTCCAATTACTTTTGAGCCAATCATTTTCATTCTTTTAGCAAAATTTTGAGTAATTACTCCCAAATTAGGAGTTGTGTTTTCTTTTTCATAATTGTAGTATAATTTGACATGCAATTGGTTTATAATATATATATATATATATATATATATATATATATATATATATATATATATATATATATATATATATATATATATATATATATATATATATATGGGCGCTGAGAGCCTTCACGCCGCCCATACCAGCGACTATGATTAATGCCCTTATTTTTCTAAATTTACCTATATTATATTAGTAAAGGACTTTTTATTTTTAGGCGCGTTATTGTTTTTTATTATTTAAAAAAATTTAAAAAAAAAATTAAACTTCCAAGCCTAAATAAAAATAAATATTTCTAAAACACTGCTGTAAGTTGGAGTCTAAAAATAGTAGACATAATTGCTACTCAATATTGACTAGTATAGTAACTTTTTCATTGTTTGACTAGTCGATCCCAAGACATCAATTATTGCATCGTTATTAATTCTCGGAAGAAGGTCTTTTTTACAAGACATCAGCATGAATGACTGTAAACTTGACTGGCTCATCAAATTTCTTAATCTGTTCAAAATATATTTCAATTTCGAAAATGAGCTTTCACAAGCAACTTGTGACGAGGATAATTTCAGCACAAATTTGTAAGCCAGAAACAAATTTGAATACGCAAGACTATGCAAGTTAAACTTCTGGAGGACAAAGTAACAACAAACAATACATTTTTTGCAAGATTTGTATTTATTTATGTGGCTGTCACTGTTTTCAACTTCTGGGATTGTAAAGACAGTTTCAGATTCTTCGGATTTTTATTGTTGCATGTTGTCCGAGACAGAGTCAGATTCCGTGCTAAATATCAAATTATATTCATCTTCAAGAGTTATTTCGAAATTTTCCCATTTCCTTGCAAAGTCCGATAACTCCGTTTGAAGCTGATCTTTCGTTACACTAGCATCAAACTTTCTGAGAAACCCACTCAGATGCTGCAATGCGCCACTAGCCACTTTTTTCAAAATTTCTACAAAACTTCTTGGATCTAAACAAGATTAATCAGCATATAGACTGCTATGCTCTGAGAATCTCTGTTTTAAACTACTGATTACTTGATCCATTACCATGTTGTGAACACTGATTATTTGGAAAATAAAATGTAGCCTAACTAAAAATATAATATAATTTTTTATGCCAACCGGCCCACCGGGAATCTCCCGGTATCCCGGCGGCCCAGCCCAAGCCTGCACATCACCCTGAATTCAAACAAAGGCAAAAACATCTAATAGTCTTATTCTTATACCAAAATCTTATAAACACAACTCATTCCAGTATAACTTTTAGCAATTAAAATCTTTGTAAGAAAAAGTATGAGATATTTGGAAAAATAATGAATATGAAGATATTGTTAAAAATAGTACGGTTAACATTTTGTTTTATTTTCAGGCCTTAAACGCATCAAGAAAAATCTCCTTTTGGCTCTTCGTTTCGTCATCATTAATTTTTTTGTTGGTTCTTCAATATTTCAAGACATTAACATTTATATTTAAGAAGAATATTATGTTTAACTGTTTGTGTTACTAAAGTTAATTTTCGTATATATTTTAAGTTCCTTTGCAGTATTAAAATCAAGAGGAAAAAATAAAAGGGCTGAATAAAATAATTTATGAAAGTTATTTTTCATAATAGTAAGGCTATCATCAGACAGGCAATATTTTGCGGCCATTTAGAGCATAGAAATACATAACAAGATAGGCGATGCGAAATCTAAATATGTAAAAAATAAAATTTGCAATATGTTGCAAATCCGTAAATAAATAAAGAATAGCAAAAATAATAGTAAGTTCGTCAGAGATGAATATAAATACGTTAAAATACGTCAACTTTTCTACTATAATGTAAAGTAATACACTACAATAGTTATTGTAATTGTTTTCATCAAAACAATACAATAGTTATTGTAATTTTATTTCATTAAAACAATACAATACAATAGTTCTCGAATTTTGTTGTATTGTTAGAAAAAAAACAATACAATACTTATTGTAATTGTTTTTCATCACAGCAATACAATACAATAGTTCTTGAATTTTGTTGTATTGTTAGAAAAAAAACAATACAATACTTATTGTAATTGTTTTTCATCACAGCAATACAATACCAAAATAAATTTTTTTTATTGTTTCTGTAATATTGCAATACAATATTATTGTATTGTAATGTGTAATTGTATTTAATTTTTACAATTACAATTACAATAGTCCTAACCCTACGCCAGAGCATTTTATATTTTTTTTGCATACATTGCATATAGCTGAATCGCCAGCTTTCGTACGTAGAAAATGATTCCACAATTGATTTTGTCCGGATCCAGTAGACATCATAGATAAGGCAATTTTTTAAAAAAAAATTCAATATGTAAATTTTGGAACACAATACAAATATATTCTATAATATAATTTTAAAGACTTTTTGTGAAATACTTACTCAACACAATAAAAATATTCGCTTTATTTTCAGTTATGTTTTGTGTTTATTTTCAATTTTTTTTTATGATACTTAATAATTTTATCATCCAGTGCAAAAAACCAAATAATTAAAAAAAAAACTTACTAACGCACTATTTAAATTAATTAAAATGTCACCTGTAACTGTAACCAGATGGGACGCGAGCACAAAATAAACTGAATGTAATTATACATAAACTACATAAACAAATCCTAATTGTATGTAAATATTTTTCTTTCTCTATTAAAAAACTAAAATTTAAGAAAAATCAATCAAGTAGGCTGTATTTTTTTTTTAAGAAACGCATATTGTAATATTGTAACAAAAACAAAGTTCTTTTCCATTATAAAGTTCTTAATTTTTTGCGATTTCAACTGTTTTTTTATATCTAAAAAAGTTAGCTTTTTTGTAGAATTTTTCTTTTTAGTTAGAAAAAAATACTACTAATAATTTATTCAGAATTTCCATAAAATTTTACCGAATTACCGGTAAATTATTTGAAATTACCGGTAAATTTAAACATAATTTTTAACCAATTTACCGGTAAACCGGTAAACCGGTTAAAAATTAAGTTTAAGTTTAACCGGTTTACCGGTAAACCGGTTAAATTTAAACATAATTTTTAGCAGCGCGCTGCTAAAAATTATGTTTGACCTCAGCCTCGCTTTCCAATTTGTTTACGCTGCAGCGTAAACAAATTGGAAAGCGATGCTGAGGTCAAATCAACAAAAATACTTGGGATTCCTTTGAACAAAGAAACGGATCAACTATCGATTGACTTTACTGCATGCATCACTATCGGAAATAAAGAAGTGATAACAAAAAGGACAATGCTATCCGCTATCAACAGTGTCTTTGACGTATTGGGATTTAGTGCACCTGTATTAATCACTGGAAAAATACTATACAGTCGACTATGCTTATTAAAACTCGGATGGGATCAACAAATTCCAAATGAACTTTCAGAAGAATGGTAAACCTGGATCAAGGAAATTAGAATTAAAATAACTATTTCAATTCCGCTGAGCGTTTTGTCTGAAAGAATCATTGAAGTGGAGCTCCATGGGTTTTCAGACGAAAATAAATCAGCAATATGGGCATGCGTCTACATTGCAGTGTGTTTAACTACCTTTTACAATAAGCAGTTAAGTACGAATAAAAATGACAGCTCTTGATCAAGAAGTAAATATAATATATATAACAAAATTAATTACAAAGATCGCATGCTTTCGCTTCCCTATAATACAAGAAGCTTTTGCAAGAAAAGCATTCTTCAAAAACAAAAAGCCATCACAAATAGTTCGTTGCATTAACAAGTAATGCAACACAGTGAGTCACCAATATTCAAAAACAAGCAATTTACTTGTAGCAAAAGCACAGATTGCACCAGTATTCCTAGATTGGAGCTGGTAGCGGCTCATACCTTGAACAAGTTAATGAATCATGTTAAGAAGACGTTAAACAAGTATTATGTTATTGAAGTATATCATCGGGTTGACAGTACTGCGGTACTTTAGTGGTTTAAAGAAAGGGGCAGTTGGTCGCAGTTTGTCAGGAACCGAGTTCAACAGATCTTGTTGAATGGAGAAGTAAAATGGTTTTATTTTCAAACAAAAGAAAACCCAAGTGATCTTGGAACAAGAGGAGTGAGTCCTGATAAATTATCTAGTTTGTGGCTCATTGGACCTTCATAGTTAAACACAAGGAAAATTGATCGATCCAACCAGAAATAATCGAAGCGCCGAATGCATCAAGTGAAACTATTAGTGTGAAAGAGAACGTCGGTATGGCAACAGAAGAAATAAAGGGACATCATATATTTAAAGAAATGTTGAGTAAACACAATCATTGGAAGATCATAAGAATATCATCCTTCATATAAAGGTTTATTTACAATTGTCGGAATAAAGAAAAAATAACAGGACCACTGGAAGCAGAAAAGATGATAGAGGCGGAGTTGATGAATCTTAAGTTTCTACAAGAAGCTGTTGCAATAAAGTCCGATGTGGAACTTAAACAGAATGAAAAACAGCTTTGGAGATGTCACGGAAAAGTCTCTGGGTATAATCCAATATTTGTACCTAAAGGTTTTCAACTAACTCTAAGAATCACGCAAAAACGTTACACGGGGGAGTAGAAGATACCATGAGTAGCATAAGAGAAAGGTTTTGGATACCAAATTTGAGAGTTGCCGTAAAAAAGGTTATTCGTGAATGCAATCTATGTAAAAGATATGGAGTGACATCGCTCTTACCGCCAAAGAGAAGCAACGTAAAACTTCCAGGTGTCGGAAGTATGGTGCTCATTAAAGACGATGTGAAGGACAAGGCACTTCTCAACATCGGTCAAATTGAAAAAGGAAAGATGGAGTTATTCGTGGCTTTAAAATACGACTTGGAAATGGATATGTAATTGAAAGACCAATTCAATTGGTGTGTGACTTGGAAATGAGTTGTGGGGCAGAAAGCAAAATCGAATCGGACGAGAATTTGGAAACCGGAGCCGAAGAGGATACCTTGAAAAGAGAAACGAGGCTAGCGAAATTGGATGCAAGACAAAAGATTAAATACATCATGGAAGACGAGATGGAAGATAACTGATTAAAACCGAAGTCTCACCTTTAATCGGGGGACGGTGTCGTGAATAAAGTTTTCAGGATGTAATTAGCGTGTACGAAGGTGTTAATGTTGTAGGTGCTTATGTGTGTAGGTGTTAATGTTTATAGGTGCTAATGTATGTACAGTTGTGGACAAAATAGTAGTAGTGGCTAGTAAAACAATGATTTTTGATAATAATTTTATGTAAATTTAAGTATAAATTAATAAATTTAGGCATAACAGTAATACAAACACTGAATAATGAAATGGGAGTAAAAATGTTGGTGATACTGTTCAAATTACTTTAGGGAAGTCCCGAATTTTATATACGAACATATCTAGATTTGTAGGTTAAAATAGCATATCTGTTGTTTCCTATCAATTTATTTATATAAGCTTTTTGTTTATTTGGTTTTAGTAAGATTAATTAAAGGTAAGATTAATTTTAGTGTTAATTTAATGAAATATGTAAAATAATCGTATTTAATAATCGTAATTTATTTTGTAAATAGAAATTATGGGTCGTGCAAAGCATTGTTGTGCAGAAAAGAGACAAATAATTATTAAATTAAAACAAGAAGGGAAAATATACAAATTTATTCAAGAGACATTAAGTTGTTCTCCAATGAAGATTAGAAATGCTCTAAAATGGAAAAATGTAGGCGAAACAAGGGGCCGAAAACAAAAAATGACTGAACATGAAGACAGATTGATAAAATGTGCTGCTGTTGCCGTTCCTTTTGTAACTTCCCGCCATATTAAAGAAGATTTAAATTTAAGCGTTTCTTCGAGAACAGTACGTAGGCGGTTACTACAAAGTTTGTTAGTCACCGGAAGCCCAAGAAAAGTTCCCCTTTTAAAAAAAAGGCATGTGGTAGCAAGATTACATTTTGCAAAAACGCATGCAGATTGGCCTGTTTCAAAATGGCGTAATATTTTGTGGTCTGTTGAAAGCAAAATTGTTTTATTTGGGTCAAGTGGACGCAGGATGTATGTAAGGAGGCCACCTAACTCTGCATACAAACCGCAAAACACCATAAAAACTGTAAAACATGGCGGAGCAAAAATAAATATTTACGGTTATTTTCCTAATTATTGCGTAGGGCTAATCTATAAGATTGATGGTATTATGGACCAAGACATATACCTTCAAATGTTAAAAAATACCATGTTGCCCTATGCAGAAGAAGATATGCCCCTAAGATGGGTTTATATGCAGGACAACGATCCAAAGCATAGCAGTCGTAGAGTAGAAAGTTGGTTCATTGAGAATAGGGTTGCAGTTATGGATTGGCCTGCACAGTCATCGAAAACCTTTGGACGGATGTAAAAGAGGCAGTTTATAGTCAAAAACCAAAAAATCAGCAGGAGTTATGGCAAGTTGTCCAGAATGCTTGGAACAACATTCCTTTAGAATGTTGTCAAAATTTGGTTAACTCAATGCCGAATAGATGCAAAGCTGTGATAAAAAACCGGGGGTATGCAATTAAATATTAATTTTTTACTATTAATCAATTAAATTTATATCATTTTTTTGTTAATAAAATAAATTATTTGCAATATAACATTAAATAAATTAATACTACTATTATTATGCCCAATCCGCTTTTTATACTTATATAATTATTATAAATAAAAGCAAAAATTTAAAATTTTCTACTAATTAGTTTATCATCTCGTACCTATTTAATTAATAATCCAGTATTACAATTTCATTTTCAGTAACTGTTTAAAGAAAAGAATATTAATTCGTTAATTTTAATCGCACTACTAATATTATTTTGTCCATAACTGTAGGAAGTCTAAATAATTCCCCACAAAAGATTTTTTTTGAATTTTCTGTAAAACATTTGACTTTTTTTAAAAGATGTACTTCTTGCAGAGACTAAAAATAGAGCATGATGTTTAAAAGTTAGTCTTAAGATTTTCTTGAAGCCATTGATATTCTTTTTCTATAAATGAATCAAAACTTTTACCATATTGTTTTAGTTTTTTCTTCACTTTTGACATAAATGTAGCTAAAGTAGCCTTTACTTTATTTATGTTCTCATTTCATGCTTCCATAATCGTAATTTATCTACTTCTAATTCACGTATATTCAGGATAAGATCAAATCTTTTTGTTGTTATTGTTTTTAAGAATCGCAAAAAGTTGATAGAACCACTAATTAACATTTATTAGTACTTTATATAATTTTTAACTTTACCCTGTTAAACATTTTATGTTACTATTTTTTTGACAATTATTTCATTAGGTTTCCTATAATGTTTAAGTAAATAATTTTACTTGTATATTACAGGAAATACTGAAATTGCTAAATAAAGATATTTCAAATATGTACCCACCCAACATAAGACGACTTTAAGACGTCTGTAACTTATCTTTAACTCGTCTAGACGTCTGCAACTAATTACAGACGTGTTTAGACGGCTTTTGCACACATCATTAAGACGTTTTCCAACAACTAGTTCAAAACGTCCTTAAAACATCTTAACAAGACGTCTTTCGGAAAAACCATTTTAAGACGTCCTTAAGACATCTTAACAAGAAGTTTTTGGGAATAACCAGTTTACTATGTCTTTAATCATGGAAATATAAGAGATGGACGAGCAACATTATTGTTGCTCGTCCATCTCTTATACTTCAGGCATTGAGTTAATCAAGTTTTGCAAACCATGCTAGTTGCGCATTCTTAAAAATTTATTGTTTTAAACAATAGAAATTCAATTCTCTTAAAGTCTGTCGGATTTGTCGAAAATTTTTTTTGGCTCGCCTAACTAGAAACATCAACTTCGTTTTACTTAATAAAGATAACAAAAATAGAACCAAACTTTAAGCTTAACTTATATAGATAGACATTGTTAATACTTTAAGAAATAACGTGGATGATGAAAAGAAATTGAAGTCATTTACTTGACCACTTTAGTACATGTACAACTTAAGATATAACAAATTACACAAAGTATCAACTAGTTTTGTAGATACCTGGAGCACAATCGATCCATGTTTAGCGAACTACTCCATCTACAATAATGCTGTGGTTTTCAAGTTTACAAATATTATAGAATTTTCTATTCAGGCTTGCTCCATCAGACGCTATACCTCTTACTTTAAGTCTAATGGATTCTAATATCGTTATATATGTGTATATATATATATATATATATATATATATATATATATATATATATATATATATATATGACGCTGTTTAACTTTCGCCCCCCCCCCTATTTTATTAGAGATTATTAAAGATCATCGTTTAAAAATAAGAAAACGCATTAGAAACAACACTTTTAGACCAACTCTAAACTCAACCTGAAAAATTTTAAAAATCATACAAAAACGCTGATATTCGTCATTTTTTCAACGCGATGACGATTTAAAAAAACAACTTAAATGTTAGTCATAGACCTGGGGTCACTACTATAAAACTCATTTCGATCGGATTTAAAGAAATTGTAAATTCGATGAATTTCTCCTGATTCGATATAATTGGCGTAAACCCGATAATCCCAAATTGCCTCAACTAAAAACAATTTTTTTCGAATCGCAAAAACTTTCCGACGAAAATATTAGCGGATTCATGAAAAACGAAAAGATATTGATCCAGTTAATCCATTGTTTTTTTATATATTTTTTCCTTTAAATTATGGAAAGTTAAGCAAACTTTCAACTAAATACCACAAGAAAAACAAATTTCAAAACAGAAATTTAAGTAAACCCAATATCCTTATCTTAAATATAAATTATAGCTATTTCCAATTATGAATCTTTCTGTGCAACTAGCTAGCACAGCCCTACGTTATATGTTTTAGGGGTTTTAAGACGTTCTTTATTAATTTACAAGGCCAGCCAATCAATGTTTTATTAACCGATTAACACCATTAAATAATTATAAGTAATTTTTTCACTATAATTTTCCAATATTATAGACATACCACAAAGGCAATAATTATGTCATAGAACTTTCAATAAAAAAAAACATTTTTTCTAAGGCATAAAAAAGACTGGTACAAAGCAACAATTAAACAGTAATTTTAAAGTAGTGAAATTATTATGTCATGTTAAATAATTTTCATCACATATCTAAGTTATCCTTTATTGTTATTGTTGCCTGTCTGTATTGACCCTATACATAATACCATTTCCAAACTTAGTATATTATATTCAATGTATTTTTAATATTTCTTATCCAAGGGGACAGAAAAAAGATGCCTAAGCACTTCGATTTTTATTGAGTTTGTCACGAAAAATTCTTTTTGCAGACTGGATTAGACAATACAAAGATGTTTTTATGGGAAAATTTGGTGGCAAATTCTCAGATGGCTCAAAAACAGCAAAGGTTACCAATCTTGAAAAAACCCAGGCATGGAGGCTATCTATTTTGAAGCAGTTGCAAATGGATTCCCCATTTCAAAGATCTTCTACCTAAGAAGTGCATTATTTTCTTACATTTCCAAAAGTATTCTAAACCTAGTTTAAAAATTAGATTACCAAACTTTATTCAGATTAGATGTTAGCTTGATTTGTCAGAAGCAGGTTCCATTTTGACCAGAAAAAATGAATTGGTTCTAAAATGTTCTAAAATAACAATAAATATCTTTAAAGAGCATCAGAAAATGTCCTAAATATCGTTCTTGCAAATTAAAAGAACAACTCAATTCTATTTATTTAAATTTTTAGCAGAAATTAAAATAATAATCAAGCTTGCTCTGACCAATTTAACTTTTATTTGTTGTCTCCTAAAAGGCTTAATTCTCTTTTTAATCATTAAGTGTAAGGTAAACAGTAAAGGTAGACAGTAAAAAATGGAGAAATGTGGAACTTATTAAACTAATTTTGTAAATGAGAAATGTTAGAGATTGAGTTTGATTTCTGTTTTTGTTTTCAAAGCAAGAAACTGTTAAAAAAAAAAAAAAAGCTAGCTCAAATTATCGGGTTTACGATATCCTCTACTCAAAGATCGCGTAAATTGTTATCGAGTTTCCTCTAATTTGAACAAAAAAAAATCAGATCACAATTTTTTTTTTTTTAATATATTTGAAAAATGCAAAGTTAAAAGATTATCATAATAATGTTGTTATAAAACATATCAGTATAAAAGATTATAAAAATAAATATAGGATTTTATTTAGATTACAAAGTCTCATTTTTACTGAATAGAAATCTCTCATTTTTCAGATTTCTTTGAAAATAATAAAATTTTTAAATTCTTTTACCCATAAATTGTAAAATATAAGTTTTATGAAAAAACTGTTTTTGCTTTTTAAATAAATAATCATCGCAATTTATTTTTAAAAAAAGGGCAAAATATTTACAAAAAAAATTGTGATGGGTTTATTGCCATTTTTTGTTGTTATGAGTTTTTGTTGTTTTGAGTTCTGTGCGCTGCGTGATAACCTTTTGAGCAGCTTTGTAGGGGAGAACGGGTTGAGATGGGACATGGGGTGAGATGGGACTTGGCAATATCTCAGTGAAAAATTTAATAAAGCAGAAGTTTTTTATATATGTTATAAGTTTGCAACAGCTTCTTCACATTATTGTGTTTTTCAAGTTTCAGAAGTATTTTTATTTCGGATTATTTGCGAATATGTAAAAATCTAACAACTTTCCTGGATTTTGAAGACATCATTACTATTAAATATTTATGCATTGTTTGCATATATTTTTATGTTTATGGTCTTTAATTATTCACAATTGTTTTATTTAACTACTTAAGAAATATGATTAGCATATGGCTACGAGAGCTATATAAAATAAAGGTTTTCTCACATCTACTAGTGATGGGGTGACTTGGGACAAGAGAATCGGGTGAAATGGGACACTGTTCAATTTTATCATTTTTTTTATTAACTGTACTTTAACTTTTATAATCAATATTTTTGTAAAAAAAAGACAAGTGAACAGAAAATTATGTTTATGTTTATGATAGGATTTCAATGTTTACTTTATAGTAAAGTGTTTTTTATCATAGAAAGTAATAATTATTCTATTGGATTTCTTTGTTACTTTGTCCTAAAGACATCTTTCACAGTAAGTATTGTTTTAATGCCAATCATTTTTGTATTTTAAATTCAGTTTAAATAAAGTTCTTCACTATTAGCCTTATTAAATTTAATCACATTATAAGTTTTATAGGGTTGTGATACTATTTTATTTTCATTAAAATAAATTTAAAATTTATAGCCTAATCTGGATTTTGGTTAATGCAATTAAAAAGAGCATAATTTTTTTTGATAATGGAGTGAGTAATATGAGTAATAATTTTTCAGATGCCAAGAAAGTACAAACGAGTGACAAGTCGGTTAAAGCCTGATGCTCATACAATAAAAGCTGCTGTGATGGCTGTCGAATCTGGCAGTTTATCACTACGAGCAGCTGCACAAGAGTATACAATTTCAAAATCAAGTTTACAGCGGAAAATAAAGGTTAATAAAGAAACTTCTTCCAAAAACTTATACTTTGATGAATAACATAAATACATTTTTAATAAGACACAAGAAGATGAACTTTCAATATATCTTCGTCAAGCATTTAATATGCATTATGGACTTGATGTTAGAGAAACAAAGCAACTTGCATATCAATATGCAATTACAAATGACATTAAAATACCAGAAAACTGGAAAAAGAGTGAAACAGCTGGAACTGAATGGTTTTATTTATTCTTAAATTGTACAAAATTATCTATTTGTACGCCAGAAGCTACCAGCCTCAGTCAAACAACTAGTTTCAATTGCACAAATGTAGATACTTTCTTCAAAAACCTTGACAGTGTGCAGAAGCGCTATAACTTTTCTGCTGATTGCATTTACAATATTGATGAAACAGGTCTGACAACTGTTTATAAGCCAGTGAAAGTGATTGCTGGTAAAGGAGTAAAGCAAGTAGGACAGGTAACTTCTGCTGAAAGGGGAACCCTAGTTACAATGGTGGGTTGCATTAATGCCCTTGGAAATTTTATTCCACCGTTTTTGATATTTTCTCGTGTCCACTTTCGTAGCCATATGTTTAAAGGTGCACCAACAGGTACAAAAGGTGATGCTAATCCTAGTAAATGGATAAATACAGAAATTTTTTGAAATGTTTTGATTATTTTGTGGAGTATGGACATCCTAGCGAGGATCATCCATTAGGGGAGAGCGGGGTTGGTTGTCACGCGGGGTTGGTTGTCACGCGGGGTTGGTTGTCACAATGTTTATTACAGGAAATGTAGATAAGATTTTGAAATTTAAAATAAAAATTTCTTACCGCAATGATCTTCTGGACTGAAAAACTTATCATAATTGATCGGTCTGTTTTTGTGATGTTTACTTTGTTAAATTTTTAAAAATCCTTTGGACTCTGCGATTATCTCTCTGCACTCTGCGATCAACATTTTTGACTTCTTTGAAATTTCTTTGTTCTCTGCGATTATCTTTCTGCACTCTGCGATCAACCTTTTTGCCTCTGACTCTTCCTCTTGCTCGGGTTCTTCCTCTTGCTCGGGTTCTTCCATTTGCCTGGGTTCTTCCTCTTGCTCGGGTTTTTCCTCTTGCTTTGGTTCTTTCCCTTCCTCGGGTTCTTCCTCTTGCTTTGGTTTTTTTAATTTGAAATGTCCATAAGCCAACGTGTGAATTCCATCTTCCAAAACGATTCTTTTGTCGTCGGCGGCGATGAGAGAGACTTTGTTGATTTCTTCAGTGTAAATGTCGTGCAAATGGGATCGAATGACGTTCATTTTGTTTACCTTTTCTTTTTTGGTTTCGAGACATTTTTTGTAATCGTCGTGGGTGATGTATTTTTGCACGACATTTCTTTTGACTTCTTTGTATCTTTTGTGTTCTTTTTCATGGGTTTTGTAAGTGTACAATTTCGACCGCAGACCAACAAACTCTTCAATCTGTTTTCCTCCGGTTTCGTCTTTAAACATCCCAATGACCTTTTTGTTTGCACCAACCTTAAACCCAACGCTTTGAATGGCAGGATGGTTTTTGTCAACATCACTCGTGTCGAATTTGCTTTCCACATCCTCGGCAACGTCTTTGTAAAAATCGTCCGTTTTGATTTCAGAAATCAGCGAGTCCGTGTCCGTCATCAACAACTTTGCTTTGTCGGAATATTTTTTTTTGATGTAGTCGTAGTGGAATTCAAACATCAAAGTCTTGCGCAAACCCAAAATGGACATTCCCAAATAAATTGGTTTGTTGAAAAACAGATTTGTTCTTTTCATGTGAACGGAGATCAAGTTTTCATCGAAAATCGTGTGCCTGGTGTAATTTGGTTTGGCCGACAATTTTATTGCCTTTTTTGTCACCAGCCTCACATCCACTCGCTTTTCAATGTTTTCCATGGTTTTTTCCAAACACCGATTTGTTCATTAGCTTGAAAAAATCCTTCTCATAGTCGTTGGTGGCTTTTGTTTTCAAATTGGTGTTGAGGTCAATGTATGGTTTCATCCAATCCTGTTCCTCAAGTTTGATGCCTCTGTGCACCTTTGAAATTTTCATTCCCAATCGTTCATACAATTTCAGGTTTTCGCCGTGAAGGACGTAATTCTTTTTGTCGTTCAAATTTGGAACGAGTTTGTCCACTTTTTCAGCTTTCATTCTTTCAGGAGCAAGAGAGTAATCGTTGTGTTCGTCGTGAAGATGATCAGGATAGTCCAAATCAACTTCCAAAATGCACGGAATCGATTACCAATTGGAAAGTTCATCTTCAGTCATCCATTTGAATTCGTGAGTGGGAAGAGGTTTGCTCATAGCCAATCCGTACAAGTTGTTGGCGTACAAGTTGTTGGCGTACAAGTATTGAATGAAGGACGACTCTTTGCTCGAATCGAACGAATCTCCCATGTGTTTGTTATTGGAAGTTCCAAGTCGGTTTGAAATCATGCTGATTCCTCCACGGATTCCTTTTTGGGCGATGAGAATCATGTCAGGTTTGCTCAACAATTCCAATTTTATTTTTGTCATTTTCAAGCAAGCGTCCCAAGCCAACCCGGGAGATATGTAATACCAGGCGGGGTCTTGCGCATAATTTTCGTCGCTAATTTCCACGTGGTAGAGTTTGGAGAAAAACGCTTCTTTTGGAGGCAATTGGTTTTCATGAAATTTATTGAATGAGTCAATCCAATTGTAAGGGTACACGCCTTTTTTGCACAACAAATCAAACTTTTTTCCTTCAAAATATTTTGCTAGGTTTTTGAACTGTTCTGGCTTTAAAATTTTAGACAAACTGTCCACACTGGAGGCCATGAATTTAAAACTGTCGATGAATCTTAATTCAATTTTTTTTTCGTTTGGTTTTCCATCTTTTCCAATTTATTCCCCAACTTTGATTTTTTTCGTGAAGCTGATGTACTTTTCCTCATTGGATGGAATGCAGGTTAATTCTCCACCAGAAAATTTCTTGATGAATAGGTGGCTGTCGTAACCTGACAAATTGTGAAAAACAACAGGAACGAATTTTGGAATTTTGTATTTCAAATTGCAATCGTTGTGGGCAGCTCCTCGATATTTTCCAGTAAAATGGCAGTGATTGCGTACTTTGTCATTATCGAGAATTTTTTCTTCGCAAATGTGGCAAACTGTAGCGGATTTGAAATGATTTTTATCCTCTTTTGTCATGAACATATTTTTTTTCCCGGTCTTTGCATAAAGTTCTTTTATTTCTCTTTCCAAACTTTCAACAAAAAATTGGGCAACGTCGTCGTTCTCGCTCGACGATTCGGAAATTAACGGATCACTATCGTAAACGGTTTCGTCAAAACATTTGATGTAATAGGAAAAGGAACTTGGAACGTGCTTTTGAAACTTTTTGGTGTACGACTGGCTAGGGTCTTGTTCGCACGAATCCATCGGTTTGATGAAACTTTCAAAGTCGGCATAAACCACAAATGGGACTCTCATTGACCTTTCTTTGTGTTCAAATTTCATGAACGAATTTTTTTTTGGCAGTTTGATTCGAACTGAGCTATGCTCTCTGCAATAGGTTGAATGTCTTGAAAGATCTTCAACGCTTTTCATCCCTTGCATACAATTTCTGCAAAAATATTTTTTGCCGTTGTGTTTAGATGATTGAGATAAAATGAGTCTACTCAGATTTTTGATCAGACAATAATGATTTGTTTTCTCGTCTGAAATGAGCAACAAATCAATTTCATGCTTTCTGTCTAAACATTTCGATATTGATAAAGGTTGAATGGATTTATTTTCGCACATGAAAACATTCACGCTAATTTCTGAATTATTTTTTTCAAACTTTTTGATTTGATTGAGTTTGACTGGAAATTCAATCCCTTCCCAATTCAACTCTTTCGATTTTTCAATCAAGTCTTTGTCAATTCTTTCACCGTGTTTCTCTTTCATGTTCAAAAATCTTGAGACGCACCATTTGAAACATTCGTTGTCTTCGTTTTCCATGTTGATTATTGCTTTTTTGCTTGCCAGAAAATCATCGAGAGGAATGTAGGACCTCCCGCCGATTGGTTTGTAATCAATAAAGTTGATATCCATTTTCAAGATGGCGTACACTTTGCCAAGCAAACCTATTTTGTTGTACTTGATTATGTTTTCCAAAATTTCCGCTTTTGCTGTGCTGTAAAATTCTACCAAATCCGTCGACTCCAAAATAATTTCAGCTGTTGATGAAAAATTGGGAACTCGATATATTTCCTCTCCAGTCAAAATGCTCACGCCAAGCATCTCGCAAGTTAAAACAATATACGCTTTTTTATTTTTACTTTCTTGAAGAATTTTCATCGCACCGTCTTTTGCCAAATCTAAAAAGGCAGTAACGTCACGATAAACTCAATCAACTTGATGTGAAAATTGTTTGGTAACATTCTTCAGTGCGTGTTTGGTCAATTGAAAATCAAATATTGGTTTTCTGAACACGAGCGATTTGAGAGACAAGATTATTTTTTTCAATTCTCTTTTTGTATTTTTTAATCATTTTTTCACAACATCTGGAACGTACGGATCAACAAACTCAAGCACTTGGTTGAAGCTGTTGGAGACGGTCGTTGCAATTCTTGAAAACAAGCCAGGACGAGGAGCAGGAACCGGTCTAGGTGTAATGACGCTCGTTGAATCGGACAGGTGTGTTAAGGATAGATGGTTCATCTCTTGTCACCTGATTTTGCAAGCGAGCCGGTCCGAATGAAATCAAGTCGTTTGAAACGGGACGCGGAGCAGGAACAGATCTCACAACGACAGGACGCGGGGCAGGAACCGGTATTGTAGCATTCGTTGGTCTTTGACGTGTTACAGGTTTAACACCAATAACAGGTCTCGTGTTTTTTATAGCTTTAACGAGCTCATCCCTGGTCATTTTTGAAAAACCTTTTATCGCCCGGTCTCTGGCTTCACTTCGCAATTTTGTCAGAGATTTCTCTTTGACTTTTTTTTCTTTGACATTTTTGTTTTCCATTTTTATTTTGCCAAGAAAATTATTTAACCCAAAATCAATTTTTTGGTCTTTGGAGATTTTTCGCATTTCGTTTTCCATTTTATTATGCCAAGAATTGAAAAACTTTTTTTTCATTTTTTTAGGTTTTCGAGTTTTTCAGAATTTAAAATTTCAATCTTCATTCCATCTTCCACTTTTCCATCTCGACGCTTCAAATATCTCCATCCATGCCCCGTCTTTTTCATCGCTTTGTAAAGTAATCCATATTCAACCACCTCCCCGGTTTCGATGTTGGTTGTTTTCACAGACACAGGTTTTTTTCGAATTGAACCAAGTCTTTCGTATTTTGGATCGATCGGTTTTTTAACCTTTTCCGTTTGCGTTTTTATTTCTTTTTTTGGTCGACCTACAGGCCTGTCTTTTTTTACACCTTCCAAAAGCAAATCTTTGCTGATCAGATTGTTCTCAACCGCAATCATCATCAAAGCCAACAAATTGTTTGAAGTTTTTGTGACTCCATTTTCCCTCAGCAAATTTTTCAGATGTGAATCTCATGTTTTATTTTTAAAAAGAAAAAAAAATTTTTAAATCATTTTTTTGTCAAGAATCTCATGACGGTTTTTCAGACCTAATAAACAGCGTTCATGCTGGTTCCATCTAAAATTTAATCAATTTGTCGGAAATGATCACTGCAAATATGACGGTGCTGTCTGGCACTGCCGTTCGGAATTTGAGGTTCACAACCAATTCGGCCGTTTCGAAAACAACTCTTTCTTTTTGCTTGCTGATGTCGATAAAGAACAATGGATACAAATTTTTATAGTCAAGCAGAGACAATCCAGATTGGCAAACAAGTTCGTTTGTGCCGTAATATTTTTCGTCAAACAAGAACGCGTCAGAACGAACCATGACAATTTTCTTTTCTCCAAAATTTAAGTCGTAATTGTCATTTGGATACTTTATTCCATTGACGGTCACGTAAAAATTGTTGACATCACAATGATCGAATACGGATGGATTTGCTGTTTGACTGGAAGGTCTGTTTGTCTAAAGTCCGAATATGATATATCTCGGAACGCTTTTGTCCGTGATTCTTCCGAGAGTCCAGGTTAATTCTGTTAGACCAGTGGGAATGGCTTGCTTTTCGACTTTGTTTGCCTTATATGCTGCTGGAACGGAAATTTTCTTAGCCTTTAAATCCATGAATTCGGATTTCTTCAAAATATCCAAGTCAATTCTAGGCACAAAAAGTCTGAATTTTTTGATGTCGATCATTCCTGCTGCAACAGTCCCAGCTCTGTAAATGGCGTCGTCATATTCTTTTTTTGTGAAGGTGATGGTGTGTCTGAATCCATAAAAGACTTTGTCATAAGTTTCACAAAACCCAAAAATGTGTTTTAAAGGTATCCTTAAAGAAAAAGATCCAATGGATGTGGTGTCTGCGAACAAGTGGTCTCGTCTGACGTTGAATCCTGTGGCGTTTGAAGTGTCTTTGTACCACATTTGCTTCAAACCATCTGCAAGGTGAAAACCATAAGGGTTATTCAACAATCCAAGCATGGTTGTTCTTTGACCTGGATACATGACTCTTTCCACTTGTTGTCCTGATAAGTCATAAGTGACGTTACTGAACAAATACATTATGGCGTTGTTCACCAGGGCAATGTTGTCTGTTGCTGCGTAAGCAGTTCCATCCGCTTTTTTCAGAACTCCTTCGACGAGGATGTAGGCCTCAGACGTAAGTATCTGCACAGACTGGCAATCAATCTCAAAAACGATCAATCCTGAAGAATTTAAACCGAGATTTGTGGGGAGGTACTCGAAAAAATCAACTTTTTCAATGCCGGTGTCATACTCTGGCATTTCATCAACTCTTAATCTGTCGGTGTTTATCATTTTTTAAAATGAGGGAAAAAAAAATTTTATGTCATTTTGATTCGTGAAAAAAAATCACGCGATCAAAAGTCCACTCCCCATTTTGACGAGATCTTGAATTCTGGTTGCATTCTTTTTCGTCATTTTCCTTTTTTCTTGAATGGACGAACCAAACATTTTTTTGTGCAGCTCTTCCATTGGATTAATATGAGCATACTGATCCAATTTGCCGCTTCGTTCACAATCGTGTTGACCAATTGGTTCGGATTCACCGTCCCTGCCTAGGCGTAAACTTTTTCGATCGCTTTTTTTCCTTTATCAATGGCAACATCTTTGGCTGTCAGTATGGCCGAAGAGGCCAATTCTTTACCGGCAGTCTTTGCTGCTGTGATTGCTTCTCTTCCAATTTCGCTTGCTGCTGCTGCCTTTCTCAACAAATGAAGAGACGATCTCGATGCGTTTGAAGCTGCCATTCTCCTCAAAAAAATTTTAATTGAGTTTACGATTCCTCCACCTCCGACGACGTTCTTTTTTAAATATCTTCTGTTGTTCACAATTAGCATTTTTAAAATGAGAAAATATTTTTTTAAATCCTTTGGGTTTTCACGACTCGATGTATCTTTGAATAGACTTGTATTCCTCTTTGTTGATTTCCCCCTGCCTCAGCAGCTCGTCACAAATTGCGACAGCTTCGTTTCTCGATGCTACATTTCCAGCATAACCTGCGGCGATGCTCAAGCTAAGTCTTTGCACAAGCGCATTGGATCGCTAGGAAGTGGCCTTTTTTCCCTCTCGTTTTAATTCGATTTCTCTCCCAAATGGATGCAATGATTGTGACATATTTTTCACTTCTCGAAGCTTTTGGTATGGTTGGATGCCTTTCTCTCTCCATTGCATGCGTTTTGATAAGGATTTTTTCGTAATTTTTAAGGTCATCATCCGTGCACTTGCTTTTATCGGGTTTGGATCTTGAAATCAGCTCCCAAAGACCTTTTGTTCCCGCATACTTTTCTCCACCAACAATGATGTCATTTTCATCAATTAAAACTTGTTCTTTTCCAATATACAATTTACCACCACCTTCTCCTGCGTGAATTCCAAACACTCTGTCTGAAGCAAATCGTTTGGATGCGTATTTGGTCAAATATTCCAAAGCAATATCTCCAACATTCCTTCTTTCAGGAGGTTTTTCAACACTCATTATTTCTGGATAAGTCAAAGCCAATGGTTCAACGTTAACCACTCTCTCAGCGATGCTCTTCAGCTCGTTTTTCACCTTTTCATTGCTCTCGATGAGCGGTTTGTAAAACTTGCTCAAATCAGCCTGATAATTTGCATCTGAAATGTTGGCGTTGAGGCTCTCATTGTAAAGCTTTTCTCTGTTAATCATATAATTTTTGACAATCTCATCTCTCTTTTTCGGGTCTTGTATTTTAAAAAAAGACATTTTGAAAATACGGAGAAAAAAAAACGAAAATTCGTTCGTGTTTGCGTTTATTCACCTTTTTTAAACAGGTTGTTGAATGCTTTTATCGCGTCTTCTCTTCCTTTTTGAATCAGCGACTTTTTAGTCAATTCGTCAATGCTGCTTTTTGCATTGGTTCGTATTTCTTCAGTCATGGCTTTGAATTTTTGAAGCTCGCTGAGAATTAATTCGTACTCGGAATCGCTCACAAATCCATCCATGAGCGATTTTGAATTGTGATCGCTAATGGTGTTCAATTTTGACACGGAAAGAACTTTCAATTTTTTGTGCTTTTCAGCCTTCAGCATCATTTTTTTGTTCTGTTGATTTCCAAAAATGGACAAAGCTCCCATTCCAACAGCAATACCCTCGCACGCAATCGAAACTGGTGTGGCAACGACGGTTGACAAAAGTGCAATTCCTGTTATTCCCAAACCAATACACATCGTTTGCAATCCATCATCTGCGAAAAGAATAATCTTCGCAGCTCGATGGTATTTTTTGCTTAGAGCCATTCTCTTCACTTTTACATCCTCCATTTCTTTTTGGATCTCACTTATCTTTTGAAGACGATAAATGTGACCTACATCCGATGGTGCTGTCGGAAGAGTCGGATAAATGTTGTCTTTGTTTTTCAATATTTCCATCTTTTTAAAAGTCATGATTTTTTTTTTAATTCGAATTGATGTGATTTATTTTACAAAGCTTTTCACCTTTTTTGACGGTGACGTCCTGATTGGTGTAATTGTGAACATCCTTGATGACTTCATCCACAGATTCTAAAATAATAACATCGTTTTTTCTGTAATTCAATTATTCGCTAATTTTGTTCATCAAAGTGACGACAGCAATGCCTTTTTCCAATTTCAGTCCAACTGACAGCGATATCGTCGTGTGCGAGAGAGCTACAAATTTAATGTCTTTTTGAGCAAAAATCTCATGCTGTCCGTGGGCGTTGAAATAGGTGGGATGATCCAACTTTTTTTTGACAACAATAATGTTTTTGGGATTTTTTTGCTCCAACTCTTTGATTCTCTCCTCCAAATGGTCCAAATGAAAATTCAAACTGTGTAGTTCTGCTGAGGCGCTGTTTTTAAACAACTTGTGAGGGGCATGCATTTTTTAATATGAAAAGAAAATGTTTTAAATCATTTTATTTTCATTTTTTTTTTTTGCACAATTTCACAATTCATCATCAGATTCCACTTCTCCCAAATCCAAATCATCACTCATGATGCTTAGAATAGATGTTGCGTTTTTTGCAATGGCCACTTCAGAAATTTTAATGGACTCGATCTGTGCTCCGACAAAAACACCTTCAATTTTTAAAGAGGCGATGACACTTTTGTCAAATGTATTCCAAAGGATTCGCTTTCACGAACAATTTTTTTTAATTGACTGTTTTCTTTTTGAAAAACATAGAATGCACTTCAATTTTTTTTTCGTTTTTCTTTGTGAACAACTTCCCGAAAAAAATGAGTGCTGCGTTTGGATTCTCAGATTTGTTTTTAAAAAAGGACAAATCTTTCGTCATGATTTTTTTCGTTCTTCCTCCTTTTTCAAAGTGAACACCATTTCCTTGACTCGATTGCGAAGAAATTTTGATATTTTTTCAGTCACCTCAATGAACTTTCTTTCTTCTTCATTCGTTCCATTTTTTTCGTTAAAACCGAGAAAGGACATTTGCTCTCATCAAAATTTTCAATCGTCACGAAATTCATCTTTTTATAAAGAAAAGAAAATTATTTATATCATTTTTTCAAACAGATCAATTCTTTATGATCCACCCACGAGTTGAACGAGTCAGGATATCCTTTCCATTTGACTAATGATTTGCTCTTTGTTTTTCGAATTATTTTTTCAATTCTGAATATGTCTTGATTTTTCTTTTGCATTTCCTGTTCGTAAAAAGTTCCTTGAATTTCTTCACCATTAGCATCGGTGACTTTGTTCGTGGGTGGACCCGTGTGCTGAATTTTTGAAACTGTGAAAACCTCTTCAGTCCATCTCGGTGTGTACCCTTTCTCAAAATTGGACTTCTTTTTTGTGATCCTCACTTTGTCACCCATTGAAAATTTCAGTTCTGGGGTTTCTTTTTGAACCTTTTCATTCAGGTTTATCCAGACCTTATTTTTATTCTTTTCATCGTTGGCTTCAACTGGTGTCATTTTGATGGAAGAGTGCTTTGTGTTGTTGTAATTTTTCACCATTTCGTTCAAAACGTCAATGTATTTATTAGTGTTGTTGGCTGAAAAATATTTAAACATTCTCTTTCATCGTTCTGTTCCATTGCTCAACGACACAACTTTTTTCCTCGTTTTCAGTAGAATACAATTGCACAACCAGCGCTTTCACGTGCTTGTTATAAAATTCTTTTCCTTTGTCCACCCACATTTTGGTGTACTTTCTTTCATTAAAGATTTTTTTCAACGCTTCAGCCACATCAAGACCCGTTTTGCTTTTTAAAGGAACGATCCATCCATACTTTGAAAAAACGTCAATGACCATGAGCAAATATTTTACTCCGTTGTAGAATTTTGAAAACGATTGCATGTCAACCAAATCTGAAGCCCATATTACATCGACGTCATTCACAATCACCCTTCTTTTAAAATGGTGAATGACCGGTTTGTGAAGCTCCTCTGCAAGCTTATCCGTCCATTTCAGATGACTTTCGGGAATTTTTTTTTTTTTTTGCGACACTTAGTCCGAATTTGGCTTTGGCTTTGATGATGGGAGTGATGAGTTTTCTTTCGTTGATTTCTTTTTGAGTGGGGTTTTGAATGGAGTTCATTTCTTCCAGCATCATTTGATCTGCCAAATTTCTGTTTTGAACGTCGTTGAAATATTTATAACCCAAATCGTGATGGTATGCTGCATTGTCCACTCTGTCCACTGGTTTGCTCCACTCCTGATACATGTCGGTTGAAGTGAGCCTTTTGTCCAAGTTTGTGCCAGGTCCTGCAAAATTCATTCCTGGAATGTGCATTTCTCCTGGGAATTTTGCCCACGGAAGTTTAATTTTTTTTGAAAATTTGTTGATTGATTCCACCAAATCTCCCCCTTTTCGAAATGATTCATGCGAAGGAACAAACTTGCATTTTGTCGTTCCGCAAGCATCACAAGTTCCTTTGACCATATTTCTGTTGTTTTTTGAGAGTTCGTTTCTCAAATGGCTCGTTTCTGTTTTCCTTTTGCATTTCACGCAGTACATTTTTATTTTTAAAAAAATTTTTAAATTAAAAAAAGGAAGTTGCTGATTTGTTATGGAATATTGGAAAAAGCAAAAGGAACAACAACAAGCTTCTGCCGAGAAGCATTCGATGCTTCTAAATTTGCTGTTAAGACCTGGATGGTTGGATTACAACCATTTGCAAGTTTTTGGAAAATCTTTTTTCCAACCCGAATACAAAATACTGAAAAGTTCGATTAAGAAGAATTTGCCAAAAAGTATTATTCTCAACTTGTTCAAGGTACAAAACGAAATGGAAAAATTGAGTTTAAAAAATTATTCCGACAACGAGGACATGGAATGTCAGTTTTTCGAAACGGCTGACGATGTGCCTTAACCTGAAGATCTCGATTCAACCAAAAACAATTTGATGATCTTTGACGATTTGCAATTGACCTAACAAAACAAGTGCGAAAAATATTACATCCGAGGAATACACTCCAACGTCGACTGCTTTTACCTCCCTCAGAATTATTTCATGCTACCAAGACAAACCATCAGAGAAAACACCAATTTTATTTGTCTCTTTCCTCAAGATTCAAAAAATGTTGATCATATTTATCGAGAGCATGGTTCGAGCGACATGAAGAAAGAAGAGTTTAAAAAGTTTTGCAGACATTGCTGGTCTGAACCTCACGGATTTGCGGTGATTGATTTGTCATCAAAAAAATACGATGGAAAATATCGAAGCGGATTTTACATTTTTTATTTTCCAAAAGAGGTCATTTAAAAAATGATTTTAAAAAAATGGCGCATAATAAAAAATGTCAGGCATAATCATCGACGTAGATGGAAATTCCAACGTAATCATAACAGAATTTTTGGACAAAATCGTTTTTGAAAAAGGGAAAACTTATGAGATGGCTTTTCTCGGTCTGGAGACGTACAACAGCTTTCCAAACATCACCAGCAAAAATAATTCTTTCGGGTACAACATGAACAACAGAGCAAATTGGGAAAACATCACCATTCCAGACGGGAGCTACGACATCATCGACATCTCAAGTCCGTCTCAAACACAATCAAAAGTTACGCGCCACAAAGTGCAAGCTACGTCACAGCAAATAAAATCAGCTACTCCCCTGAAAACATCAAAATCGGATCCAATTCAAACACTTTAAAATCAACCATCAAACTTGGTTTGTATTATTTGATGGACTTGAACGTTGAAAACAGCATCGCCTCACTTTTGGGATTCACAAAAAGACAATTGGACTCCAATTCCGAATACGAGTCCGACGACATTGTCAGAATTTCAAGCATCAACATGATCAGAATCGTCAACAACGTCATCGGGTCGGCATACATCAACGGCTCACAATTAAATTGCATTTACTACTTTTATCCCGACGTGGGTCCAGGGTTTAAAATAATCAAAAGACCTACCCATTTGGTTTACCTCCCTGTCAAAGTCCCCGAAATTTCCACGATGATCGCTCGCATCGTCGATTAAAATGGAAATTTAATCGACTTTCGAGGTGAAGACATCACAATACGATATCACATTCGAGAAGTGAAAAAAATATTTTTTCCGACATTTAAAAAATGAGCAAGTATATTAGTGTGAAACTAAATGTGTCTCAGGGGCAGATCGAAAAAATAAAAAAATCCATGATGGCAAGCCTGTGAGCATCAGGATTTCAAGAGATGATTTTAATGGAAACGACGTTTTGCTTGTGATGGAGAGTCAACATTGTGGACGCTCTCCATCGAGGAGTTGGAGTAGCCATTAAAATGAGCAAAACTCAAGTAGAACACAACTCAAAAGTGAAAGGAGGATTTATTGGAGCACTTTTGCCTTTATTGGGAATGCTTGCAGCTCAAGCCGCTCCAGTGGTTGCCACTGGTTTATTGGGTGGAGCTGCTTCTTCGCTTGGGTCCACTGTGTTCGACAAAATTTCAGGAAGAGGTGTCATTTATGTCAAAAAAAATGGAAACGTTTTTAAAATGGGGACTCACAGAGGCAACGGACTGTTTTTAACACCATAGGTCAAAGGAAGCTCAGTCAGAGATGGATTTTATTTGAAAAGCGGAAAAGGATACGAATCTATCGGCGCTGGATTGCTTCTCGGACCAAACTCCCCATTCTCAAACGTCCCCTTTTTAAATTTAATTTTGTGAAAAAAAATTTCTTGGCGTAATAAAATGAATCTTACGAAATGACGACGGGAAACTTTAAAGTTTTAAAATGGTGAATCCTGTTCAGTATTTAAGAAGTAAAGGAGTAGGATGGCGCGAGATAGAAATTTACAAATACATCATCCAAACAAAAAAAGAAAAAGAAAATTTTCGCAATGGAAAATTTAAACACCTTTTCAAAAATTGAAATTTTTTTTAGCAAAGAAAAAATTTGAAATTTTTTTTTTTTTTTGATTTTTTTTTTTTTGAATTTTTTTTTTGAATTTTTTTTTTTCTACAAAAAATTTTTTTTTTGCCTCAGAAAATTTTTACCCCCCGCGATTATCAAAATTTTCACAACGAAGATGAAAAATGATTTTTGTCCCAGAACTCTCATTACATAGTAGTAACGTATACACTGCGACCATTTTCTATAGACGCATGTAGAATTTAGCGGATTTACATTGTTACAGTGGTAATAAAATTGTTCTAACGGTACTTTTGAATAAGTATATGTAAGAAAAAAATGATCCATTAAGCATCTGATTATTAATTGTCTTGATTGTATTAAAATAATAAAATTTTTATTATTCACGTGGCAATTTTCTATAGACGGACTAAAGTTTATACGAGTTTTGTCGCAAATTTCTTATATTCTGTAGTATTTTTTATTTTGTGAGTCGAAATTAAGATTGAAGAGATCAGATCACGTTATCCGTAATTTCTTGAAAAATCCAACAGATTATGCAACAATCAAGAGGAAACCAAAGAAATCTAAGGTTTCAGGCCTTGAAAAACGCAGAATTGTTCGACTCACATCAAATTCATCGAAAAGTTTGAAAACAATTAAGTCAGATTTGGGTTTAAATGTTTGCAAGGAGACGATTAGGAAAGTTCTTAAAGACAGCCCACATATTGTACGATCAAAAATGAATAAAGCACCAAACTTTGAAGCCCGTTCACAAATAGAAACGGATGGAATTCGCCCGCGAAAACATGGCTCGTAATTGGGAATAACTAAGAAATTTTAGATTAAATTCTCATGAATACGTAAGATGTCTAAATAGCTGAATACTTTTGTTTTCAATACCAGGTGATTTTTTCGGACGAGAAAAAGTTTAATCTTGACGGGGCTGATGGTTTTAGTGGCTACTGGCGTGATTTGAGGAAAGAACCCAAATATTTTTCGACAAGGAATTTTGGTGGTGGATCTTTGATGGTTTGGCTTGGGTTTTGTGCAACAGGAAAGTTTACATCTTGCAATGAAAAGTTCTGAATAAATTGATGTGCTAAAATTATGTTTGATTCCATTTAAAAACAAATATTGACGCAAAAAGTTTGTTTTTCAACAAGACAGCGCCAGCATTCACACTAGTAACGAGACTAAATCTTGGTTTGAAGCTAAAGAAATTGTGCAAATGTAGTGGCCTGCTCGCAGTCCAGATTTGAATCCTGTTGAAAACATCTGGTGAATCATTGTAAGACGTATCTACGCTGACCAGAAGCAGTATAACTCTGTGGCAGAGCTAAAAGTAGCGGTATCAGAATGCTGGGAGGATATGGAGCCAAAAGTACTGGAAAACTTGGTGGGAAGTATGCCAAAACGAATTTATCAAGTAATTGAGCGCAAAGGAGGTCCGAGTACTAAAAATGTGATAAAAATATTTTTTTTGGATAGTTTTGTTAAAAAATGTGAACTGCGTCTGTAGAAAATAGTCAGCTATCTTTTGAATTTAATTCATTTATGATTGACCTCTTTTCAAATTTGATATAATTTTTTGATAATTTTCATTATTTTTTGATACTTTATTTATAATTTATTGAAATGCATTATAAAAATAAAGTTAAGTACGTTTTTAAGACATAATCCACATGCGTCTATAGAAAATGGTCGCAGTGTATAATTATCAGTGACGAAATTTAACTACATTTTTTTCAACAAAATTTCTACTGTCCTTATGCCATCAACATTTCAAGATCCTCCACATGGCGATGGTTTGGTAAGGTTAACGGAGGAGCATGTCAGAACACCAGCCAAGAAACAACTGAGAAGATACGACTTACCTTAGGCAGTCAAGTGACAAGTTATGATTGCTGTTGGAAAATACATGTACAAACAAACTTAATATTTTTTACATAGCTTAAAATTGACCCTTGAATATCTGTACTATCACCCCATATAGGTGGCATGTCGGTCGGTCGCATTGTCAGTATCCTAATATAAGTAAAATTTTGAAAAAACTACAAATGTCCAATTTTTGAAATAAGACATTTATGGTTTTTTCCTTGTAGTTTTTATTTGTTTATCTTTGAAATATTGATTGTCTATTCTCATTTATAGATCAAAATTATTATGAATGGTCTTCTAAAAATTACTTGCAAAATTAATTTTTTAAACTTCGATAGAGCTGCCGATTTCTCCATTATTCTATGTAATGATTTATGTGATGCTATAATTTTTGATGGTTAATGAAATTGATGGTAAAAAAATTGGTATGAAAACTAAGTTTAATAGTTAGCGAACCCGTATAAAAAGTATATAAATATCGTTAGAATGGTGGGTTTAGAAGATATGATATTTTAATACATAAAAGCATGGAGTTCTTTTACAAAAATCAGTATTTTACTCGTTTTCGACTAAAAATATACCTTATGATCTTGTACTATAAGCCATCGTAGATAACATGAAAACGAGTTTCTTCAGTGAAATATGGGGTTACTGTTTGAATAGTACCTCCATTTGTAATATTATTCAATTCTCAATTTTCGTGAGCGATAAGAATCCAGACAACTGGATCAAGGCTACTTTCTAGGAGAATAGAAAAACAAAATTATATATTTCTTCTTATTTCTTCATAAAACTTGATCGCACTATAAAAGACTGATTAACAGTTCGCACAATTTACATTCGTTTGACACTACTGCGGCTGCCGTAAAGATGTTTTTTAATCGGGTACGGGGGTTCTAGAGTTGTACTTTTAAGACTTTGAACCAGGGTTGTGGAGTCGGAGTCGTGCAGTCGGAGTCGGAGTCGGAGCTCATTTTGGCTGGAGTCGGAGTTAGAAATATTGTACCGTGTCCGACTCAAGCTTAAAAAAAATCTTTCAAAGTTTCATAATTTCGATATGGATTTTATAGATGTTACTCATTAAAATATTTCATGTTCTGTCAGTCTAAAGCACAAGTATCAAACTCTAGCCCTCCAGTTGTTAGTTACAAAACTACAAGTCCCATGATGCTCTGATTGCTGCAGGATATCCAGACATAATGAGAATTGTAGTTTGCAATAACTGGAGGGCACCAGTAAACTTCTCCAGGCCTTGGTAGAAAAGATTCTTCAAGAATGTAAACTTAAAAAAGAACAAGTTCTTTCTGTCCAACGGACAATATTTCAAACTTGATTTTGACAAATTTATAATTTTATTAGTGACTACATTAGAGTTTATTGCATAACAAGAGTTTAGAAAAGTTGTTTTTTCAGAAATTATTTTCTAATAAATACTGTTTAAAACACTAAGTGGTTGGATTATTTGTATCATGGTGATGAAATAGCCAATGTTAACACTTTAATACAGTAAATTTGTTGTTAAAAATTGGTTACTTATGAAGGAGTCGGAGTCGGAAGTCGGAGTCGGTCCATGATAAAATCAAGGAGTCGGAATCGGAGTTGGAACAATAGCTTACCGGCTCCACAGCCCTGCTTTGATCCACCCTATCTTCCTCTATCGGTAGAGTCGGTATGAAAGGTTTGAATAAATATTCACGAATATAACAACAATTAGTATTCCATTAGGCGTCTTCTCTCTTATAACCTTTTGACTTTTATTAATTTTCAAAAATCATAGAAAATGAATAAAAGATTGCAACGTAGATAGACAGTAAAAGTCTGAAGATCTATACCAGAAAAAGATAAATCTTTTCGCTTTTCAGAAATAGATCATACACTGAATATGACTGTTTCACTCTTCTGAATATACATCTGGGTGAAATCTAAACTACTTCAACAAAAAGGTATTTGACTAAGATGTATATAAACAGCTTCATCAGTTCATGGCAAATTTCAGTTCAGAAGAATTTGTTAAGCAAAAATATAGAGTTTATTCTTAGTATATTCCCCCTCCTACCAACGCCACGCATAAGCGTTTTCTAACTAGAAATTACAAAACTGATCATCAAATTCAGAAATTTGATTATCAGAAATTACAACTCTGATCATCATGATAAATAATTATATTATATAATATAATATTATTATAATATAATTTATATTATAATAATATAACCGAAATTATATATTATCACACCTGAGAAAAGGCCACTCAGTTTTAATAATATCAACAAATGCAATACGCGCACATGGTCTTCCAGCCATTTTCTAAAGTGTTTTAACAATTTTAAACCTTTGTTCGTGATTTATACATATTACTAGTGGTTTATCTATATTATTGCATTTTTAAGCAAAAATGACTGACTCAGATAGAGAAAAGAGGTTTTTTAAAAATCATTTTCCAGGTTATGAAACGTCAATTACTTTGCTTGATGAACAAAAAAAGGTAGCAGAAATTTTCATTCTAACATTTGCATAGTTCTCTCCTAATAAAAATTTATTTAAAATGAATGATATGTTTATATTTTTGACATTCAAATCTCTTGTATATTTTTCACTAATTGTTTTTCTTTAAAGTTAGATGGAAAAGTTGTCAATGAAATCAACAATTTTATAAAAACTCAATCATGTATACTCATAAATGCTGTTTCAAGAAATGACTATTGCTTTAAAGATAATTCAGTTTATACAGGATTAGCAGGTTTACTTTTATTTTTTTTAAGTGACCTTATAATTAAGAAATCAAGTTAAACTAAATGAGAATATTACTGTCATCTTATTCTATTTTTATATATATATATATATTTATTGAATAAAGCTTTAAATAAAAAAATTACAAAAATAAAAACTATTGGTGCCAAATTCTATTTATAATTAGTTGTATTAGCAAGCCTAAACTGTATCAGTCTTTCAGAGTAAAACCATATAAAAACTAACAGCTAAGTTTATAAAGATTGTCTATCATTTTCAAATTTTGGAAATATTTTTTTTCTTCCAACTTAAAAAGGAGAAAAAAATATTTTCCCGTTTTACTGTTACTCATTAAACAATCAACAAATTGTGGTCAACAGTGTGGTGAGTAATGTATCAATCCATAATGGTTTCTCTGTGAGTATTGCTAAGAAAGGTTGAAATTTATTTGAGTTTTTAGTACTAGTTGTTTAAAGATATAATGGTAACTATAAATTTGCTTCCAGAGCTTATAGAAAATTTAATCAAACTCATGAAAACAATTCTTGTTGATATAAGTTCCTATTGAGTATTATTGTATCAATTAATTTTGACCCAGGCTCTTATAAAGAGCATATTACATTTGTTTGAAAGATCAATAAGCATCGTAAAATTAAAAAGATATATTAAAACAACATGAAAATGTTCTTTAAAAAAATATTTATTTCAATATTTTACTCTTAATTACTTTTAAGTTGTATTTTTTAAACTTGCTATTTTATACCCCATTATATTTAGTTTCACTTTTGTTAATACTTTTACTTATTGTTATTATACCATTTTTTTCTGAAAGTTTTTTCGTTTTCAAATCTAAGAGTTTTTTTATTTATTTGCAAACTTTCTTCAGGTATAGCTTTTTACATCTCAAAGCTGTCAAGTTCACAGTTGAATTTCAAAGCAGATGATAGTCATAAAAACTTAAGTCAAACACTTTTGCGTTCTGCTATAAAACAATGTCAACATAAAAGATTAAGCTTTCTATGTGGAGACTCTGGTAGAATGTTTATTTTAAATTTATTTAATTAAATTTATTTGATGGTTATTAAATACCTAAGCAAAACATTCGTTTAAAATAGATAAAATTTATCTTCTATCTTGGTAACATCTTTAAAAACAGCCTAGTCAGGTAGACAGGCTTGAAAAGAGTAGCTTAGTTTTTACAGCTGTTTAATCATTCTTTTTAGGTTGCTTAGCTTTATCATGTTTGACATTCATGCATAGCGATCCTGAGTTGAGTAAGCAGTGTTTATCACAACTTTTAAATTTATCAGTATTATTATCAGATGATAAGCAACCTGATGAACTGCTGTATGGGAGAGCTGGTTACCTCTTTGCATTGTTGTTGGTGTACCAAAGTTATCATAATTTAATACCCATTGATTTGATCCAAAAGGTTGTATTAATTTGTATTCTCTATTTAAATTTTATATTTCTTGCTGTTTGTTTAGTCTTTGTCCCCTAAATCCTTTTGTTTAACAATGGTATTAAAAATCTTATTTCTTTTTTTTTTTTCTTCTTCTTTGTAAAACCATGTGTTTCATTAATGCGAATATACTTAGCTAATAAGCAAGTTCACTTAAATATAAAATAAAAAGATAAGTTTGGAAATAGATCAAAATAAAAAGGTAGACCTGATTTCTTTATTTTATCTTTCTACCACTTTTAATGGTAAAACCATATGTTCATTTTCTCACCTATTCTTTTTTATAAAAAAAACCTTTTTTATTTTTGGGTATTTTGCAATATAAAGTAGCCATATTGGCTGTTTTAGATTCAAAATATGGCTATTTTAGATTCAAAATATGTCAACAAAATAATTTTTTTTAACTTGCATAATGTTAACTGAATGTTCAACAGTTTTTTTTTTTTATTAGGTTATTGATAAGTTGTTTAAAGATGGTCTTTCAAAAGTTGCTTCCAATCACCCTTTATGTCTATCCTATAAATGGAATGATAAGCATTACATTGGTGCTGCTCATGGGTATATTGGAATTTTGTACATGTTATTGCAGGTTTCTTGATGATTTTGCTTAGTCATCACAGATGTATAAAATTGGGAAAAACTACTTTGGTCATCAAGAAACTACAAAAATTAAAATCAGGTTATGTTGTCCATAAAAATAGTTTCAACTTCAAAGTTTATTCCTTTTTACACATAAATAAAATGCAGTATGCAATAACATATTCTTAATCTGCAAATTTATTATCTAACTTTTTTCCAAAGTAGTCTATAACAACTGTGTGAAACTTTTGGGAAGTTTAGATAAATTTAAACACTTGAACTTCAGAATCTTTTTCAGCAAAGTTATGAAGAAGGTCCAAGGATATTTCCATTTAATGTTTTTGCTATTTTTTGGGAAACACTCTAAATATTTTTTTTTTGGGAAACACTCTAAATTTTTTCTTAAAAGGGTTTTTTTTACACACACGTATCATATTTGTAGAGTCTTGGGGAGCACTCTAGTTTCCTCTAATATAGGTGGTTTTCTTAGGACCAACCAAATATGTTTTTTCTAGTTTTGTAGATCTGTGTCATGATATATAGTAAATGTTTTCTAGCAATAAAAATCATTTTTTAGTAGAATTATTGCAAGAGAGGGGGCAAAATGAAATAATATAACAGCTGTCCCAATATTTAAAATATGAAATAAAATGAAATTATGTGTTCTTCAGTTAAATTGGCAAAAAATAATTAAATTTTCTTGCTTTATTGCACATTGTGCTAAAGTCCACCAAAAAGTAAAACTAAAAGTATATGAAGTGAAAAAAAAAAAAAAAAAAAAAAAAAAAAAAAAAAAACTCAATATAAGCATGTTTAAAAACACTAAAGTCACACAAAATAATACATAGTAATAGCTCATAGTATGAAAAACTTAAAATTTGTTTCAAGGAGTTTCTATTGCTACATACTAGTGAATCTTGCTGTTGTAAAATCTTTGTAACAAAAAATGTGATGATGATGATGATGATGATGATGATGATGATGATGATGATGATGATGATGATGATGATGATGATGATGATGATGATGATGATGATGATGATGATGATGATGATGATGATGATGATGATGATGATGATGATGATGATGATGATGATGATGATGATGATGATGATGATGATGATGATGATGATGATGATGATGATGATGATGATGATGATGATGATGATGATGATGATGATGATGATGATGATGATGATGATGATGATGATGATGATGATGATGATGATGATGATGATGATGATGATGATTGTTGTTATTATTATTATTATTATTATTATTATTATTATTATTATTATTATTATTATTATTATTATTATTATTATTATCATTATTATTATTATTATTATTATCATTATCATTATCATTATCATTATCATTATTTTGTATCAAAGTTCAATACTTGGCTGCAATTCTCATATTCACTGAATTTGTTTTTATAAAAATTAAGTTTCTGATAAAACTTAAGCTTTAAAAGGATTAAGTTTATTTTATTGTTTCACATTAAATTGTAAAATAAAATTATAAAAATCCATCTATCTGTTTTGTGGTTTTAAAGGCCAAAGTGATGCTCCCATTATGTGTAAGTGTTGAGCAATCAAAGTCTATTGCCTTATGCTTGGATCAGTTACTGGAGCTTCGTTTTCCTTCAGGCAACATTTGCTCATCTATTGGCAACACAAGTGATATATTAGTTCACTGGTGTCATGGAGCACCAGGTGCAGTTCATCTGTATGCTTTAGCTTACAAGGTGTGTAACTGTTTGTTTTAGTTACTTACGTGAAACTCAAATAACATTTCATTAACTAATTCTAAATATGTTGATAAAATAGGATGTTTATGATCTGGAAAGTTTCATCTTGATTTTTTTTATATTGAAGTAAGCTAATTTTAAATACACATTGTTCAATTTAAATTTATTTAATTTTTCTTTTTATTCCTAAACTTTTATTTAATAGTTCACTTGATTCTATTGTACAGTTATACTAAGATTGATAATACACCTGAATTGTGTTTAATAGAAAACCATCTGTATTCTGAGAATTTTTTGATAAATGCTTAATTAGTTCTAAATCATAGAACAAAAATAAATAATACTTGGATTGCAAATGAGTTCTTGAAACAAATTTGGTTTATGTTATATTTCTATAGCCAATAAAAGACTTAATTACATCTGAAAGCTTTACACATAAATTTTGACTTTCAGATTTTCTTTTTAGCTATAAATGAAGGTTTTATAAACATAAATGAATAATATTTGCATATATTTGAATTTTGTTTCCATAACATTTTTTTCTAATTGTTCACATATACCTTTGGCCAGCAGTGTATGAAATTGCAAAAATTTAAAAAGACATTAATTAAATAGATATCTTAAGTTTTATGGTTATAATTTTTAAGCTTTTTTTCCCAAAATTTTCATTAGTTTTTTTCTTTCTGTAAACATAGGTCTTTGGAGATAAAAAATACTTAAATGCAGCACATAGATTTGCTGAAGTGATATGGTGTCGAGGACTCCTTTGTAAAGGTTATGGTATATGCCATGGAGTTGCTGGAAATGGCTATGCTTTCTTATGCATGTTTCAGTTGACAGATGATTTCTCTTACCTTTGGAAGGCCATAAAGGTATGACCCAGTCTTTTTTTTAAAGAAATGTCAATATATATTTACAGTTTTGTTTTACATTATGCATTATCATAGTTTTGAAGTTTGCTAAATTGATTTTTATTGGTAATTTAACAAGTAGATAAATCCATAAACTTTGATATTGTTTAACTATTATTATAATTGAAAAATAATAATAATAGTTAAACTTTACTAGATGTTTTTTTTTTTTTTTAAATCATATTTTTCTTTTAAACTCATTTTTAAAAGGAATTAAAATAATGAAAATTTATTTTATATTATTTTTTTTATTCAACAAGTAATCAAGTTAAATTTATCTTCGTTAAAATTTTTTTTCTTTTTTTGCACTCCATTTTTTACATTACTTTATTTAATTGTATTTATTTTAATTATATAAGAAATTTATGCTTAATTTGATTTTAGTTTGCTGAATGGTGTCTTGATTATGGTGAACATGGGTGTCGCTCTCCTGATCGCCCTTTCTCTCTTTTTGAAGGTTTTTTTTTTTATCATTTAACTGAAGTGCATTAAGTTTTAATTTGATTATTATTTGTTATTAATTTTTTAAGAAATTTAATTTAAGTTTTTCTGCACCATTAATTAATAATAAATATTTATTTTTGAAAACTTAACATTTAGCTTGTTTTCATATGATTTTTGGTTTAGTTTTTTTTGGTTTTTCTTTATTGCTTACCCATAAAAAATAATAATTTATTTATTCATTTATTCATTTTATTTATTTTTTTGTTTGAAATGTTTTTATTAAAGTGTTCTTATTAACTTTTAAAATCACAAAAACTTTTTTCATTAAAAGTTTTTTCCTTTTGAGATTCTGCTTTTAACTGTTTTAGTTTTCTTTTATTTTTTTTAGGCTTGGCTGGTACTCTTAATTTTCTTCTGGATATTTTGACACCGTACCAAGCTAAATTCCCTGCTTTTCAATTAATGCCTTACAAATCATTTGATCATGACAATAATTTCCCATCCAAACCCTGACAGAAAGACAGTCCTATAAATCACTCTAGCTAATGCATGAGAATTGCTATATATAATAAAAGCATAATTGTAAAAATAATTTATGAAAACACTCTTTTAAGCTGAAAAATTTTGTTGTTTATAATTATTATCTTAAATACCATTGTTTATTTGTAACTTTTAGCTTTAAAAAACAGAATAATAAGTGTTGTACTTTCTTTTCCTAATAAATGTTGCTTATTTTTTATATCAATCAAAGTTGCTCATTTGTTGTCCCTATTAGTGTTTCTTCCTTTATAATCATGTTAACGTGTTTTCATTTAGTTATTATTTTTTTAATATTTTGTAAATAAAAAAAAAATGTTGAAAATTATACATTTTTCTTTTGAGCTTATTATTTCTTTTATTTATTTATTTTTTTTTAGTAGTTCTCTTTTTTTTATTACCAATGGTTCCATAAATTATTTGCTTAGTTTTATAAAGACAGAATTTTAGCTTAAATCACTTTTTTCAGCAACCTGTAAAAACATGCCGAAAGAAAGAGTCCAAAAGAAAACAAGGGTTCATTCTCAAGTTAAGACTGAAGGTATATATTGTACCATGGCAATAAAAATAAACTTTTTGAAAAACTTTTAGCTAATAGCAATGATCTTTCATTTAAAGATTTGATATTCAAACATTAAAAGAATTAAAAGTTTGTATTTTATTGAGTTAAAGTTCTACAATATTTTTCTTCTCTTGTTTGTAAAGGCATTCAGTTTAAACATGAGTTTGGACAGCATATATTGAAGAACCCTTTAGTTGTTAATGCTATTATTGACAAGGTAATTTTGTTTTCTACTTATCATGATCTACCAATTGAGTAATAATTATGTTATCAAAAGTTATTTTATCTGTAATAATTTGTTTTTAACCATAATGTTAATATATTGTGTCTTGTTTAATATCTTTTAATTGTTAAGTTGATAGTTAAATTTTCAAAATTAATAAGGTATCAAAATAATGATTCAAAATTTGAAAATTGAAGTTTTAATTCTTTACAATTCTTAACAAGAAGATTGAAAAGTTCAACAACCATTTTCCTGTTCCTTACCAATTCCTCTGATAATCTGTAAAAGTATATTAGGATAAAAAACTATTATTTTCAAAGTTTAACACATTTTAAAGATTTTCCTACACATGAAATATAAGAAATTTTCAAGGCTAATAATACAAAGTCAAACAAGTATAGTTTAACATAGCAATTCATAGCAAATCCTAAATATGTATAGAATTTGGTATATGGAGTCCAGTTGTGCTAATGAAAAATAGGCAACTTTAAGGAGTTTTTAAAACATTTTTTTTTTAAATCTGAATCACTTTGGTGATGTCATTAGTAAAGTCATATCATATTTCACATTACCAATGAATATTTTAAACTTTTTAATTATATTTAAAATGATAAACAATAATTATAACAAAATCTGATCTTGTACTACTTAATCTTAAGGCCGCAATAAAAAGTACTGACACCGTGTTGGAAGTTGGACCTGGTACAGGAAATATGTCAGTAAAAATCTTGGAGAAGGCTAAAAAGGTTACTTTTAGAATTGTTTATTGTTTGATTTCAAGCTGATGAGCATTTGCAGTTAAAGATTTTTTAAGATTTTCCAAATTCCAGTTAATTGCATGTGAGCTGGATCCACGAATGGCTTCTGAGTTACAGAAAAGAGTTCAAGGAAGGTAGTAATAGATTTTGCAAAATGAAATGCATTAAAGTAATAATAAAGAATTTAAATAATAAAAAGTTAAAGAACAACTTTAGTTTTATTTTTTTCCTTAATGTGCTTTTTTTTTATTCTTAATTGTAATTTACTTAAAAATAAGTTTGGCCTGATTTTTATTATTATTGTTATTAGAAGTTTACATATTATATAAACATTCATGTTAAATTCTTATTAAGCAAAATATGAAAAACAGTTTGTTAACTAACAAATTGAGTTTTTTTTTTATTTAGTTTGGTTTTCAATCATGTAAATTTTCATTTGTAAAGTTCCAATAAAAAAAATTTTACTTTATTTTTGAATATTAGATTTGTGTTGATACTTATTTCTTTTAGTCCAGAGGCTAATAAATTGCATTTAATTGTTGGAGATGTTCTGAAATCCGAACTTCCTTACTTTGACTGCTGTGTTGCTAATTTGCCATACCAAGTATAAATTTCTATCTCTTCTCTTATAAACAAATAATAAAACACATTCAGATTAAAAGAATCTCTTTTTTAATCATTAAGATATAAAGATATGAAAAATTTTGTGTAAGTGTAAGAAAGAATGTTGTTGTTTTTTTTGTTTTTTAGATCTCCTCTCCATTTGTATTCAAACTTCTTTTGCATCGTCCATTTTTTAGGTAAAGCTTGTTTTTTGTTTTTTTTTGGAAGTGTTTTGCTAGGAGTATTTGCATTGTTAACATTTTTTTTTATAATAACGAAAAACAAGTTAGATTATGTTTGTTTGAATTTTTCAGATCATGGCATTTTATTATTTTGTCTGCATTCTAGTTGTAAGTGCGTTTGAAAAAAAGCAAACTGTTTAGTTGTCCTTTGTGAATACCTCAATAACAGTCAAGGATTTGATAGCTATTGGGATAAATAGGGATTATAGCATTTGATAGCTATTGGGATAAATGGGGATTATTTAAAAATAAAAACATAGTTTTAACCCCAGGTATAACTTTTAGATGAAATGTTTCTTAAGCTTTTGAATATTTTAATCCTTGACCATAACAGTTTAATGAATTTTAACTGGAGTTAGTGTTTTCAATACATAAAAAAGGTATTTTACTTCCCTAACTAAGTAAGGTATTTTTTTCCACAAATCATATTTCATATGTTCTCAATCACACCTATATAAAAGAATATATCTTGATAATGGGAAGTAGTTTTACTTTTTTTTGGTAAGCTTTTTTTTTTTTTATTTATAGGTGCGCAGTTCTCATGTTCCAGCGTGAGTTTGCTCAACGTTTAGTTGCAAAACCTGGTGATAAATTATACTGCAGATTGTCAATAAATACACAGTTGTTAGCCAGGGTTGATCATCTTATGAAGGTTAACAATGAGCACTCACAGTTTTTAACACAAAATTAAATTTAACATATTAGTAGAGTTGGTCAAGTTTCAAATTCTTTTTAGGTGGGCAAAAATAACTTTCGACCACCTCCTAAAGTTGAATCAAGTGTTGTGCGCATTGAACCAAAGAACCCTCCACCACCAATAAATTTCCAGGTACTGTTTAACTTTAGTAATTTCCATATTGAATGTACTTCAACATGAGTTCTAAGCTTTTTTTTTCTTTTCAGGAATGGGATGGATTGGTTCGTATTGCATTTGTTCGTAAAAACAAAACACTTGCTGCTTGCTTTAGGTTGCATCATTTATTTAATTTTTTTTATTGATTTAAGTGATTTAAATTAAAATATTTAATTTATTTATAAAGTAAGTATTGAACAAATTATAATATATAACTAGAGTAAAATTATCTTAACTATTTTTTCTAACAAAAGATTAAAGTTTTATTAGACTTTTTATTAAAAAAAACAACCTATATTTCAGGAATCAAGTTTAGCATAAAGAATCCAGCCTCTATTTCCAAAGGTTCTTAAAAAACTTAACACATTGAAGACGGTATGCATTGAAAAGTGTTTACCCTGAATTCCCGCATATTTTTTCTAAATATTTGTTAAAGGTGATAACAAGAGATATTCATAACAGAGTGTAACATCACGTGATTGTTGATAACAAAAGTTCTTTATTGTTTTGATGTCTTCATGTTCTCTTTACTTTCAATTCTAGTTTATTACAAAATATTGCATGAAATTCCAAATAACGTAAATTTCCGTCATCCGTCGCCAACAATTAAAAAATAAAAGACGGGAATTCACATCTCCTGTCTTCAAAGTGTTAATAAAATATTTATATAATGAATTTGAAATTGTTCAAATCAACTATAATGAATTTATCAAATAGAATAATAATTATACAAATATGATGTTCTAGCTGCAGTTAAAGCAACTGATATCTTTCTTTCTAATTAAGTAATTTCCATTAAATTTCAGCTCTAAAGCTGTTATTGATATGTTGGAGAAAAACTACAAAATACATTGCTCCTTGAACAATATTGTGAGTTTAATTTAATTTAGAAATTTTTTTTTTTTTAACAAAATCCAATGAATGTTTAGCAAAATTAACTGCAACGTTTTTAGTGAAACAAATGCCGTATGCAATTTTGCTACTTTTGATTAAGTTAACAAGTTTAATTAAATATGATTAAATTCTTTTTAAACATATCACTCAAGAAGTTTCAATCTTTTCGGCGGTTCGTTGTCAAGTTTAGGCTTAGCTTTAGAACGATAGCTATATCTCTGCATTCTTTTTGTGTGTGTGTGTGTTTGTGTATGCGTATGACCTAATCGTTTAATTTTGTGCATGTGCGTGTGACCTAATCACCTACTTGACGTTTCATGTTTCAAAGTTTGAAATCGTAGTACATCTTTTGAAGCATAGTTGCAATAACCGTTTTACCATATTTGCTTAGTTTATTTCCATAACGGTTTTTATCACATAGACAGAATGATTTCCATTATATGAATCGATGTATTAGAAAAAATAGTCTATTCTTTCTTTGGTTTTAAATTATTATTATTGTTTGTATTTCATTTGTACCAATAATTTTGAATAGTTTCGTATGAATTTCTTCCATATTAATCTATTTACAGGATGTTGGTTGGTATGTATTAGATAAGTCACTCAATATTTGGTTATGAATTTCTGCTTAATCTTTTTTTTTTTTTGTTTCGAAATAGTTGGTAGAAGATGAGTTCGACATGAAAGCAAAAGTGTTAGGTCTTCTGGTTGAAAAAGAATTCGATAAAAAACGAGCACGAACAATGGACATCGATGATTTTTTACTGTACGATTTTTTTTTTTTTTTTTTTTTTTGTCGAACTCAAAAGCAATTAAACTTTTTCCGAAGTAGCTGATGATTTTTTTTAACATTTAAAAAAATATATTATATTCATTTTATCAGAAATTTTAAAATAAATCAGAAATTATCTAATTTTTGTAATCCATACAATAGAAAATTTCCGATAGCGATTAACGTACTTTTGTCTAAATATTGATTTATTTTCAGGACGAAAACCTGTATCTTTTCTGTCTTGATGTCTCAAAAATTACATCTAAATGTGTTTAAGACATTTCTATTGGTTTATTTTATGTTGATCAAACTATTACAATAGCTGCATTTAATACTTTTTTTTATTTTTTTTATTTTGAACATCTTCGTTTCAGATTGCTAAGTCATTTTAACACTGCCGGAGTTCATTTTGCATAAACAAATTTCGGAATTCGTTAGAAAATTTACCGAGGATAATCTTTCCTCAAAAAAACCGAAGCCGGCTTTCGTGGTAGAAGATCTATCGGTGGTGAAGATCAATCGACAAAATTTCGCTCATTAAAGCAATAGTTCGTGCTGTTCGCAGATTGCAGAGACAGATTTTAAAATTGTGTAGTTGTATGTTTTTTTAAAGTAGAAAACAATTTAAACCACAAGCGTTGTTAACCATTGTAACCCTTATGCATGACAAAGTTTAAAAGAAATTTTTTTGCTTCTTTCAGTGAATATCCCCAAACACCTATCCTATGAGATTTATATCCTATGAGATTTATATCCTATGAGATTTATATCCTATGAGATTTATAACCTATGAGATTTATAACCTATGAGATTTTAACTATATCCTATGAGATTTTTAGCTTTCAAATCTAAATGCAAACAAGGCTGTAGCATCAAACAAAAGCAAAAATGCATATTTGCATTCATAGAATAATAACTTCTCAAAAGAACACAAAAATTTAATTGGCTTAACAAATGTAACATGATAAATCCAGATTCGGGGTACGTTTTCCAGTTACTTCACAGAGATGAAACTCTTTTTTTCAATCCCAGTCTTAAGGTTTTTTCTGCCTCTCGTAGATGCTGATCTCTTCATTGAACTATTAATCTTTTTAGAGAGCGTTTTAGTTGTTGGCATGTTCTCCTCACCTCAAAGGAAACGTGATGATCTACAATTTATGTCTTTTTCTGCGCTTGTCTGACACGAGAAAAACGCAGAAGACAGTAATGCTTTTGCTGCTCTTATCATTACTTTTCTTGATGCCACTTGAAACTCATCATCAGAATTTTGGGGACTAGAGCTGGTTTTTCATTAGGTACATTTAAGGTAAAATTATCCTCCAAGTACTCTTTATCTTCATCTTCAAAATCCACATTGCCACATTCATTGGTTTCAATCTGAATGCCTTCATTTTGGTTACGAAAAGAATAATAATTTAAAATAGAAATAAGATAGAGCACACTTAACAAAGTTAGTATAATTTGCCATTAAAAGTAATAACTTCTAAATGTGATAATTTTTATGTAGTTTTCAATTTAAAGTTATAATTGAAATTTAGTCTGCAACTTTGCCGCATCTCTATTGACCGCAAAAATTCGCAGGTCAAATAAAATCTGGGTTGACTAATTTCAAATTTCGACTTCTTGGAAATTTTACCAAAATTAATTTAAAATTATTTTAAAAAGTGGAAATTTGCGAAAAAACTGTAGAAAGTACAAAGTAAGAAATAAAATAATATTTCTTTAAATTTTTTCTTCTTAATCTTTCTTATATTTTAGATTCTTTGCGAACAACTAAAAAAATTGTAGGATTTTGCTGTATACAAAATAACATTTTGATAAATAACTTTGACAATTGTTTAGAGCTGTTGATGAAAATTTGTTTAGTTATTAAATTCAATTTTGTTTTACATGCAAACAATTCAGAAGTGGTACCAATGGGGAGAACAGTATAAAAAAAATCATGAAAATTATGTTTTTAGATGCAAAATTTGTTTCACTTCCAAAATTTGTTAAAAACCTGGAACTCAATTCGTGTTTATTGTCTCTAATTGTTAAAAGCAACTATATGATTCATTAATACAAGTAAAAAATTCAATTGAAATCTCAGTCAACAAATGCAGTTAACCGGTAAACTTCTTCATGGCTGGAGCCATATGAAAAAAGTTTCCAATTGCACAAAAACTATTCAAAGGGAAATAATAGTTTATCAAATTTAATGATCTGAAGTTCAAGTGTTTTTGATATCCTAATTGGTATTTTTTATTCAATTTTATTTTTGAGCATAAAAACATATATTACCTTCAAATTTTTTTAAAAACTTTTCGCAAATGGGCGGGGGGGGGGGGGGACGGGGGACGGGGAAAATATTTTGCCCTTCTTTCAAGCTGGGTGAGGACTCACCAATTTAAGCAATCGAAATTAAACCAAAAAGAATTGAACTAGAGGGCTGGTGGCCGTAAAACTACCCTCGCCCTCTTAAATCTAACACTAGTCTCAAGAGCCCTCCTAAAGTTATTTTCCCCGGCATTATTTATTGTCTCGACGGACTTGCGAACAAACGCTTTCTTATCGTACCAAAAGTAAATTTTCAAAAAAAGTATAGCTAAGCAACAGTATCCACATGTCATTTACTTATTCACAAATTTCTTTAAAGAAAAACATCGTTATTATTGAAGAAAATTGTCATGACAACATGATGATGAAAAAGAGTTTTATAATGTTGCGACAGCAACAACCAAATACTTTTTAAAATGCTTTAAAACTACAAATAAAAGTTGTTTGGTTTTTGTTTTAGAGTTAAGTATAATAGATTTTTTTTATTCTAAAATCTTAAAACTTTTGTTTAGAAGGAAAATATTTTAACAACAACAGCAACAACAAAAACAACAACAACAACAATAACAATAATAATAATTATCATTATTATCATTATTATTATTATTACTATTATTATTGTTATTATTATTATTATAATTAAGCATGGGAATTTCGGCCTTCGAAATCGACGAAATTAAACGAAACGAAATTCGTGTTTCAATTTCGGATCGAAATTGAGAACGAAATTTCGATTTTTTGGATTGTTTAATTTCGCGAAATAATTTCGTATAATTTCGGGTCATTGAAAGTAACGAAATTGACACGAAATTAAACATAAGTTTTAATTTCGTAATTTCGAAATTCGTGAATTTGTAATGTTTAAAAATTTCGGTTTTTCGAAATTCGCGAAATTGTACTTTACCCACATTTTCGGATTGACGGTATTCGAAATCGAAATCACCGAAATTAGAAAGAACTCAGCATATTGAAGTAAAATTCGACAATTTTGATCTAATTTCGTTGATTTCGATATAATTTTGGAAGGTCGAAATTATTTCGTTAGTTCAGTTAATTTTGTTAATTTCGCGAAATCCCCTTAAAACCCAAAATTTTCCCCTACAAGATACAAAATTATTAAAAGAAGTAATAGTTTCGTTTATTTTGTTTTAATTTCGTTTATTTCGTTCTAATTTCGTATATTTCGATTTAATTTTGTTATTTTCCCCATTTTCACCTTAATTTATTATAAAATGAAATAAAATGAAATGAAATGAAATTAAATAAATTGTAATTTATTATTTCTTTTGCAGTAGAAACATTTAAATCAAATCAAATTTAAATCCAAAAAGTAGCACTGTAGCAGTAGTAGCACAGAGAAACTAGTAGTAGTACTTTTGGTTAACAAAATGATAATGAGTTTTAAGTTAAAATTGTCAATATTTATATTCAAATCGAATTTAATACAAAACCAGCGAAATTAAATCAAAGTTATCGAAATTAATAAGAAACCAGCAAGATTAAAACGAACCTATCGAAATTAAAAAAAAGAGGCGAAATTAATACTCATGAGGCGAAATTAATACTCCCACTGGTTGAAATTTAATGAAAAATTTAATCTACCGAAAGTAATAAAATTAATTTCGACGTTTTATTAATTATTGCACGAAATCAACAAAATTATTTCGAAAGTATCAAAATAAAATCAAAATTGACGAGATAAGACGAAATAGGCGAATTAGTTCCAAATTTGACGAAATTTAGGCGAAAATTCGGTATGTTTCAAATTTCGATTTTTGTTTTTTTCTAAATTCACGAAATTGCGAAATTCGATTTACCTGCCAGTCTCGTTCTTTCGAAATTCGCGAAATTTATTTTTCTGATAAATTCGAAATTTCGTCTTTCGAAATTCAATATAAATTTCGATACGAAATTTATTTCGACCCAAAACTTGTGGAAAAATTTCGACTCGAAATTAGTTTCGATCCAATTTTGAATACATTTCGGACCGAAATTTAGATCGAAACATCCGAAATTACGAAATCATCGAATTTCGAACTTCGAAATTCCCATGCTTAATTATAATTATTGTTATTATTATTATTATTATTACTATAATAATAATAATAATAATAATAATAATAATAATAATAATAATAATAATAATAATAATAATAATAATAATAATAATAATAATAATAATAATAATAATAATAATAATAATAATAATAATAATAATAATAATAATAATAATAATAATAATAATAATAATAATAATAATAATAATAATAATAATAATAATAATAATAATAATAATAATAATAATAATAATAATAATAATAATAATAATAATAATAATAATAATAATAATAATAATAATAATAATAATAATAATAATAATAATAATAATTATTATTATTATTATTATTATTATTATTATTATTACAAATAAATAAATAATAGTAACAACAATAAGTTTTAATCTTCAGCATTGTATGCAACTCAAAACATATTATTTTGCTAAATCTCCAAGAATGCTGAGATATTGATAAAAGATTCGATTCTATATACCTAATAATTCTACACCTCCCTCCCCCTTCACCCAAAAAAAATATTAAATATCTTTTAGTGGTGGAAGATTTAAGACTATAAGGTATAGAGTATCGAAGTCAAAGACAGAATGCTCTGGATAAAACTATTTGTCAAGAATATTTATAACAAACTTTGTTATAAAAATTTTTGGCTTTAAAAGAAACTAAATTACAAGTTGATCATTTTATGAATAAATATTGGATTACACTAATTGTGACATAAAATTGTGGTTCATATAATTTTATTGAAGAAAGGAACGACCATTATTTAATTAAATTTAGTTTTGCATAACACAAGAGACTTTTAAGGAAACCATGGAAACAGGGGCGTCGCCTTGGAGGGGGTAGGGGGGGGAGTCTCCCCCTCCCAGAATCTAAAAAAGAGAAAAGTTGGGAATTTCCTTGCCGAGAGTTGGGACAGTTGGGAAATAGGTGATAAAATCAAAAAATACTTTCTAGTTAAATAAAATTAAAATGTTTGCAAAAATCCATCATCCATCTAATTCTTTTTTGACTTGGACAAATAAACTTTACGTTTATTAAACGACTTATGGCTGTTTTCCACAAGACGAAATAAATTGTGGAGTCATAAAGAAGAGCCCTTTTGATTTCCGCGTTGTTTTTTTTTTCGCGCTACTTTTTTTTTGTTATCAACAATAAAAATGGCAGCTGAAAGTTTATGCTGTATGTTTGACTAAAAGCAGTTATTCTTTTTTTTTTCATACTTTCTACTTTGAAACGTGAATATTTATTTCCATGAATTGATTTCAACATTTGTCTTATTTAATGTTTATAAAAGTTATCACACTTATTAAGAGTGATAACTTTTATAAACATTAAATCAGTTAAAAATTACGGTAAATTATAGTATCTGCATTTGTTTTCCAGCACTAACTATGAAAAGCAAAAGATATAAATTACAATGTTGCGTATGCAAAGCAGTATTTAACAACGACTATAAAACCAGTCATGAAAGATCCGTTCATGGTGGTAGAAAGGTTCATATACAAACAGTGGGAGCCCCAGAGAATCCTTTTCTAGCCTCCTTAGCTTCAAAAAAACGAAAAATGGTACCTCAGAATGCTGGTGATGATGTCGAAGTGGATGATGAAATACAAAGTAGTGAACATACAAAGTTAGACTTGATAATAATTGAAACATCGACTTCAACATGTAGTATATCCATAGAAGAAGAATTAACATCTTCTGATAAAAAATTTGAAGAGGATGCAAGTTCAAAAATTCAAGATAATGATGCAAGAGGGGAAAACTTGGGTTATGTTGTAGTCCAGGAACAAGCAGAGAAACTTACAGAACTAAATTCTAAATCAGATCATTTAAACCAGTTTCCTGACCGAGATGAAAAGGATGACATGAATATTATTAACTTGGATACTTCTGAAGTAAGCAGTGAAACAACAAGTTGGACTTTGCTCATGGGGAATTTGGGTGTTTTAATAGATAATCTTAAAGATTGTAATGACATTTATAAAAAATACTGTAAAGAAGAATTAGTAAATGAAAAATTCGCTGCGATTGAAATTGTAAATGCAACAAGTTCTGTGGTGGAAATGTCAAAAAATGTTTTGAAAATGGGAAATGCTTTTTTAAGAAAACTCGATATCAAAGCTCAAAGTATTATAATTGACAAATCAGATTCATCAGCATTGATAAGCCATGACCCAGGATTACGTCCACATACAATTACAGATAATCAAAAATCGTATTTAATCCAGTTAGGACCACACCAACCAAAACTTGCTAGTTTCCCAAGTGACGGTAAAAATAGATTTAATCCCCAGTGGTACAAAGAGTTTGAACATTTAGAATACAGTACCCAGAAGGATGCCACATTTTGTTTTGTCTGCCGGCTTTTCCCTAAGGTATTTGGAAAGAAGGGAAAAACTGAAGATGCTTGGATAAATGTTGGGGTAAGATCTTGGTCCAAGATGAAAAGCTATGGGAAAGAAAAACTTGGAAAGCTTCAGGCACACTTTACCTCTCAAGCACATAAAGTTGCATTAAGTGAATATTGTCACTTTCTTATGAAAAAAGGTCATATAGATCACCTTATTGATAAATCCAATAGACTTGCTCTTATAGAAGAGCAAAAAATAGAGGTACAGAATAGAAAAACTGTTGAAATTCTTATTGATACATGCAAGACTTTAGGAAGCCAAGGGCTAGCGTTTAGGGAATCGGACAGTGCTAATCAAGGTAACTTTGTTGCAGTAGTGAATCTTATCTCTTGCCACAATCCCACACTAATAGCCTGGATTGAAGATAGAGCCCTTCGTCCATATAGAGTTACATACACAAGTCCATCGTCTCAAAATGAAATGATTAGTTTAATTGCAACTGAATTAAAGGGAAAGATCATAGAAGAAATTAATAGCTCCAATTTTTTTTCCGTGATGGCCGACACTACTCCCGATATGTCACATAAGGACATAATGAGTATAGTTGTGAGAACAGCCAGTGAAAACGGTGAGATTCGGGAAAGGCTTTTAAAATCCGTTGAATGCACTGATAAGACTGGAAAAGGGATGGCTGAGCTAATTTTATCTTCTTTACATAAAGAAGGCATTGACACATCAAAGATGGCTTTTCAGTCGTATGATTACGCGAGTTCAATGTCTGGACAATTTAAAGGAGTACAAAAGTATATAACAGAAGAAGTTGGCCATAATGTACCCTACATACCTTGTCAAGACCACAGAACAAACACTGCTCTTGAACATGCATGCAATGTTAATACTTTAATACGAGAATTGTTTAATGTCCTCGAACAGTTGCATGTTTTCTTCACATCAAGCACAAAAAGATTTAGTCATTTAAAAGAAAAACTGGAAGACATTGACAGTGCACTACAGCTTGTAAACCTGTCTAGAACAAGATGGACCGCACGAGCAAAATCTGTTAAGGCTTTAAATCAGTGTTTAGAGAAGGTTGTTGATCTTCTTCAGAGCATCTCAAATAATAAGATTTTTGATACTAACACAAGAACTAAGGCAATGGGACTTCTGAAAAAAGTAACAACTTTTGATTTCATTATTACTCTTTTCTTCATGAAGAATATCATTGAGAAGATAAAAATATTAACAGAAATCTTAGAAAGTCCAAACTTCAATGTTATCGACAGTATAAATGTAATTGAAAGTACTGCCAAGAACATACAAAATATCAGTAACGATACAGATGCTATGAATAATTTGATTGAAAGTGCAGTAATATTTTCTAGGAAATTACACATTGATGCAGAAAATGATTACGAACGACACCATAGATTAATAGCAATGGAGATGAAAGCTTTTTACCGGAAAGAATTCAAAGAGGTCATAGACTCTCTAGCCATGGGTTTAACAGAAAACTCGGCAGCATTAAAGGAAATATTTGCCCCTATCACCAAAATTTTTAGTTTTCCTTTAAATAAGGATAATTTGAGTATTGAAAACTTAACAAAAGCAAACAAACTTTTTCCTCCTGGATACAAGGATCATATTCCAGACGTTCATGTGCTGAAAAGCCAGATGGAAATTTTGATAGATATCTGTTTAGAAGAAGGTCATGAAGATTTTAAGTCATCAAGAACACCAGCTAAGACGCTGCAAGACATTTTGTACCATGTTGTGAAGTTAAAGGATATACTGAAACAAGCCCATAAATTATGCATTTTTGTAATCACAGCTGCTTATGGTGTAGCATCAAATGAGCGTTCATTCAGTCAACTCAAGATTGTAAAATCACATCTGAGAACAACAATGAGTGACGAGAGATTGGATAGCCTCATGCTACTAAAGTGCGAAAAAGAACTTTGTAAAGGAGTTAACCCCGAACATCTTGTTAAACGATGGGTTCAATTGAAGAAACGTCATATTAAAGTCAAACAGTAGACAAAAAATGATAGTGATGATAAAATATTGTGCGTATAAGTTTTGAAATAAAATAATATTTTCCATATTCCTTTGTACTAATTCATTTCCGTAAAATTTTAAACTGCTATATATGCTGCCAAAATGGTTTGTAAAGTTTATTGGATTTGTAAATTGTAACATTTTTTTGGACTGATACAGTTTCACTATGAATGGGTAAAACCTTTAGACGTTTTTTGAATTGAATATTTTGTATAAATGTAAAGGAAGCTATGTTTTGTTAAAAGAAGTCAATAAATACTGATAATTGACAATTCATGAAAGTGAGTGCAATGTAGTATAACAATCAGTAGATTTTGTAAATAGGACAAAAATTGATTTTTTGAATTCTTAAATTATAAAAAACAGTTGTGAAAACTATGTTAAGCAGTTGGGAAAAATAAGGTTCTCCCCCCCCTGGAATTTTCTCACGCAACGCCACTGCATGGAAACTTCAGAATTTAAAGTATTTTCTAATGCTCATATGATCTAATGCTCATAGGATTTATTCTATCATTAAAGATAACTGTTTCCGCATAAAAATTTTATTAAATAAAATAATTTTAAACCGAGAGAGTTCTATAAAATATTATACAATCTCAAAAGCATCTCAGAGCAATTCCGTTCGACTTACTTTCACACAAGGTTACGAATCAGTCCGCTTAACCCTTTCATGCACCAATTACTTTTCCATAACTATCATAGCTCATAAAAATCATCTGCAAAATGACAGCGGTACTATAAAATGTTAAAGTAGACTTTTTCTACAGCCTTTTTCAACTCTCATTTTTAAAATAGTATTGTTTTCAATTGGTTAGAATGCACCATTTGAATTGGGGAAGCTTAGTTTAATTTAATGTTATACAATAACCCAGCGCATGAAAGGGCTAAGAATAAGTTTGCGTCGCTGATTCTTATATAGAAATCATCGACCAATAAAATGCTATAACTTACCGTATATCAACCATATCTGATAGCTAATTGTTAACTTTAGGTATTGAGAATCTATATTTGTCTAATATTAGTTAATAAACCAATTTCATGCTATTTAATGATATTTGGTTTGTTTATTATGAATTTATGGTAACTCTTTAAGGAGTTAAAAGATTGGAAGATTGATATTGCTGTTATAGAGCTATTGTCACTAATATTTTCTGGTAAAAGTAACCAATTGCTATAGTTGCCATATTGGTATTATCTCTGGGAGTATTTTATCAGGATATTGACAGTAGTTCTTTATGTACAAATAATTTTCTGCTTATAATTAAATCCAATTACATGATAAAAATATCTCTGCTACTTTTTAAGTTTATTATCACATTTTATAGCAATGTAATTCTTTTTTTAAAAGTTTTACTTTTATTTAGTATTCGGTAAAAGGTTATGTGAATTGCTAATTATTTTTATAATTAACAATTCACATAATCTGTTCCTGAATATTTAATAAAAATAATTATTTTTTTAGTGCTGTCCTATAATAAGCTAGAATCATGACTGCACTTGTCTTGAAGATATCTTCTGCTTTTTTTTATGCTATCTCTTCAATGCTGATTGTTATTTTAAATAAAGTTGTTTTAACAACATATGGGTAAGCAAAATTTAAGCAATAATGTTGATGCATTATAGCATTTTCACAAATATAGGTTTTTCTTATTTGGCAATAGCTAGTTTAAAAATAAATATCTCCAATTTAATAATAGTAAAATAGGTTTTTATTAAAGTTCATGTTTTTTATTACATGAAAACCTAAAGTTTTTTTATTTTGTTGAGTTCTGAGGTGAAAATATGTTGATTTCTATTCTTTAAATTGTAATTTAAAAATGATATTGTATTTGGAATAAATCTTGTAATTAAAGCTGAGTTTTATTTAAAATTGGAAAGTCCATGAATAGAGATCAACATTAAGGTTTTACCTTAAAATCAATTTAAAGTTGAAAGTTTTGTTTTTTACTTTTACATGTAAAAAAAAAGATTTTTTGTACATTTAAATGTTAATTAAAGTTTTTTTGTTGTTGCTTTTAGCTTTCCTTCTTTTCAGTTTCTTGCTGTAGGACAGGTGAGATAAATGACAACATTGAACAAAGTGATCACATTGATCATTTTTTACAAGTCTGATTAAATTAATATATTTTTAAAATAAAGTTAGATTAACATATACTTAACATCCAGTGTAAATTCTAAATTTAATTACTTTAACTAGTTGATAAAAAGGTGTCCTTGACTTATACACAAATCAGTCATTTTTTGTACCAATTCCAGGCTTTTTTGCATCAATTCCAGGCTTTTTTGCTTCAATTCCAGGCTTTTTTGCTTCAATTCCAGGCTAATCTATTCTGGGGATATTGAGATAAAAAGTTCTGCATATAATAATGATAACATGATAAAAACATTCCTTCAATTTATCATTGGCTATAAATATGTAATACTTTAACATGCTTGAGGAAAAGTTTATTGTTATACATTGATTTGCTCTAAATTACTTGTTATTTGTTAAAAAAGTTTTTAATTGTCTATTTTTGTTGGAATGATTAGAAAGATTTTTTAAAGATACTAATTTAGATGGTTGCTTCAGTGTTAGTACTGGGTATTTCGAATCAAATAGGACTTGTTACATTCCCTGGGTTTGAGAGAGGAACAATTAAAAAGGTAAAATTTAACAGTTAGCACAAACATGTGTAGGGTAAGGTAGAGTGGGGTAAGTCACTTCTGTTTTCTTTTTATTATACATTAAACAATACCATCTCAATATTAAATTTTGTAGCAATTACTTTTATCTTAATAATTTCTCCTACTGTGGTTTGTGATCTGTTTAGTTTACTTCTTTATTTAGAAGTTCAGTTGATGTCTTTCTTTTACTTTTTTTCTCTGTCACTGTTTTGATTTAACACCTGGATGCTCTGTAATGACTGCTCTTTAATGTAATGTCAACTTCGTTAAATAACTTTGGGTGTCAATGTTTTCACCTTTCTTGTTTTTTGGAAATAATTTCTGATCATCTGTGTTAAGTAAAAATATTAAGTTATGCAAAACTAAGTACTTTTTTTCTGTATACTTTTTATTTGTAACACAAATATTTTTGTAATTGTGACATAAATATGTTCTTAAAAAATATTTTATTAGTAATTTACTGAGAAAATATTCCAAGCTCAAATAAACAAAACTTATATAATGGTATTGAAATTTTTTCAGTTACTTAGTGCTTATTTTATTATTTCTAAATGCACTAATTTTTCACAGTCCCAAAAGGGGTATTTTACTCCACTCTACCCTATGAAGACTGTTTTGCTTTTTTTTAAATAGAGGGTTTTTTTTTTCAACTAAGAAAACTAAATGTAATGGGAAATTGTTCTTTCAGGTCTTTCCACTGCCTTTATTGTACTTCTTTAACTTGGTTTCTGGTCTTGGAAGTACCCAATCCTTAAAGTAAGATTTCAATTAATAATCAAAATACTTTAACATTTTTTTAAGCATATAGCAGTCACTAACCATCTTGATTTGTAAACAAATTTATTCAGAACACCTTTATAAACCCAGCTGATGATATTTGATGGAAACTTAATCAACTAAAGTCATTAATAAGTTGTTAAATTAAATGTAGATTTTTAGTTTATTTAACATACTCATGTTTTGATCATAATATTTTTCAAACCTTAGTTTACCAATGTTTACGGTTTTGAGAAGATTTTCAATTTTATTTACAATGGTTGGAGAGTATTTTATATTAAGGTTAGTATTGGTGCTTTTATTTTGAAGTATATTATTTTATGCTTTGGCATTTTATATCAACTTATAAAAACAAACTTGAAGTGTTAGATGTTTTGTGTAGTCAAAATTAAAAAAATCATATTATTTAACCAAGTATCAATTCTGAATATTACATACTCTTAACTGAGGTGGATATTTTCTTGTTTTATATACTACCTTACTTTAGAGCAGATTTTCAATCAAAGTTCACTGTTTGATCCATGTGAGGTAGTTATAACTAATGGTTATAACTAACTTTCAGTGGTAGTTATAACTTTTAATTATGAGTTGAATATTAGACTCTTTAGGTATCTAATAATGTAATAGCAATAGTTCTTTTAACAATAATTATAGTGTATTAGTAATAATTCTTTTGAAAAAATTTTATTTTTTGTTTTTTAAATAAAGTGATTTGAAAAGATGGTTCAGAAAAGATATTTTAGAATTTCACATTTTTTTTATTAAGTGAAGAATTTATTATTTGTTTTTAGGCCAAAAAAACTTTAAAAATAAAAGGAAACTTTCTCATCAAAACATCAACTGCTGTTAGGGTTTGCAATCTGGATATCCAAATATCTGATTATCTGGATTATCCAGCCAATTTTGACTATTTGATAATCCAGATTATTTTGGAATGAAAATCTGATAATCTGGATATTTCTAAATAAAGAAAAAAATTTTTTTTTGCATAAATGGTGCAAATCGATAAACATAAAGTCAGCAAAATCTAAAGTTTTGTATTTTTATTTAAAACTATAAACTTTCAAAGTTTTTCCTAATTATTAAATATTATTATGGCATTTTAAATATACATCAAACATTTTTAATTAAAACGATAGAATACAAAACTTAACCAAATTACCAATTAACCTTAACTAAACTTAGCCAAATACCATTATATTTAAAATTAAATCAAAGAAAACTTCATAAAAAATATAGGAGATGTTAGTTAACATCTTATATATTTTTTCTAACATTGACCATAATGAGGCGGAGAAAGTAGTAAAAAAAAATCACAAGTGAAAGTGTGTTTGAAAGTCAAAATGCTGCAAATTCTCTACAGTAACAACTGAAAGAAGCAATTTCTTCAATTAACCCTTTCATGCACCAATTATTTTTCCATAACTAACATAGCTCATAAAAAATCATCTGCAAAATGACAGCGGTACTATAAAATGTTAAAGTAGACTTTTTCTACAGCCTTTTTCAACTCTCATTTTTAAAATAGTATTGTTTTCAATTGGTTAGAATGCACCATTTGAATTGGGGAAGCTTAGTTTAATTTAATGTTATATAACAACCCAGCGCATGAAAGGGCTAAGAATAAGTTCATTACCCAGCAGAGCATTGTAATTACTAAATTGTTAAAATAAGATTTTGTGGTTTTAACAAATACAAAAACAAGGGCAAATAATTTAAATATATTATATAATGTACTTCTTACAATAAAACCAACATCTACAACAACAGAATGCATTTTTTCAATTGCAGGTTTGACTAGGACAAAAATTAGAAATTGTTTGAATTTTACAACTTTAAATGTAATTATTTTTTTGAAATACGCTTTTTTAAAAATGACATAAATTTAAATAATGTAAATGTTTTATTATTTTTAGAAATATCAATGTATAAATTAAAATACTCAAACTAAGTTAAATAATTGAGCTATAAAACATCATAAATATTGGATTCAATTAATCGTCTTTAAATTCTTATTTGTTATCCGGATCTCTGGATATATCCGAATATTTGGAATTTTCAGTATTCGATATCCAGATAGTCATTACTGTCAAATAATTGCAAACCCTAACTGCTGTATATTATATTTAGTTTAAGTTTCTGTTAAAACAATAAATTCGTTGTTATATGTTTGCCACAAGTATAAACCAAAGTCAAAGTGTAATACAGTTTATATAATTTTAGTATATAGTTGTTGTATCTGCACTGTCTTACTTACTGCTTCTAAAGAAGTTTAAATCCTCATATTTTTAGTAAGGTAAAGACTGGATCAGTATTTATTTAAGAAAAAAACTATTTCAGTATTTAGTTTTGTATGCAGCCCAAGTTATTAGCTTTCCACTGCCTTATTATTGAAAATGACACAGCCACAGCCTTATTGAATATGATTTACATTCTAAAGTTTAATTTCATAATGGATTTTTTTAGTAAAAAGGCCAGCATCAAAGTTCAGTTATCTGTTTATTGTATGATATTTGGTGCTCTTGTTGCAGCCAGGTATAATTTTGTTTTTAAAAATCGTTTTGCAAAGCTGCTCTTAGTTTCAAATTTGCCATTTTTCAGCAGTTTACCTTATAAAGTGCAAAACTGTGCAACTATTTTTTTCAATATTGTTTTTAAATAATATTTTTCTTGAACTTGAAATATTTAAATATTTTAATTTAGTTTTCTTTTTGTTCAACTTGTAACAACTTCCAGTGCAAGTATGCAATGTATTTCCAAAAAAAGTTTTGATGAACCAAAAAACAGATATTTTATTTGATTGGATAAACTGTCTTTACTTAATGTAGTCGCAGTTAGATACTTGTGTGAGCCCTTCCAAATATCATCATGATTTATTTTGGCTTGATACTTAATGTTGCATAAATAAACTTTATGTTGCATATATGTAAAGAAACTTTTTGAGTTTTGAATGAAAAATAACTTTTTTTAGAAAGGTCCTTGAAAAAATTTTCTACAAGAAATCATTTTATATTTCTTTCCAATGAATTTTTTAGTGAACTAGATTTCAGTAAAAAATTTTATGCTAAAATTTTTCACTTTTTCTTTCAATGTAAATGGGAAGAATAAACTTTCCTCTCTCACACAAAAATTTTGAGTGAAAGGTAGTTAAACTTTTAGTATCATTTTCAATATTACAGAAACGCAATTCTTTCGTAAAAAAATTACAATACTGTTTAACTCAAATGAAAACTTTATGAAGTTTTATATCTATCAATGAACAGAAAAATTGAAAAGTCTAAAATATTACAAACTGTGACAGTATAGAATATTATAATTCTGTCAAATTATAACTCAGTATTATTCAAAAGAGTTTTTCAAAGCAATTTAAATGAACCTCAAATACACCAAAATAATTAAATCTGTAAACAATTGAATGGATAAAGCATTTTATCTAACGCTGGCTATTCTTCTATTGCCCTTTGTAAAATAATTTAAAAAATCATGTTGATTGTTGGTAGTCAAAGTTGTTTAAATCTTATGCATTTGATAATTTATCTAGTTCATTTATTTTTCAGCCGGGATTTAGCGTTTGATTTAAATGGCTATATCATGATCATGGTTAATAATCTTATGACAGCTGCTAATGGCATGTTTGTTATCTCATAAAATTTTTCTTATTAAATTTTTAATCAAACCATGGTTCGTTAAAAATATGCAATTAGGTTCAAGTAAATTATATGATTTTTATAACTTTGTTAGGAAATATAAGAAAAAGTATTTCTTTGCTGATCTGTTATTAAATTTCAATTTTGTTTAGGAGTATACTTAAAAAAGAAGTTGGAATCAAAAGATTTGGGGCAGTATGGGCTGATGTTTTACAACAGTATGTTCATGCTTATACCAGCTTTTTGTTGGAGTATATTTTCAGGTGACATGAACTCGGTATTAAATTTTGTTAGTTCTATTATATTTGTTATTTAACATAATATTTACTATTATATTCAATATTTACTATTATATTCACTATTTACTATTATACTATATTTCATATTCTATTATAGTTGATAACTATCATTAAAAGTAACATTTCATAACAGTAAATAATTCCAAAGGAAACTTCAAAACTGTTCCCAATTTCTTTAAAATATTTTCAATGCAAATTTTACAAAAGTGGTTCAGCTAAATTTTTTATATTGGAGTTCTGTTTTAAAATTAAAGTGCCATACTTTTAAAGTCTCCCAGAAAATGTTTTCCCTTGAGAGAAACATACAAAATTTGTCTTGATAGATCTTTTGAAGTGTCACCTCCTCCTCCCCCCCCCTTCCCCCATATTATTACATTTTTTAGTGTCTACGCTGCATGCTTTCAACTTTATTCTATTGTTGCTGCCAATCCTTATAACTAATCTTTTAAATTGTATGCATCATAGCATCAAGTGTAGCCTGCAGGTTGCCAGCATAGCATCAATCTGCAGGCTGAAATAATTACTAAAAACAAATAATCTTTATCAGTCTTAGTAAAATCTTCATAAATCTTCCCATCCTAATCCACATTCTGTATCATATTTAGGTGATTGCATTTTGTTAGTGAATTCACAATGACCTGTGTTTTGTAAAGTTCTTATAAACATGAAATACATTGATATTACTTGATTATTTATTGCTCTTATTCAACTGAGGGAATTAATCAGGAATTTTTGTAGTGATATGTCTGGTCAATGAAATGAGATTTTTACCAATTTTCTCTTCACAAATTCTGATCTTTTGTTAAATAAATTTATGTTTACCTAAATTAACAGATTCTGTAATGATGTTTGTTATTGGTGATTTTGGTTAAGACAAAAAAATTTTTCAGTAAAATTTTTTATAAAAAGTCAATATATAGAAACTAAAAATTTTTTCTTCATTTGGAAGCACACATATTTTATTGAAAACATAAACCATTTTAAAAAGAACAATATTAACAATTTTTGAATAAACTAGGTGCAAATTATATATTCTCCACATAGTAAACTGCTATTGGATATTTTAATAACAATAAACTATATTGTGTATATGTATTTAAGTAAACCCAACTATACTTTAATTTGAAATTTACTAATAGGTACACATTCTAACAATTATCAAACCATGCTAACATAATTGAATCAGTGTTTTTTAAAAGGGCTGATTTGCTCAAAACCCGTTTTTGAGAAAACTAAAAAAAACTCTTTATATCTTTTAATATTAAATATACAGAATTTGTGTAATATATTTTTAAAAAATATATGCAAGAGTAATATCTTAGTACACTTTGATAATTGTTATAACATTTCGTTTGTTAATAGTTAATTAATGAAATTTCAAAAAATTGGCCCTTTAAAAAAAAATTGAATATTCCGAAATCAAAACTGTTTATATTTTCCGCGTATTGCGGCTAAAAATACGAATCAGCTGGAGAGTGATTTTTTTAAAAAGGGCATATTTGAAACAAATTTGCCTTTTAAAAAAAAATCAAAAACTTTCAGGTGGCTTTATTTCTGTAAGAAGATAAAGTTTAAACACATTTTTAACATAAAACTGATGAAGGACATAGAAGGACACAAAACACACAAAAAGTGAATTTTTAAAAAAATGTCAAATCAGCCCTTTTAAAAAACACTGATTCAATTGTCTTTTATTTTTTTCTAGGTTTTGATTTTTCCCAGATGGGGTGACTTAACTTTCATTGGAATGTTTTTAGTAGCTTGCGTTTTTGGGTAATTTTATTCACCTAATATTTAGAACTCAAAAATTAAGCTGTAAGATAATTCTTTAATTATTAAATGACAAAAAATATTTTTACACAAATGCTTAAATTAACAAGAAAAATTTTTTTGTAAAAGTTCTGGGTCAAAAAACTTTATTTAAGAATAAAAAGTTCTTAATTTAGATTTGTTTTGAATTATTCTGCAGTTTTGTGTACCAATTATAACTCAGCTCTTACCACAACAATTGTTGGATGTCTGAAGGTATAAAATTTAGTTTTTTTTATTACAACAGCATCTTTCATGTTTCAATGTTTTAAAATTAGTTTGTTTCCTCCATAATCTTTTCTCCATTTCATCATTATGTTACTATTTACAGTTTCTCTTCCAAGCTTAGTAAACAAAGTTATCAACCAGTTAATTATTTATAGACAGTAATTTTTATTGTTTGGTAATTTAGTAATATAATAATCAATATAATAAAATTTCCTTATTAGAATGTGTTAGTTACATACTTTGGCATGGTGATAGGTGGAGATTATAAATTTGATTGGTTCAATTTTCTTGGATTAAACATAAGGTAAGAATTTTTAAATATAATAATTGCGTTTTGATTTATTTTATTTTTAATTTATCAGTTCCACTTGCCTCTTTCTTAAAATTTTTTTTTTGTTAACAGCATTGCTGGTAGCATCTATTATTCATATGTTGGTTTGACAGAAAAACAACCTACATTGTCAAGGCAACCTTTGTTCAAAGCTTAGTTTATTTTACTATTTTTTTATTTTTAGAGTGTATTTAAGTATATTTTAGTCAACAGTAACTATATTTATTTTTTATGACAATCTCTTTGGAATTATTTTAAATTTATTTTGAAAACAAAAATTATGGAGTGGATTTTCTCCTGTTTATAAAACAGATTTTATTTTTTTGCTCATATTTTATTTGAATATATTATATTTATAGTATGCTAAATAATTTATTAAGTGATAATTTTTTTAAAAGATTGGTTTTAAATACATTGAATAGTAAAATATTTATATATATTTTCCTAGAAATTGTTATTCACTGATATTATTTATTGGAAAGTTGTTAATGTGATAATAATGCTTTTTCTGTCCAAAAATGTGAGAGAATCTTTTTACTTCTGAAAGATGCAATTTTCAAAACAAAAAAATTATCTTTTGCTTTTCTTTTGCTAATTTTTCTTTCAATTCTGTTTAACAAGCTGTTAAGCAAAAGTTTCATAACTGTGGTATGGCTTTTATAAATTTTGTTATTTTTTACTTCTGTGTTTTAAATCAGAATTGGGAGACTGTAACTAATCTTTTTACTGAATAGATATACTACTGTGGGCAAAAAATAACGGGAAATTTGAGTTTGATTTTTTTGTGATTCTGATAGGGACAAATGTTTTTATTCTTAAGTTGGCACTACTGTCACCAACATCTGTTCCAAATTACATGTCAAAATACTCATTAGTGTTTGAGATACGTGTTTTTTTGTAAACATCTAAAAGTGATTTTTTTGTTTGTTATAATGTCTGAAACTATTCAACAATGCAGTTCCATCAAATTTTGTGTGCAGAATGAAATTTCTGCTACCAAAATGTTGAAAATTTGCAGGAGGCCTTCAGTGAGCAAGCTCTATCAAAAACAAGTGTTTATGAGTGGTACAAAATAATCAAAGAGGATCACAATAGCGTTGAAGACAAGGCACGGCCAGGATGGCCATCAACATTAACTGGTGACACATCAACAGTATCAAATATTGACACTCAATCCATATCGTTCAGCAACCACTGTATTTCCCTAACACCATGTGACTTCTAGCTATTCGCTAAACTCAAGAGACTGCTTTGTGGACACGCTTTGAATTGATAGGAGAGATAGAAATAAAAACAAAGAAGGAATTAAGGCTATACCGGAAAAAGACTTAGCAGCATGTTTTGAAAATTGGGAAAAATTTTGGCACAAGTGTATTGCATTGGGGGGGGGGGACTACTTTGAGAGAGATTAAATGAATTTAGGAGAATAAATAAAGATTTTTTGATTTATAAACAAACTCCCAGTATTTTTTGTCCACAATGGTATATTTTTTTTTGAAGAAATTATTTGTTTAGAATGCTTCACTTTCTTGTTGCAAATTTTCGTAATTTGTTAATCAACATCTTCATCTTTAATGGTTGAAATTACAAATTTGAATAAAATTTAAAAAAATATCAGCATCTTTATTGAATCCTTAAATAACTTGTCAACTCTGAGTAATATTTCATTCTCATTCAATGAGTTTGTTAATTTGTTAGAAGTATTAAAAATAATGAGCGATGACCCATATGAGGGCATTTCTGGCGGTGGATTGAAGTTGAAAAATGCAGCAGGCAGTAAAGTAACAAAGTCAGTTTTTTTTCTTCTTCATTCATTTCTCGTTATTTTTGTTCGTTTCTTGTTTCATATTTGCTCATTTTCTTCTAATTTGTAATCTACTTTCATTGAAAATTAAATTGTTAAAAATGTTTTTTATTTTGATGTACAAATAAAACACTTCAGTTACAAAAGTAATAGTCATAGGATTATGATGAAGTATTTTTTTTTTTAAGTGGTGGATAATATTTTCCTATTTTATCACGAATACCACGTTGTGTGGCCTACCAAAGTCCTATGCTTTAAGAAAGTGCTAATTTAATAAATGACAAATTTCTTATATATAAAAAATACATTTGGGGAAAGTAACTAAGTTATGTTTACTAGATATCTAGTTAGTTAAAATAAGTAATTTTTTTTCTCTAAATGTTTTTTTTACTTTTACGAAACTTGTCGTTTCTTAAATTAGGACTTTCTTAAATCATAGGACTTCGTTACGTCACACCACGGTAGTTAGAATTGTCAAAGCTATATTTTCAGAATGGAAAAAGTTTTTTACCTACTAAACGTTTTTTACCATGCAAACGATAAGAAAACAATTTTAAGTCTTATTTGTTAACAGGAAAAAGAAGACCAAAAAGAATATATCTAAAGAAATTGTAGAAGCTACACTTTCAGCTAGGGCATCAAGCAAACAAGATGGTGGAACGTCTGTCAAAAAAACCGCTGCTGAGTTAGCTTTTGAGAAAGCACAAGAAAAGAGAGTGAGTATAATGTGCACTAATAATCGTTTTAATTTCAACTAAAAGTCAAATATATGGGAACATTTAAATGCATTTTCGGGAAGAGCACGTTGATAAACTAAAATCAAATCGAAACGAATGTTTCGTTTTTCCATATTTAATCCATAATTTGTCGGAAAACGCAACAACTTTTTTTTATTTTGATTAAAGCTGTGGAATATCTGAAGAATGATTTTTTTTTTTTTGTTAACCAATAGCTCGCTAATGATGGTGTTTTATTTTGAAGATGTTTTCTTTTTCAAAAATTGTCTTAATTGTCCCACAAGTAGACAAAAAGTATTGTTTATAGCAGCTTTTTAGCGAGCAGTTAATGTTAAAAGATCTTTTACTTGATTTTGTTACTTTAAAATGTTTCAGCGACTGTTTTCTTTTTTTTAATTGAATATCTAATTTACCGTTTTAAAGATCTTTTTTTTTACGGCTGACAAGTAATAGTAAACTATGAAATTTGTTCTTCAGGCTTCAGAGAGGATTCTAAAAAAAGCATCAAAAACACACAAACAGAGGGTCGAGGTAACATAAAATTTTTTATGAATTTTAAACTGAAAATCAAAAAGTATTGCAGCTCAATTTCGTTTCATACTCCCTGGTTTTGTTAAGGTGGCTTATTTACGGGGATAAGAGGGGGTTAATAATATGTTTTCCTATCCCATCTTGCCAATTTTATATTAATTGGTTCGTTATTTTATTGAGTCTTGTTTTGTTTTTCAGGAGTTAAATGAGTATTTAGGCAGCCTGTCTGAACATTACGATGTCCAAAAGGTCAGCTGGACAAAATAGGAGCTGTTACTTTGCTTTACACGTTTGCTCAAAAATAAAAACAGACAAAAAAATTCTCCTGAGATAAACGATAAAGAAGAGATTCTTCTAAACATTGCGTTTTACAACATGCGACGATTTTTTTATGTTTATATATGCGACAGAAAAATGGGACTGCATATGAATTAATGCCAATCAGGCATGGTTTTTTTTACCTTATTTTAATTGTAATTATAACTTAGTATCGTTAATCTTTCCCACTAACTTATTCTAAAACTGCATGCGTAATGTAGAATATGTAATGCGACGTAAAAAACAAACGGCGAATCTTGTTTATCAGTGTGTTTTATCTTGTTGCAAGTAGAAAAAATCAGAAGATTCTGCAGTGTAATTACGAGTAAGTTGAAAAGTTGTTATACATCATGCACTTAAAAAAGTAACAGCATATTTATCTAATAAACTGAATTGCGTACTATTTTTTGAAAAAACAAAATGTCCCATAGGTATTGAGTTCTTGAACTTTGTAGAATTAAAGTTCAAACATCGAATTTTTCACACACAAACTTCAAACACCTCGTGCAGTCGAGAAAAAATTTTTCTCCTTTTTCTTTCTTTTTTTTTTTTTTTTTTTTTAAAGTACAGTCAGCAATCAGAAACGTCCTTGTCTTATTGCTTTTTAACAATCTTAATCCTTGACCTAAAGACTACCGGAGATTTCCGCAATGTGATTTACAAACCGATTTTTCGAAAGCTTCTGCAAATGATGAGATTAACTGACTAAAGCAAATCCTAACTTTAAATCTTTTTTATTCATAAATAGCTTTGGCAATATCTGCTTTTCAAGACTTCAGAAAACTTTCAAAATATTAAGAAACTTTTGTCTTGATTCAGTATCAAAAGAGTTCTTTTATACTCCCCTGTGACATGAAAATGGCCTACATTTTGTGTGGAATTCAATCTTACTCTACCTTTCATCCGTGCTGCTAGTGCAATATTCAGTAATTGTTCCACACTTATCAAGATTAACATCTTGAAAACGGTGGAACGATGACTGAACATTAAAAGAATTATTTACCATCTATTCCTACTAGAAAAGACTTGTCTAAAGCAAAGAATTTTGAAAATACAATTCATCTCCCTCTCATCAGTGGCACTGATTCTGGATGTGATTCCTCCGATGGAGCTTCATCTGTTGATTGGTGTCGTAAATCATCTCTATTGGAAATTACATGGCCTGATGGCAACAGGTGGTCTTGTGCCCTTCACCTAGTACAACAACAATATTGTGGCGGGTATTCAACGGTAAAGACTGCAACAAACTTCTCCAAAATACTGACATTTTGGACATCATTGCTAGAACAAGTTTGGCTTACCAAGTAGCTCCGTTAGCTACTTGGTAAGCCAAACTTGTTTTAGCAATGATGTCCAAAATGTCAGTATTTTGGACGATATCTATTTTCAGATATAGTAAGGACTTCTTGATGTTTGTATGATTTTACTAAATAGCTAAGAAAATCTTCTGCCCAGATCTTTTTACTTCAAAAATACAAATGCTTTTCAAATTTGAACACGTGCTCATTTTTGCCTAGTAGTGGACGTTGATGATGATGTAGTTAATGGGTTTAGCGATGTAGTCTCTTTGAAACGTAAAGGTGACACAATCATGACACCGACGAGAAGGTTATCTTAACTACTACAATAGTAATTGGAATAAAACATCGATGTTCTTCTATCTCTTTTTTTTCTCCCCATCTAGTCGCACTTTTCGTAAATATTAACATAAAAACTGGGTTATAAATTTTTTAAAATCTGTATTTTGTATATATGATTTGTATATACGTTTTATGCATATGTTTTGTACAAATGATTGCTTAAACACATCGCAATTTATCTATAGTATATTAGTCGAATGAATACTTTATAATTATGCTATATGCTTAAATTGAAACTTTTTCAACTGCCTAAGTCTTTAATTTTCTCTGGACATCTGTCCGCAAACATTTTGACTACTTCTAAACTTAAAGATTTTTGCTATTCCTTCTCTATAGCATACACTGCTCATTTTTGACCGATCTACGCAAAAATATTTGCAAATGAATTCCTTGATAGCATAATGCTGATTTTAAAAAACACACAGCGTTTAAATTTTTATCGTCTAAACAGTTTCAATTTTTACAACAGATTTGTCCTGCGGAAGAAATGCCCGCTCAGTCATGACAAACTTATCGTTTTCAGGCAAACTTATCATTTTCCCATTCATTAAAAGATTAAAATGAGTTATTGGAAGATATTGCGCTGGTTACCTGTGTAATAACCAAACCTGAAGTTATTTTTGTGATAAACTTTTCAAAAGTTTAGAAATACCATTGTTTTTTCAGCTTTTAAAACATAACTTTTTATAAACCTTATAACATCACATGAAAGTTTTACCAAATGTGCAAAATGTTAATTCAATTCATAATTAAATAACATATTGCACATTTGGTAAATAACCACAAACATTATAAATTGAAACGGTTAGTTAACGTTTAACTTTTTTTTTTTGAAAAGACTTCCGTACAAAAGTTTAAAAAACAACTACATATCGATCAAGATTTATTTCAAAAATTATGAAAATGTCAATTTTTCATTAAGATTCGGAGGCATAACAATTGCCTTCAAAACAGCATCACAGCGACAAGACATCGAATCAACTAAACTATTGAGAACATCATAAGGAGTGCCATAACCAAATTCTACAATCAAAGCAAACCCAGCAAGTACACAACGTTGAAGCAACGTTGAAATAACGTTGATCGACGTTGATCAACGTTATTTCAACGTTGTTTCAACGTTGTGTGCTTGCTGGGAATAAATGAACATTGGACTGATATCACAAAAACGATATAGAGCAATATCCTTTAATACTGTTACCCTTTTTGCGTTAGTGTTACGCCAATATCGCTTGCTAAATGGGCAGGGTAAGGTGAGTTACAGAGGATCTAGGGGCACTGTGGATATGAGAGATTTTCTCAAAGAGTCGGATTTTGTTCAATATGATTATGCCACCATTTTACGTGCTCATGTATCAGCCATCTTTGTTCGTACTCGTTATCGCATAGTTTTTGATTACCGAGTTTTACAAGGTAATTTTTCTTCCCACATGTAATTCAATTTAATTTCTTTACTATGGAGATCATAGATTAAAAAAAAAAAAAATTGCGTTTTATTATTCGGATTATTGATATTTATGCTTCCCTTTAGTGGTTTAGGTTTTCCTTTCCTTGAGACATGAGTGTTTATTCATTTCTCAATAACTCATTATATATTTTATTTGCTTTACAATTATATATATATATATATATATATATATATATATATATATATATATATATATATATATATATATATATATATATATATATATATATATATATATATATATATATATATATAATAAGAGTTTTATCTATAGCTGCTTAAAACAGAAAAGCATTTCTGCTGTAAAAAAAACGAAGTAAGGTTGGATTTTCAAGTTTACGTAGGTATGTAAAAAAGGCTAAACAATATGGCCTGGATGAAATGAAGTACACACCACACTCCAAATGCTTACAGCTTTTCACAAATAAAGAGGAAATATTGTAAATATATCAGTGTTTTTTTATCATTAAGGACATATCTCAAACTTTTTACGTTTATAAAGATAAAATACATATTTTAATTTTTACACAATTTAAAGGATAAAGAAATCCGGTCCACTATGCCCCAACTTCCACTTATTACTTAAGGATTAATATATTTTATTCAGGGCACAGCGGTTGTTCAGAATATGACCGTAAATAGCAGAAAATGACTGTTTAAAACAAATTGCTATGTAGCAATAAAGCAGTTTTTTTTAAAAATGCAACAGTTTTACAATAAAGTTCTTTACTTTAAATTTTTTTTACACTGACAACTTTGTTTTAAATTTTTTCATTCTGACAACTGGTAAAATGAAAAGTTGTAAGGAAATTTTAAAGGAAAGAAACTTTGATTGGGAAAGGATTTTCTATTTATTTTATTGAAAATTTTATCACGAAAATTTTATACAAAAAAACAAACTTTTAGAGAAGCATAATGTTATTCTTTTGTATAAGTTGTAAAATCAAGTTGTAAGATACGCGGAAGAAATTTATGATAAGGAAACACATACATTAAGCACAATTAATGGTTTGACATTTATTTGAAGAATTTACAATAAACCCATTAATGATAATCACTCGGTTTATAGTAACGCCCTTATAATTACAAAGGTTCCCTCAAATCTTTTTTATCTCTACTTACAACTCAGTTCTTTAAGATCCTAGCGTTTTCTCAGATATTAAGAGCAAGAATAAGCAAATTTCTTTTTCCGAGCACCTTGTGCTGCGGTTAATTTAACTAAATATTTTAGACAGTACTGAAATTTTAGAATTCAATTTTTCAAATTATATACATTTAATTATTTTCCCATGCTGCGGCTTCAAATAGGAATATTTTAGGCCGACGTGTGGTAACATCTTTTTCTTGCTTTTTTTTTATTACTTATTGCTTTCTTTAAACTCTTATCTTTACATCAAATGAAATCAAAACTTATTGCTTTCTTTAAACTCTTATCTTTACATCAAATGAAATTGGCTTAATGAGAATAATGAATGCAGCAAATGCGTTATTCTTTTGTCACCATTTTTTTAAAAACGTTTTTCTGAGACGATTTGGATTCAGCAAATAATAGGCTTGAATATTATTTAGAAGATATTGGCATTGATAAAATTAACAATTTGCAAAAGTTTACATATTTTAGAAATTTGCAAAAGTTTACATATTTTAAAAATTACAAGTTCATTAAAAAATGATTAATGATCTTTTTTAAAAATAATTAATGCTAAAAAAGTGAGGTTTCGTGGTTGTTGATTTTTTTTCAAAGTTAAATTAGATCTTTATGTTTGTTACGCCATTTTTTATTGTGTGTAATGATGATTTTAGAAAGTAGCACCTGATTACATCCCAAAGAAATAGAAGAATTTTTTCGCAAAAAAAAAATAAATTCAATCATTAAAACCAGGTTTTAAAAAAAAAAAAAAAATTGAAAAAATAAATATTAACCTCGAACCTACTGATTCTTTATATTTTTAACCTTAAGGCGGGAGGAAGGTTCAGACTTTATCTGTAACCCTTAATCAATATCTTTCCTGTTCCCTAGAAAGATGCTTCTATTTATATAATAGTATTTCGGCATTCTTTTATTTTTCCCACCATGTAGAATCTTTGACATTGAAACCTCAAACTGTTTAGTTGTTATAAGACAAAATAAAAATTAAAAAAAAAAAAAAAATTAAAAAAATAAAAAGATATGACACAGTTGAATCGAATAAAAGGTGAAAAGGAAACCTCAAATTTAAATACAATAAGTCAATTATTTGTAACTTCTTTTTATCGTGTGATTAAAAAGTTTTAAGCGGGATTAAGATTTAAAGATTTTCTCTCAAATCCTATAAAATATCTTTCAAAAACCCTTTTCAAATGTGGTTTCCTCAAATGTTAAAGGGCTTTGATCGCTTTTTCCTCACGTTTCACTAATGTCATAGGGAAAAAAGTTTTATAGATGGATTAAAAATGATTTTAAAAGTCGTCCAAAATATAATATTACAGATTTTTTAAAATGGCATTGAAAACTATAATAACTATAAAAAATCTTTCGTATTAAAAATTTATATACATTTACTCGTTAACTACATAATAAGATGTAATTAATACATATTATAATATATTTACATAATTTAACATTAATATACATATACACACGTTAACAGCTCTAACTTTTTTTTTATCCAGGCCAACTGTCTTTGCGAGCAGAGGAAAGAAGAATGCGGCCACAAATGTTGTCTATATGCTGTTGAATTTCAGTGAAAACTAGGCTTTCTTTCTTCGCCATCATAATTTGCAGAAACTTCGGTCGTTGTATTAAAATCGAAATATGACTTTGAATCTTATTTAATGTTTCTTTTAAATCTTGGTAAAACTCTGAGTGACGTATTATACTGTAATTCCATCCGTTTAACGCGTTCATTAATTGCCTTATAACGCACGTGTATTTGTTTACATAGGCTTTATTTTTTTTGGCTGAATTTACCAAGTCCATGCATATTTGAAGAGATTCAATAAGTGAAGTACCCGGCATTTCTCTTAACACCTTCTTCGATTAAGTTTGAGAATATAAAAATAATGACCGCCTCTGTTTGAAAAAAAAAAATTTACCAAAACGACAACAATTACCAGTTCCAAATGACACTTAATAGCTTTTTTAAGCTACCGCTTCCTTTTATACGACAGAAACCAAATTATTCTTCATCCGTAACTGCAACTTTCTTTATATTTTTCTTCTAATGTCAAAGAAGAACGTATTTGCATACTTTGTACTGTTTATATCGTATTTTATAGCCAACTAAACGGCCAGATCAGTTGTATATAAAACCTGTCGCTTTTAAGCTTTACAAAAACAAATGTTTATATAGTTTCAGTTTGATCTGGAAATGTGATAAGGAATGATAAGGGTTTATATAATCACAGGTTGCTATATTCATGCCAAATGTCCTTAGAAACCATTGTTAGAAAATTACAAAAAGTTCATTAAAGGCTTCTAATATAGTTGATGAAACAGGCGCCGTTTAATTTACTAAAATTTCATAAGGATGTATATAGTATGCATTGTTTACATATGAGAAAGAAGGAAGTAGATACAGTGTTCTTAAAAATTATTTTCATGTACTTATTCACGAATAATAATACAATTGAACAATTATGCAAAAAAAATATATAAAACTAATTTAGAAAAACACTTTTGTTTGTGGTCCTAAACTTAAATAAATAACAAAACTAATATAAATGTAAACTTATTAAAAGTGGAAAAATTTCAACTCGAGTTTAAACAAACTGCGTAGGTGATTGACGAAAATATTTTTTGAGATAAATCACTTATATAACTCCGTGATAATGTAAACAAATCCATGGAAATGTATGAGTAAGTCAAAGATGAAGCGTGCGTTGTTGGAAAAATAAATTACGGTCAACTTCAATTTTTAATACTTTTGTTAAGATTTAGCTTGCGCTCGTTTGTTTTAAGTTACGCCTAAAACGTTTCTGTGTAAAGTGAAACGATTAACTTCCCTTGCTTGAAAAAGCGTGCAAAATGCTTTTTTTTTAATATAATGATCGACTTCATAACAGTTATTTGCAGTTTACTCAAATAAACAAGTTTTTTCGTTACCAAAATTAATTTTTTTACCAGTGTTTATTAAAAGTTTTTTTTTAAATTAATATGTTCAAATAAATAGCTTTAAAAAGGTAGGGAAATGATAAACAGAGAGATTGAGAAAATTTTGATGAAATGTTTTTAGGGATTGATTAGCTTTTTGAACTAAAAACATTTTTTCAAACACGTTTGAAGAAGTTCCTGATTCTTAACATTCTTAAGATTTTGATGCGCATTCTAACAATTTTTTTTGTTACTAATAGGAGGATAGTTTTAAAGCTTTCTAGGGATTTATTTGCGCAATCCATATTATTGTTGATTAGTATTATGACGATTTTGAGTTTCCAAAAGAGCAAAGTAGAGTTTTGTTCAAAATGAGGTACCTAAGGAATAAGTTTACTGACACACCCTACTCTACATGCCTGAATAACTTAGAATATATAAATACTTTATCAGGCGAATAAACTACACTGATGTCACTCTTCAACGAATCTTAAAGATAAGTAGATATCCAGTGGGCATTTGGATGTCCAACGACGTCTAGTGGACGTCCTAATTAGACCTAGGACGTCAATATAGAACGTCTAATGGATGTCAGTAGACGTCTGAATGAAACACGTTTCGTCCGTCCTTATTAGACGTCCACGGACGCCCTTTTTAGACACTTTTAGGACGAATTACGACATCTGGCGGACGTCCAGTTTAAACTTGTTTTCCTTGCATCCGGGCATTAATAATACTAAAATCTAGGAATAATAACCTTTTTGAAGTTAAAGCTATATTTACTAGTTTAAATATAGATAAGATAATATAAATGCTATAACAAAAAAAAAAAGAACTTTTATATTATTTAATTTCTTCTTGTAATTTAGGCATTTCTCGTTTTAACAAGTCACAAATAAATGTCTCGATATTGCCTACGTCAAATCCATTTTTTTCTGAAATAAGCACTTCTAAAACAAGAAAAATATAGAATTATTTTTTGTTTAAATATTTATATTTAATTAAATACGTACTTAAATTTTATTATAACTTTTTTGTTCTTCATAGCAACGCTCAGAAGAAACCTTACAACGAAATTTGGTATGTAAACTTTTAATACTTTTTAAAATTTTTTTAAATACGTTTTAAACATTTGTATAACGTTGTGGATACAAATTTCCATTTTCCCTTCATCCCATCTTTACTAAAACAGATTTGCAAAGGTGGTGTCGTTATGCTGTCTAACACATTTTTAACTATTCTACGTGGCGTTGAACAACCAACACCTTTTGTTTGTATAATTTAGAGAAAATAAAAAATGTAAAGAAAATTTTGTAGGAAAAAGAGTATCAATTTTTTCAAGTTTTTATAGCCGGTAGCCACTTTATTTAAACTGAGAATAACTCTCTTTTATTTTACTTTGCTTTTATAATTGCATCATATCTGGCTGGCAAAACAAACCTGGCTGGCAAAAAATTTGCTTCATGCGGAAGCGCGAGTTAGATATTTAGTTAATATATATCATTGGCAAGCACGCTGTTAAACTCAACAACAAAAAAACAACGGCGTTAATAGTTCACGCAAGCTTGTTTAAAAAAATGTCCAAAAGAAAATCATTTGGACGTCAACAGACGGCCGAATTAAAAATCAAAACGAAATTCGACTAATTTGGACCTCCATAGACGTCTAAATAGGTTGCGGAAGCTCGGACCGAAGTTGTTTCTCTTTGAACGTCCGAGGACGTGAAGGGCCCACTCGAATAAAGTGCTGCGTTGAGAAACCGTTAAATTGTCAGTTTTTGGTTTTGAAATTTTTATTGAGAATTTGCTTTATTAATATCGTAACAGATAAACAGTTTTGAAAGTTTAAAAGCAAGGATATCTGAAGCTAAAAACACAAATTTTGACTAGAAAAAAAAACCTTTTTCAACGGGAGAATACAGTTTCTTTGACCTTCAGTTCAAAGAATATTATTTTTGATGATAAACCACTTATTAAGTTTCGACGTTTTTTCTCCCACAACTAAACAGTTTGGTACGTAACTTCGGTTGTGTAACATTTAGTGTCTACTTGTATCAATTATAAAAAATGCATTTTTATTGACATCAATGTCTTGAATGTTAAAAGGTATTAATAATTCCTGATCAGCAAGCTTAATGATAATTGATAAAAACAACAATAGTAAACTGATAAACATTGTAGAGCTTCTTGATGTAATTCATTTTTTAAAATGAGATTTCCCCAAGGTCTATATATTTAAAAAAAGAAATCAATAACAATAATAATATAAAGCAAGTATGTAACTTAACATATCTTTAGAGATTTGCCACTACAATTGTTAATTGTTTATTGTTATAGAAGATGATGCCGATTGTCATCTTTACATATTGACAATCTGATGTTTCCAACTCATAAATAAAACTCGATTTGCATGTAGAGCCCAAGATGTGGAACTTAAGGTATCCCAAGCACGTGATGTAAACGTGAGATTAATAAAGATTTAAACTCTTTTACACCGAGAGATTAAAGTCAATCTTACCATTTAAAAACACATAAATGCGTCACCCATTCATTTTGAAAATTCAAAAATTTTATTAATAAGGAACACTTTATTTTAAGTAATACACTCACTTTAAGAAATACTACAATTTGCGACTGTAAACTGCATAAGCCTCCTCAGACCTGAGACTGATTAACATTTAGAAATGCGGAAAGGCCATTTCAAATTATATCTTTAAATAGAAAGATGTGTTATTGCGTCTATCAGATATTTTAGAAGGTGTAAAACACTAATTTACCAATAAAACATCACAATCAAAAGTCATGGAAATACTCCAAGTTTCAAGTGAAATGTAGAAATAGTTATTTCCAAAACAGTTGCGCAAATCGTTCGTTAAGAACCCGTAACTAAAAAAAGTTAAATATGTCGAGACATTTTAATAATTAAAGTTAATAATTGGAATATTTTCCCTGCCGAACAAATTTTTTTCCATGTTTTCAGACAAAAGTCTGTTTCTTTCATTTAAAAGAATTCTCCAACACTAACATCAACAGAAGTTGAAAGATTGTTTTCAACTGGCTCCAGCAGCTGAAAACAATCTTTCAACTTCTGTTGATATTAGTGTTGGGGGAAAGGAATCTCTTTGCTACTTTTACCAAACCAAACTTTGCTGTTAATATTGTTTTCTCTTCACAATCTTTCCAAAACTCTAAACAGCACTAAAATGTTGGGCTTTCTAGGTACTCGTTTAAAACTTCCTTTGCCAAATTGAAAGTTGGATTTTTGGACTTCGTACTTTGTGAGTGTGCAATCATATTTTGCGTAATTGAAGAAAATCCAGTCTTTTCAACAGAGTTAGTTCTCATCACAAGAATAGTTTCATGTTAGCTCAAGTATGAGTTGTCTAATTAAAAAAAAAAGCTTTTATTTAGCAGCTTGAAAGGTTTCTTGGGATCTAAAGAAGTGCTGTTTGAATCTGGGCTCAAGAAGTGTTGTTATTATCAAAAAAGTTCTAAGTCAAAAAAAGCGTGCCTCCATTGCGTTTTTCAAATCATTTTTCATACTCATCATTTCTTCGTCATCTGAGGGAACGTCAAATAAATTCATGATCGTTGTCACAATTAGAATGCATGCACTAAAGCAAGCATCATTTCCAGAGAGTAATTTGGTGGCTTCTTCGAAAATTGCTAAGATGTTTACCAGCTTTTACCATGCTGTACAGTGAACTCAATGCCACTAGAAGGACGGATAAGCAGTGTGGTAGCTATTATAGATTTCACTTACAAAATTCATTCAAGCATGTAGTAAGTTGAATTCAAGCGTGCTGAGACATCATTTTTGAGCCTGTCTAAATTGCTCATTTAAATCTCTTGTTGTTTATGGGGCTCAGCAAAGGAGGTTTAAATAAAAAGCATGCGTGCAAAGTTTTCGACATTTTTCTATCAAGCTTCCAACACTCTGGAATGAAAAAAGTTCTTCTTTGATCACTAGTTAAAGAGAATGATTTAGACACCCAGCAGAATTGTAAACACAGAGTGGTTCCTTGAAAGCTGTTTTATGTTTGCCGCATTGTCTCTTAAGCAGACTGTGATCTTGTCTTTTAACTCCCACTCTTTCACAACATTCTCAAATCTTTGAAAAATATTTGAAACAGTATGTTTTTATAAAACAGTGCTGGGAACATGAAAGGCAGAATTTGATCCGCTTCCATTTGTCTGAAGTTTAGTATACCTTTATGCCAAAGTACTCATGATGAAAGGATGGCCAAGAGTCCAGACAGATGAAAACAGTTTCAGCATGTCAGGTGTCTATATGGTATGCATGATGGTTTGTGATTTGGCAGTTTTGTAAGTTGGCAGATTCTCTAAAATACAAATTGACTTTTAAAAATGAAAAATGCTGTACAAAAAGTAAAAGCTAATGGGATGTTTTTCAACCTTTTGTCTTGTTCGCTAGGGTGGGTCGTTAAAGTATAGGAAAAAATAAAAGCTATTTGATCATATTCTAATAGCGATGTTATGTTGTCTTAAGTCTAAACAAATAAAAATTGTCTATAAAAAGTTAATTAAAATCGTATCTTTAGCCCGCGCATGTGATCCAAAGTTTGGGGAATTTTCGAAAAAACATTTGGTTAAATGCATATATTTTGTTAAGAAAAAGTTATATAATAATAGAAAATGAAGAAATATGATATAGAATGCATAAACAATAAATATAGTACTAAAATTCGGGATTACTATATATTAACATGCTGTAAAAAAAATTCTAACTGATTATGTTTTCATCACAAAATCTTGTTTAATGTCAAATCGGGGCATAAGTTTTCTAGATGCAAGTTTCGCTCGTATTAAACCTTCTCTTGAACTGTACTTCGCTGCACTTCTGACACAAGATTTATCTTTCCTGCATGAGGTGAACTTCGTGCTTTAAGTATCCTCCTGGCAGCGAGTTCCCTTACTGTTTTGTGTTCATCACACAACATCTACTGAAGCATATTTTCAGGACGGGCAAAATAGGCATTACGTTGAATTACGGGATCTAACATTAAGAACGAGAACATTTAGTTTCATAAAGTTTTTAGACCCATCTTTGCAAGTTAGATTTGTTTTTATTTGAAATCATAAAGGATCATATACTTTTACGCAATATTCAGCTAATAGTTATAACTCATTAGATGGATTTGATGTAGAAATATACAATCGTAATATTCTATTTGCTTTTGTTAACCATTGGGCATGGGACATCTTAACCGGGGATCTGTTACTCTAATCATCAGAGCATTTGCCACTGAGATAGCAATTGTTATTTCATATAGGTATTTTTGATCTGTACCTAGATCTTCAAACTTGACTTCTGGAAGTTCGCTTTGTTTTTTTTCATAGTTTATTATTGGTAATTTTTCACAATTTTCTACTGATTTGCCAATAGGACCAGCATGTGAGGATGCGCCAGTGGTAACACCGTTTAATTTGTTAAATAGATGTGTCAAAGGCAACTCGTTTAAATGTAGCATGCAAATAATCCATTGTAAGGGCGTTGATGCCTTTTCTCGAAGGTTCTAATCCCGCCGTTGAATTTTCCTGTGTTAGTGACCTTACCACCGCAACAAATAGCCATTAAATCATCTAGATTAATTTTTTGTGACAAGAGAAGCCCAGTAATTGATGATTCAATACTTTTGGCAGTACTTTGCACTGGCGTAGTGTAACCAATATAAACTGAATCTAGTTCTTTAACAACAGATATATCTTCCTCAATCACCGTTTATCTGTACCTTTTTTCTCCTTTCTTCATAATATTTAGCGTCTTGTCTTTTCGTCCACCAAAGTATAAGTTAGGTAAATGAAGCTGCATTTGTTGTTTACATAATTCATTACGTTCGTTTTGATTTATCGACCACTTCAAATCCGAAGATATATCGTGCAATACTGAAGAAACAGTCGCAGCGGCTGCATTGTCGGAAATACCGTAACGGTCGCAGGTTTTTGACAACATAGGCAAACTTTTAACTGTATTTTTTGTTATTTTCTTTATTTGCGATGTGGGAGGTAGGTTAAGCCTATCAGACAAAGAAATAAGACTAACTTAAAGACGACACCAACTGCTGCTGGTCAATATTTTACACTTCTCTTGAATTTTGTGAATGTGTAAACTAGATTTGTTCGTCTTGTGAGGCTCTTGTTACCTTTTTTTGTAATTTAGTTGAAAGAATACGATCTATTCCATCAACTAGCATCTTCCTTTCTTATCTTTGGTCAAGCAAAAACTTCTGCTCTCTTGGGCAACAACAAAGTTGAATTTGTTTAACTTTGCAATAAAAAATGTCGAATAGAACTCTGCTATGCTGTATAAAATCATTTTTTTAATCAGCAGATAATCTTTTTAAAGATTTGATGAGGCTTTTGCACTTTATATGACATTTTTTAAAATGATATTTAATATCTAAATTACTCTTGTGTGTGACACAGTAGGAAGAAGTTTAACTGACAAATTTTTTAAAATACTTTTTATTTAAGTTCATTTTCACAATGTAGAATCCAAACAGCAAAATTTACATGCAAAAACAAACACTCCAGACGTCAAAACTACTAACGAGGAGAAAAAAAAATTTTTTTGAAGATGCCATTAAAGCTGCAAAACAAAACGTTTACAATATATCAAGTGTAAGTTTTGAAACTTACACTTGATTCCAATCATTTTTCAAAGAATTCCTATTTGCTCAAATGTCTGAAAGAATACTTGAACCGCTATTAAAAACCTAATACTGTCCACAGCTTTATATTACACAATAAACCATAGTCATTTTTGATGACTCTCACATAGAGATGGCAAAGATATTGGTTAAAGCAATCTGATGTTGATATAATTGGAACCTTAACCGTAAGTGACTAAAACAGTTTATATTCACCCCTCAACAGGAGTGGTTATATTATTTTTACTTCAGCATCATATATGCCATATGTTTATGCAAATGTTAAAAACAACCTTGTGTTTATGCACATGTTAAAAACAACCTTTTTAAGCTAAGAAATGTAGTTGCATTAATTTGCATTTCCGTTTTGTTTTTTATATCTTGTTTTGGTTTCTTGTAATTTGCAGAATGGTTTACTTTAAACTTCGATATTTTTAATTCAAGCGAAAAAAATTTTCACTTAATCGTCTAAACTTTTGCTAAAAGTGTTTTTTACCAAATATTTTATGTTGCTGAGTTGTTCACTTGATATTATACCATTAGGAAATTTGTGAAATTTTCTAAAAAGAAAAATTTTAAGATTGGTAACAATATAAACCAAAATAAATAGTGAAGTTTAAATGCAATGGAACCGAAGTCGTTATGATTATTTTTCTGATTTAAATCAGTGTTACCATTTGGTAATATAGAATGCTAAATGGTATTTTGAACTCATTATACTTTGGGCATAATGACAACATGGGATTAATTTGGCTAAACCACAGTGGCGTATCTAGGGTATGGCAGGCAGGGCAAGTGCCATGGGCGCCAACCTGAAAGGGGCGCAAAAGAGGCTTGGTTGCAATACAATAAGCGAGAGTCATATAAAATAAATTAAGAAATAATATATTATATAAAATAAATATATTATATAAAATAAAGTTTGCGTCATCATTTATTAAAAAATTGTAATTAAGTACTTTATGTGGGGGAGGAGGGGCGCGAGATCGGTGTTTGTCCCAGGCGCTATTTACCCTAGGTACGCCACTGCTAAACCAATAAGTTCGATATCCTATCATTAAATTAAGAATTTTATGGTTTATTTTGATCTATAGATCAAGGTTAACTTTCATTTGAATTGAAATTAGATTGTTTCTCTGGAAAAAATTCGGTTTTGGAGAGCGCAGTTTGATGTTAACGTTTAACCCACTAAAACTTAATTCAAGTTAAGTCAATTTAAAAACTTAATTCAAGTTGTGACTAATCCAACAGTAGTAAAATCAAATAAAGAAGAAACACTCATTCATCAAATACTCAAACACACATCAAAGACACATTGATAGAGTAATAACTTTTTTAGCATCTCCTAGAAAATTGAAATTCAAAATTAAATTTGAATTTAATTTTAAACTTTGCCTACTTTAAACTTCAATTTTATCCATATACTTGCTTAAAATCCCACTTCTAAAATTTGTAATAATTTACAATAATTTATAATAATTTGTAATAGTTTGTAACACACTGTTCCATAATTTGGGGGTGAGTCATCAATGAAAACACCCAAAAAAATCCTTTGGAGGGATCAAAGTACATACCCATGGGATATCAGAACAAGTGGTTTTAAAATCAATGATTTCCGTCCGTGAGAGAAATTTGCATTTTAAGTTTTTATCTATTTCGGCGAAATTTGAGAGATTGCTTTTTTACAAATTTTTAACTTTGGCAACTATACAAAGATTTTTTCTTTCAAAATGTTTACTTTCTGAATAAATAACAAAGGAACAAGAACAGACCAAGACATAAAAATGATTTTTACTTCAAGAATGACTTCTTAGAATGCTTTACTATAATAGCAAATAAGTCATTTTTTTAAATATTTCTAAACATGTTTACTGTTATAATCTACAATACAGTTAGCCAAATGAGATCCATATTCTGGATGAGTCCTGTCTCTCTTGTACCGCTGCCATTGAGGCTTGAAGTTTGAATGCAGAGCTTCGGTGGCCTGCTCACTGTAAATTCCAAGAGCTTGATTGCTGATGGAGATGAACTGAGACAAATGAAAGAACACAGTGTGGGCCTTTAGAGTGATTAAGATTGGAAGTGCCAGATAGGCATCTGTGAATTTGTCAATGTGATCTTGAAAATTGTCATCCAGTTCTGTTCCAAAGCAAGCTGTGACTACCTTTTTTAAAGTGTTGAAATGCTTCAACAAATGGAAGTGCTGTATCTACAGCTGCTTTTTGAATTTTTTGTTTTAGAATATTAACATTTTTCAAAAGCTGGTGACAGTGTTGTCCATGAAAATGACCACCATGAAAGGGTTGAAGAGGTATGTTTAATTCCATAGGCCAATCTTTCCCATCTGGCCAAATGTTGATCAGATTCTTGTACAGAAGGTTGACAACTCCCAACAACAAATGTAACTCCATAGGTGGAATTGCTTTCAAACTTAGTGTCTCATTTGTTGCATTGAGCAGAGATGTGTTAATGACATTTGTAAAATGCTTCGCACTCTTCAAGTCACTTCCTTTCTTAACAAATGCTTGATGAGCCTTTCTGATATTTCCAAAAGTTCTCAAGGAACCACAAGTGCCAAGTTTTGAGGAGTCAGCATCACACCAACAGCAAGAATGTCTGCTGGCATGGGATTGAAGAACACAGACAATGTTAGCTACTTTCTTGTCACATGACAAGATATAGGAAATAGAACTAGCATCTGTCAGCTTCAAAAGGTTTTTGATATTCTCAAATGTCTCAGGTATTCCTTCTGATATAGCTATTATTAGCTGTTTCTTTACTCCAGAATCCTTTAATGAAGAACTGCAAAGCCTAGGAGACTTCAAAACAGGACTGTTTGGTGCTGCAGCTATCTGAAGAACACCCAAACTCATCTTTAGAAAGTCACCTCCACCATCTAATCCAACCTTTGCAATGTGTTCTTCAGGGACAACTCATGCTGATAAACCAAACTGCAATAGGTGACCAACATTTTTACAATACAAAACCTCTCTTAGAGTCTGATTGGTTGAACATCTTAGAAACAGTAAAATGATCCTTGAGCATCTGTCTGTGTTGTGCAAACTTCTTAGAAAAGTTTGGCTCAACAGGTCTTTGAGGGGCAATAGAGTTGAGGGTTGAGATAAGCTGTGTCATCTTATTATTGGAGTGTCCTGTATTAAGTTGCAAAGTTGCAAGGCTTTCAACTGGAAGAGGATCTCTGAACAGTTGAGTTAGAGTAGCTTTGCCTGAAATTTTAAGAGGCTTAGTGCATAATCTAAAGCATGTGCATTTAATTAATTTGATTAATGCAAGGAGAAATCAACAAATAGGTAAACCAAAAAATAGTAAGTACTGTCTTATCTAAGAATTTATTCTTTCTGAAATTAGAATTTAAGTTTGAATTTTCATGAATATTGGCACATATAAGAAACTTACCAAGCTTTAATGGTAATTTAGGACCTCCACCTGATTGGCTGAGTCGAACTGTTCCATTTGGAGATGCATCTTGAGTCCCTAACACTGAAGATGCCACAATTTCAGCAGTTTTTGTGTTTGCTTTTGTTAGTGCAATCAGATTTGAACTTCTGGCTCCAGCAGTGGATTTATGGGGTTATCCTGACCCAAGTAATGTTAGACATTTTGCACATCTTTTTTCAGTTTTAGTTGACTTCATGAGTTGTATCAACTGCCAATGGAGATGGTGCTTTGCATTTTGTTTTGCCAATTTGACAAATAATACAATCACAAGGCAGAGAGTTTCTTGTTTGTTGCTTCACAATGATTGAGTTAAAATCATAGAGCTTGGGAAATGGCTTTGTTGATGTTCCTTCGTCTATTTTTTGCAAGTGAAAACGACAGTTTGTACACATGCCATATGGAAGGCGATCATCTGCAAAGTTCAAGGGTATAGGGCTATGCTTTGTCAATCTGTTGATCAGGAAAGGTGTTAAGCAGCGATCACTCTTCGACATGCACAGAATGCAAACAGAGTTACGACATTCAGAATGAGTTTTTGCAGAATTCGGCATTTTCAATAAATTTAAAAGTTTTTTATGAAATATTTGTGTCTACTAACGTAAAAACAAAAAAAAAAAAATGGTAAAAATTATCAAATGTTTAAGATTAACTGGAAATCAAAACAAAAGTAGAGTAGAGTAGGGATGTGGCAACTCTAATTTTGAGAAATGCATTAAATTAAAATTTTTAACTTTACATGCTATTGCTTAGAAGTTCCTCTATAATAATAATGTTAGTTTTGTTATGACGGAAATCATTGATTTTAAAATCTCTATTACTTAACTATCTCTTTTACTTTGATCCTTCCAAAGGATTTTTTCGGGTGTTTTCATTGATGACCCAAATTATGGAACAGTGAACAATTTGTAATAATTTGAAATATGTAAATTTGATGTTAAAGCAAGATTAAAAGTTTTAGAAAATTGAATAGTTTACAATTACTGCATTAAATTTAAAATATTCAACCGTTTTGGAAAAAAAGTAAGATAAGAGCTGAATCACCACGATTTGCATGGATCACGATTATGCCAACCTAGCTGACCCAAGAACGCCACTTATATGGGGGGATAGCGTACACATCAAGGTACACTGTGATGCAAATTTTGAAATCATTTTATTTGTCCGCGGAAAATAACTTCATTTGAATGTTGAAATTAAGTGAAATTTTGACTTCAGAGTGCGCCAATAAAAACACCTGTAGAATGAGAACCACTCTATATAACTTGATAAAATTTAGGGTAAATGTTGCCTACAACCACAATAAAACTTTGGATAAATTTTCCGTCGGATTGGTTCACGGGTTTCGGATTTATGACAGCTTTAGTTAAAACTTTGATAGTTTTTTTCTACTTATACCTTAAAACGTTACCGATTGCCGTGAAAATCCGTCACTATTTTCAAAATTATGGTTTCGCGAGTGTTCTACTATGCAATACCAACAACTTTTATTGAAATTGTTTAATTGCTACATGTACCGTTTTTATTTTATAGACCAAAATATTGGTTTGCTATTTAAAGCGCGGTTTGGCTTGGCTAAAACATAGCGTGAAAATCTAAGCATTTCCTAAGGTATAAACTATGCCAAAGTGTAAATAAACCCTAAAAAAAAGTGCAAAATCTGGTCGAAAGACTACCAGTTGGTAAAACAAAATAAAAATACGTCTCTGTTAGCATATTTTTATTGACTCTTGAAACATTCTTAAAAAGATTTACTTTCAAAATTAAGTGATAAAATAACTATTAAAACTATAAAATTTTTTACATTACATTACCATTAAATAGCATCTGATTACAATTGAAGAGATGTTTTTTGATTTTCTCCACAAAAAATTTATTAATATTTAGCTCAATCTACTCTTTTACTACAAATACTCTACAATACTATTTTAAATGTAAAATCCAAATTTAAAATTTTTAAATTAACAGCATTTAAGGATAAAGTTGGTTAAAATGTTCATTATATACCGTAAGCTATGATTTCCTGCTCCTTAGCTAGCAGTTCTTTAAAGATGCTTGCTGTTTATATCAGTTATGCAGCACAACAATCTTTCTTTGTACTCTGTTTTGCTTATACCTTGACCAATGTTGATAAAAATCTTGATGAGCGGTTTCAACACAAAAATAGATCTTGATGAGCGGTTTGTTCACTATAAGGCCCCAGGGGGGATCCTTTATGGCTGATGAAATCCTTGATATGGTAGAAGACGGTGTGAATTTTAGGTGTTACGCTTGCACCAGTTATCATTAAGAAATGCCTTTTGAAATTTTCGATACTTTCAGTGAAGTCCGGCTGTAGGATGAATCCAAAGCAAGCTTTAACAACTAAATTGAAATTTTTAAATGCTTTAACTATGTGAAAGATATTGGGAACCAAGCTTTTATCAAGATCCTAAAAACTGCTCTGTCGAAGCAGTTTTTAGGATCTTGAAAAGATGATTGACAACTCCTAAGAGGAGATGCTATTCCATCGGTGCGATGATTTCAAAAATCAGAACATTGTCAGGCCCGCTGATGATTGGCTTTCGAATGACATTGCTGAACAGCTTTGCATCAGCAACATCCCCGCCAGATTGTTGAAAAGACTCGAGGCTAGATTTGATTGAGCCCAGTGTTCGCAATTTTCCAGATTCGGCAAGACACTTTGATTTGACGTCACACCATGTGCAAGGGTACATACTTGAATGGGTTTGAAGACCATAAATTATATTTGAAACTTTCATATCACAAGCCAAAATTAGATTAGGCCCGTTTGCATTAATTAGGGACCAGATTTGTTCAACATTGGAGTGAGTTTTTGGCTAATCTTTTGATACGGCAACAAGAATTTGTCTCTTGACTCCAATGTCTTTACCAGTCCTTTGAGTGAGAGGCTGTTTTTGTAGCTGGTTTCATCCATGAACGCAGTATCGACAATTCTTAGACAAAACTTTAGAAAACCTTTGCCACCATCAATTCCATGCTTAACAAAACAGCTACCAGAAATTTTGTGATATTGAAAAACATGATTCACAAGACTTGATAAATCATCGAAGTGAGCAACAACCCAAACTCTACCAGAATCTCCTTTTCCGTCGGTGATTTTTAAGTCACTGCAGGTGAATAAACCACTTAAGTGTTGACCTGCTCTTATGAAATTCTTGTAAAATTTTGGCTCTACTATCTTGCTGCTTGATGTTTGGTTTATAGCTTTTGACCAGTTCTTTTTATCGGTTTTTTGACAGTCCCGTATTTAATTGAACATTTATAAGAGCTGGAGTGGACAATTTTGGTGCGTTAATGGTAACGGGGAACTACTTCGACCTGAAAACAAAACATGAATACTTTATGTTTATAATAAACTTTGTTTAGAAAGTTTGGTAACGCTCTTAAATTATTCGTTTTTAAAGAAATTAGAAACTTGTCAAAAATATATTTCCTGAAATCTATCTAGTCTCATTTCCTAATAGTCCAGACTTTCTTTCAATATATGCATGTAAAAATTATTTAAGTATAAATATTTACCAGGGATTATTGTAAGCGAAGGCCCGCTAGATACTTTAGCAAGTCGAATCCTTCCTTCCAGGGATAACTCTTTATTTGAAATAACTCGAGATGCAATTTTTTCGGCTGCTTTGGCATCATTTGCTGCTAAAGATTGAAGGTTTTCCGTGCACTTTATTTGAGAGCTGCAGCACATGACTCAAACCTTTTCCTAAAGGGCTGAGGCATGTGCTGCAGCGCACAGTTGGTTCTTTCTCAATGGTGGTTTGCTCCTCATGAGGATGTTTTTCTTGTAGCTTTGAACGACCAATTTGGCAGATTAGGCAATGACACATGTTGCCTCTTGTTTCAAGCCTCACTTGTATTCACTTGAAATCAAACAAAGGGAGGAGTACAACTTCTTTCCCCTCTTGTTTTCTTACGCAAAGTAGTTTTGCACGATTCACACTTATAGTACCCGAGAATCTCTGATATTGATCTTGGTCTTTTACGGTTGGCATATTGATCTGCTTGGAAAACAGAAAGCTGCCTTAAACATTTTTTCAGACAGAGCAAGCGCATAAACTTTCGATTTTCATCATGAATCTTTGCTTGATTTGGCATTGTGTTAGTTCACTAAACCTAACTTTACCTAGTCAAATTCTGCCTTTTACAAAACTTAACCTAAATTTATATTGAATAATAATCCACTTACAACTATTAACAACATGCTAACAATTATTAACATATTTATAATTATTTAAATTAATGACACTTGTTAACAATTGTTAATGACACTTGTTAACAATTACAATTTTTAACATACTTATAACTATTTAAATCAATGAAACTTGTCATACTTAATGACTATTTCGAAGAGATCTTATTTTATGAGACAGCCCTACAAACGATTTTTACCACTCTTCAAAGGACTATTCTGCCCTTCATAACATTTTTCTCTTCAAAAATTATTACACTTTTAGAAAACTTTTGAAAGAGATTTTCTCTTTTTGTGCCTCTGCAAGTATTTTTATAAAAGTTTTACAAACTTTGTTTCAAAACAACCCTACTCTGTAAAGGTTGACTTTCCTCAGACTGGCCCTCCGACCATTTTAGCAGTCAGTCATCTTAGCTATCTAAAATTTTTAAGTAAATTATTTTTTTCAGAGTTTTTCTGTTTTAATAGAAATAGTAATTTTTGATTTTCTATGTAGGTATCCTAAGATAAACTTTTCAATCATTTTTTAGAATTTTAAGCATTTCGACAGTAGTTTATACCTTAGGAAATGCTTAGATTTTCACGCTATGCTTAAGCCAAGCCAAACCGCGCTTTAAATAGCAAACCAATATTTTGGTCTATAAAATAAAAACGGTACATGTAGCAATTAAACAATTTCAATAAAAGTTGTTGGTATTGCATAGTAGAACACTCGCGAAACCATAATTTTGAAAATAGTGACGGATTTTCACGGCAATCGGTAACGTTTTAAGGTATAAGTAGAAAAAAACTATCAAAGTTTTAACTAAAGCTGTCATAAATCCGAAACCCGTGAACCAATCCGACGGAAAATTTATCCAAAGTTTTATTGTGGTTGTAGGCAACATTTACCCTAAATTTTATCAAGTTATATAGAGTGGTTCTCATTCTACAGGTGTTTTTATTGGCGCACTCTGAAGTCAAAATTTCACTTAATTTCAACATTCAAATGAAGTTATTTTCCGCGGACAAATAAAATGATTTCAAAATTTGCATCACAGTGTACCTTGATGTGTACGCTATCCCCCCATATAAGTGGCGTTCTTGGGTCAGCTAGGTTGGCATAATCGTGATCCACGCTAATCATGTCATAACACTCAAAACGAAATTTTAAACCAGAATAAAAAAAAGGTTTTCATGTGTGTCATTTTGTTGAGCATAAACTTAGAATTCATATTGAAAATTTGTTGGATATAAATTTTTATTTAAACAACTCAAACAGAAATTTAAATCACATTTACGATTCGTATAACAATAATTCTCTGAATTCCAATGTATCGATGATATAAATAACTGGATTTATAAAATAAATAGTGTACAGTCTTTTAAAAACAATCGTTAGTAAAATCAAAGAATGATGTGTAAAAGAAGCCAAGAACACGCGAAAAACCTTTGAGTAAAAAATCTAAAAATATGGTCGAAAAGTTGCTTCTAAAATTTGCTAAGAATCTTTAAATGAGTTTGAGAACTGTTACAAATTTTGTCACAAATATGACGTGAATACTTGGATCAATTGTACATATTTGATAAAAATAATTTTGTAACTAAAAGCAGTTTGCCATAACGCAAAATTCTATTTCCTTTAAACGTTTAACCATGTGCCAGAAATGTTTTTCGGGTAATCGTTCAATAAATGACCTTCTCGATTTACTCGGTAAAACTTGGACCCTGTTGCGAATAAAAAAAAATGTATTTAAATAATATCTTTAAATAAACACCATAAGATATGACATCATCATGACATTATATTTACCTTAAAATCTGCAGTTAATTTATTTTATTGTATTTTTGAAGCAAATATTTTTGGAAAATTTAAAAATGATTAGAATGATGATGTGAAAATCTTATCAAAAATTCTTCCTAATTGAGAAAAATAGAGCAAAAACATATTTTACCTTTAAAAAAATAAGTAGCTCCATTTTTCCATACAAAAACCGAATCAATATTCGCCGGAATTCCTACCCAATTTTCACTAATTTTGCGTGGGAATTGCTTGTCTAAATCGTTATTAATTCCATTAAAGCGATAGTATTCATCACCTGTGAATACATAAGTTTTTCCGTTGTTCCATACAAAAGCAGCATCAATCTTTTTTACATTGCTGTTGATTCCTTTGTACTTGTTAAAAATGGAACCAGTTTCTAGGAGTTTTCGATTAGATAAGCTCTCGTACATGTAATATCTAAAAAGACGTCATTTTTTTGTATCTAAAAGAAATTTCCTCTTTCATTTAACCTTTTTTAGACTTTATTCAAGTGTCTATTAAAAAAGTTGAGGAAGTTAACTTAGTAAAAGAAAGGGTAAAAATATATCAATAAAAAATACAGACAAGTTGCCCAAATAAATGTAGAGTAGTGTTTTGAAAAGAATTGCAAATATTACTCAAAAATTTATGAAAGCGTCAACAATATTACGTTAAAAGTACTTCACTTTATAGTCAAAAAAAACTTTTTAATAAAACAAATAAACTCAAAGAAGTTATTCAAAAGAAAAAAAAACGTCTTGAAGGCGGGAAAAATATTTCGTTAAAAATGACTATTCACTTTATCATCAAAATAAATTTACCTTGTGCCACTGAAAAATATCAACTTCTTTTCACTGTTCATGTAGCCAGTATCGACACTTCTAATATTTGAAAATATATCAGATACTAAGTAGGGTCCCTCTGTTTTTTTCAAATCTTCGCTGAGTTTATAAAACTTATCTTTGTTGAAAGCGAATGTAATACCCGTTGATTGTTCATAAATGGCAGCTTTTATTTCGTAACTTTGTGCTTTTTTTGAGCCTAAACGCATATAAAAAAAGTTGTGATTATTGCAAAGTTAAAACAGTAAACAGAGAGAGTTGATGTTATAAAACAAAAACGTACATTTTTGAACTCTATTGTAACTCAAAAAAAAAACCAAGATGATTTCTAAAGTTAATAAATAATTTTTAAGCTGCCTAAAAAATTAATAACCAATTAAAAATTTGTGACTTTCTTTTATTATCACAAAAGCACTTCGAAAATTCTTTTATTCTAAAGATATTTTTGTAGTATGATAATTTTACGTTTTACTAAGTTCTTAGTGCTACAAAATACGTAGGCTTTATAATGTTAGCTTTAGGTTACAAAACAAGTTCTTTTAAGGGGTGTATTCCTAAAGCAACATGCTAATTAAACTGAAAATCATTTCTTGTTTATTCTATATGTCTTGCAAATGTAAGCTTACCGTATAAACTTTGTATTCCTAATACGTCGTCTTCATTTAGCTGGAAGTTGTTTCCCATATTACCTCTGTACCAAGGAAACATTAGTGCATCTCCCACATTTGAATGCTCCAGCCCTATACTATGTCCAATTTCATGAACAGCAACCCACAATAAACTGCGACCATTAGGTGAACCAATTGTATACTGCTCTGCGTCATCAAAATGGACATCACCCGACAATCCTAGTGGGGAAAATAATCTTATAGTCCTAAAATCCTTAAGTGGGGAAATAAACAATAAATGAAAAAAACTTTCATTAGAATAGATTTTGCTTCATGTATAAGATTGTTCTTCAAAATATTGTTACAGTCACCTTCGTTGTTATGAGGATAAAAAGCATGTGCCAATGTTCCCCCAACTCCATCAAAGGAATAAGGATCATTATGGTAACCTTCTTGAAACTTGACATCAATATCACTTACTTTGTTGCTGTTTAAACTTAATTTTTGAAACTTCAAATTGGTGACAGCTTCCCACATTGAAAAGGCTTTTTGAAGAGTGGCTTCCACCGCTTCACGACTTAAACCGTCATTATTATTGTTTAAAAGTCTCCAAGTAAGTTCCTAAATATTTGAGAAAAAAAAAAAATATATAGAAAGTTTATTATCTTTAAGGTACTTTTTTACAACTCTAGTACTAAAAGTTTCTTAAAAGCTTCTTAGGTATAAAAAGAGAGAAAAAGTATATAAAGTGCAATTTAAAAACAATGTAACAAGTAAGATAAAATGTTTTGTTGTCAAATAAAATTATTTGAACTGCATCAGTATCATTCAATGTAATATAACCGTTAAATTTGTCCCTAAACAGAACACAAATTAGAAAATATTCCTCTAACTCTTAATAAAATAAGTTTCTTATCAAAATGTAACTTACTATTTTCTAAAGAGTTTCTAAAGATTTTGCGCTTTCAAGTATTATTTTCTTATAAACAAGTTTCTTGTTTAAAAAAAAACAACAACATGTAACCAAGAAAGAAATCAAAAAAACTTCACGTTTTTTATACATACTTCTTGCAAATTTTAAAACTATTTTTATAAATTAAATCTATTTGTAGTACTTTTAAACAAGAAAGAAATCAAAAAGCTATTTACATTTTTTTTCCACTTTGAACCTTGAAGTGTATATCTCCTCTTTCTTTTGTCTTCTGGTCGGTTAAAATCAGGCATACCACAACGCGGTGTTTTAATAAGCTCCTTTGTAGGTGCATCCAGAATGCCAGAAACTGTTAAGCCAGCAAATCTTTGCAAGTTTTCTATCGAATCTCTAATTTCTTTTTCGTTATGCATTGAACTAACCTCTGAAGAGATTTTTTTGTAATAACCAAGACGAGACAAATAATCCTAGAATGAAAAAAAGAAGATACCATTATCGTTCAGTATTATTGAATTGCAGAGTAGTAAATGCCTTCTATTAGCATTAAATGTAGCTACAAATATTATTATACATTTTTATTATTCTTTAAATTGTTTACAAAGACTTTTTACTGCATTTGGATATTTAAGTAGACTTCTAAAAAATATTTCCATTACAAGCAGCTGATTAAAAATAGAAACGTATTTTAACAGAGAAGTTCTTACTAATTCTTTTTCCGTTACTTCCACATGATCGACTGGTAATGATGTTGCAGCAACCGCTATTAGAATAAGTTGGAACCCTAAAGCTATGATATTCATTCTCAATTCACATATATTCAGCATTAAAAAAATATGCTGTGTGTAAAATTATTTTGTTATTAAGGAAAGCTCTTTAAACAACTCAATGTTTTTACTAAAAAATCTCAGCATTTATAGCAGAAAAATCAAGTTGTTTGCATAATATGCGTGTGCTTTTGACGTAAAGGAAAAATGACATCACTAAGTATGTACAACGTTCCATTTTTTCCTTAGCTTCAGTTGACTAATGACAATTAAGATTTATCATTTGTTTCTTTCATTAAATAACAAACGATTTGATGGTTACTCAAATACATCCTGCAGTTCACATAGAAATCGAAACTTGTTTTTTTTGCTTGTTTGTAAAGAAAATTATGAAAATCTCCATCACTTTATATTTCTTTCATAATCATGATGCGCTTTTCTTAATGAGCGGAGTTCTCTTTTATCTTATCTGGAATGGATAAATTTGCACTTAAATTCCTTAGAGTAAATTATCTAAATGAATAAGTAACAATAACTTTTAGAACTGTTTTTATTTCAAAATATCACTTCTTTCCATAATAGTTCTCTTGAAAGGGTACAATTTTTAATATAATGAGAGAGTATTCATATGGGTTTAATATTTGCTTAAATGAGCCTTAACGAAATGATTTTTTAAACCCTATCTTGTCGTAAAGTGAAACCTTGAATTCCAACTGATTATCAGAACTAAAGCTACCCTTTTTAGTGTTTGATCTTTTATGACTTCCGAAAAAAAAAAGTTTTTATTTCATCATTTTACTGGTAAATGATAATTAATTAATTCAACTTTTTGCTTGGATGAGATTGATCGGATGATTAGGATGGTTGAAAGTAAAAAGGTGAATTGTTAACCATTAACCTTAGTAACTCATTTTAATATTCAAAAAAAAATTTTTTTTTGATCGTTTTTTATCATTTTGTCTGAGAAACGATCAAATTTTGTATATTTAAGAGAGAGATTCTGTGTTTAGAGTCCCTCCAGTGATTGCCTTGCCAACTTGTCTCCCATTGCAGACTGAAAGAAAGCTTCATAACAAGCATCAGTTTGTTACTTGCGCACCGAACTAGGCTGGCTCATATTGTTGATCTTACCCTTTAAGCCTGTTCTGTGTGTTTGATATTATTGGTTTCGCATGTTTGGCATTTCAAAAATTTTTTTGAAATATCAAACGAACGAAATTTTTGCAATTCGTCTTTTTAATTTTGTTTTCTAACGCAGTTAATGACGTAAATTTTCATTCTAAATTCCTAAAGGAAATTTAATCCTTTTAATTCTTGTAGTTAAACAAATTTCGAAAGTAGATTTTATAAGGAGACAGAGTTTTCCTATAAAGTTTCAAAGCGGAAAACTTCTATCAATTAATTTAAACGAGCTAAAACAAGCCGATGGATTTTGCTTCCCCAATCGTAAAGCAAGTTTACAGATCTGAATAATACTTTTTTTTTTCTGATAAGAAAGACTTTGGGAAATCAAAGCTAAATTTAAATAACTGTAGCATTTTTTGCTACCATTGCATTCATATATTACATAGGATGGCTTCCTGTTAATAACTTCATTGATTTTTTTCCGGAAACCTCGCAAGAAAAACAAAAAGATTTGCTTAATAATTTTCTTTTCTTCTTTTTACGTCAAATCTTGAAGTAACAGTGAAAACAAATATAAAAATCTTAAAAAAAATACAAAAAAAATACAAAAAAAAAACAAAAGCAAATAAACAAATGTAAAAATCTTAAAAACAAAATAAAAAAGTAGAGGTAAGCAGTAAGCAGTAAAAGATTGCATAAATATGAACTTTTTCCATGGTTTTTTTACAATGTTGTGAAGCCTAGTAGAACACGAATTAACTTTAGTGCCAATCTTAATTCTAATGGTTATTTGGAACTCAAAAACTGGGGGAAGTGAGGGGTGGGGGGGATAATTTTAGATAGTCAAAACCTTTGTACGTTAAAAGATATCTTGACTAAATAATATTTTTACAGATGAAGCTTTGTCTATTTTATAATAATACAACTTTTTTTAAATTTTACTTGCCCTTTTCTACACACACATTTAGGATCTACGGAACCTAAGTATACAGTAATATTGTACTAAGACTCTAATCACGGTAATTTTTAAATATCTTTATTTTGATTAGTATGAATTGCTTTAATGAATTACCTATCATAAGCAATGAAAAATATTGCAACTGGTCTTATGGTATATATATATATATATATATATATATATTTATATAATTGTTTTCAGTTAGAGAATAGTTTAAACGGTATAAGTAAATATTTTCATATATATTTATTTTACATTTGTAATCAGCAATCAGCTTTGAAAGAGAATTCAGCAGCGCGTAAAGGTTTAGAAAGGTTTTTTTTTCCTCCTCTGCTGATCACTGATCCACTAAATTACAAAGCCGAAAGTTATTTTTTCAAAGAAACTATGGTCACGCCAAAAAAAGTGAAACATCACTTTCATCAAGGTGAAGCAAGCAGCAATACGACAGCGAAATTCAAAAGCTGATTTATCCACTTTGTTTTACTAACGGTTCATAGAAGAAAATTTAATCGAATTTCACCAAGTTGTCCAACTGAACTTCAAGATATCAATGCAGACTATGACAACTGCTATTTGATATGTATTTAACTTGGTATCATAATTTTTTATGATAAATGGATATTTAACTTGAATTATAAAACCTCCGAATGTAATCGATACTTAAGATAAATCAACTCAAGATGTATCAACTATAAATCATGAATATCGGTTACATTCGTAAGTTTTATGATTCAAGTTTAATAAACATGTATTACTATTGTAACGAGAAAAGCAATCGCAATCTGAAATTACACTTTAAAAGTTTGTTAACTGTAATACCATGATATTTCGGAAGCATCACTGTTGATTATAGCAACAGGTTGTTACTTGTCTTTTACTTACGCCTGAAGCCTTTTAGTTAAATAGGCAGCCAATAATAAACAAATCTAATATTTCCAGGAAGCAATCTGTTCCTGAAATAGTATCTCATTACTAAATAAGAAATGAAGAAAGAAAATTTATAATAAGATTATTCTTTGCATATACTTTTCGCGCGCTGCAAACGGAAAGCACTAGAACCAGGATTTTCGGGGTACTTTGAAGCAGAATGTTTGAATTCCTATCAAACTTGGTATGAAGACTTTGAAGATTTTGCACCGAGTAGTAATGATGCTCTTGAACCATTTAATAGAGTGGTGAAAGATAAAGACACTTTAAGGGAAAGACATCCACTTGCAAGATATAAAAATGTTGAATTAGATATAGCTGCAAAACGGTCAAATAAACATGATGATCAAATGAACAAAATGAACAAACGTGAAATTTTTTAAAACTTTTTCAAAGCCAAGAGCCAGCAATTACATTAAGGTTTTGGACAAAAAGATATCAGTAGGCTAAGACTAGAAAATTAATCTTATACAAGCAAAATGGTGAATCAACTAAATATGATATACATGTAAGTGATGAAATAAAAAATACTCAGACAGGAAAAGATTGCATCAAACAAAGGAGATGGAAGACTTTTGATTTGTTCAAACAAAGAGCTTTTAAAGTCTTGATCTTAACAATGATTAACAATGAAGAAAGTTTGACCTATAGTTACAACAGAAAAGGTTGATAGATTATTGGTGTGAAATTGCAAGAATGATTCGAACTTATTATCAAAATGCGTCAGTTTCATGGCACACTGTGTAGCGTCGATACAACTAAATGTCTATTATATCAAAGTTAGTCGTAAGTAAGTATGGCCGCTGTAAGTATAGTCGCTGTCTAGTTAAAAAACCACTGATGTCTGCAAGAAACTTGCAAGTTGAGCGCACTAAAACGTAGCCAATTATCTATTTTCTGATTAGCTACAGCCGGAAATCTTGAAACTGGGAGTTTATCAACGTTTTGTATGTTTCCTAATAATTCTTTTGTTACTTTTCACTGCTCTTGGAACAGATCTCTGGAGGGCTATCCTTGTTATAACCCGAGCGAGTTGAATAATTCTTAAATTACAAATTGCTTTGTACAATTATGTTCATTATTAAACTAATTATTTTTCATATTATTATTATATAGGTTTAAAATAATCTTTAGGATTTTAGTAAGTTTGAATGTTGTTTGAAAGCAAAAAATTATTACAAGTAAAAAGCGCTACTTGTAAATACTGACTGAAGCTTTAGTGTAAATCTTTTAAACACAAATTATAGTTGTGTTGTAGCAACCATCAATAAAAGAAGTTGAAATCCTAAATATTTGACCTTCATTGTTGGTTCTGACAAAATTATTGCTATGAAAGTTCCTCCTGTTTGATTGATGGTTCTTCAACTCTTTTAAACTTTTCTCGAAAAATGAGCGCTCATATAAAACAAATATGTATCAAAATTTTCGCTTATGCAAACAAAGTTGAAGTCAACAATTTTGAGCATTGTTTTTTTTTTGGTTGTTAATGAGAGCAGTCGAAAATAAACTATTTTTGGTTCCATTAATAATATTAGCATTCTTATAAACATGAGATAAAAGAAATTAGAATTAGTATTTTGTATGGTATTTACTTATCAAACAAAATTTACGTCCCATGCACTATTTTGTTTTCCCAGCTGTGTTTTGAATGTACAAACAGTATAAGCTCTTTTCCAAATATTCTCATCTTGATCGAGACTTGATTAATAAGATTACGCTTATTTCCCGAAATGGTTTGATGTTTTATCGTTATCTGAATGCCATAACATTAAACTGTTTGAGCTATTTGTTACTTTTTAGTAAAAAATTACAGTAGTAACTTAAATGATAGCAACATAATGATAGCAACATATCGATCGAACGGATCGATCGATGTGTTGCTATCATTTGAGTTAAAGTTATTCCGATTTACGTTACTCTTTTACCATTTTTTTACCCTCATTTTTCAGTATTTACCAGTTTAGACAAAAGGCAATGAAACTTTTTTTAATTAACATAAGCATATTAAAAACAAAGAACAAACATTTACTTCATTCACCGAAAAAGTCTGATGACAAATTGCAAAAGAATGTTAAAATGATATTTGGAAAAGAACTTTTAATGATATAACATTCAAAAGCTCGTGAGAAAGGCTTAAGAGCTCTGGAGTCATTCGCTAGTTTTGATAAAAAAAGAGACCTAGCGGTTTCTCATATATCATCCACTATATTATGTTTGAAGTTTGCATAAATTTTAGTTATATTTGGTGTTTCTAAACTCACGCACTCTACTGTATGATTACCTGTAGATTAGTTTTGATGATTACCTGTAGATTAGTTGCAAGTGTAAAAAAAATAAAATTGTGTGTGTGTATATGTATATATATATATATATATATATATATATATATATATATATATATATATATATATATATATATATATATACATATGAATGTCGTTCAAACCATTCTGTAACAAAACAGCTGTATATAAAACATAAGACAAGGTTCTAGATTTTCCATTGCCCAAGATAGGTAACATTCAGAGATAATGCCAACATGAAGCTTTTGCATGTTCACACAATAATTCAAAGTTTAATAGGTCCAAATGTATGTGCGTGTGTTTGTGGGATAACGGATCGTTGATAAGGGGTAGGGGGTCAGGGGTAAAAAAAGTCAATAAATATTATTAAAAGAACCTGTAATATCATAAAGGAGACTAAAATTCATTGTATAACTGATACTTCCTGGAAGCCTGTATTCTTAAATCATTATCAATTGTAATTTATCATTATCAATTGTAATTCTGACTCTTCCGTTTCATAATATTCTTTGTCACTGTGAGACAGAAGTTTCAGACTTAATGAAAACCTTGATCATTAGAGTAGTGTTAGTATGTATTAAATCTGGTTTTAATTGTAAAACTGCCAGTGAAGAAATCTTTTAATGAACAAAAATTATGATCATTTAAAGTTGACATCACGCCCAAATAGGAGGGAGTGCATACTTTTTTTTTTAAACAAGTTGAAATTTTTTCATGGTATTTACATTTCTCCGTTTAATTTTTATCTAGTTTAACATGATAGAAATAGTTTAATTTTTTTTTCATTCCAACTTGTTTTTGTATTTAACAGACAACTGAAATTAGGGGAAGATGGGGCACAGTGAATCGAGGGACACAGTGAATGTCATCATTTTATATGGTCATATACCAGCCATCTTTATTTTTAGTCGCTATCCCAACTTTCTCACCCTCCATTTGTATGTTATACAGATGGCTGATATGATTTAAAAAGTTGAAATTTATTTTTTGGATTATTTATATTTTTGATTTCTTTTAGTACTTAAGTATCTCCTTTTAAGAAATCATTCGTTAAAATCATGTCTAATTTCAAGTGAATTTATTAATTTCAAGTTATTAGATATTGTGTTATTATCATTAACTTTGTATTCTTTTAACAACTTTTAAGTTTAATTATCCAGTTTTTTTATAGTTACATAGTTTTAGTATAAACTAAATGGTTAGTTACACAATTATCTTTATATGGCTTGTTTATATTCTTATAATTTGCTATTTTAGACACATGGCATGCAATATTTCAATGTAAGTTTAAATTAGTTTTAAAATTAAAAATTTTAGATTTTGATTTGCATTTCTTTTGATGGGGATATTTATTTAGGTTAGGCACAACTAAGCTTACGTATGCCTTGTTTATATTCGTTTAGAATTTACTACTTTAGACACAAGGTATGTGGTATCAAATTGAAATTCTGATATTCTTATTTTCGTTTCTTTTGGTGTGCTTTTTCATTCATGTTTTGATTTATCGGTATTTAAGTTAGAGACCTTTTTTTTTTTTGTTCCTTACAGGTTTTGAAGTATGTGGAAATTATAGAACCTTTCAGTTATCAGATAAGAATATCTTTTATTACACATTTTTATTAAAGATATTATTTAGTTGTTGCATTGAACTTTATCTTTAGAAAATGGTATCAGAAATTAATAAAATAAAAAAATTTCTATTATGAATTTATAAGTAAAGAATTAACAATAACAATACTTCTTAAAGGGTAATTAGTAAAATTTTATTTTCATTTAATACTATTTATATCATTTGGGTTCCATATATTCTTTATTGTATTTTATGTTATATTTATCTTTAAGGAATGGACAACACGTTGCTGGAATTGAAGCGTGAAACATGTACTAAGAACAGCAGCATTAAAACCTAAAACCTAGTTTGTTAACATCTATTGTGTATATGGGTGTGTATGTTTTATACAGATGTTTTATAACCTCGAATATAATGACTATTAAATATATATTTAAAAACTATTTTGATTGTAATTAAAAGTTTGTGTACTGAATTACACTATTATAAATATTTGGTTCGTTTTCAATGTCCAGTTAAAGAGTTTTTAACGCTTGCTAACAAATTGAGCACTATATTTCTCCGACCATGTTAGTTAGTATAATTAGTACTGCTTGTATCAGATGGGTGGTAATTATTACATTTATAATGGTAAGAACCAATATGTATTAAGAATATCATAATGAAATAATCCATATATTAAAAAAAGTATTATTTTATCAAATTACAATGCTATGTGGCTTATTTCCTCTTTAATTATAATGGAGTGATTTTAACTGATTATTCCTTACAATAACGTATTTTAACTGAATAAAAAGAGCGGATAATTTGATGCACTAACGTAGTAACTCCTTTATTTAAAAGGATTGTTTTATCGGAAAAATATCAACGGACTTCAATCCGTTAAAAATTTAATCCGTAAACTTAACGGAAAAGCCGTTGTGCAATAGCGACGGATTGATCTGTCACCCATTTTGTTGTATACAACGGTTTTTTTTTTAGACTGTACAGTTATTCAAAATTATGCTAATTTATTTTGACATCCTTTTTCTGAGTTTGCAAGCTTAGACGATTAAAAGGGGTTTGAGCTTCTTTAGTTTAACACAAGCATATATAATAAACAAAAAAAATCATTCACTTTAGTCACCAAATAAGACTGATGACTAATTACAAAATAATGTCAAAATGATATTTGGAAAAGAGCTTTCACTGATATTACATTCAAAAGCTCGTTAGAAAGGCTTTCATAAATAACGTTGACTGGCTTTCATAAATAAATGAGATGTGAGGCCATTAGTGGTTTCTTATATTTCATGTACTTATGTTAAATTTGAGGTTTGCATATTTTTGTACTTATATTTGGTGTTTCTACACTTGCACGCTACTGCATGTTTATCTTTTAAAACTTTCACTGATTGCAAGTGTAAAGTAAATAAATATATATATAAGCGTTCACTGATTGAAAATGTAAAATAAATATATAGATATAAATGTTTATTTATGTCCTTCGAACCAATCTGTAACTGGAAAACAGCTGTATATACACCATAAGACCAAGTTATAAACATGCAAATTGTGTAATCATTTAACAAAAACTTTTGGTAATCAGAATCTGGGAACGATGAACTGGCATAAGTTCCTTAAGTCCAAATTGTATGTGTGAGTGTCAGTGAAATAATAGATGAAGGGGAGGGGGGGGGGGGTTGAATCTGAAATGCTATAAATAGAAATATTTTTGATTATACCAATATTTTAACTGAAAATAGGGTTTGTAGCGTACGGCTATTTCATCGTATTACAGCAAACTATTTCAAGACATTCAAAATAATGAGTTTAATTCTTAAATTGTGTAATCATTTGAAATTCTTTTCCATTGCTATTCTTGTTAAATTGGAACGTAATTACACTGATTGATTGTAAGAGAGAGATTCTTTTAAAATATATTGAGAACGTTCACAAGTGGTATAGATTGATCATATATATGGGAAACAAACCTGATGCCATATTAGTTATGATTACGAGCCTAATAAATAACCTTTTCCTTTGTTTATTGATTTTTAATAAAGCAATATTCCTGTTCGTAGTTTAGATTGTGAAGTATTATTTTATACAAATTATTGTTTCTTTTATCATTAATATGAATAAAAATACGGTTTATAAATCTGTTGTCACTGTATTTTATTACAGCTATTATTTCAATATATTATTATCTTATTGTTATAAAGGGCTATTTTTGCCAGAAATTGCCTTTTTAATTAAAATATAGAAAATAATAAAAAATGGTAAAAAACAAAAAGATTTGTTAGAAACGCATCACTGTAATTTTTAAAAGAAATCATTCGAATGTTTTATCATTTTGTCTTTTTGCAGCAACGATTCATTATTTTCTAGGAACTTGTAAGCAACTATATAAGAGAATACAGGTGAATAATTTTACATAAAAATGTCAAATGAGAAGTTCTAAAGAGTGTATTTTATGTGTTTTATATACGTAGGATAACAATCGAAAATCAGATGGAACTTAGTTCTTTAAAGAATGCAGAGCGTTTCAGTTAAATCCATGGCAAAACAAGGTTTAACAAAGCATTTAGCTGAGGCTTATACAAGCAAATATAAAATCCAAATGAAAACCCTTTTAGGAATGCAAAAACTGAACCCTTTTGAGTAAACTATTATTAGAAGGAACATTTTATAAAAAGTATCGCTGTAAAAGTTATTCCTGTACATCCATTTAGATAAATATTTTCTAACGAGTTTGTGTAAAGTAATTTGAGTACAACTTTATCCACTCCAGATAAGATACTGGAGAACTGCGCTCATTTGGAAAAGCATATCATGTTTACAAAAGAAATCTGCAGTAATGGATGATACTTTCACGAATTAGCAAATAAACTAACAAAACAAGCTTCAATATCTATGTAAACTATGTAAACACGAAGATAATAAATCTTAAATTTCTCCAGTCAACTTAACTAAGCAAAAAGTGGAACGTCGTACATATTTATTGATTTCATCCAATATTTCGTCATAGGCACACTTGCACTACACAAACAACTCGATTTTTTAGTATAAATGCAGAGTTTTTTTTTGTAAAAACATAGACCTGCTAAAGAAACTATTCTTAACAACTAAATTATCCTAACACTCAGCATATTTTTTTCAATGCTGAAAAAATTTGAGCTGAAAATGAACGTCATAGCTTTAGGATTCGAAATTCTTCTTATAGCGGTTGCTGTAATATCATTGCCAATCGATCGTGTGGAAATAACTGAAAAAGAATTAGTAAGAACTTCTCTGTTAGAAAAAAACCAATCTAATAAAATTTTTATTATGAAATTATTCTTAAAATCTCTTATTTAATATTTAAATTCAGTAAAAATGTTTATAATTAGGTTAAAGAATATAAAAAGCGACATTTAATATTGAGCAATGATGGTGTCTTTTTTGTTCATCCTAGATGTATTTGTCTCGTCTTGGTTATTATAAAAAAATCTCATCAGAAATTAGTTCAATGCACAATGAAAAAGAAATTAGAGATTCGATAGAAACGTTGCAAAAATTTGCTGGTTTACCAGTTTCGGGAATTCTCGATGAACCTACTCAGAAGTTAATTGAAACTCCGCGTTGTGGTATGCCTGATATTACCCAACCAGAGGACAAAAGAAAGAGGAGATTTTCACATAAAGGAACACCGTGGAAGAAAAGTGTAAATAGTTTTTTGATTTCTTTCACGTTTAAATTTGCAACAAATAGTTTTTAAAATGCTGAAAGCATCTATAAAAAACGATACGTTTCTTTATCTTTTCTCGGTTTTTTGTTTTCTTGAATGTTGTTTTTTGATTTCCATTTCTCCAATGTTTAGGAACTTACATGGAAACTTTTAAACAACAACAATGATGGTTTAAGTCGTGAAGCGGTAGAAACCACGCTTCACAAGGCCTTTTTAATGTGGGAAGCTGTTACCAACTTGAAGTTTCGTAAGTTAACATTAAACAACATCAAAACAAGTGACATTGATGTCAAGTTTGCAGAGAATTATCATAACTGCTCTTATCCTTTTGATGGAGTTGGTAGTACTTTGGCCCATGCATTTTTTCCTAACAACATCGAAGGTGACCGTTGCAATCGTTTTAGGATAAACGTTAAGTAAAGTTTATTTTTTTGTAAGTTTTTTCATGTATTGTTCATTTCTACTTTAAATAGGTGTGGCGGGTGATATCCATTTTGATGATGCAGAAAAGTATACAATTGATTCACCTAATGGTCACAGTTTACTGTGGATAGCTGTTCACGAAATTGGACACAGTTTAGGGCTTGATCATTCAAAAGTGAAAAATGCGTTAATGTTTCCTTGGTATGTTTATGAGGGAAATAATATCCAGCTAAATGAAGATGATGTTTTAGGAATACAAAGTTTATACGGTAGGTTTATGTTTCCGATTCATAATGGTTAAAAAAAAAAAAAGGGATTTTCAGTTTAATCTAAATAAAGTCTTAAAAATACAAAGGAATGTTATTGCAGCTTAGGGCCAATATTAAAACACCTACGCATTTGTAACTATGAATATTACGAAAATGTTATCTTAAATAAAAAAACTTCGAAGTTTCCTCGTGATTATAAAAGAGAACCACAACATCTTAAAGACACATTAATGTTTAAACATTTTAACAACCATGAGTTTCTTTTGTGTAGTACAATAATGTTCCAAAACGTCCGTTTTTGTTTAATAACATCAACGCCCTCTCTCCGCTCAATATTTTAACTTTGCAATACTCACCATTTTTTCACCTGCGTTTAGGCTCAAAAGTTACAAAAAGTCACCAAACAAAATCAAAAAGCTATCAAATAAAAGCCGCCATTTATGAACAATCAACGGGTATTACATACGCTTTCAACAAAGAGAAGTATTATAAAATCAGTAAGGATTTGAAAAAAACAGATGGACCCTACTTAGTAGCCGGAATATTTTCTAATATTGGAAGTGTTGATACTGGCTACATGAACAGTGAAAAGAAGTTGATTTTTTTCAATGGCACAAGGTAAATTTATTATGATAATAAAGTGAACCCAGGACAAAATGTTCTAAAGAACTTCTATAAACTTTTGAAGGATATGGCCTACAAATTCTGTAGAACTTCTATAGAATGTCTATTAATTTCTATAGAACTTGCCATAAAACTTTCTTTTTATATTAACATATGTAAAAAAAAAAAGTTCTATTGGAATTTCTATAAAAATTAGCAGAGATTTAATAGAAATTCTATAGAATCCTATAGAACTTCTATAGGCCAACAGTTTCATGTTTCAAAAATTTATAAAAGTTCTATAGAACTTTTTTTTTCCTTGGGAAGTAGTCATTTTTGACGAAAATACTTTGGCGCTCTCGTCACGCTATTAATTTTTTTAAATAATTTGTTTGGATTTTTTTATTGTTGATTTTTTTTTTTATTGCCTTTAATTATCTTATTTATTGACTTCCTTTGCTTTAATCAAATTCGGAAATATTTTTAATCAATTTACTGCACCGAATTTTATAGCAAATAAAAACGCACAAGTATTTACAAAAAATGACGTCTTTTTAGATATTACATGTACGAGAGCTTTTCAAATCCAAAACTCCTTGAAACTGGCTCCATTTTTAACAAGTTTAAAGGAATCAGCAACAATATAAAAAAGATTGATGCTGCATTTGTGTGGAGCAACCGAAAAACATACATATTCACTGGTGATGAATACTATCGTCTCAACGGAACTAACAATGTTGAAGACAAGAGTTTCCCACGCAAAATAAAAGGTCATTGGTTAGGAATACCAGCGGCAATCGATTCGGTTTTTGTTTGGAAAGATGGTGCAACTTATTTTTTTAAAGGTAAATTTTATTATTTTTGATACTTAGTGAAGCATTATAACATAATTTTTGTGATAAGAATTTTGGTCAAAGATTGTATTTTTATTCGTTACAGATTCCATGTTCTACCGCGTTGATAGCAAAGGTCATTTGATGAAGGATTATCCCAAAGATATTTCTGGTTCATGGTTGAATTATTAAAACAACTAAAGTTTTGTAATGATATTTCTGTGGCACACTTTTTCTATTCTTAGAGTTGTTTTGAACAAGCTTGTACAATTTGTGCAATTTGTTATACCAAAATTGTTTACGTTATATTTGAGACTTCAAGCCTTGAACACGATTATCAATTTCAATGGAGGGTATTCTTTTTAAATATTTACAAAACATATTTTAGATGTTTTCTTATGAGATATGTGCGTGTTTGTTTTACATGTTCAATTATTCTATTAAGCAGCCAATTTTTTTTATATTTTATAAGCTATGAACGTTGTAAAAGTAGTTAGCACTATTGTAAATGTAGTTAAATGTAGTTAATGCTTTATTTAGAGAAGATAAACACTAGTTATACAAAGTGCAAGACAATTTAGTTTCTGCTTAGGCTCATTAAAATTTTGATTAAGAATCGATTTAACAATCATTTGTTTTTAAGCGATTATAACAGCTCCTATGTTTATCTTAAGTTGGATAACATAGTAGAATGACACTTTTCTCTCTGTTTATCACTATTTCCTTCTTGATTGAGACACGATTGAAAAGCAGACTTATTTCTCAAAATAGTTTCATGTTATCTAAATGCCCTAAACATAAAGATTATAATAAAGATATTAATTAAAATCGCCAGTTACTAACTTTAAGCGATAGTAACTTTATTTGTAGTGTAGATTGAAATTTATTTATAGTGAAACTTAAAAAAAATAAATATAATAAAGTTTAATCATTGAATATTTTTACGTGTGGGGATTTAGATTTTGATAAAAACATAAGCTAATTATAATAATGTAACATGTACTTTAGGCAAATAAAGAATATATTTCATCTTCAACAAAAATGCCGCTTCACTTTTTCAAATTTTCAAACTAATAAAATCAATGAGGGCTTCACTTTTTGTAATGCTTTCTCTTACATAGCCTCTCTTAAAGCTCTTTTAACGACGCCTTATCCGTTTGCATTCGTGAAAAATTTTTACTCATTTGCGGGAAACACAATAGTCACCCTAGATTGCTGCAAGTTTTTCATAATGAAGCGGCATTAGGATTAAAAAGGTGTACATTATCCTAAGAATGTGCTTTTTGTAAGATTATTTTTGGAGCATACGCCTAATAACTGTTTACTTAGAGCGTTAAAAATATGCAACACGCTTTGAATTCACTTTAAAAAAACTGATATTGAACACTGGAAATATCTACCAATTGATATAAAGTACTGAGCTTAGTTTTGCTTTGTTTATTTTTATAACAATAAACCATCAAACCATTTTGGGAAACAAGTATGTTTCATCATCTCAATAATGTTTTGATTAAGACGGATATAGTTTAAAAGGAATTTACACTTTTAGCACCTTAAAATTTTGCTAGAATAGCTTAATATCGCAAGAGGCGTAAGTTTGTTTTGAAAAGTAAATGACATTTAAGGAACCACTGGTGAGATCTCTAATCTCATGCTTATATGAAGAATGTAAATAATTTCAGTGCCAACAAAAAAAAAGTTTTATTTTCACTGCTCTCATTTGGATATATTTGAACCATAGTTTTACGCAGTCATTTATTTAAAAAAAAAAAAAGCCCTTAAGCTCTTTGTTTTTACATATATGTCACTTATTAGGAACCAAAAAAGAGAACTGTTCCGAGTAAGTGATGTCAACTTCATTTGCATCAATTTGCGTGACATGTTTTTTTGATAAAAAACCATTCATTTTTGGTAGCTGAGTATGAAAGTGTTAAAGAAACATCAACCAAACAGAAGAATTACTCAAGACAATAACGTTTTCTTACACTGATTTTATTAGAACCAACAATTATGATTATTCCTTTAGGATTGCAACTTCTTTTAATGACGATTGCTTCAACACCACTTAATCATGCGTGAGGATCTTGAAAAGCAAAGATAAGAGCTGCATTAAAACTTAGAGTTACACTAAAGTGTAGATAAAAAGCCATCATTGTTGCTTGTTACTTTTATTTAAGTACTTTAAAGTACAGTACTAAAGTACACTTAAGTACATTAAGTACATTAAAGTACATTACTTTTATTTTAAGTAACATTAAAACTAACCGAAATACGTAGGAATGTTTTAAGCAATATATTTTTATTCAAGTGATAGAAATTCTGTCGCGTATTTGCTCAATGAAAAAAAGAAGACATACGAACTTTAACTCTCCAAAAGCGATGTATTAGGGATACAAGCTTTATACGGTAAGCCCCGCTTGTCTGCACTGTGAGACGAAAGGGCCAATATGATAACAATGAGCGTTACTGATTAGTATTGTTGTCATTGAACTTTTGGATGGGGGATAAGTAAAAAAATTATATTTAATCGATTAATTGTTTATACCTTCATTAATTTTAAAGAGTTTTATACATAAGCGTCTTTGATAAACAGCTTTAAAAGGTTATCATATACTTTTGGTCGAAGCGTTTTACGTAATTGGTGTATCGTTTTCTTTTGAAGTAGTATCCTTTAAAAACAAAATAAAAAATAAAAGCTTGTTTAACGCAAGAATGCTCTATTGCTTATCTTTTTAGAAAACGTAATTGTTCATTATATAGCCTCATTCTGATTTTTAAACTCTATGTTGCTCATTCTTCCTAATTTGGTAGGTGATAGCATGGCTAATTTTTAAACGCTGCATTTTGTAAATGCTTGTAATTGAAAATCTTTTTCATTTTTTTCAAAGATTTGTAATCTATCATAGAGAACGACACTGTAAGGGGTAATACGGTAATACCTCGGTTACCGCACTAATTACGGCGAGGCTGGAAAAAACTTTACGGTAATACCGCGGTAACGATAATTTGGGCACAGCGGTTGCGGTAATAAATCTATAGTTTAGTTAAATTAATAGCCTCTGGTACAGCACAGTTTTTGATGATAACTTTTCTTATTGGAAAAGTAAAACAGGACTCTATTTAAGTTTATCACAGTTACCACAATAATTATCCGAAAGATCGATTTCAATTGTTGGAAGAACACTAGGGGATAGAAGGATATATCTTCATCCAGATTTTATCAATGAACTCTTATCTCTACATGGTTTGAACAAAGAATAGAAGTGCATATGTTAATACTTTTTATCCATTTCTAATATTTGTAAACTTTGTTTTTGCATGTGAATAGTTATTTCTGATGAGGTGACTGGATGGAAGAGAAGCAGTAACGATGGGGATGAGGATAGGGACGGGGTTAGGGTGGGGCTTGCTACAAACCTGATGGGGTTTCAGAATGATGAAGAAAAATCTGATGGGGATGGGGTCGAGATGGAGAAAATTTCAGTCCCCTTCTCACTTTCTAAACTGTTCCTATTACATGTTTTTTTTATACTCTTTGCTATTTGATTAATAGTTTGTCTAGCACACCTCAAAATTAAATTATTTTTCTAATCATAATACTTTGGATAGTAGTCAGTTACTATTGCTACAACCTTGTTTTTTTCCAGCTTCTTGAATTGTAATAACAAGCAACCCAGAAGTGTTTTTGCTAGGTGATATTGACTTTGATTTAATTGCTTATGTTGCTCCTAACACTTTAAACGAAGACTTTTCCAGCTGTTGGCGTTTTCCTTGAAGTTTTGTTGATTTCAGCGAACGAAAGTTTATGTCATAAAAAATTCACTTTTAAAGGCCAAATAGAGATCTCTTTGGAGATTATGCATTTGTAGCATTGGTTTTTACATTCATTTCTTTTAGATGTACACATCTATTTGTTGTCAAACTGCTGTAAAATGCCCTACTATATTATTTGGCTTTTATCAAATATTAAGCAGAGCCTAACAAACAACAAAAAAATGTAATGTAAAATATAGCAAAGCTAACATATAAAGTTAATTGAACCTAGCAATAAAAGTTCACTACAAAAGTTAAAATTAAATATTAATATTACAAATTATCTTATTCTGTCAAGCTACCTGCTGAAAACTAAACCTATTCCGTCACACTGCAGTTACGGCATTCTAATTTTGGTGACTAGATTTATATTATTTACGTTAATGTATATAAATGTGAATCTGTAAGAAAGTTCAATATAAATCAGTAAGTAAGAATAAACAGTGGCTTCATGTTGAGAATATTTTCTAGTAAGTCTTAGCTGTGACATTTAAATACTGCTCATTAATAGTTTGTAAAAAAAAAAAATATAAGAATAATGATTATTTGCTAAAAATATCTAAACAAAATAATTTGCCTGAAGTAAACCTCGGATTTTTAAGAAAATCGCAATTTCTTTATAAACGCACATTGCTGTTTAAACTATGAGAGTTATATAAATTTTCATAGTATTATTCTGTGAACAGAAAGCAGAAGCGTAGCGTTCAAACTTCAAAGACTACTTGAAAATGCTTACAAAAAATTGTATTCAAAGTACGGCTGAAAGCTTTTGCAGTGCATATAATACATAAGCAATTTATTTTCATACTCTTAACTTTTATATGACATTACTTATGAAAAATTTAAGATTAAACAAAATATAGCTTCCTTCAATCATACGGAATGACGAAGTTTTTTTTATCAAAATCTCAAACCGATTATTTCTCTTCGATGAACTGAAAAGACTTTAAACGTTTGCATTGCAAATCTACCATATCTGTACACAGACACGAAAAAGTTAAAAAGACACCATGTTAAAATGTATTTGCTTTTTTAATTTAAGTGTTATGTGAATAAATCTTTATCAAAATGGTTTATCTACCAAAATTTTATAATTCAGATTACATATCTAATTGGTTAAGCATGCCAAGCCCAAATGGAGCATTGAATTTATCTGAATTTCACTGAGGCTGTTTTGCTGGTGAACATGAAGGTGAACTCAGTCAACAAAAAATATCAGAAAAACTCTCCATTTTACTTTCTACGTTTAATAGAATGATTGTACAACTTATCAGAATGGAGAAGGAATCCACAAAAATTAATCAGATAGTGTATGTAGATGGGTATGGAGACTCTGCAGCCAACACAGTGTTATAAAATGGGTTCTAACCTTGACTTTCTGACCCGAGAAAACCCTTTTGTGGAATGATAGCCTACACTATGGGGATCACTTGGATATAAGTATTAAAATCAGATTACAACGTCCTGGCAAGTTATTGACAGGGCCGTACCGAACGACAAAGACGTGGGGGGGGGGGTGAAAATGAAAAAAACAAATTTTACCGACAAGATTTATTTTTTTTTTTAGAAGCCAAATTTCAGTTTTAACCGACATAAACCATAATTTTTGAGTTTTCCGTCAAAAACCGACAGAATATAGTACAAAATATAGGTTATTCCAATAAATATGAACTAGGGAAACAAAAAGACATATTCTGAGAGTTTATCGTGTATCTAAAATGAAAATTATGCTTTAAAATAAATACTCTAAAACAAGAAAAAATCATTCTAAAATGGCTCTTTTCACAAGCAATGTTTACTATTAAAGTCCACAAGGCAGCATTGCAACTTTTTACTGTATTCAGGATGATGGTTAGGTCGTTTGTACCTTTGCCAATGCACTTGAAAGTTGTGATGCATTGCCTCTGTTGCTTGTTCTGAGTAAAGTCCGAGAGCTTGGCCGTGTTTGTCAATGAAATCTTTCACATGAAAAAATACAGCATGAACCTTGGGTGTCACAGAAACATTTTGCAGTGCCACATAAGCCACTCTGAAAGTTTCAATTTTTTGTACATAACTTGGATCAAGAACGCATCCAAAACAGGCAGACACTACTGCATTGAATTTTCGAAATACATCAACTAATGGTATTGCAGCATAGCATGAGTGTTTCTCGACAATAGATTGAAGAAGATCAATATTTTTTAGCAGCTTCCTGCACTCATTTCCTGCAAAATGCCCTCCATGATAAGGCTGTTGTTTAATGTGCAGTGAATCAGTCCAAAGAGTTCCTTGAGGGAAAACTTTTGGTAGGGCAGCAAAGAGATGATTGAAAACACCAATAAGGAGATGCAACTCCATTGGCGGTATGAAGTCCAAAACTAATGTGCCACCAGCAAGATCAAATACAGGAGAATGAACAACATTCATGTAATCACGAGCTCTTTTGATGTTTGATCCTGCTGCATTGAAAAGTGAGACATTCTGATCAAGAGATTGGAAAGTTCTTAATTTTCCTTGATTTAAAAGGTCCGTTGCACTTGACTCACACCAGGTGCAGGGGTGTGCACTTGAGTGTGCTTGGAGACCACAAATTATATTTGCCAGTTTTAGGTCACAGGACAAAACAAAATCTTGGTCTCTCATATTGATCAATTCGAAAATTTGAGACACATTTGAGTAGTTTTCTTGCAGGTCCTCAGAGACAGCAATAATAAGTTGCCGCTTAACTCCAGTGTCCTTGAAAAACTTGTTTGTGCAATTGAGTTTTGCTGGGGGAGTGTTAGGTTCACGATTTAATTCAATAATTCCAAGGCTTACTTTCAGGAATCCTCCCCCACCGTCAATTCCAACTTTCACAATATGATTATTTGGTGTCCTTCTCATAGAAATGAGTTCATTTTTAAGCTCTTTGAAGTCCTTGCAATGAATGACAGTCTTTCCACATCCAGCATGATCTTTAATCAATGAACTCGTGAAATGGTGAGAAAGCTGCTTACTAACTGCATCAAATTTTACAGCATAGTTTTTCTCAACAATATGTTGTGAAGTTGACTGATTAATTGTAGCAGCTAGTCTCTTGATGCCATTGTTTGAAAGCCCTGTGTTTGCCTGAACTTGAACAAGTTCTTTTATACTAATTGATGGGTTTGGAGGAAATAGTTTTCTAGCTGATGAGGAACCTAAAATAAATGCAGATATTGTTTAATTTCGAAATTTCTAAAATATCTTTTCATGAAAGTTAAACTTTTACCTGGCATTATTGGAAGCATTCTTCCATCTTGTGGTTGACTCAATCGAACAGTGCCATGTCGAGAAGAATCCTTACTTGAAACAACAAGAGCAGCAACTCGTTCAGATGCAACAGGATCCTTGGTTGCAACAGCAACAAGGTTATTTCGCAAAGTGCCCTTTGTGCAATGATGAGGTAATCCTCTTCCAATAATTGAAAAACAGTCAGAGCATCGTTTTTGGACAGTTGAAGATGGAGTATTTTGTGCTGAGCTCTGCAAAAGCTGAGTTTTCTGTTGACCATTATTTCTCAGTTTTCCAACAGAACAAATCAAACAGTCACATTGTGTGTCTCTAGTTTGAGGTCGAATTTTTATAGTCTCAAAATTGTAAAGTGATGGGAGATTGATGTGTTCTCCAGAATCCTTTCTTCTTAAACAAGAACGACACTTTTCACAAATTCCAAGTGGAACTTTGTCATTATTAAAATCGATCCTCTCATTGAGTATTGTTTGGCATTTTTCTTTTAGGAAAGGTGTCAGTTCCCTCTGACATTTACTGAAGCAAAGAAAACAGACAGTTTTCCTGCAGTCTTGGTGGTTTTTTGCTGTATTCGGCATTTCTTTGTAAAATTAGATGTGCGCAGTTTTGCTCTCGTGAATAAAGTAAATAAATCATGCCTTTTCCCGAAATTTTTATTTTCCCGAAATTTTCCCGAAATTCAAAAACTGTCTTATTTTCACAGTTAAAAATAATTTTTATGAAAAGTTAAACAGAAAAACAGAAGAATAAAAATATGTTATATTTGTTTGGTAATAAAGGAAGCTTATCTTCTTGATATCTTTTAATTTTTCAACTTTTTTTTATGTTTTCATAAAACATAATGCTCTTTATGCTACAGTATGTTTGTTTACTTGAATTTAAAATTATATCTTACTGTAAAAATGCAAAACAAGCTGTCATTTTGAATGTGTGTGTAATCAATAAATTCAGAAAATTTAAACATCAATAACTTGCCAGGACGTTGTAATCTGATTTTAATACTTATATCCAAGTGATCCCCATAGTGTGGGCTATCATTCCACAAAAGGGTTTTCTCGGGTCAGAAAGTCAAGGTTAGAACCCATTTTATAACTTTGTGCCAAGAGTTTGAAATCGGAAGATAACAGTCAACAGTGAAACATGGTGGCTTTTCAGTATTTGTTTGGGGTGCAATTTAGAGCAATTGTTGGTCAGAGCTAAACAAATTCAGCTGATTATATTTCCATATTTCAGGAAGGGCTCCTTTTATCATTCTCAAGTGGTAGCATTATTTAAATGACTCATTATTTACATGAGATCTGTGAAAACAATATTATACAGACGTGAAAGGAAATTAACCGAGTCAGGCTGAAAACACCCCGACAACTCAATAAACGTTTAAACTGGTACATTCATATTGGCTGGGGAACAAAATGTCGAGAAATAGAATACACAAAACTTAAAGGATGGATGCGTTTATGCATCAAGTGAAAGAGGCCTCTTTAGAGACAAGTGATCAAGATAGTGTAAGACAAAAGTGTACGGACGTTGAAAGGAGAACCATGATGCTATATTGGTATAATAATAAGTTTATTGGAAATTACGGAGAAGCGTTCAGAATAGGCATTCAGATTCAGATTAAAGATTAAGTTTGCAATTAGAGCGATTTTCACAACTCATAAAGTTTGATAATTATAAAATAATATCTAAAACATTAAATATTTAAGGTAAAAATTGCACACGAAAGATTTATTTTAAATTTTCCTTGAAACTAAATACAATCTTGTTCTTGTTCTTGTTCTTTTTTGTCTTCTTCTTCACCTTCTTCTTCTTCTTCACCTTCTTCTTCTTCTTCACCTTCTTCTTCTTCTTCTTCACCTTCTTCTTCTTCACCCTTTTCTTCTTCACCTTCTTCTTCTTCTTCACCTTCTTCTTCTTCTTCACCTTCTTCTTCTTCTTCTTCACCTTCTTCTTCTTCTTCTTCACCTTCTTCTTCTTCTTCTTCACCTTCTTCTTCTTCTTCTTCACCTTCTTCTTCTTCTTCTTCACCTTCTTCTTCTTCTTCTTCACCTTCTTCTTCTTCTTCACCTTCTTCTTCTTCTTCTTCACCTTCTTCTTCTTCTTCACCTTCTTCTTCTTCTTCTTCCTCTTCTTTGCCTTCTTGTTAACATTTATAGCACTATTATATTTTTATGTGTTTGAATTTTATGTAACTTATGAATAATAAGTTAAAGAAACTCAAAAGTAACAAGCGATACTTTTCATTAAAAATCTAAAACCGATTACAGTTCGAAGTCCATGCATATGAACAAATGGTAATGGTGTTGTAGAAACTGGTTTTATTAGAAGGTTCAATCCTAAAATACATGTGATCTTCGTTGTTAGTTTTGAAAAAGTGAAAGAAAAGCTGAAAGAAGTTTGTTGCTACAAATGTAAAATTTGTGAGATCAACAAATCTTTAACAACTCTATAGTTATGTCCAAAATGTGAACGGTTTTCATTAAACAAGTATGCTATGCAAGTTTCATTGGTTATAGCGAAGATAATATCACCAATTTTGAACGGTGTTAGAATTTGGTGACTAGTGATCGACAAAGAGTTATGAAAAAACCTATTTTCAGAAACCTAATTTAAGCTGTTATATTTAAATTTGTGTTTCGTAAAACAGATTTTTTTTACGCTTTGTTCTTAAAAAGCGTAAAAAAAAATTGTTTTACGAATAATTTAGCTTTTTATAAAAATAACAAATCAAGGAATTTTTTTCTTGAAAATGGCTGTATTAATTTTTTAAATCTTGAACACAATTTAGTGTTTAATTCAAGGTAAAACTTTAGAAATTTATCGGAATTTAAAAGCTGTCTTTGCTCTATTCTTTGTTCAAGAGAAATGCCAGACGGGTTCTTCAATTATCTCTTAGAACTCATTTCATTGGGAACGATTACATGGAGCTTGTGAGAGGTGTAAGTTGTAAAAACTATTTGAGAAAAAACATTGTGCAAGCTTTCTTTGATTTACACTCAAACTGTTTGAAGATCTTATCAAAACATGTTTTGGCAAGAGTTTTAACTCTGACTTAGAGCCAAAGATATTTTTTTTTTGGATATTTAAGGCAAGTTGTGTCACCCAGTTTCAGTCACATCAAAGGGCTATACAGTTATTTCAGCCACATCAAAGGACTATACTATACAAAGGACAATACACTTTCTTCAATTTATCAAAAAGAAAAAACAACCTGAAGGTCCATAATTGAACATTCTAATTTCAAAAAGTACTAGGACAGATACAAATGAAATCATTGACATCCAGACAATGAAAGCGAGTTGCTCAAATGTGTTAATAAATACAACATGCTATGCTATGAACAATCCGCTTTTAAAGAAATGAGAAAGCATAACTTTTATTTGAAACAAATTAAAATTGAGACTGAAAGAAGGAAAATAATGTTTTAAAATAAATTAAAGGGATTTTTATGCAGATATTTATTACTGCTTTCCAGTTTGCATGTACAATCTCCCCTTAAATGGATTTTACAAGATGTTTTATTGAAGGTAGTGTTTGAAACTTATAAACCCTGTTGTTCTGTTTGCCTTGAGAAGGTTTGCATCTTTTTGTAACCTCATAAGAAATGAGAAAGCCTCATAACGGGCATATTACATGTGTAAGTGTCGTTTACACATTCTATCAATACACATTGATTCTCAAATGATCAGATTGTTGGCAGATATAACGAATATCTGTTCGTCAGAAAAGCCATGTGAAATTAAAAAAAAAGACCGTTTAACCCTTAATGTTCCGAACCGTGCACTTGAGTTCTACAACCGCATGAGTTTTTACAAATCTATTAAGGGGTTTGTAAAAAATTTTTTTAAAAGCGAAGTTTTAGTGTTTTTTAATTTTTTTTTTTTTTTTTTTTTTTTTTTTTTTCGTTTTATCCTTAAATCTCTCGTTTTAATCCTTAAATTTTTTTTGATCTAACATAATAACAAATATTTGGTAATGATGACTATTAAAGTTTATAACAGAACGTTATGCAGTGCCACTGAACCATAATGCTCATGATTCAGTGGCACTGCATAACGGATTGTTTTTCGTCTACCGGTCTGGAAATGAAACAAGAAGTGGAATTTGTCTTTTTAGAAGAGGAAGATTTTTTAAATCTGCAACAAATTTTTCAGTCTTTTCAATTCTCGTTTCAGTCTTTTCAATTTTCTTTGCCACAAATACCAACATGAAGAACGTGCTCATTCTCAAGAAATCCACTGAAAACTTTTATAGAAATCTTAAACTTTAGATTTTCAGAAAGTAGTCGCCTTCCCTCCCTCCTCCTCCCCCCTCCCCCATGCAAATTATGAATACTAGTTTTCTATTATCATGTATGTTAATAAAAAGGTTATTAAAAGGCTAAAAAACATGAAAAAATAAAAACAGAGGCAAAGTTAATTACTATTAGTGATACTGTTTCAAAGCATATAGTAATTCAGTTTTTTTAACTAAATATCTAGTTAAAATAATTGACTCATTTTTCCGAAATGTTTATTTCATTCATACAAAATTTGTCATTTCTTAAATTAGGACATTCTTACAGCATTGGACTTTATTAGGTTTTGTATAAATTTTAAATCAACTATAATTAAATCTAATTTAATATAAAATATACCACGAAACAATTTGCATTCAAAGAAAAAAGAAAAACTATACACTGAAGAGCAAGTTGCCCTTGCTGAATTCAATGTACAAAGCGATGAACTTTCAATTAACAAAGCTGCTCTATCGTTCAGCATACTAGTAGTAACTCTTCACTGGCTGTCCACGGCATAGATAAATCAATTGGGAGTGGTTCAAACACGAGATTGTCGCAACAACTTGAATCAATTCTGGTACATAAGCTCATCTAATTATCCGATTGGGGCTTTAGTAGAACTTACAATGACATATTACACTAGTTATCGAAAATTTGCCTCACCAAGGTCAATCTCATTTGTTTCTTAATGGTACACCAGTGAGAGATCGGTATATGGTTTTCATAAACCGGTGGAGTCATAAGTTGAGTATCAGAGCCATATGCAATATTTCATTAATCAGTAAAAAGTATTTTAACACACTACAGAGAGAATTCAACGAAGCAGATATCAACGAAAACACTTCATGTCATTTGTGGAATTTTCGTGAAATTGGCTTCTCTGGTGATCAAAGCAAGCGACACATAGTTTGCCGGCGCGGTGCAAAACGACCATTGAAATTGGTTGGCAACAATCAAAAAATCTATTATACTGTTTTAAATTGCATGAATGCTGCTAGTAATCGTCTTGCTCCTTATATCATTTTTAAATCAAAAAAACGTCTAAACAGAGATTGGTGCTTAAGTGGTCTAGACGATACTGTATAAGTCATAGCTCCATCCGAATGGATGGAAGATAAGCAATTCGAGAAGTGGCTCACCGGCGTCTATGTTCCCACCATTAAAAAAATTAGAGGTAATTAGTTTAATCTTTACTTTAATCAATTAACTATTTAATTAAATGAATCTAATTATAATTATCCAATTACATGCATTCATAATTTAGAAGTAGATAGAGATGTGACACATATCACCCATCAGGTCGTACTTTTTTGCATCGAAAACAATATCTTGGTAACTTGCTTACCAGCACATTCTGAAGTCACTAGATGTCGGTATTTATTGTTATGTCAAAAGAGTTTGGCCCAAATTACTTCAACAGTTTTATACAGAGACAATGTTCAGCAACTTATTAAAAGAATGTTTTAGCTAAGTGCAAGCAAAACCTTTTAGCTCTAATGAAGTTTTTACACGCTCCCAAATAGCCACTGGATTTCAGATGACATAAAAAAACGAAAAAATGTAGACGTACCAGGGTTCAAAGGGGAGTGTTTCAATAAACCTGAATTACTCGAGGATTGAAAGATGCTGAGAGCAAAAAAGCAGCAACGCAAGTTAAAAAACAGCGTAAGCTTAGCTTTAATGACGAGCAGTAAATAAACCAAGCAACAACAGCGCCTCCAACAACAATAACAGCTGCAAACCAAGTTAAGTGTAAAAAGTGCCGAAAAGTTTTAGGCGAAGCTTTTACATGCCAATATATGGAATGGTACCAGTGTGGAAAATTAAAATGCAAGGTTTGGCTTTGTCAAACATGCATACCAAAGCGATATGTAAAAGGCGGTGAGTTTTATTGCACCAAAGAGTGTCACACAATGACAATTTAATTCAACCTCTAGTACCTCTCATGGACTCAATATAATCACAAGAATAAAGTTTTTTTTATTTGGTTGTTTTTTTAATTGTTATTATTAGTTTCTGTTTTTTTTTTTTTTTTAGTTAAGTGTTGTTTTAATTACTCATAGATTTGCTTATTTCATTCTCCCCGAATATGAGGGAAGAATGAAATAACTTTTTTTTTCAATTAAATAAAGACTCTTAAAAAACTAAAAACTTTTTTTTATTTGATTTGTATATATTTAAATACAGCTCAAAATTCTCTACAACTTTAAAAAAAAAATTTTAAAACCTTTTTACCGTAAAAAAAAATTAAAACTCTTAACTATTTCAGTTGACCCTATTTTACTATATATCTCCGCTCTTTTTTTGTCTTTTACTTTAGTAATATCTGGAATATCACAAAGCGTTGTTTTAATTAGCACCTAGTAGGTGCATCCAGATATCCTGAAACTTGTGAGCCACATTTTGGCAAGTTTTCTACGAAACTCTGATTTTTTTTCACTGTGCATTGAACTTAACCTCTAAAGATATTATCTTCTAATAACCCAGGTGAGACAAATTGTCTTAAGATGTAAAAATAAGATACCATTATCGTTCTCTATTATAAATTTGCAGAGTAGTGAATCCTTTCTTTAACAACTGCTGCAAATGTTGTAATAATTTTTATTATTCTTTTTTTTTTTTTGTAAGCGTTTTTATTGCATTTGAATAGTAAAGCATTTTTAAGACGGAATTTTCGTACGTGATTGTTTGTGAGGCAACAAAGTGAGTATAATTGCGTCAATAATGTAAGGGCGGCGTTTTTGTGAAATGCGGGATAGAGAACGGCCAGAATGTATGAGTGTAACATTATTGGTATAAAAGTACCTGTGAAAGTGGGTGACAAAAAAACTGTAAACAAATTTATTCAAGTTTATGAAAAATTAATTTTGAAAACAGATTTTTACAAATGCAAATTTTCTCTTGCCACCTTTAGACTCGCGTCCAAAATCTCTTTCTACACTAAAACTATTCTCACTTTAAAATCTCATCTTTTTCTTTTTCCAAAAATCTCTTTTTAAAATCTTCCTCAAAAACTCTCTTTTCGATTTTCTCCAAAAATCTTCTTCAAAGATTTTTATCAAAAATCTCTCGTAGATTTTCTCATAAAAATCTTTTTGTAAAATTTTCCCATTGAAAACAGCCTTAAACTTTAATAGTGTTACAGATTTATTTCTCACGCAATTTTACGTCCACATGGTATTTTGGATGTCTCACATTTTTCTTCGGTTGAATTTTATATGCTTGAGTCGGGTAAAACATAAAGATGGTGTTTAAATTTTTTTTCTTTTTCTCTCCTCAGAGTAGAGTTTTAAAAAGTATTTTAACTATATATAATTGATCCAACTTCGTCTAACTTCGTCTAACTTCGTCTAACTTCGTCTAACTTCGTCTAACTTCGTCTAACTTCGTCTAACTTCGTCTAACTTCGTCTAACTTCGTCTAACTTCGTCTAACTTCGTCTAACTTCGTCTAACTTCGTCTAACTTCGTCTAACTTCGTCTAACTTCGTCTAACTTCGTCTAACTTCGTCTAACTTCGTCTAACTTCGTCTAACTTCGTCTAACTTCGTCTAACTTCGTCTAACTTCGTCTAACTTCGTCTAACTTCGTCTAACTTCGTCTAACTTCGTCTAACTTCGTCTAACTTCGTCTAACTTCGTCTAACTTCGTCTAACTTCGTCTAACTTCGTCTAACTTTGTCTAACTTCATAAAACTTTGTTAAACGTTGTTAATCGTCTGAATTCGACGAAGGTCCAACAGTGGTTTTACGAAGTTTAACGTTTGCCTTAGTCGAATTTTTTTCTCTTTAAATTTCGAATTCAAAGTCGAATTTCAATTTTGGACAAAGGTCCCATGCTTAGTTAGCAATCTTCAAAAAGTATTTGTTGCTAATATATAATAAAATAAAAGAACAAGATGTCAAAGAAACACGCGAAAACTCGCGAAAAACACCTCAAATAACTGTTGTTTAGTTATTAATAAATTCCTACAACATATTATACTATATATATTATATAATATCGGATCCTTAGTACATTACACGCACAATTTTGAAAAACGACCTCTGCTTGTTCGCACTAGCATAAACCTGAGGAGTACTTTGAGCGATGACGAACTTTAAAAGAGAAAGAATATTGCAAAGAAGTGTTACAGTGATATTTGGAAAAATTCTTATACTGTTGATGCAGTCAAAATATTCAAATCAATATAAAAATAGCTGATATTGTATAGTACTGAAAATACCAATGTTACGTTTTGTAATATCATTTTACAGCCTTGTACTTAGTTTATTTAGTAAGAACTAATCATCTGCGTATCAAAACTTGCCACATTTTGATATGCAGTACCCATTTGGCTTGTATACATAAAAAATAGTTAAACTAAAATTTAAATTTAAAAAACAATGAATAGTTCTTTCCATCAATTTTTCTGAAATATTTCCAAACAAGAGATGGCATATTGAACTTGAAAAGAGTCTTCTTTTTGCTATGAAATTTTGTACACAACTAAGAATTATGGACAAAAAACTGCCGATTATATATCAATTGTTTATGTTCACATGCCCTACGATGCTTACTTATTAAATTTCGAATGTTCAATGTCGAATGAAATAGCATTCGTATTACAAATGAAGTATTATTATTAAAATTCAAATGGCGAATTCGTACAAAAAATTACGAAATAAACATATTTAAGAAAAGATTTTTTCGTCTTTGTCATTTTAAAAGCAAATTGGCATAATTTCGTAATATTCATTTTCTAATTAGCATACCAATTAGCAGTTGAAATAATTTGTCATTGGCATAGTATTAAGATATAACACTTATCTGCTATGACGGCAGGTCTAATGATATATAACAATTACAATGCCAAAATCATATCAAAGAGCAAAAACCAGCATGGTATTTTCTGATGGCTGTCTACAGAATGAATTTGAAACTTAATAATTATTTAAAAAAAAGTAAAAAGTAATAAGCAATAATAATGATCTAAACTTAAGTATAGATTGTAACTATTGCTTGTTACTTTTTACTTTTATTTGCATTTGTTCGACTAATGAGTTACTTTCACACTTAAACTCATGAAAATACGAGGAAATAATTTAAGGATAAATATAATAGTGGTAATGAAAACTGCCAGTATGATATAAATGGTAAAAGTTAACTTGGTAATTTTTCTTTTAAGTATTACAAAACTCGCTCGGTTTACAACAAGAGTATTACTCCAGGTAATTGTTTCAAGAGTAATGAAAAAATAACTAAAGTATCAATTGAAAAAATACAAATATTTAATAAACTACCACTGTCAAAGTTTTTGGCTGCACCTGATTAGAAAGTAAATAAAAGGCATGACATCAAATAAGCTAGCGAAAAAAGACACAGAAGAAATACACTTCAAGAAAGAAAGTGGAATAAAACAGTAAAAAGCTATATGATTTCTTTTTGTTATATGATTTCTTCTTGTTTGCAGTCTTTATATGATTTCTTCTTGTTTGCAGTCTTTATATGATTTCTTCTTGTTTGCAGTCTGTTATGATTAATTGTAAAAGAGCTCTTAAATTAAATTTCTTGATTTTTTTCTCCAACTTTTGTCAACTATCATTTGATGTGTATAATTAGTTGATTCTTTTTTTTCTTCCAATTTTATATCTGGAAAGTTATTTCTCACGTATTTAGGAATTTACTTGGAAACTTGCGAACGCTAACAATGATGGCTTAACTCGAGATGAGGTGGAGAATACGCTTATGAAGGCATTTTCGATGTGGCAGTCTGTCAGCAACTTGAAGTTTCGAAAACTAAGCTTAAATAGCAGCAAAAACATTGACATTGAGGTCTTGTTTGCTGAAGGTCATCATAACGATAATTATCGATTTGATGTAGCTCTTGAATTCTCTCATTCCTTTCTTCCCAATATTAATAAAGGTACTTTCTCAAAAACACTTTTTTTTTTTCTCTAAATCATTTCAAAAAAGTGAAACGGTTACACTTTTCGATATATTTTTTCAAACAACTTTTGATACCGTTTGCTCCCTTCTCTCTATTTTTTAGAGCTTTTTGGTAAAATCCATTTTAATGACGCAGTTACATTTACAGTCAATTCAACAGAAGGTTTTAGTTTATTAAAAGTTGCTTTCCACGAAATCGGACACAGTATAGGATTGAAACATTCATATGTAAAAGGCTCTATTATGTATCTGTATCTTCAAAGTTATAATAAAGACGATTTTCATCTCACTGAAGACGATATCTTAAGGATACAAGCTTTATACGGTAAGCCTAGCTTGTCGGCACTATGAAAAGATACGGCTAATATGGGTACATTGAGGGTTTATGATTAACATTCTTGACAATGAACTTTTTATTTTTATTTATCTTTATTTTTTTATTTTTATGCTTTTGAAGACTAGTTCAAAAATTATTTTCATGTGTAGCTAGTAGCTATTACTACCAGGCTGTTAGATACAAGACCACAGGTGAGAGTGTTATTTTAATTCTGTTTTCTGTTATCATCGCAGAACGGCTTGATTATTGATTATGAACCTCATCTCTTTGGCACATAAGCATTTAGAAGATTAAAAATGACAACACTATGTGGTTATAGCAACTGGTTATTGGTTAATATACTAATTTTATCATGGTTTGTATCTACAAATATAAGTTTGGTTACTAACGTACTTTAGGTTACTTGATCATACATCATTTGAATAAGTCACTATGGTCTATCCCAGTGGGCAAATCTACGTTGGATCAACGTCGGATCAACTTTGGATTTTACGCTGAAATGACGTTGGATTTAGGTTGAAAGTTTACAACATGTGGAAATAATAATGGCTTTAAACAACATTATCACATGAAGTAAAGTAAATCATTCAAGTCAACAACTTTAATCATTTAAGTAAACAACTTTAAAATTGTTTTTTAAGATAATCTATTAAAAAAAACCCTCCAACCTTTGAAAGATGAGCTACCTATTTATTATTTATATTTAAATATGACATTAAATACTGATATAAATATAACACGTTAAATTTTATACATTTGACAATTTTTAAATTATAATTTACTCATTGAAGGCGACAATTAAAAAAAAAAAAAAAAGCCAAAATTCCACACCGATTGTAATATCGTAACAAGAATAAACATAATAAGAAATAACGTCTTTTTATTTTTTCCCAAAACGAAGCAGTTTTTTCCTTTATTGAAATATCCAAGATATTTTCAAGAAATCTTGAAACATTGAAGATCTAAATAAAATTTTCTTGATATTTCTTGAAAAAATCAAGACAACAATAAAAGTCTTGAAATTTGTTTTAGCAGGAAACAATCAAAATTTTATAGTACATAATAGTAGACACACACACAAACACAACAATGAAAAGCATTTTACTGGTTTTTAGTGATAAAAAAAATATATATATTTTCAAACTAATTCATGGCAATAATTCATAGAAGATGATGAAAGAAAAGAACTATCATAAGTTTAAGAAATGAATGTAAGTCTTTAAATAAAGTGAAATTAGAATATTAAGGACATCTTTGATCGTAACTTAACTAATAAATTTCTTGCTAAGCCATAGATTGTTTATAAAACAATAAAAATTGCAAAAGTCGTCTGCAAAAAAGATCATGAACAAATCAATTGTAATAAAGCTAGAAGAGCTGTATGGATGTATAACCAATACCAAGGGTAGCCAGACTGATTGACCTCAAAGCTAAATATGGTTAACAAGTAACCAATTTCATGTTACAAAATAAGGATTCACAGTTGCATGTTTAAGTAAAAGAAAAAGAAGTGAAGCATTTTTGGTATATTAACATTTTCCAATTTTGTTACTCTAAGTTTTGATTAATGCGAATTACTTCCAATATTTACACTTTATCTTGTTGGAGATTAACTTTTTTCAACTTAATCACATTTTATACGTTACTTTTAATAACTTTCGGCAGGAAAATAAACATTTATTATAAGAAATATCCTTTTATGGAAATCATACTTCGGATAAACATTGAACAACAGTTTCCTCAAAAAAAAAGCAAGCACTTGCAGCAATTATACCCACAGCTGCCAATCACTGTGAATCCTAAAACGCATGGCGCAAACACCAAACATTTCTGGAGCCATTGAAGAACCTTTTTAAGTGTATTTTTAAATACGTATACTTTGAACTTTTTAGGAAGAAAAAATCCCACCAATGAGAACAAGTGTAATATATAGAAATTATTTGCACAAAAATAAATACTCAAATGTCTGTCAAATTATAATCAGCTCAATTTTTCATATGAAAATACAAAATCCGCTGTGAATGTTATTTAATAGAAAAGCTAATTAATGTTATACTTTTAGCATTTGTTACTTATTCATGTTATTTAAAAAAAGTTTATAATGAAACAAACTAATGTGTTCCTGAAACATGTGAATTGACGGTGGTTTTCATCAAAATGTTAAAAATTGATTGTCTCTCTTAGACAAAATGAAAAGAACTTTATGTTTCAGATTATTTATCTAATTGATTAAGCATGCCAAGGTGCATGGACTTATCTGATTTTCAACGAGGTCGTATTATTGGTCAAAATGAAAGTGAATTTAGTCAACGAAAATTATCAGAAATATTCTCAATATCACTTTCTACTGCTAATAGAGCGGTAGTACAATTTAGCAATCAGTGAAAAGAATGCTCATCAACAAACCCAGATATCTTGTAAAGAGAAATGTTGAAGAAAATCCACTTTACAAGGTCTCAGACATAGCAATATTAGCTGATGCCAACCCCAAAAAATCTGTAAAGTATCTTCATAAGTTAGGCTACTATGGCAGAGCTGCAAGAAAGAAGTTACTTCTTCGTCCACCAAATAGTAAGTGCAGAGAGGATTAGGCTCGTGAAATGGTGGAGAGACCTATAGCATTTTACAACTCTGTCATTCTCTGATGAGTAACAATTTGCATTATTCTCAGACAGTGGAACTGTGTGAGTATGGACACTCTGCAGCCAAAAGTTCAACATCTAAAGATTGCAGCCAGCAGTGAAACATGAAGTTTTTTTCAGTTATGGTTTGGGAAGCAATATGGAGCGATGATCTTTTAGAGCTAATGAAGTTCCAAGGATTTATCAATTTAGCTAAATAAATTTCAATATTTTCGGAAGGACTTTTTCAAATATTTTTTAGATGTAACACCTTGTCACACTGTCAAAACGGCTGAAAATTGATTGAATCAAATTGGGATTAATGTACTTCCATGGCCGAGTCAGCCACCTGGATAACCCCTATCAAACACCTCTGGCCCACATTAGACCACAAACTTTGCAAAAAGAATAAGAAGTCATTGTCAAATACAGAATTTTTAAGACTATTGCATGAAATATGACGAAATTTCTCAAGATGATATTCGTGAATTAATTTTACCATGCCTAAAAGGGTTCAAGAATTGTAAAATGTGAACAGGATGTCAACTTTGAATCAATTATTCATATTTTAATCATTAAAATTTTTTTTTATTGTATTATTTGACAATTTCAATTAAAAAAAATTGATTTATTGAGTGTAAATTCAATTCTCTCATGTCTGTGCATAGTTACACCTTCAAAGGGGTTTCTTGAGAATCGCCGTAACTATACCACGTTTGAATTATAATTTCAATTCTATGACAATTGACAACACCGCACACATTTGGTAAAAAAGAAACTTTGCTCATATACCAAACCTAACTCTACACACCCTAAAAAATCTAAAAACTAATGTTAAAGTCCCGGGTCAAATCACAAAACTTAAAAGTGATTAGGAGAAACTGATTGATAGTAACACATCTAGATGTTTTGACACCTCATACTATATTCTGGTTAATTTAAATCCCCATATTGCAAACAAGCCATGTCCATTTTACAAACAGCTACTAGCAGTATGAACACCCAAGAACAATGTTGTTTTGGCAAACAACATATCTGTAATAATTATTATGATTACAAAAGCCATCTGCTGAACCGGGATTGATTCCATCACCTGTTTAATAAGGATTCCTTCATCTGTTTAACAGTTGTCTAGAAACTTGCAATCAACGTTTAGAAAATATCCACAAAATCCATTAGGGTGTCCATATTACCCGCAGTGACCCTACATTAAACTGCTGAAGTTATATGCTACAGCATTCTTTGTTGAGAAAATATTTGGTTATGGACGTGTTGTATTATTTGATCAATAAAAAGAGAAAAAAAGATAAACAACAAAAGAAGAATTTAAAATATTTAAGTATGCATCTTTATAAGTTACTCGTACAAAACTTCCTTTTAAAATTATCAAACTAAGTGCTAAAATTAAATAATATTCAAAAAGTATAAACGTATGAGTTTGTGTGAAGCGCAGTAAAAATCGCAGTAAAAATCGCAGTAAAAATCGCAGTAAAAATCGCAGTAAAATTCGCAGTAAAAACCGCAGCAAAAACATGCAAGTGGCAAGAGCAGCAGCTCACGAAAAATCAAGATGAATTACATCATCGGATTGCAACATAATAACGTGATTGAATGCTAAGATTGTTCCCGTTTTAACCTAAAGTAGAAAATACCACTTATAATAATAACAAAAACTAAACTAACTTGTTGAATTATAATTTTTCGGCCAAAGCTGATTCGATTTTGGACTTTACGATGATTAACAATCAATTAGCATTCTACCTACTACAATATTTTGGTTAACTTAGCAAATAAAAACAATCAGTGAGAAAAAATGAATGCTGAAATTTATTAAAGTACAAAATTAAATTAGAGCGCATGTCGTCGCTCTTTTTGTAAATGCCTTTTTTTAAATCATTTATGAAAATGAAGCGAAACTTAGCTGCATAAAACTCCGGTAAAAAATAGAAAACAACAAAACGCATATTTAAAACATTTTAGATAAACTGTGCAATTTTTAACTTTTCTAGAATAATAGTTATTTACGAGTTTTGCAAGTTTAATTTGGTATAATCAAAAACTACCTTAGTTATAGTAGCTTCCTTGATGGAACGTAAAGAACACAACTTCTTTCCAACAGAGACATTAACCCGTGAAAAATTGACGCCTAATTCAAAATGGCTCAGATGAAGCTCACCGTAGGCTATTTCTAACTACATATATAAAAAAAGTGTTTCATGTAAGTATGAGTGTATAAGAATATTTTTATATACCAAATAGAACGCTTAAAAAAGCAATCAGAAATATAACGTTACCACAGCGGATCCTTCGGTTTCTGCAGTAAGCTTTTGCCTATAAGTGCCCCAGCAAGTTCCCAAGACAAAAAATCCCGCAAAATTTTCTGCTTGTATCGTCGGGTAAAACCCGAGCTGAATGACATTTTTTGAAGTGTATGACCAAGTCTAAAACAGGATTAAAAAAAAAAAATGTTCTGCAATATCAACATAGATTACATTTTGAAAACAAATAAAAGTTTGTACGAGAAACCCATTATGTGATGATATAGTTAACATCGATTTCTAAAATCACCTAAAAAAGTTAGTACATCTCTTTTCTTTTGAATATACTAAATTTCATAGTCTTAAAATTTTGTACATTTTCTTGTTTATTTTTTTTTAACAATTGTAAAACTTAGTTTAAAAAAAAAGGAAGAAAAGAAAAGAAGTAAAAGAAATAAAAAAAAACCAACGAACGTTTTTTTTTTTGTTTTTTTTTCTGAAACCCTTGTATATAATTTTCGTTTTTCTCTGAAAAAATTAATGAAAAATTTTTAACCAGAAATTTATTTCTACAATCGTATTATACAACTACCGTTGAAATTATATATGCATCATTATGATACCTGGCCACTTGCAATCTGGAAAAGAGCAAATCCTGATAGAGCACGAGCGTAATGGTCTCCACATTCAATTTCATTCCATGGACTGCGTCGAGTTCCATCATAAAAATAGCGCGTTTTTTCAAGTACTAAACAGAAGTTAAGTTTCGCAGCAAGATATAGTAGTCCAAAGATTTCTTCGTGCTCAAGACAATTTACGTTTAGACAAAAGACGTAAAAAAATCACAGTAAAGAGCCCGTTATTAAGTTACAAATTGCATTTTTACTAAACGTGTGATTGCATAAATATAAGTACTATACCATCTGCATGCATCAAATAAACATACCATCTAAACCTTCTTTCACCAACCCCTCCACAATAAGTAAAGAAGCAAATGGATAAGCTACACCACTCCATGCAATCTAAAAACAGAAGAAACAGTGAAGAGCTTTGAAAGTTTTAATTAACAGCAAATGAAGTAAATAAAATTAAAATTATTACTAATATGCTTCTGTTGAGCAAAAATTAACAATTTACCTCTGATGAATAAAGTAAAGGATTAGCTGGTTTTGTGCCACTATCCCATACACCTTGCACCCAACCATTATCTCTCTCATCACAAAATGCTCTTGGTGCTTGAGTTTCTATATAAAACAAAACTTGATGGATCGAGATTTTCTTTGATCAGAATGCAAATATAAAAACCATTATATGGGTCACAAAAACCTTATATGTGAGTCACAAAATTCCTAAACTTGTAGAAGTTTTAAGCAAACTGCATCAAAAATATCAAACCATGTTTTTTAAATTCTTCTTTTACACTATTATGGATTTTGGCATCTAAAAATGATTTTTGTTTGAAATGCCTTCAGTAACTTATTGTTGCAAGCCTAGAAGTGCATATTTTAATTTGGCTTCAGTAATTTGATTTAAAGTATTTGGTTGAAGAAAAAAAAGTGTTACTTGGGTCAAAACTTGGTACAAAGTTTCTTGTATAAGTATACTGAAGGTGTGATTGTATATGTTCTTTTGGTAGTAAGTAACCAAGATTTAAGAGGTGTGCCCACCATTGTCCATACATCCCACCAATAAAAGTACCTTTTTAAAAAAAAAAAAAAACAGAATTTAATGACAGCCCTTCAAGTAATTTTACTTAAAATGACTGCAATAAAAACAGTAAAGAGATTTTAAATTTTTTTATACAATCATATTGTCATACAAAGATTTTGTTATATATTGCTAATAAATTGAAAAGATACCCCCCTGTTTAACACAGTATAGTGGTGGGGAGGAGCTAGGGAAAATCTCCACACTGATAATTTTTTAAATTAAGCTAGTTCTTTAAAAGAACATTTAATATTCATAAAATCTATCATACTTACAGCTTCCTAAAACATAGACTGGATGTGCAGGGTCCATCACATGTGTATACCATTTACCATTGGTAAAACATGCTTTGTCCAAGTTAACAGTACCAAGATTAAACCGATCTCTACAAACCTTTGCATAAACCTGAAAAAGAATTCATGCTAACATCATTATCAAAAAATTGTGAATATTTATCTAAGAACAGTTTCCCACGGATAAGTAGATAAATATATGCATGAAACAGTTTTTGAAACGATATTAAAATTTTTTTTTTTTTCATAGCTTCTTATAAACCATTTTAAAGTTTGAAACTGAACAGAAAATATCACTACCAAGTCATTCTGAAGTTTTGCCATTTCCTCAGCAGCCCTATGTTAAAAAAGTAGTCTTAAATTAACTCATACAAAAATGCACGTCATATAACATGATTTTCTTTCTCATTCCATTCTAATCTGACAAAAAAATTGCATGCTTACTTAACAGTTAAAAGAAAAAGATTGTTTGAGAGTGCTATCCAGATTCTGAAAATAATTATGATAAAATGATTCTGAAAGGAAGACAACATAATTATTAGTAGTATTGAAAATTTTCAATGATATTAAAAATTATCTTGTTATCCTTTCAGAATACGGAGTAATTGAATTTAACATCTTGACATCTTTAAAAAATTGAATTAATATTTATTGGTAGTTTGGTAATTTTTAAGTATTTATAAATATATGCTAAAAATTTTATCTAAAAATATATATATCCAAATTCTGAAACCACCAAAGAAACAGAAAGGCTTTTGCAAGGAGGCATATGAGTAGGGAAATACATGATTGGGGACAGGTCTTAATTTCAGATGAGTCAAGGTTTTGCCTTGTAAGTACTGATCACCAACTAAGAGTGTACAGAAAACCAAATGTAAGATATTTTGCTTGTAATGTTCCAGAAACCACTTTATATGGAGGCAGCTCATTGATGGTATAGGGCAGAATATCTTTAACAGCTTGCACAGAGCATTTTATTGTTGATGGTGGTCATCTGACTTCTCAATTATACATAGCAGATATTTTAGAACCTTTTTTGGTACCTTTTGCATTGTAAATTGGAGATGGATTCCTTCATATGTAGGATAATGCTAGACCACATATGCCACATGTTGTTACTGAATACTTAAACAATGCTAATATTCAAGATTTGGAGTGGCCAGCTTGCAGTCCAGATATGAACACAATAGACATCTTTGGAACATAATGGGACCAGGTGCTAGAAGCCAACATCTACTACCTAACAGCCTAGACAAGCTGCAACCAAGTCTTATTCGCATATGGGAAGATATGCCTCAAGAAACAATTAGATCTCTTATTGAAAGTATGCCACTGCGCTGTCAGACTGTAATAACATCAAGAGGTGGTAACACTAGTTATTGATAAGTCAAAAATGTTTCAATTTAAACTGTATTAGTGCACATAACAGTAATAATCATTTTACTTTATTTTGTTAAATGAACCATTTTTTGGTTTTAGTTTCTTTTTTTTTCACCATCCTCAAAGTCAATTTTATTATTATCATCAAAATAATTGTGTATATGTAAATATGTTTCAATATTATCAAAATATATGATAATATTGATGACAATCAAAATAAATGCTTTTGTTTCTATTTGAATACTGCAGGTAAAGCAAAAGTTTTACTTAAACTAAATTCTCCTTTTTGATTATTTCCTTCTTTTTTTAGATTATTTTCTGTTAATAATTGAGTCTTGTTTAAGAAGTTTTTCCATTTTAAATGCTTACAAAAAAACAGATCCTAAAAAGAAAATGCAGCATACCTATATTTATTTTAAATTTATATTTTTTGTTGCTTTTTGGAGCTCTGCACAGCTGATTTTATTCTAAGAAATACGTGGCGTAGTCTACTGACATTTTAAAGCAGTAAAAAGAAATGCTGTTAAAGAACAAATATAAATATTTGGTTTCAGTTTTACAAAATCCATGTTATAGAAAAAGGTTATTATTACTAAATATTATTACAGAGTTCCATTTGTTATACCCAGAAAGACATCATAGTAAATGCACTAACATATCATACTAATTTAACAAAATATACCTTAAAGCACACAAATACAATAAACCAATCAGTGTAGAGTAACCATATGTTGCAACATCATAGGTGTTTGGCTGTGGTCCAAATACCATCCCTGTTAATTAGAAAAATATATGCATATGCATATACATACATACAACAAATGGCAACAAATTATTACTCCTACTAATACAAGTTATTCCCTATGGAGTAAAAATTACTTCTAATAATAAAACAAGAAAAAAAAATTTTTTTTAGACTATAACAATTAAATATCATTTCGCCCGTCACCTGGTTTTGTAGAATCTACTACCTGCAAAGAAAATTTTATAAGGTAGATGATGCTATAAAATTTAAAAAGGTTTAACAGATGGTTACTAAAAATCCGGACTAACTTTAACTGAATTTTAAATGCCACAAGCTAAATCTTTTTTTTCATGCTTACATCCATTTTAAAGCTTATTTAATTCTCTATAAGTTAATTTACTTGTTTTTAGATAATTAATAATAATTAAGAAAATAATGATGGCCAAGTAAGAAGAGGTAAGAAAATGGATTTACAAGTTTTATTTGAATAATAAATTGCAAGGTAAAAAGTTCACAGTAGCTCACTTCAATGCTGAAAAAATTCCAAGAAGCACTATCTATGATATAATCAAGCGTGTTGAGAATGATTCTGGGTACAAAAGAGTGCAAGGAAGTGGTTGTGTGGCCAAAATCATGAACCAAAAGGGTATCAAGCACCTGAAAACCATATTTAATCACCGAGTTTTGATGAGACAAGCTGGTTGAAAATATGGATGCAATCATTCACATATCATTAAAACTCTTGCCAAGTACACTGACATCAATAGTTATAAAAAACAGGGTATACCTCATCAACAAGAGAACTAGAATGAGCAAATCAAAACCGGCATTGATCGTCTTTATCATGATTTTAAAGGAAAATTGGTCATCCTTGATGACGAGTCTTACTTTACGCTATCACACTCAACAATTAATGGAAACAGCACCTACTACTCTAGCAACAGAGACAAGACTCCACCAAGTGTTAAATATTGCAAAAAGTGCAAGTTCGAACCCAAGGTGCTTGTCTGGCTGGCCGCTTCTGACAAAGGTATTTCAAAGCCATTTTTTGTCCCCAGCGGCCTTGTAGTCATTAAAGCCATCTATGAAATTAATTGTGTAAAGAGAAGATTAGTGCCATTCATCAACGCTCATCATGCCGATGGTAATTATATATTTTGGCCAAACCTGGCGTCATCGCATTATGCCAAAACCATGACCAACTGCTATGAGACTCATAACATCAATTTTATCAAAAAAGTTGACAATCCGCCAGCCGTACTGGAGTGTCGTCCAATAGAAGAGTTTTGGTCTATTTTGAAGTGTATGAGAGTAACTGGCAAGCAAAAGGCGTGAAGCAACTACAAACCAGAATAAAGCTTTGCCTAAAAAAATTGACCTTAACCTTGTATTTTCACTTTTTGGGTCAACTCGTGTCAGAGTTGGCCGAATCCAAAGAAACAGACTGGTTGAAGACAAACTTAATTAAAATAAATAATTAACAAAAAACTCTTTTTAATGATAGTTTTATTTAATCTCTACCATAAAAACTATGGGAGTAATTGCCCATGAAAGTTTGTCCAGATTTTTAGAAACCACCCGTTATGATTGGTTCAATTTTGTTAAACTTCAACAACAAATAGAATAAAACTTTTATACTAAACTAAAAATTTTCTTACAAATCTCTGTTGATTTCAATGCTTTAAAAAAATAACAGTTGAGGAAGATAGACTGTTTTTACAAGTGCAGGGATATACTTATACAGTAGACAGTACTTTTCCAAAAAAGAAAAATGTAAAATAGTACAATAAGATAACATAGCACAAAACTTAGAAAAGAAATGGCTAATTTTATAAAGAAGACATATTCACTAGGTAGATAATTGTTCACTGGGATAGAAAAATTAGAGAAAACATATAGACTGATCATTGGTATTGGTTTTAGGAGGAGAAGAAGATAACCTACTGAGTATAAAAAAGATAACATTATCCACCAGTGAGTTGCAGTCTAAAGCTATTTTCAATTGCATAAGTCATGAAGAATGTCGATACCAAAGTGTTGCAAACATCGATCAAAGTGTTGCAAGGATATACTTTGATACAACATTATCAAACACAGGAAAAAAGAAGAGAGCATGTGTGCTCTTGAAGAGACAGCTTGGAAAAGATCCTTTTTGGCTTCAAGACATCATAATTTTAAGATGGTTGCAGCAGTAGCATTTCAATAAGATTTGCCTGCAATTACATCTCGACTTGTTATACTACTTTTAGTCCAGTTTTAGTTATTTAGGCATTTATTACAGCAATTTCCTCAATCATTCACAGAACAAAAATGGTTTTAAAAATCAAAAGCTGAAAAGGATAATGGATAACTAAGAAAATATACTTGATGACACAAGTAAAAAACAGAATCAAAAAGAATCAAAAACTATAGTAATACCAAAGTTTCTAGCTCTGCAAACATCAAACATAAAAAGAGAAAAGTTACCAAAGTAATAATTAACAGATATCATTTATCGTTATCTTTGACATTAAAAAATTAATTTCAAGTAATAAAGTTATACCTATGAAATAGATATAGATATTTCTATGTTTGTTGAGTATTCTCCTAAAACTGTATTTGTTTAAGAGATTTCTGCTAATAAATATGCTCTTGATGAATGTTCTTCAACTAGTATTAGATGTTTGAGTGAACCATGAAAAGGTGATGAAGGAATAATTCACTTCAGCCCATAAAATATTCATTAGACCAGTACAAGTGAAATGCCTACTTTAAGATATTTTTAAAATATTCAAATGAAAATTCAGGCTATTCTAGTAAATCTATCTTCATTGTAAAAGTAAACAAATAATTTAATTGTATGCATTATGTGAATGTTTATTAATTCACTAAATGATAGGATTGTTCTACTTTTTAAAGCTTCAGCTCTTTTAAAAAAACATTTTTAAATTAAAATTAACAAAAAAAATACCATTTTTATCAGTATCCATTACATCAAGCCAATAATTCATAAGTAACTTAATTGGATTCCATAATGTGTTAAACCAACTCTTAGAAGCACCGTTACGAATCTAGAAGGTAACTCTAATTTCAAGTTCTCACCTATAAGTGAGAACTTGAAATTTCAAGTTCTCACTTATAGGTGAGAACTTAGGGATAATATCCAAATAAAAATGTGATAAAATTATTTTTTTAATTTTCAATTCTTTCAGTTAAAAAAGTAAAATAAAAGACAAACAAAAAGTGTTTTAAACCTCTCTGTAAGTTTTAAGTACTGTTCCTAACTCTCCATCAACACAGATCATACATGATGCAGGATCAGTTGAGTAATTTTCCCATGTTGTCCAAAGACTTCGAAGCTCAAGTGGACATGGAGTGCGGCTTCATTAAATTGGTTATTTTAAATTTATTTTAGCAAAAAATAAAACAACTTTCAGTAAACAAAAACTATAAGCTTAAACAAGAACAAAACAATTGTTAGGATTATCATACTATTATATCTAAAAACAACCTTGGAATAACTCCATGCGGTGTGATTTGGTATAATAAATCAATTTCTCGCATTGTCCGTTCAAGGTCGGGGAATAAGCTGTAAAAGTTTAGAAAATAAATAAAACTAACTACATTTTTATCAATCAAGCTTTTTCACAAATAAATACAAGTTACTATTCATAAATCTTTCTGTCATTTTCTCCTTTCATATAACTTTAATGGCAATTTGTGCATGTTAAAGTGTCATAGGAAAATGTTGCTTAGCATTTCTTATAGCTATTAACATCAGCTGCACACCTTTTCAATGCAACTGTGTGTGTGCATGTGTATGTGTGTGTGTATCAAAATATATCAAATGTTAAAATAATTAAAACACATCAAAGTTTATCAAATATATCAAATATAAAAAGTAACACAAACAAATATAGCATAAATAATAACAATAATAGCAACAAAGATAGAGCAACAAGCATAAATACTATAAAGCCTAAACAAAAAACAGACTTTTTTTAACCAACTTAATAAAACATTTTTAATGTTTATCTAACCTATGTAAAAAAAAAATTTAAATACTGATCTTCATATTAATCCTAATGATGATTTTAACAATCATCTTAATAGGAATCTTTATAAGAATACTAATAAAGATCTTTAAAATAATCTTCATTAAGATCCTAATAACAATCTTATAAACAATCTTAATAGTAATGTTAACAATGATTTCAATAAAAACCTTAATAATAATGATACCTATAACTAAAAGCTATAAGTCTAATTAAAAGCTTACAAGGAAAGAGCCATTGCAAAGTTTAACACATGAGTGCAATTTAACGGACAGCAGCCAGATGAATTACTGCAACCTGTAAACAGAAATAATTCAAAAACCATTGTTAATATATTTTGGCCTATTTTGTGTAGTGATTTGTAAATGTTACACACATCAAAATTAATAAACTTTTTACTCACCCTCAAATGCATACATATAACCATCCATTTGCCACATGTATGTTGGAGAGCTAAAAACAGTTTTAAAAGTAAATAAAAATAAAGTTATACATAAATGTTTACAGCTTTAAATATTTAAAAGTAAAAACAAATGAGTTGCAAAATGTTAGCAAATAGAAAAACAAAAAGCAAGGACATGAAACTTAAGACAACCAAAATGGTCATTTCCCATTCTTATCTTATTTCCCAAACTTTTAAATGTTAAACTTAATGGTCTTTAGGAATATCATTTAACATTTTAATTTTTTTTCGAACTTACACCCGAATCCCAACCTTCTTTGATATTTTGAAGTTATTCTGCTAATGATAAATCTAAAATTACTTAATTTTCTACATTGTTATCATTATTGTGCAAATTTGATTTAAACTGATAAAATGTTCTCTTGTTAATTAACCTCTGTTAACCTGCTATTGTACAAATGGAAAGCAATAACAAAAAGAACAATAAATAATTTAATTTAACAATAACTTTTGAACATAAAAAAGTGAATTTTTACTTTAAAACTGATACTCTGCCAGCAGCGCTATCAATCAACTGCCAAGGCAATGTAGAGTTAAACATGCTATCACGGAAATCATAAGTAGATTTACGAAGTGACACTAAGTTGTTTACTGTGTAAGTTAAAACCTAAAGCAAGCGTTTATTTGAATATTAAAAAACTTGAAATTTTAAAACTTTGATTTAAAAAAAAATTTTAATATATTTTTATATATATATACATATATACATATATATATGTGCATATATATATATATATATATATATATATATATATATATATATATATATATATATATATATATATATATATACAGTGCTGCTCATGGAAGTAAGGACAAAAAACATTTTTTCAAAAGAAAAATGTTAAAATATAATTACGTTATAAAACTATTAACTTATTAGTAAAATGTATGTTTATATAAAAATAAATCAAATTAAATAAAACTTGTATAAAAAAATTCTAAGTTAAGTTATTTTAATGTAAATATATCAAAATAACATAAATTGTTGACACAAGGAAAAGTCTTATCATTTTAAATTAATAAACAGAGAACCCAGAAACATATTCACGTATGAAACTGTATTTTACATTATCAATTCAAATCTTTTAAGTTTGTCATTTAACAAGTATTTCTATTGTTTACTGTGTTTTTATATGCAGACATTTTGTGTATTTTATGTTAGTGTTTTAAAAATTTCAAATGCAGAAGTTCAAAGGTAAAATAAAAATTTCTTTTTTTAGTGTAAATTCAAAATATTGAAAAAAATATGCCTAAAGGTAATCAATAAGTGTAGAAAAAAGGGCAGCAATACTCACTTTGCTTCAAGAAGATTATACAGTTAAAAAAATAGCTGAAAAATTAAATCTGAGTAAATCAACAGTTAGTTAAACAATTCGTCAATATCAAGAATCTGGAAGTTTGGAAGACAGAAATTGTTCTGGTTCTTCTCACATAACAACAAAAACTGATGGCTGACGTATAAAAGTTATCAGTAAACATAATCGAATGTTAACTGCTCCACAAATAACAGCTATTTTCAACTGTGATTGAGAAAAAAAGTTTCTGTCAGTACAATCAAACAAAGATTGCAAAAAGTTAACTTGCATGCCTGTGTTGCTATCCAAGAACCATATCTACAAAAAGGTTATTGACAGAAGGGATTCTGTTGGGCACAGTTCCACAAAAATTGGACAATTGACAAATGGTAAGAAGTACTTTGGACCGATGAGTCAAAACTTGAAGTTTTTGGAAATAAGCGAAGAGTTTATGTTAGATGATCTGCTGAAGAAAAAATGCTAACTCAATGTTTGGTTCCAACAGTAAAACATGGTGAAGGCTCTGTGATAGTTTGGGGTTGTTTCTCTCTTGATGGAGTGGGAGATTTGTGAAAAATCAATGGTATAATGAGGAAAGAACATTATAGAGATACCCTGAAAACAAGTGCCATCCCTTTGGGACTTCAATTAATTGGAGATAATTTTATTCTGATGCATGATAATGACCTTAAACATACTGCATTATTATGTAGAAATTAATTAGAATCAAAAAAAGATGAAAATGTGTTACGTGAAATGACCTGTCCTCCCCAAAGTTCAGACCTCAACCCAATTGAGTTACTATGGGATGAACTGGATAGAAAAATTAGAACTGTATGTCCAACATCAAAATCACATTTATGGAATATTATAGAAATGGAATGGAATAATATTCAGAAAGAAAAAATTAGAAAAGTAGTTGAAAGAATGCCAAAAATGGTTAAAGCAGTTATTAAAGCAAAGGGTGATTTTTTTGACGGTTTAATGGTTTTTAATGGTTTTTGTAAATTTTTATTACATAAAACTGACAAATAATACATTTTATATTGAAAATGTATAAAAAATATAATTTTTATTAATATAAATTAAAAATTCTATAAGGTAATTACATATTAATGTTGCTTTTTTGAAAAAATCTCAATTGTCCTAACTTCCATGAGCAGTTGTGTGTGTGTGTATATATATATATATATATATATATATATATATATATATATATATATATATATATATATATATATATATATATATGTGTATATATATATATATATACATATATATGTATATATATATATATATATATATATATATATATATATATATATATATATATATATATATATATATATATATATATATATATATATGTAATAAACTTATGCATTACATCAGAAACGGTCTTCCAAACAGTGGAGTAGTGATTTCCAACATAAATAGGTGTTTTTGGAATACTGACAAATGGGCTCCAGTCTTTGTACCTGAAAACATAAAATTGAAAAGAATAGAACAAAAGAATTAGAGAAAACCAATTCTAAAATAAGAAAAAACAAGCTACAAAATTCTATGAAATTTAATGAAATAAACTGAATTTCTACCATCTTTAAAAATGAAAAACTGAACTACTTTTTGTTAAAATGGCACAAATCAATAATGGAAACTTTCAGAAAATCAAAACTAACTTTCTAAAATTTCTTTGTAAGAAAATTTTAATACTAAACACTTTCCAGCATTGCATTGCTTAACTAACCACTTTCATGACCTAAACAGCCATGAAAGCGGTTTATAACAGATGAAAGTGAAAAAAATTCAATCTTTGCTTTAAAAAAAAAAAAAAAAAAAAACAGTAACAGGCCTACACTCTTTCAAACAAAAAAAAATAGTTTTACTAACCTGTTAGGAAAATGCCATGCCAGCAAGAATGTAAAAATCTGAAAAATTCAAAGAAACTATATTCAGGAAATTAGCAATGGACTTTAAAATACAACCTCTAAAAAGTGACAAGACATCTTTCCTATGTTATATCCTTCAAGACATCTTTCCTATGTTATTTGAAACAGAGATTAAAACTGGCTTTTTTATTAAAAATAACCTTGAGTAAAATACAGCGGTGGCCAAAAATTAAAGACCACTCATTTTTTTTTCAAAATTTATTTTTAACCTTAGTATAATTTTATTTTGGAAAAAGGTATCAAAAAAAGAAAAACATTTTTAGAAAGAATTTTTATTGTATTTTATATTTATTATAAAAGAATTTATAATTTTTTTACAAAATAATGTTAAAAAATTAAAAAACTGACTAGTAAAAAATATAAATGGGAAAAAAAATTGGACAAAATTTTAAGACCATTTTCAAAAATATTACAAAAAGCAGTAAAAAAATAATTTAGAAACGTGTTGTTCCTCCATTTGTTTTCAAGCACTCTTGTACTCGTTCTGGCATTGAATTCATTAAAGTTTTGATTACTTCATCAGGCACATTTTTCAAATGATGAGAGATAGAAGATTTCAAATCTTCCAAATTGTAAAGTTGTTCTTTACCAAGCTTTTGATCAAGCCATGACCATAAATTCTCTATTGGATTCAAGTCTGGACTATTGGCAGGCCATGGAAGCACTTGAATTTTATTAGAATTGAACCAATCGCTAACAACATGCGCTTTATGACACAACGCATTATCTTGCTGGAAAATAAATCCATCTTGCAACTGCCATAAATCAATGCTAGGAATAAGCGAGTTTTCCAAAATTTCGATGTACCTTTCTTTGTTGAGTCTACCATCGAATAAATGAAAAACGCCAACTCCATAGGCACTCATACAGGCCCAAATGCCTATTGAACCACTGCCTTGTTTTGTTCGTTTCAAAATGCATGATTCATCGAACCGTTCGCTTGGAAGTCTACGCAACATTACGCCACCTTTTCTGTTGTCTACCTCAACGTTCATTTCATCACTAAAGACCACACGGCTCCACTGATCTGTTGACCAATTTTTATGTAGTTTGCACCACTCTTTCCTGGCAAATTTTTGTTTTTTATTTAAGCGTGGTTTTTTTGCAGCAGCACGCCATAAATAATTTAAATTGTGGAGGACCCTTCGCACAGTTCTAGGGCTTGCTTTCAGACCATTTGACAGTGTCCATTTCGTAGACAAGTCTGTAGATGATGCTCGTCTGTTTTCTTTCATTAATCTCACTAACGAGCGAACATCACGGTCATTTGAAATTTTATTGCGTCCAGTCCTATGACGATCATTAATTGACTGGGTCTCTTTTTATCGTTGAATTATGTTAATAATGCAAGAGTGAGACCTTCCGAGCTTTTCTGCTATTTGTCTGATGCTATAGCCTTCTTCTTTTAATACAAGAGCCGCGTATCTGTCTTTTTCTTCGATCTTTGCACGCATTTTTGCAATATTTTTATATCCTTATTGCAATTCAAAAAATAAATGTTTATTTGATATCGAAACTCAGGTTTCGACATTTTATTTTATAGCCAACGTAGTAAGCAATTAAGACAGTTAAAAAAAAATAATGGATTATTATTTTTAATAAGTGCAAATTAAAGATTTGAAAGTGGTCGTTAAATTTTGTCCAACTTATTTAAAGAAGATTTATAAGTACTCATCAGTTTTTTAATAAGTTAAACGCTATTTAATTAAAATTAGATTAAAAAAATTATACCACTTTAATCCGTATGTTTTAATTAACAAGATATTAAAAAAAAAAATTTAATATGTCAATTAGAATCTTCTTAATTTTAATTGAAAGATTAAGAAACTAACTAAAAAATGAGTGGTCTTTAACTTTTGGCCACTACTGTATATTCTTTAAGTGGTTCGTTAACACCAATTTGTCTTGAACAGTAATGTAGCAACCTATTGACATTCACAAAATGAAAATTTATTTAGAGCAGGTTGAGATTTTTATTAAGAAAAGAAACATGACATGTTGTAGAGTCAAAACCTTTATATTTGACAAACATCTTGATAAATTCAAGGGGAGTATAACTATTTATTACTAAATCTTTTGTAATCATTCATAAATAACATTAACACCAAAATTTTTTGACTTAAAATGTTAATTTTTTTTTTTTTTTTTTTTCTGAACTAATTGAATACAAAAAATTAAACCTATATTCACAATAATCATTTATGTTCATCTACAACATAAGCAATTGGTAAATAACATTTACTTCCTAGAAACAAAAACATTTATTTTTAAACACCTGGTTTTCACAAGATTATCAAAAAAACTTACTTTGCACTTGGAATTTATTGGAAACAAAACATTAAGAATGTTTGGCTCATAATCCTTATCAAAAATAGATAATTAAATATGGATGGTAAGTTAGAGCTAGAACTTTTTTTCTTAACTGTAAAACAAATTATTTGGTGTTAAAAAAAAACTTTCTAACCAATTTTTTGAGCATGAATGGGAGTTACGTTTGTTTGAATTGCAATAATCGCTCAGTTTTAAAAAATGTCTTACTAGGCCTACTTGTGATCTTACAGCTTGCAGCATTAGGAAAGCAATATGAAAAGTAACATAGAAAGCAAGATGGATAAATATCAGACCACAAGTGCAAAATCAAATGAAATAATTTACTTTCATTTGATCCCTTCACAGTACTTAGGAAAACCATCAATTTTATTTAAAAGCAGTGAATATATGATCTAAAACTAGAAAAATTGTGCTTATTTCAACCTTTAAAGTCGTTTCACATAAGTCATTTCATATGAGCTGATGTCAAATAATATGGGAGTATAATGACATTGGTCAGCTTTCAAACTTTGACATGATTGAGAATTGAAAAGACTTTTATTTATCAAAATCTTAGAACCTAGTGAGAGCCAGACTTGTGGCAGCTATTTCTTATATACACTTAAACAAAATTATTATCAGAAAACTTACAGATGAAGAGCCAGAAGGAATTTTTCTGCTAGTATTTACAGCTCCATTATAAGTTTGTCCCATCTAAATAAAAAATTAATATCCAATTTGATAACCATATTTTCTTCAAACTTCATCTGTAAAAAGAACTTCTCATAAACTTTTTCATAAGCAAAACCTATCTTTACAAACTAATTAACACTATGAAATATACTTTTGATGAACCAGCTTCTCCCTGACCAGGCAAAGTCGAAAACTTGGTAAAGCTATTCCACAAATCTTTTACATCACTGTATTGCAGCATTGTAGACATATCATCTCCAGGCTGACTTAAAGCTATATATTAAAAAAAGAATGTTTTAAACAAACAGCTTTTTGCTATTATTAACCTAAAAATATGCTATTCAACAAGTAGTTGTCTTCAAACAAACCTATTATTGCAACATGCCCATTAAAGGCTTCAAGCTCTTTCAAGGTTGGATTATTCATATCAATACCATACATAGATCTATAAACATAAAGGTTGGCCATTTATAAAAACCTTATAAACTAGAATAATGGTCATCATACGCCTGTGTTTTAAATTTTTCTATTTTGTAATCAGAGTTTTTTAAAGAAAAAAAGTTAATCACCTTAATGAGAGTTATTATAGACTTTGACAATCCCCTCGCATGTATTTGTTGTAAAACAGAATTAAATTGTAAGGAATATATTGCTGTAAGATTTAGTCAATATCATTATTATTACCACAAAAAATATCAGTAAAATAATTGTAAATATAAATATCATAAAATCATATTATAAATATCATAAAATATGATCAGTACTGATTTATTCAGTATTAAATAATCAAATCAAGCAAATAAATAAACTTATTGAATTCAAATGATTTTGCACCCCATATTCCTATAACTAGCAATTACAGATCAAAATATAACCTTCCTGTTTTTTTGTTTTTTTTTGCTATTTTAAGGAAAGAATAAAGGTAATTTGAGTTTATTACTCTGTAAAGTAAGAAAGAAAATGTTTGAGCTGTATAAAGAGATAATTTTAGTTAAACTTTTAAGTAATCATATCTGCCTATGAAGTCATACAATATTCACATGTTTGACTCTTTGCAACTAACAAACATTATGTCCAATTTTTTGATAAGCTAAGACTTTTGGATTCAATGGGAGTTAAACAGCACTTTCCAAATGAATGGTGGTTGTTTATAGATAGTTGAAAGAAGAGCATAAAGTGTGTTATTCCATTATGGAAATTTATTTGGTAGAATTCCTATTAATTACTGTGTGCATTTCAAAAAGGTATACAAAAACATAAAAAGAGCACTTAATTTACTAAGATGTTTGAACACAAATGATTTGAAGATCAATTGTGTGGATCATCAAACTTTCAATCAACAGAGAGATTATACAAGATATCTGTATTTTTTGTGACCATAGTATAGCAAACCTAAGAAAAAACATTCTGAGCAAAAAATCAAAAAAAGTTAAGGCTGATTCTTGTAAAACAAATGTCATAAAACAACCTAGTTTTCAGATTATTTGTCCATTAAAAGCTGGTGTTTTTAATGGACCAATAATCTGGAAACTAATGTAAAACTCACAGCTCATAACTGACACAGAGAAAAAAAAAAGAGGAAATCTTTTAGGTTGTCATGAAAAACTCTTTGGAGATTACAAAAGCAGAAAATTACAAGCATTGAATTAGTGCTTGAAAAATATCATCAATTGGGGTACAAATTGAGTATGGTTCATTTTCTCAACAGCCACCTTAGAAAATTTTCTGCTTATCTTAGTGGCATATGTATTGACAGGATGAGGGGTTTCATCAAATTATTAGGATATGGTGGAGAGGAATATAGGACTTGAGTTAGCCATTTTTTTATACTTTACATCATAAAAAAAGGGGATGCTATAGAATAAATACTTAACGTTGAAGGAAAAAAGTTGACATTTTTTAAATCAGCAAAAAAAAAGATAGAAAAAAGAACTCTTAAACTTAAAAAAGCTAAAAAAATATGTTAACCTGTGTTAGTTAACACTTTGATGTAAGTTCCAGATTAGTTTAATATTGTAAAAAAGTTAAATTTTAGTTAGATTGTGCACTTATTAGTAAATAGTATTTTAAACTGATTATACCCAATAATCAAAGTATTTAAATAAATAAAGTTTCAGATTGATTGTATACACAATAGTAAATAGAAGTTAAATAATAAAATCTCAGATTGATTGTGTATCTAGTAGTAAATAATATTTGAATAAATAAAATTTCAAACTAATTGCCCCCCCCCCCCCCCCAGTGGCACCATAAGATAACTAAACTTAAAATATACAAAAATTTTGCCATTGTTTTCCCTATGTTCATCAATTAGCTATATATATTAAGGTATAATACACAGATTTCAAACAACTATTAATTTTATGAAAATATCTTGCTAACACTCCTTTCACTGTTTCTATAATATCTATTTAAAATTATACCAAAAAAGTTCTCACCCAACAGTGTATAAGGAATTCACATTACCACCATAGTTCTCATTTTGAACTAAAGAAATATGACGATCAAAACTAAAATAATAAAATCTTTGATCAACAAAATAAACTTTATTAAGTCAAAAAGTTAAAGTTTTGAAAAGAAAATAAACATTCCATTTCTAGACCTAAAAAAAAGGTTTGAACATAGGGTTGTTTTAGAAGGCAAACTTATTAAAATTTTGGTGGGTAGACTCTAAAATGATAAAGGGGGGTAAGAAGAGCAACTATAATTAAAATCAGATAACTTTTTAGAGACTGTGTATCAGTCTAAAAAGTAATTCACTTATTTAGTGTTTCTGAAGTGATATTGTAACTAGTGTTGTGACCAAAATGAAAAATTGTAACTAACTTAACTAAAAAAAGCCGTAACTTTTTAGCGTAACTAAAACTAGTTGACTAAACTTTTAGTCTAACTAAAATTAGTCAACTAACTTTTTAGACTTATTAGATTTAGTCGACTAACTTTTTAGTCTAACTAAAATTAGTCAAATAACTTTTTAGTCTTACTAGATTTAGTCGACTAACTTTTTAGTCTAACTAAAATTAGTCAACTAAACTTTTAGTCGAACTAAAATTAGTCAACTAACTTTTTAGTCTAACTAAAACTTGTCGACTAAGAATTTAGCCTAACTAAAATTAGTCGACTACATTTTTAGTATAACTAAAGTTAGTTGACTGACATTTTAGCGTAACTAATATTAGTCAACTAACTTTGTAGTCTAAGTGAATTTAGTTGACTAACTTTTTAGTTTAAATTTAGTCTACTAAATTTTTAGTTTGCAAAAAATATATTGTTAGTGTTACCCAAAAAATACTATTTTAAAATCTTGTTATGAGTTAGTTTTGAAGTGGTTTGAGCGCCATGTTTTTAATTACAAATTGCTGTAAGTTACAATTTACATCTGCAGGGCATCTGTTTCAAGGTTTGATTTTCAGAGTTTTTCAGGTTTTTGAAGAAAGGTTTGCAACATATACACTTGGAATTTTGTAATAAAACTTATCTAATTAGTCCCCCGTTATTACTAAGTACTTGTTTTAAATTCCAATGAAAAGCGGTTCAGATCTGGATTTTTTAATTTCTAATTAAAGTGAATTACAAATTATAAAACACATGTGAAATCAATTTATAAAAAAAAAATGGTGCCATGTTTTTGAAAGGTGTGTTATGTGCAGAAGCATTTTTGGATTTCCTTTATATAATACCTGAAATGATTTTTTGAGGTAATAATACCTAATTTATTTCGTTCTACACTCATAAAAATGCAGATATTTATAATAACAACAATAAGATTGAAATAGTTAGGCAATTAATTTTTTTTTATTATTTCTATATTGTGTAATTGAACATTTATCTTGTTCAACTCTCAATTTTGTTTTTTTTTTAAAAATTATTATTAAAATGCTAATAACTAATCATGTTTTCTGTATAAAATATCAGCTGTTTTTGACGGAGTTATTCTGCTAACAAACCAATTTTTATTTAATTCAATAAAAGAAAGTTTGGGGCAACACTAGGTACAAACAAAACAATTTTATTACCTAATTGTCACAAATTACATTATGTACAAAACATTAGATTTTGATGTCTTTAAATTGATTTATTTGTCATAATTCATATTATGTTCATATAACTTCATGGTATAGTTTTTTTTAGCAATAAATCTTGTTTTAGTCAACTAAATTTAGTTAGACTAAAAAAGTTAGTCGACCAAATTTAGTTAGACTAAGAAATTAGTTGACTAAACTTAGTTAGACTAAAAAGTTAGTCGACTAATTTTAGTTAGACTAAAACTAACCTTAACTCCCACCCCTAAATGCAACAACAGTTTAGAAAATTTAAACAACTAAACTAGAAAAACTTTTTATAACAGATCAACTTATATATGCATCTTTATCTATTTATGCCATTTAATGAAATAAATTGTTGATTAACTAGTACCTTCATTATACCATCCAAGTCTGTGCAGTCACAAGAAAAAACAAACTTTAAAGCAAAGACTAAATTTCTAATTTACTTTGAATGAAACGCTTATGTTTGAAATAAAATACTTATGTAAAAGTATTTGAATTAAATGCTTATGTTTTGAATATATTGTATCTTTTTTTTATTTTGGTAAAGTAACTTGGTGAAATGGTGTATAATAAAATAGTAAAAATTGGCAGATTTATGAAAAAAGTGCATTAAGTAGTGTTAAAACTATGCTTAATCAATTGTGAATATTTAAGTAATATTCTTGCATTTATTATGAACCAACTAAGGGTCTGCGTCTCGTTATTTTTTTAAATCGAGACGAGACAAGACAATCCTAAAAGCTCTGTCCCGATTAGCGATAAATATCGAGACAATTTTCAATTTTCACTCGAAATCCGGGACGATACCGAGACGAGACGAGATGTCCCGGACAAAATAGAAGCTTCACAATTTCCCGGAATTTACATCTTTTAAACAGGACATAACGAGACATAACGAGACATACTAGTTAATCCTTAATGTGAAATTTAGTATTCTGCTGGGGGGCTTGGCCATTACAACTGTTTTGGTTACTTTATATTTACCGAGGCTTAACAAGACAAATAAAAATTGAAATGAAAATTTGCATGTGTTTCATTTATTTTATTTGTGATTGCTGTACTGTAATGCACATTAACTAAATTTTATTGGCAATAAATAAAAGTTTTTAATTACAAACTTTGTCAAACAATTCATTTACTTGTGTCACTAGTTGAAGGTGCATCAGTTGAAAAGAATTTAAAAGTTTAAAGTTAAAACAAGAAACATAGAAGCAATAAATGGATGTGGCAAAATTTAAGATTTTACTAAAGGCAAAAATAAAGTTAAGATCTCTCTTTAGAATTTTTGTGAATGCCCTACCAGGATCTTTGTCATCTTCTGAGGTCAGTTTCCAGGACTTGATTTGAACAAAGTCATAGTTCTGTTGGATATAGAGCAACTTTTCAACATTTTCCGGCTGAAGCTTGGTCCTTTTGTGAGTGACTATGTTTCCTCCTGCAGAGAAGGCCCTCTCGGAAGTGGCCGAAGATGCTGGAATTGCCAGGTAACGCCGTGCTGCTTCAGCCAAAAGAGGTAAAGTCATTTCATGTTTTTTCCAAAACCCAAGAACATTTTCCTGGGCCTCTTTCATTGGCCAGGGATGCATGTTCTTGTAGACATCCTATTCCTTGGCAATGTCGGACTTGTCCAAAATTGCTGTGTGTTGAGAATGAAATTCAATCACGTCTTGAGCCAACGAATCTGTTTCCTCCTCCAAGTTTGCAGTGGCCGTTGGTTGATCCATGATTTTGTTGAGCCATTCACGATGATTGGTGTGGTTTTCAACCAAGTACTTGTAGGTTTTATCATAGGTTCCAAATTTTTTGGATGCTACACCCTTGTAGTAAGGATTAAGGAGATGACCAACACCAAGAAACATGGTATGAGCGCCAGCATTGGGAAACCTTTTATCAAGCTTGGCTGAAAAAGTTCTTAAAAAAGATTTGCTTGTGTCTGACAAATCATCCTTGATCAATTCAACCCTGTTGATGTGGTGCTGTAAATTGTGGAGACCACCAACAACGATGTGTAGACTTGGCTTTTTATCTGCACTAAGTCTCTCAGATGTCTTTGCCAACAGTTTGAGAGTAGGTAACAGTTCCTCAAAGATTTTAAACTCCAATTCAGTGGGGACAAGAGATGCAACATCTGCTGGGTCAATGCCTGGCCTTGCTTTTATTGCCAAAAGAGGTTCTTTCATGTCAAAGACACTCTGCACACACATGTATGTAGAATTCCAGCGAGTGTTGTTGGCAGTGATGAACTTTTTGTAGACCAACTCTGTAACATTTTCCTTTGAATCGGTTTCCATGGAAAGACGAATGTCCCTGTTCATAGCTGCAATTTCGGCCTTGATTCTTTCATTCGCCAAATGACTCTTGTGCGTCTTTTCTGCTAGCCTTTGAGCACAAGGGATTGCATGATCTACTGTTGTGGTGGCATCGACAGTGTCCTTGGTGGGCAAATTCAAGGTATGGTCCACACAAAGCAAAGACTCATCAGTAAAGGTGCACTTTGGAATTGCAGCTTTGACATTGGCAGCATTGTCATGAGTTACGACAACTGAAACAGCTCCTGATGCAGGTAGATCGGCAACAACCCTAAAAAAAGTAACAAAAAATTACGGCAAACTGAAATGTCTAGTATTGTCACAGTATGGTAATTTATGTCTAATACAAACACTAAAATAACTAACTTTCCTTTGCACTGATTATAAACGTGCATAATGGCGAAATCAGGCATATCACTTTAACTGTTGAACACAATTAACTTAACTCATGTAAAAAAGTACATTTTGTAATTTAACTTACTTGTCGATCTTTTTGGCGATGTTGTTTGCTGTGTGCCTCTCACTGAACGGACTGACAGAAACGACAAACTTGTTCAGGGTCCACTCCTTGTCAATGTAATGAACAGACAATGATTGGTATGGATCAAAGTTCCTTGAAGTCCAAATGTCCGTGCTCAGAGCCATTCCCGGACTTTCCAGTAGATCAGTTTCCAAAACTTTATCCACAGCCGTCTTGACATTGTCATACAACAAAGGCAGCTTGTATCTAGAATAAGTTGTGGCAGCCTTGATTTTCAGCTTTGGATCTAAGTAGTGCATAAACTCCTTGAAAGGTTTTGCCTCAACAAAGCTGAATGGAAGATTCATTCTTGCCAGAAGTTTCATAATTTCCAAGTCGCCTCGAAGTTGCTTTGGATCTCTGGATTTGTACTTCAGACGCTGACTCAGTCTTGCCTGGCTTGACTTGCGCTCAATAAGACAATCAGGCATGGAAAGTCTTCTTTTCTTAATGGAGCGGTTGAGAACTTGAGGAAATTTTTCGCCTGGAAAAAATCTTAAAATAGTTTAGTATTGCTAAGTATCGTTATGCTGAGGTAAAAAAAAAAATTTGTGCGGTCTGATTGCTAATTTATTAATTTGGGGTATAAATTGAGTATTAACTTATTAAAATAAGTCATAAAAAGAGGTTTTTTCTTTTGGGATTAAAAAGACAATACACAAAAACGTTTATTTCAATAAAGAGTTTAAAAAAATCATTGCAACATCTTTTTAAAATAAAGTTGCTACAAGCAACTTCATTTTACACTTTTAACTCACCTCTTTGTGGCTCATTAGTCTCATCTTCATTATAGATATTTTCAAGTTCGTCTAAGGAGGCCAAATCAGAATCTCTCTTGTGGACGGCTTTATGTTTCTCCAGCTCTTTAAACTCACGAAGATGGACATGAAGTAGATGCTTACGCATGCCAGATGTGTTACCATCATTGACCTTGTAAATTTTGCCACAAAGCTTGCACCTACCATTGGCCTGGCTTATACCACGGTCACCATGGGTTTCGTCTGTTTTTTGCTCCTCATAAAATTTCCAGATATGACCTTTGCTTCGTGGCATCTTGCAGACTGATTGACAATTTGACTTTGACTATACTCAGACAGCGCCGGATGTAAAAGTCTCACTAAAAATTTAAAGAATAAATTAAAATCCAGGAGCAAAATGTTGAAGTGCCAACTCTCCAGAGAGTACTGGTATAGCCTTGCCATTTCCCGAAAAATGAAACTATGTTACGCGGGCCCAAAAAGTTAGGACAATTCAACCAACGACAGTTCAACTTTACTATACTAATTTAGTAACTCACTAATTTCACAAAATTATTTTTTTTTAAATTAAAATATGCATAACATTCAAAATTGGTATGCCTTATATTATTTGATGTCTCTGTTTTTCTTTTATTATCAAAAAATATCAAATATTTATACCTGCTTTAGTGCACAGATGGTCCAAGAAAGACACTTTGATGCTTTTAGCATTAAATTTCACTAATATATAAAAAGAGTTATAATATATAAGTTTAAAGTTTTTGGTTATTGAAAAACTTTTGTAAATGCTATTGTTTTTGTTGTGAATGATTTGCATTTTTTAACAGCAAATTTATTCTGCCAGCCATACAATTACTGAAACACGTATGAAAATTTGTGAAAACACTTATGTGTTTATGTGTACACTTGTGAAAACACTTATGAAAAGGCCAAGTCTGGCCCTTAATGTTACTGCCAAGTTGTCATGGCAGCCAAATGTAACCAAATCTGCCCAACTGCCCATTAATAATCAAGGATTTAACTTGTTCATCCTTAATCCACGCGTTCGGAATGTCTCGTATGTCTCGAATCGTTGTGACATGTCTTGTTTTGTCACGTATCTTAATAGAATGTCTCGTATCGTTATGCCACGTCTCGAATCGTTATGGCATGGATATGGCATTAATATATAATTGAGGCAAATAGATATAAATATCTATGTCTCAATGATATGTATTAACTAGATGTCTAACTTCAAAAAAAGTCCGTAAGAAAAAGGGAAGCAAGATTTTAAAGTTTTTAAACCCGCTTAATTTAAACTGGACAATTAATAAGTCCTTGTTTAGCTTTGTTTTTATGATTGCGTCATTTCTGGCTGGCAAAACAAACTTGGTTGGCAAAAAACTTTCTTCACTGCGAAAGCGCGCGTTAGATATCTTGTAAATATAATTGCTCTGTCTCGTAACGTTTCATAATTATCCGGGACACAGTTTTTAAATTCCGAGAAAAAATTTATGTCCCGATTTATAACTTTATTCCGGGATAATCGTTTCCTTTGTCTCGTTATTTTTTTCCGGGAAATTTCTCGTCTCGTTACGCATTTCCCGGTTCATTTCGAGAAAACGATTCCGAGACGCAGACCCTTAGAACCAACTTCATCAAATAAGAGGAAAACCTAGAGAAAAGTACTAAACATTCCCCTTTCTCTTCAGAGTTTTGAAATATTTTTCTTTTTTTTAAACAAAGAAAAATCTGTGAAAGAAGACCAGTGAGTAAAACTTTGGAAGTAAAACTCCTGCTTATAGAAAAGCCATACAATTTAAGATTGACCAAATATACATGCAGAGACAGGCCAACCATTAAAAGTCAATTGCTAAGTATGAAACTCTATAATTTAAGAAGTCATTGTAAATCTTAAGACTTCTGCAAAAAACATTGCAGCAATCAACTAAATCTTGTCTTATGAATTGAAAATTGAATCAAATTTTAGTTTATAGCATGACAATGAGAGCACACTGCACAAAGTGTTAAGTGATAACCAAGTGTTAAGCTGTTGGTTGTTAGAAAACATTAATGAAGTTCTTAAACGACCATCACAATCTTCAGATTAGTCTAGATTAAGTGTGATTAAGTGTGATTAGGCTGTCAAAAGGTTCAACAAGTCTCAAAAGTTATCTTAAAATTACAGATGGAAAAATTATTAAGAATGATCAGTCAGAAAATGTCGAGAGTACAATAGGAAATTTGAATAAAGAATAATAATGCTTTGATGTAAGACATTAGAGGAAGGAATTGTTTCGTAATAAGAGAGTGATTTAGTCCAACTTAACAAATAATTCATTCCGTTGAATGTAAAAAATGCTGAAAAAAATTGTTCAATTACTGTATCACAGCAACTGCTGGTAGTTTAAGAAATGAATGGAAATCTGACAAAATATTATTTTTCTTTTTATGAACATTTTTGATTTTAACCTGCAACTTTATGAGCACAAAATGCTCATAAAGTAATTGCTGGCAAACTTTTTTGCAACAAACTTGCATATCTCAATATACTGTACTTTAAATAGCAACTATGAATTATACTTGGTAACTGTTAAAAGAATTGGAGAGAAATATTCAGAACTTATATGAGTTAAAAAAAATTATAACTTTAGAGATATTTTTATAATAAAAGAAAAAGAATAAAGTGAAAACTTTCAAGTAACCACTATTTTAGTGACTGCAAATGAATCATAAAAGAAAAATAATACCTTGATTAACTACTGGTGAATAACAATTCCATCCAGCAATATTTTGAAGACTTGCTAACAGTGAGACCTGAAATTTAAAATAAACGCAATAAATTGATAAATTACCAAAAAAACATTTTAAAAATGGTATTCTTGAGATGAGATTATAAAGTGAAGCTACTAGATATCATATTAAACATTTGTAAAATAAACTTTAAATCTTAGAGTCAAATGAAATAAAAGAAAATAAATATGAATTAAAAATTATGCAAACCAAAATAAAATAAAAACCTCAAAGTCAAAGAAACATTCCATTTTTATATTACATATACTACATATACATTTTTATACTGCATATACTAGTATATGTATCAGCGTTAAAAGTCTTTAAACCATAGTAAATAAATCAAAAACATTCTTTAGGAACATAAAAAAAGACGATGTTTATTTGTAGAAAATACACCTCAACTCAGAAAATTGGTTTAAACATTAAACTAATTTTTTCAATCAAAAAAAGGAGGGTCAATTCCAAATGGATTAACAAATCAATATATACGATATTATAAACATCAAACATATCTTATAACAAAAAATAGATAAAAGTTCTTTAAAAAATTTATTACAAAACCTAATCACAGATAAATCTGTTATATCACTTAAATACCTCTGTATTTCTATTTCAATTTATTTAAAATGCATCTTAAAGTTATGCTACTTTTTAAATCAAAGATTAAAATTGATGAAATAAGAAACTTTTAGCAGGTAAAAAGCTTAATTTACTTCACCTGTGCATCTTCCTTTGTTTCATTTCCTACATGAAACTCAAAAACAATGACAGGAGCTGCACTTGCAATTGAATTTAAAGGCACTTTTGGACTGTATGCTTCTAAGTGAACTGTGAAGCCTTCTAGTTTAGCATCAGTATAATCAACTGAAATTTAATACAGAAATCTGTCAAAGTTATCATTTCATTTCCAATGTAACAGCATTTTAATATGTTGACAGTTCGGGATTAAACCTGCACCAAAATCAGCAACAACAGAATGCCAAAAAAACAAACTAAAACAATCTGCATTTCATAAAATGGTTAAGAAATCATTTTTTTTCTTTGTGACATTTTACACTGTTACAACATATTGAAAAGATCAAAGAAATGACAATTCAGTTACAGAAAATCAAATTGTTCCTTTCAGAATATAAAACAAAGTAGTTTCTAAACTCAATTCATTAAAGAAAACTGGTCCCCTGAAGTCTGAACAATCTAATACCTTCAACAACAGGAAACTTTGCAGTCACCTCAATGGACTTTACACCAGGTAACTCTTTGAGCAACTCTTTTGAAGCACTTGGTATCACTAAAGAAGTGTTTAAATATTAGTTAACATATATCTAAATGCAATACAATTCAATCAACATTAAAACAAAACTCTTACAGTGATCAGTAATGTATGGTGAGGGCTGAAACTTGGAGTCATCGTAAAGTTCATCTGACTGTAATACTAAAGCAGAGTTACCAACTCTAAAATTAACAAATTAGTAATCATAGCAATACTTCTTTTTTAACATTTTGCAACTTTATATCAAAATATGAATGCTTGTTAATATTAAAAAATAAAGTATAATACATAAACTTTTGATTATTTTATTGCTTTGTTTATTTCTTTTATAGGGAAAAAAGTTAAAATTTTTTCTATATAAACTTTTTGAATAAATATTTAGGCTAGTCCTATCCTCACAAAAATCAAACCAAAGTACTTGTTTTATTTTTTTAAATTTGTCTCTAAAAAGTTTTGCAACACAAGAAAAAAGAAACACACACAAAAAAAAAAGCTTACTAACTTGATAGCGAAGAAAGAATTGGGAGCATGAGCATCATGCGCAACTCTATTATTTATTTGCCACTGTCTCAACCCACCATCACCTCCAATTGCAATACACCCACCTCCTTTAAATTTTATTTAAGTCTTTACAAAGAGAATAACTTAAACTCTTACAAAATCGTTTATAAATCAGCAAATAACTTAATCTCTTACAAAATCGTTTATAAATCAGCAAACTTAAATTAAATACCATTAATGTTAAAATAAGATTAAAATAAGATCAAAAATCAAAAATTACCTAACGCTCCTAAAGGCAACTCAACTGCTCGTAGAGCCTCTCCAGAATATTTGTATTGGTCAAGAGTTGGATTTACTCTATAAAAAAAAAAAAATTTGCTATATTAAGTAAATATTGTGCAGAATTTTAAAAATGCACCTTACCAACTTGTTTTAGTACATAATAACATTAAGTTGTGAAAAACAATTGATTATAGACTTAAAATATTTAAGTTTATTTTTTTTTTTAAAGAATTATCACAAAACAAATCAAATTCACAGTACATTTTAAAAAACTCTATACTTACACAGGAGTATAATTTAATGGATCATGAACATACAAGCTTTTTACACTTTTGCACACTGAATCAACACTAAAAAAAAACAGGTATCAAAATGGCGAATTTCAAAATCAGAACACAAAATAAACTAGACAGAAAACAGGAAATATACCAGCAACTTGTCTCAACATTTTCTTCACTGCAACAGGATTTTGTTGAATATTGAAAAACTAACTGACCACCTTGCTCAAGTATATCAATGTTTTTTGGATGAATACAAATACATGACTTGCATTTACTGACTACTGACATAGCAGCAGTCCACTCAGGTTCTGTTGATCCCTTCAAAGAGATTAAGAATAAGCGAATACACTAGGGAATAGCATAAGGAAATTAATTTTTGTTGTATTATATTTATTGTATTATTTTATTATTGTATACATTAAGTTTAACACCATTACTGTTAATATTATTACTGTTATTACAGCTGTTATTACTACTGCAGCATAAACTTATGGCAATAAAGATGTAATATGGAATTAAAAACCATGCATATTACAAATCTAAAATAAATCAATATGATTTAATATGATTAATTGTGAATGCTTTGAGCTTTAAACAACTTAGAAACATTTACAAAATTTTTATATATTGTAAATGTCATGCATAAAACAGTGATTTGAGTGCCATCTGTTACTTTTTCAATTTTAAAGTATGCCCCAAATGTTTTATAATCAAAAAATATTTGGGCTTCACAAAAATATTTGGGTAAATTGAGATATTTATGACAACAGCAATAGAAAGTATGAACTTTTCTGTATTAGATTACAAATAACACTAGGCAACAAAAAATGGTTTCAATTTATTATTTAATGTTTTTTTCATTTGACCATGACAAATTAATGGTAAAGTTTATTTTCATGTTGCTTTAGGCATTTAGCTTGTTCAAGTGAATGATTTTTTTTTCTTTATTGTAATTATATAGTGATTACTTTTTCTTTCCTATTTTTTTACTAAAAAAAATATTAAATTACTTATTATAATGGCTTCTAGAAATTGTAAATTACCAGTAAACTGTTTTTACTACATTTGTGGATGTTATATTGGACTTGGTCAGGTGAAATGTGAAATTTCAAGGGATACAAAGTATTACCAAGCTTATTAGAAGTATTTTGGGATGTTTATTAAAGACCAAGATAAATCCTGGGCTCCTCGTATTATCTGTGGCTGTTGCAAACCAATAATCGAAGGATGGTTAAGAGGCAACAAGAAAAGGATGCCATTTGCAACTTTTGAATGCACATTAGATCATTTTTATCTTTTGTGAGTTTTTACATGTTACACACTAGAACATAATATAACATGTTAACTCATGTTATATTTTATTCTAGCGTGTAAGTTTAACTTCTAACTAATTGTAAATAAATCCTAATTGCAGTTTGTCTATTTTAATATACAGTACTGTGAATAAGTTTTAGCCCACTTACTAAAACTCATGTTTTTTTAACAGATTTTGAATAATAGCTTCCGATTATTTTTTTATATAAAATAATGTCTAACTTCAAACAATACTAAACATTACTTTAACAAACAAAAGCAATATTTATCAAAATTTTACAAAGATTTTGTATTTAGTTATCTAACGTGTTTATTTTTATTGTATGCTGATCTAAACCCAATTCATATCAGCTCCTTTATTTTTAGTTTGCTCTTTCATTTTTGTTTATTGCTGTGAAGGCTTCATATAAGATGATAGTACAGTTTACAAAGATATTTCATAGATACTGTGTGTTTAATATTGTTTTTTGTTTTTCTAAGAGCGAAACTTCTTCTAATTTATGCTTTTTTTTTTTTTTTCTTTTGTATTATTATTTTTATTGTTATTTAAGTAATAAAATGGGTAAAATTCCACTACTGGAACGTAAAAAAATTATCGTGCCTCATGAAGAAGGTTATTCTCAACAACAAATTGTCCGAAAAACAAAATATTCAAGGACAAACATTAGAAAAATTATAAAAAAATTAAAGAACACAGGATCTCTTGAGGATAAAATTCAAAGTGGAAGACCTTCAAAGCTTACAAAACATGACATAAAGTATTTTAAAAATGTGTCTCTGCGAAATTGGAAAAAAACCTCCAGTGAACTAGCCCAAGACATTCAGGCTGCAACTGGGACAAATGTTTCCTCATCTTGCATTCAACGACATTTGCTAAAAGCTGGGTTAAGAGGGTGTGTTGCAGTTCAAAAGTCTTTACTATGTTGTGGCAATAAAGAAAAAAGACTTAAATATGCAAAACAGCATAATAATTGCACGCAAGGAATATTAAACCGTGTACTATACACAGATGAATCAAAATTTGAATTGTTCAGTAGCAGAAGACGACAGTATGTAAGAAGAAGGGTAGGAGAGGTTTATCGCCCTGATTCCCTACATCCAACAATCAAGCATGGGGGAGGTTCTGCTTTAGTTTGGGGTTGTATTTTCAAGAACTCCCTCCTCACACATGTCCTGTAAATATTTTCAGTCCCGAGTGGACTGAAAATATTTACAGGACATGTGTGAGGAGGGAGTTCTTGAAGTAATGAACTGGCCTCCTCAAAGTCCAGATTTGAACATTATTGAACATGTTTGGGATTATTTGGATAAAAAAAAGGCTGAATATAACCCCAAAAATGTTGAAGAATGTTTTCGAATATTAAAAAGAGAGTGGGCCAATATTCCACAAAATTTCATTACAAATTTGTATGAATCAATTCCCAGGAGATTCACTTCTTTCTTTTTGTATCATATTTTATCAAATTATTTCTAGATATTTTTATTTATAATATGTCTATAAACCTGATTTTTTTATACTTCATAAGTCCTTCATATTTTTCCGATAAAATCAAAAATAATTGTAAACTTATGGTGGGTTAAAACTTATTTACAGTACTGTATATAGTATTTTTGTTTTCTACCAATGGAATCAGCTGGAACACACTACATATTGCTTATCTCCACAACCATTATAACTATACAAAAACTGAAGTGATTTTCAGAATTAGCATGCAAAAATTTATCTAGAAACATCAAAACTTCAAATGAAATTGAAATTTCATGAAAATTTGTTGCCTAATGTAATTACTTAATGAAACACACTAATGTTATTCTTGTTTACTTGCTTATAACTATAAGCATTAGAAAATAGGCACTGTATACTGAAGTATAGCCATTATTGAAAATGGCTAATTTTGAATTTTCTATTTCACCAAACTTTTCATATACAAAGAATTGATTTTCATTTGCAGCAAAGCACTAGTCAATAGGTTTACATCAAAAGCTAAGAAATACAGTCTTATCAGAAAAATGCAGAAGCATTTTTACAGAAAAATGCAGATCCATTAAGTTTGGCAAAGATAAGCTGTTTTTAAATGATCAGGGAAGTGCTCATTAAAGTGAAAAGGCTTGGTAAAGAAAAAAATCATAACAAAATATCATAACAAAAGTGTGAGGAAAACAGAGTTTACAACACAGGGGATGGTAAAATCATTTAAGACAGTCACCAAAACTGCTGATTAACCTAAAATTAAAGAAAAATGTTGTATGTGTTGATACTACATCAAACTTGAGCTCCAGAAGTGATGTTTGTGACTTTCTAGAACATATGGTAGCAAGAAACCTTTGAAACTTTTTCTGTCTACACCATTTAGACGAATTGACTATTAACAAGACCATAACAATTTTGCTTGACACAAAGTCTTAGCTATTGCTTAACTTACTGATCCTGATACTGATACTGATGAAAATCACAAAAATCTAAGCAGAATTTAGTTCATTCTTACGGCTTGTTTGTTTTTTTCAAATTTACCACAAGACAACAAAAAAATCATTGAACTTCTTATGATTTTGGATTTCATAAGCATTAACTAACGTTATCCTTCAAGTAATTTTTTATCTTCATTTCACTGTATTCATACTAACACTGTTGAAAAAACATCTTTAAGGTCATTTTTTAAAGCTTCTGTTAGAAATAAAATAAATGCTGCTTACTACACAACTTTGATGTGTAAACTTTAAAATGTTAAAAATATCAAAAACAAATAGCTTGAATACCATAACAAGGTCGCCTTCTTCATCTTGGTATGTAAAATAATTCAACCCAGTGTAGCTTTTCATAATATTGTCCCATAAGGTCTTTCTGGACAGAAACACAAATGTTCAGTATCTTTACATCATTTATTGAGTTTTCATCTTAATGAAAACTCAATAAATGATCCAAAAACACTTTACATCATAGATTGAGTTTCAGTTAGAATTTTAAATTAAACTTTTACCTTGGAATGCATGTTTCAACAAGTTTGTTATTATCAAAATACTTTATTCTCACAAAATTATCCATGAAAACCTTCGTACTTTTTTAACGCCTAAAAAATCATGCCATGAAAGTTTATTTCTAGAGCTTATGATTAATTCTATAAACAAATTCACTAATTTCTAATGTTAACTTTTAAAAAGTGATTTTGATATCATAAAGGGTCTTCGTCTGCTGAAATATTCTTGCAGGTTAGTAAAATAAATATTAGATGGAAACTGAGACTATTACTCATTATAGCGTAATCTAAAGAGGACCCATTTGGAACGCCTGGGGAAAAAATTCTTTTGCTAATCAACTGCTAAAATTATTTGCCATTGGGTTTCTTTGTACACAAAACACATTAGCTTTGGTTAGAACCTTTAAAGAAAACAATTAAAGTATTTAAAAGACATCTTTTAAAGGGTATGACGAGTATAAATTTAGTGTCCTAAGGATCATATCTACCTATATGGACAAGGTTTGAAGTTCTAAAGTATCACGCAAGAATTATTAACTTAAATCAATCTTAAAGTTTATTAGTCTTAGTTTATTAATCTTAAAGTTTATTAGTCTGTATTCTCTTTGCAATGGTTTAGTTTTAATTAACAGTTTATAATAATAAAAAACAAAAAATTTAAAATATTTATAAATAATATTATCGATTTAATTATGAAGCAAAATAAAAAAATAGTTATAGTTGAAGTTATAAAAAATGACAGGAATAAAAATATTAACTAAGAAAAATTGAAAGTTAAATTCTCACAACAGCAAAAATTAGATAGAACCCTACAATTCTTATGTGACGAAATCTATGCGTGATTCTCAAAAATTTTTCAACAACGGTTTAAATTAATGAAGTTTTCAAAATACAGAAGGTTTTTTAAGTAAATAAGCTTTTTTTGCAGTTATTCAAAGTGATAATCATTTTCACAGTAACAAATTCAGTTAGAACTAAAGATTTGATAAAGTAACGTAAGTTGAAATAATTTAAGAACTTTAGAATTTTAAAAAAAATTGAACTTAAGTAAATATCATGACGAGCTACGCTGAATTCAATAGCAGAAATCTGATATGGAGATAATAGCACAAATCTGATAGCACAATTCAAAATCTGATATGTGCAAAGTTAGTACATGCAAAAAACATTGAAAATTACTGGTGGTTCACCAAAAGGTCTACATTCCCATTTACTGTCTAAACATAAACTTAAAGTAACATTGCAATCGCAAGTACCAAGAGCTTCAAGTTCAAAAGATTTAGAAGGAGAACCTCAAAATAAAAAACCGAAAATCACGAACTATTTTTCTACAACATCGAAAAAGAGAAAAATTTATCTGAAGTGTTGGCGCGTATGGCAGCAAAAGATGGTATATCATTTAGTACAATTTGTAATTCCATTGATATACGAGCCGGGTTAGTTGCACGAGGATATAAAAATGTCCCAAAATCACGTAATACTATCAGAAAAATGGTATTAGACTACTACGAGCAGATTAAAAAGCAAGTTATAAAGGAAATAATTGATTAAACTTCAAGAGGCTCTAAATTTTCCTTAACACCTGATGACTGGACTTCTTTTGGAAACTTCAGATATATGAATGTGAATGTACATAAGTTGAAAAGCTATTGGAACTTAGTTTTGATTTGCATTTTAGGGTCTATTCCAGCAGAAAAGTGCGTTTCACTTCTAAAAGAAAGACTCTACAACTTTGAAATAAACCTTGAGGATGATATCATTGGTACTACAACTGATGGTGCAAGCGTTATCAAGAAACTTGGAAAAATTCTAGAAATCGATCAACAATTACAATATACCCACGCTCTAAAGCTGGCAGTTATATCAGTTCTTTACAAAAAAGACGCCAGTCACTTGGAAGTTGATGAAAGTTTAGATGATGAGAACACTGCTTTTGCAAATTTAGATAACAAAGATGATGATTGCAATAGTGAGTACGTTTATGAAGAGGAAGATTGTACTCGAGATTCAAACGATTCATTGTTAATTAATCAAACATCTGAGGTTACAATTAAACATCAAATTATAGGACCTATTATAACCAAAGTCAGGAAAATTGTGTAAATGTTTAAAAGGTCCCCAACAAAAAATGAAAATTATTTACAAAAGTACGTAAAAACTGAGTTTGGAAAGGTCATCCATATAATCATGGATTGCAAAACCCGATGGAGCAGTTTGTTGCTTATGCTTGAAAGATTCGACAAGTTAAAATATTGCGTTGAAAAGGCATTTCTGATTCATTTTTTGGATTACAATTTTGATAATTCAGTTAAGATGAACGAAAACGAATATCGAACCATATCAGATTTAGTGCTACTTTTGACTCCCGTTAAAGCAACTGTGGAAGCTTTTTGTCGACGAGACTCAAATTTAAATACAGTTGACATTGCATTAGAGTTTATGTTGACCAAAGTAAAACAATAACAATCCGAAATTGGAAAACAATTGTATGCCGCTTTGAGTCATTGAATTAAAGAGAGGAGAACACCATTAAGCGGCACTGTTTATTATCTTCATAATGGCCAGGTTACTTTATCGAAAATCTCCGATGTTTTTGTACCAAATACAAGTGCCCAAAATAAAAAAATTATAGTAAACCTAATAAAGCGTCTAAGCTCGGCAGATATAATTACATCAGCAGACGTGAATAGTGATAGTGATGCTCAAATGAGCAAGATTTTATCAAGCAAGGAGTGTGAAAATAAAATCAAAACTGTTAGTGAAGAATTAAATGAAGTTATGGAAAAAGAATTGGCAGTAACACAAACACTACCTATAAGGGTAGAAAGTATAACTTCTAAAATTCAAAGAGAAATGTCGTTATTTGAAAGTGGTGCCACAAGAGGTAATCATCTTCAAAAAGCATATGATTATATACGATCTATACGGCCAGCAAGTGTGGAGTCCGAACAAGCATTCTCAGCGGTTGAGTTTTTTTGCTCAAAAAATCGAACGCGGTTAAAAGACGAAATGATTGACGCTTTCATTTTTTTAAGGTGGTACTTTCAAAAATGAATATAATTTAAGTATACTCATGTATATTCATATTATTTTTACTTATATTGTGTTATCTTTTTAATGCATTGTTTTATAATTTAAATTACTTAGGTTAATTAGTAAATGAACTATTTTAGTTAACTAAAAAATGAAAAATGATTAATTTATTAACCCTTTCGATACCACCCTTGGACAAAGACGTCTAATCAAAATCTAATGCTGTGTTTTTAAATACTCCTAGATACCAAGTTATGAAAACATCATTACATAATTACTACTTCCTCCCGTTGTCATAGAAATAGGGGTGGGACTTACATATCCCGACAGTATTTCACAGTAAAAATTGATCGCATTTAAAAGTTAGAATTTTGAAAAAACAAAATAACTGTTTTATTATAAAATTGATCCCAATTTTTTATGCAAGGTAAGCAATTATGGATTAGGTAACTGAGGAATGCAGGTATCACCCTACACCATATATTTTAGCTACCCCCTCTTCCAGCCCCACCGCCATTTATTCATCCATAATCACAACCTGGGTTATCAAAAAAATTGAAGGCAATTAATATAGAGACATGTACTGATTTTATTTATAACAAAGGTAAGCAGCCAATATCACAATAAACATAACAAAATTAAAAAAGGATGTAAAGAAACATTAGATGACATTATTTTGTAAGTAATTTTTTTGATAAAATTGTATGAAGATTTTTTTATTCAAAGGATTTTTTTATGTCAAAGGTTGTGATATTCAAGAAAACAATTTTTTTGTCTTTGAATGCAAAGGAACACTTTGCAGGTTTCACAATAGCTATAGGGTCTTGATTCCTGCTTTTTTTTAGAACAAACTTCGCATCGTGCCCTTTTATCTCCAAATAAAGGCCAATGAACACCTCTATTTACTAATCGAACACAGTCTGGAAAAGAAAATTTAGCTTTTTTTCTTTTTTTAGATGACTCAGATAAACTCAGAGGCCGACAAACTTTAGTAGGACGACCAAGAGTTAAAAGTCCTAATGTAACATTTCGACGAAACAACAAGCTCGTGATTTTTGAATTTGTTACTTTAGAGTATGTAATATATGCATTAGTTATTGTTCGATCTATGAGCCCAAAAAACAGCCTATGCCACCATTTAATATTTTTTTTAATCTATACCATAAATGGAACAATAGAAATCGGCTTTGTCAACTCCTCCCATGTTTTTATTGTAATCATTTATAGCTTTTGGACATTTAAACATTTTTATAGAACCGTCTCTCTGTTTTCGTTTAATTTGCTCTTCTTCAGTTCCATGGTAATTTGAAACTAAATAAACACCCTTATTGTCCATCCATTTATATGCAATGATATCAAGGTTAGAAACACGATGATCATAATCCCCTCTTGTAAGTTCTTTGTCATTCAATAAACCAGTTGGTAAATATTTTCTATTAGATCTTATTGTTCCACAACATAACACTTTTTGTAACAGCAAATACTCAGCAAGTGGAACAGATGAAAAATAATTATCAAAATACACTTTATGGTTCTTATTATATAAGTCATTTGTGAGATACAAAACAACTTTCTCACCAAGACCAAAGCATTTGGTTATATCTATTTTTTCAGTTTCACCATTCTTTCCTTGATATATGCTGAACTTTGAAATATAACCATCTATATTGGCACGTGCCCATATTTTATAACCTCTTTTAATAGGTTTTATGGGGTTATACTGCTTTAAAGTGCTTCTTCCTTTAAATAGAACCATGCTTTCATCAATACTCATATACTCATTCGGGTTCCAGAGTTTCATGAAATTTTCATTTAATTTGTCAATAAACGGTCTGATTTTATATAGTTTATCTGCGTTGTTGGTAGGTATAGAATTGTTGTCGTTCAAATGGATGTTTCTTAATATTTGTGAAAATCTATTTCTTGAGAGAGAATTTGAAACAAGTGAAACATTTAGGTCTTGAGAGTTATTCCAATAGCACGACAAAGATGGTAAAGAATGGTAACCCATTAAAATATTAATACCTAAGAATGCAAATAACTCATTCATTGAAATTGAAGGCACTTTTTTGTGTTTTTGGTTGATATATAAATTGCTTTCAAATAAAATTTTATCTCTTCTTGCATTATCAATGCAGCCACTTCTTCAGCAGTATACCTTTTTTTAAACGTTTTTACTACTTTTTAATTACTATTTTCTAAAAACAATAAAATGCAAAGTTTGAAATTTCTCAAAATTTAAAGAGAAAAATCAAACAAATATTTGTAAACAGAAATTTATGACAGAAAAAAATAAATACTGAAAAAACGCTGTCGGGACATAAAAGTCCCAGCAACAATTTATCAATTATCAAAAGGTTAAGTGATTTATAGCTCATAAAAACAACTTTAAAATGATTTAGATAGTCCAAATATCAACTTAAAAAAATATAAACTTCTAAATCTTTAAATAAGGCTGTAGATTTTGGTAACATTTTAATGATCAGAAAATTGTACTTTAGCTTCAAAATTAAAGTTTATCTGTCGGGACCCTTATGTCCCGTCGGTATCGAAAGGGTTAATAATATAATTGTATTATCAATAAATTAATCATTTTTCAGTGTTTAATGAGTACTAAAAAATTTGTTCTTTACATGCTTCACCGCTAATAATTTTTTCTGCTTCCTAATTAATCCCGGGATTTCCCGGGAATAAATATCTCAATCCCGAAATTCCGGGATTGAGAATGTCCGGGATTTTGCCATCCCTAGCTCCATCAGATAAGTAAAAAAAGTAAATTTAAAGACTAGGAGAAAGTTTACCTAAAAAGTTTTTTGTTGCAAATAAATTCTCTTTCATTTACTGAATTGTCATTCTAGATTCGTGCATTCGTTCTAAATTTAAAGCTCATAAATGTCGTAAAAGGACTTATTCATGTGTTCAGAAATTAAAATATTTTCTAATAACTCGATTCCAACTCACTAGACAGTATTTAATAGACAGCGATGTACAAAGAGACTTTTACTGATTCGTTCTTTATTACCTTCCAGTAAGAACCTAACGTTAAATTTTTAGAGTTTGAAATTTTTATGAAATTTTTATGAAATTTTTATGAGATTTTTTAAAGGCTTATTAATCTAGAGGTTTTGTTTAGAAACAGCGGACAATCAGCGATCTTATCCAGAACCAAAAAACTGAAATTATGTTACTGTGGAAGGCCCTCCGGCTTCAATTTTTGCACGAGTTGAACTTTACAAGACTTCAAGCCAAGATCTATGCGTAAAATTGCCCAAGTTGTTTCATACGACAAGCCAAGTTGTTAGAGCGGTGCCGAATAAGTTCTTCAGGGTCATCGTGAAAATTCTCAGCTACAACTCCTGTATATTTGCATTACGTCACAGACGTGTTCTACTCGTTTGAGTTTGTGTTCTACTCATTCGTGTTCTATTCGTTCGTGTTCTATTCGTTCGTGTTCTATTCGTTCGTGTTCTATTCGTTCGTGTTCTATTCGTTCGTGTTCTATTCGTTCGTGTTCTATTCGTTCGTGTTCTATTCGTTCGTGTTCTATTCGTTCGTGTTCTATTCGCTCGTATTCTGCTCATTTAATAATTTAAAATGATTATCACGTTTGTCGAGTAGTGGGTTTGGTAGGTCAATTCTATTGACCACGATTAAAGAAAAAGAACGATGAAAAAAGAACGAAGAAAAAGAAAAAGAACGTAATGTGAGAAAATTAACGAAGTGCTACAACATTCGGAAAATTTAATAAAAATTCAAAAATTCAAAGCAATATTTTGTTTTTGTTAAAAATGAACAAAAAGGCCAGGTTCTTATTACTGAGGATTTCAGAAATTATACACATTGTCGGGTTACTTGTAAAATCCTTTACATCAAAGTTTTTCAAAAGATAAATTGAAGTTTTAACATTTATATATTCTGATATATTTCAAAACTCAATAAATTATAAACGTAATGACACAAATAAGCCATCCAACAAGTGGTAACGACTATTTACTATCAATCTTAGAAACTATAAACATTCAAAAAAAATCTTAATCTTAAAAAAAAAAATCTTAAAATTCAGAAAGGCCCATTACAATTTTTTTTCTTGACTTGAGATCTAAGCAATAGTTTTCTGAAAGAATTAGATCAAACTGATTCTTGAGGACGAATTTTAACATTTAGTTCCAAGATTTGTTCACTTTAATGCGAGTATCTGGTGTAAAGTGTCAATTTCATGCAGGGCCGCCGAGAGCCTTCAAGCCGCCCGGGACAAAGCCTTTTTTGGCGCCCTTATAGACTTCGCTTCATATATATACTTAGCATCGACGCAAAAAAGTACATTATGCCTTTATAGCTTTAACTTTATTTCATTTTTTGCTAACTAACCACAGCATAAACAATTCCTAATTTAAATAAAATTTTCGAGCTTTTTTCGAGGCAAAATTATAAATTACTTCATCATATGACAATGATTTCGCGAGATCATTTTCAATAGACAACATCATAAGATTTGAAAGTCGCTCTTGTCCCATGGTGGCTCTGAAATGGCCTTTTATAATCTTAAGTTTACTAAGAGATCTTTCACCCTCTGCAACGGATATTGGCATTGTGTGAAAAATGATTAATTTCGAAAATATTCGTAAATTGCTTCGAAAATAATATATATATATATATATATATATATATATATATATATATATATATATATATATATATAGACCTATATATTTCAACTAACTCACCTTCAAATCAGTATTTTGATTAGTAGCTTTATAAAACGCATTCATCAGACTAAAGTAAAAAAAACGTAAACGTTGATAATTAGCAATAACAGTGAATACAATTTAGAAATAATTTTATTCAGAATTTAGAAAGTAATAGTAAATATTTTTCAACTCTTTACGATCAACTTATTTATGGTAATTTATGTTTAAGATTTATATTTAACTATTGAAATATTGGTTTATGACATAAGCTTTTTGAGATTGATTTTATAATTTTTTGATGAGTTTGCGTAGTTGACTATGCTATTATTTTATTGATGCGTACGGTTATTTACAGTAACTGATAATAATGAATCGTAAAAAATTTTCTGGTGCCTAAAATAGGGAATTGGCTTCCAAAAGGGTAAAAGAATGCGAAAAAAATAAACAAACGCTCCAAGAATTACGTTGGTATTATAAAGCTACTAATCAAAATACTGATTTGAAGGTGAGTTAGTAGAAATATATAGGTATATATATATATATATATATATATATATATATATATATATATATATATATATATATATATATATATATATATACCTATATATTTCTACTATATATAGGTCATAGTGATAAAAACATATACATCATAGTGATAAAAATTTTCAGTTTGACAAAAAAAAAAATAAGCAAATAGTATTTTCTCTTAACTACATTTTGAGAAAATTATAATTATCATAATCTCCCTTACTCTTGATTATAAATAATATAAATGAAAATTAATAAAGTCTAATTTACTTGACTTAAACGTTTTCTTTTACATAGCAACGTCACAAAATATGTTGTTTTTAAAATGATCGATATTTTATTGCGGATTTGGTCAATGAAAGTAAGCCTTTTCAGACTTAAACTTGGCAATCCGGATTGCGGATATAGAAATCTTCAAACAAATGTTTCATCTTAAGTCTTTTTTACATTAATTTAGTAGACTTTGCGGCAAAATAGCATATGTGGTTTAAAATTATGATTTATTGAACTAATGACAAGATTTTTTTTAAGTGAATTATGTAAATGACAGTATCTGATAAAAAATTTCAAACAACACAGTACAATAACTTATAACACAATTCTAAAGGTAAAAGGTTGCGAGCATGAAATCTGAGCTGTTCTTATATGATTTTGGGCTGCTTATAGAGTATTGCCTGTGTTTTTTTATTAGTTGAGTTTGCTAGTAGCATTTTTCGGAAAATATTTTATTTAAAATTTTTTAAAAAAAGCAGATGCTATTTTTTAAAAAAACTTTACTTTTTGAAAAATGGCATCTACTTATGCTGCTTCTTCTCTAAAGTAGATTTAGTTAATACTATTTTTTAATAATTAGGCTGAAAATGTATGTATACTATAGGAAACATTCCACTTTTAAAATGAACACTTTACACTTCTTCCAGACATCTATTACCGCAGAGGTAACGCCCCTTAGTTCAATATTCTTGCTGGAACTATCTTCGCAGAACAGATCTCTGCTCTTTTGCTGCTGCGGGAAGGCAACTACAACTAACATGGTATATTGAAATTTTGTTGATTTAAAACTAAAATAGAGAAATTGCTTATCATTATGGTTTTATGTTCTTATTTAAAAAATTTATTCTGAATAAATTAAATTATTTTACTGTTAAGTGTTATTCAGTAAGTGTTGTAAAATTTCTAATAAATTTTCAATCAGTGTTTTTATCAGTATTCTAAGAGTTGAGTTTTTCATTTTATTAAATTTTCAATTAATTTTCATAAACATTGAGTAAAGCTTAGCTAGTTTCGAGAAATTTAGAGAGAAATTGTCCTTACCGTCAAAGTATTGAAAAATGCTAAAATCCACCAACATCTTCTTGAGTTATTTTGAGGTCATAAAAATACCAAATGGGAAATTTGTTAAATCTAGTAATGGTAACGAGGTGGTCTCAGATCCAACAAGACCTACAATTTTTTTCAGGTTGTTTATAAGAAACATCCTTTCTGACCTGTTTTTTTTTTGTATTTAGCCAAACCTAAAGCTGTAAAAGAGAAAGAATTTGAAGAAATTCTCAAAAACATTGGAGTCGTCGGTGACTTGTCGGTGAGAAAATGACATCTAAAGACATTTAAAATTATCAGTCGTTAGCTCCAAACATTGGCATATCTCACACTGGGAAACAATGTAAGAGGTGCCATTGTTTGGAGCTAATGACTGATAATTTTAAATGTCTTTAGATGTTTTACATCAGCTTAACTTTGCAGTGATACTAATTTTTTTTTATAAAACAATGAAACCGCATTATACGGTAAAGTAGTCCAGGTTTAAAAACATCTTGGTTGTAACATATCCTCAAAAAATTCCATTTCTACAGCCCATTAAACTTGTTTCCATCAAATTCCGGACCAATGAGTGAGATGCACTTCAACCAAGATTTTGCGACTTTGGAAAAAATATGTTAGGAGTTGGCAGGTGTGCAATTTCTTTCAAAGACTTTTAAGATAACGCCATAAGTATTATCAAGGATCCTTCATTAAACTATATCTTACAAGTTATCAATAGACAACTTGAAGTACAAGGTCTTGTGTTACTGAGACTTTTATTTGTCTTATACCGTTATCATTGTGATTTCTGAACAGGATAGCTAAAGAGAAGATTTAAAAGCCAGTTGAGTGCTTATACATAGTTTATTTGATTAAAAGTATCAGTATTTACAATTATTAATCTTTTAAAGTAGAAAATTGCAATTACATTTTGTTGTGTCATATCCTTAGTTATTATTTTTTTAAAACAGCATAGCTGGAATTTAAATCTGAAAATGCAATCATCTGCAAAATAGACCTTTGACAAAGGAAATAAGTTTATCTTTTTAGAGCGCGACTAGCAATTTCTTTTTTCTGTTAAAAGTTAATTTGTCCTGTTTCTTAAATGACGCTTTTTTTTTCGGAAAGGATATGACGCTAATTGATCTTTCTTTGATGAAATTTTCTCTTGAAAGTTTAAAATTTTTAATTGCGTTTCTTCAACAGCTGGGTGATCTTTATCATAAAATTTTAACTGCACTTCCTTAAGCGATTCAAGCCTTTTTATTGCTTGATTTTTGGAAGAGAAATGGACAGTGTCAATCGCGTAATAAAACCTAGCTTTCATTTTTGCAACAATGAAAACCGTTTGATCGTCGGTAGACGTTTGATCATCGGTAGATACATTTTCAACTTTCTCTAGGTAAGCCATTATGGCGTTAAAAGTAGATGGCATTCTGGTGATGATTAAAATGTGACGAATATCAACCAAATGATCAATTAATTCTCTGGCAATGATCTCCATATTTTTGTTGCTTTGAAACAAATACACTAAATGCTCATAATGCTCAAAATGTCTGAACTTCAGATTAGCTTTTAAATAGCTCAAATACTTTTTAAAATAAAAGTCATCCAGTTTTTCCTGCTTTTGAAAATACATGCATCCCTCTTGTGTAAGCTTGTGAACAATTATGAGATGCTCGTTACAAAACTTGGAATTAATGTTTTCAAGGTTCACAAGAGAGTAATTTTCAAGCAGTTTGATTCCCTCGTTTACATCTTGTTCATCGTACTCTTCATTCAGAGATTTTGCAATGCTTTTTAGCATGTAACGTTTAATTGCTTTTCCGTTCATATAAGACATAACACAGAGAAGTTGTAGTGCTAGCATTTTGTTATCCACTTTCAGCTTTTGGAGAACAAAGTTTATTAGTTCTATAACTGATTGTGTTCCCTTTTTACTAGGTATACCAACTAAAAGCAGTTTTTGCAAATTTGTGTTCATATATTCTGCGTAATGAGCCGAGGTAACATGAGTCTCGTTCATATAGGAAACAGCCTGTTGTAAAGCAAAAGGGTGATTGCCAAGCTTCTTTGCAATTGCAATCAGGTCTTTGTCTGAATTATCTGTTTTTAGGTTTTTTTTGAGGAACTGTAAAGCGACTTTTTCAGTGAACATATTTACGAGCTGCTTTTTCACGTTGCTACTCAAAATGGTTAGTTGAGTTGTAACTAATGAAAAAGTCATACAGTTATCGAATGTATAACTGTTTAAATCCTCGCAGTTTGTGTTTAAACCGTCATAAATGTAAAGAGTTTTTTCTTTACGAAAGTACTTATGCACTTCAAGTGCAATTGTTTCAAACGACTCTTTGTTACTTAAACCTAAGTGTTCTGCTAGAGATTCATAGGAGTGTCTCAGCGATGCTATATTTTCTGCATTAAACCATAATATGTGATCATAATTGTTTGAGTAAGTCTTTGCATACATACGAGCTATCTGGGTCTTTCCGACACCTGGTGGACCAACAAGAGCATAGAATCGATAAGCTGCTTTTTTAATTTTGCTATGAAGTTTTTTTAAATCCTCTCCTCGTCCAATAAAATTTTGATTAGGAGGTTCAACACCGTACGTCATATACTTAGGGTTCATGCCTAAAGTAGGGTTTTAAAACATTTCACCTATCCTTCAGATATTGTAAAGTAGCAAATAGTAATATAAATTTGTTTCATTTTTCTTATTTTCTTTACCAAGAGACTAATTGAAAATATATAAACAAATTTGTAGCGCGCAAGTATTTGTGAACAATTTAACTTTTTAACCATTTCTTTTATTGTATTGTCACTTATTTTTGAGTCAGTAATTCAACAATATCTCACCATTCAAAGTTACTAGAATTTTTTTTAGGTCATTTTTCGTCGGGTAAATGTTTTTTCTATTATCTCTTTCAGTGGTTATTTCTTGAATACTAAACTTGGCTGAGATATTAAACTATAATGGTATTTTGCTCTATGAATTTTTACGATTCACAGAATCTTTAATCAAATCTTTAACAGGTGGAGTAAGTTTTTTTTTTACAACGTATTTTCAAACTATAATGGTTTGTTATGAGAAGTTCTTTAATGTTTCATATATAAGTTATTTTGAAAATTAATTAATTTGAGCATAATGAAACAGGAACAGGTTTGAAAATAGGTTTGAAAGCAGAAACGGATTTGAAACAGGTTTTAAACATGTGCAATAGATTTAGGTAAACCACGCAAAAGTGGTATAAGAGTTGCTTTTATACAGTTTTGTATTGAAACAGAAGATATCTTTTTAAATTCGATTAGCACAAAGCTTGACTTGATTATAAAAAATATTTTTAGATTCAAAATACCGGAACTATATAAGAACGACTTTAAAATGGTTATGTTTCAATTAATTAGGTCTCAATCTATTTAATACATTTTAAAAAATAAGTGTACCATATGTCGTTTCAAGACTTTTGTATGACTATATTTTTAAATATTTTTAAATATGAAAAAGTTAAAAACATTTTTTATATCAAAATATGAGTTATGGTGCAAGTCAACTTCAACGACAATTTTAGTCTAGAAAAAATGAAGAAGTTAAGTCGTTCCCAAACCGTTGCGCGCCAAAGTATATAAATTTTCAAGAAAACCTACATCTTTCACATTTCTTAACGGTATCATTCCTATCAATAGAGATTAATTCTTGTTTTATATTCCACCATGTTTTGTCGGGGTTTTTCCTGCACCATTTTATCACAGCTTGGCGAGTCCGTTCTCTAGTCTTATCATATTCTTCTTCAATTTTGTCCAGTTCAGCATCACTGATCTCAAGAGCCCTTGCAAGTTTCTTCCAGTCCTTTGCTAATTCATAATCAATGACATTTAAGAAGTTATTATCCTTCAAAAGTTGCTCTGCTATAAGAAAAAATTGATAAAAACATAAATATCTTCAATACTAACGAACATATCATTCATAAACATTTCCATACAAACAATTTTCAAACATTTCATAAGATAACATTAATGATTTAATCTTTATTTAAACTTGCGATATAAACAAAGATTAAGGAGAGTTCTTTTTCTGTAATATTCACAACACAGAGATGTCACAGGACTTTTTAAGGACTTTTTAAGGACTTTTTCTATGAGAATTTTTAATACCCAATGATCGTTTATTACTGTCTTTAAATAGAAAATAATAGTATTGTTAACAAGTGAAAAGGCTTGAAAAATGTTGAAAGATTTTCGTTTATTACTCGTAATTTATCTGACATTTTTTTTCTTTAACTATTTTTCATTTTCTTTTAATTTCATGTTGGTTCATAACAAATTTAAAGGTACCCATGGAAATCACCTTGAAAATTAGTAAAATAGTTCTGTATCCACGTTTATTGATGTGCCCAAATTCAATAATTGTTTTAGAAACTTTCCTTAATCAGCGGTTTTTATGATTAATTTGATATACATGCTTGTGATCTGATATTTCTTTAGACATTAGTTCATTAGTCAACGTGAGGAGTATATAGCTGTTCTTACCTTTAATATTATTATAATCATCTTCGTCTTTTTTTGAAGGTATTGCTGTCATTCAAGCTAAATACGGAAGAACATCAAAATCTCTAAGAAGAAAACTTATTTAAGCTACTTTTAATCTAAAAAATCGCCAAAACCAGTTTCCAATCAACATTTATGTCATGCTAGTTTTTATGACTATTAAATCTTAATTCCATGGAGCTCAACAACACGTCTGATCACGAGACAATTGTTTTTTAATAAAATTTTTTTTTTTTTTTTTTGCTTTTGACAGAAAATTCGTTTAATTTTTTTGATAATAAATTTTATTCAGTGGGATTAACATGGTGAGATGTTAATAAGATTATAAAGTAAAGAAAAGTTCTTCCTATTGTACTTTTTGTTTCTTAGTTGGCTTTTGTTACATCAGCTTTTGATAAACTATAACATTAATACCTTTTTTTTTCTTACTTAAGCATGGACGTTTTGTTTTTCCAAATAATAGCGAATTAAGGACAAACTTTCGATAAGTCTTATTTATTTTAGTTTATTAAATAAAAACTTTATGTGGGTTTTAAACTTGCATGGTTTTTGGCATATCGATTTTAAATTTCTTTCTTAATTTTACTACTTTTGAAAAATAAATTTAATGTTTAACGTAATAAGTTTTAATAAGTAATAACGTTTAATGCAGAAAAACATTTTCAAAGTCTTCATGAAATTGTAGGAGTTATGAAAAAGAAACCCTTAGAGTGTGTTTTTTGAATTTGCATTTAAATTTTTTTAGTTTTATTCTTCTTCACAGAGGTCGAAGATTTTTTAAATGCGGTCACGTTGTCTCGTCTAACTGGTTCGAAAAAGCTTGTTGTTAGTCTTACGAAGTTCTCAGACAAAAATTTTAAACTCATAAAAATCTAGACCCATTATCGTATTTCTAGGGAAAACGCAGATGGAATGGTTTTCCAGAGTAAGGTGGAATGGGGTGGTATAGAACGGCTCGATTAATCTTTAATCATTTAGGTTTTAAGTGCATTTTAAGTCCGTTTTTTGAATAAGATTAGTATGCTAAAAAAAATCTTGCTCTTCTCCGTAAATCATCATAAAACTGTTTATGATACAGTTTTATGATGCTTTATGGAGAAGAGCATCCTAGAACTTTGAGTTATAAAACTCAAGATAAGAAAAAAAATCCGCTAGTTTTCTCAAATGTTTTTTACGATTTACAAAATATTTCTGCAACTTTTTCTTAACAAACATTCTCGAAAGTTAAAAGTTCTCGAAAATTAATCAATAATAACTTAATATTGCTAATTGTTTTAAAAATATTACTTGTATTGACATCTTTTAATACGACGGTGTTTTGATGCAATTCCATTAAGTAAGCATTTAGTGATAATTTTTCTAAATCTCCTTTGAATTCATTTTCTTTTTTTCACGCTTTCTCACTAGTGAAATCAGAAAATTGATTTTTTTCATTTAGGAGAGTTACTATTCGAAAAATTTCAACAATATTTTCTAGCAGCACAAAAAAAAATTTGATTTCGAGAATTCTTCAACGTTTTAAACTAAAAATGTGTTAACCTTTTAATTCAAAGTTAAACTTGGTGTCATCTTTTTTCTTGTTTCTTAGGATACTGGAATTAAATGCAAAAAGACGCCATATAAAAAAGTTGTATTTTAAAAAGTCTTAACTACCAGACAATTGGGTGACTAAAGGATTAAGCTATACCACGCTTTAGATTGTAGATATTAGATAAACAGATTCCATTTTCTCCAGTGAATACAAATATAACGCAGTTTAAAGAAAAAACTTCAACTTATTGAGTTTTATTTGCTATATCACTTTTCTTAGGAATTCTAAGTTTCAGTAACAAGACGTCTGAATAATTTTAATAGTGAACTGCATTCAATATCAAAATGAAAGTTTATGTCAATCACGTAAATAACTATATCAAAAGAAAATTTCATCGTTACAGAATTTCGGTCACGCAATTTCTTCTCACAAGTTTCAACTTTTGACTGGTATATAGCTTGCAAAGATTTTACGCAAGCAGGATAGCACTTTGTAAAATGACTAAAATGATAAGTTATTATGATAAATAATATTATCATCCCACAGGAAAAAGAAGTTTTTTAGACCATCTAAGACTTCTCTAATCTGTATCTATCGTAGATGCGTATATTTTAGAAACATCGAAAAAACGTCTAATTACAGAGATTCTATATATGTCCAATTGTAGACGCATATTAGATGTATAAAGTAGGTTAATAAATAGATATCTTTTTTTCGATTAAGTATAGATGTTATTAAGATATCTTTTATAGATCAGTTGTAACTGAAATAATAAATTTTAACTCATAACAAAATTGATTTTACAAAACCACCATTTTAAATGACCGCCATTAAAGAAACGTGAAAAAAATGGCGGAAACTTGTTTCTAGAAAGGAATAAAAAATTATACGTAGCTAAATTTGTACTAATCTATGAATGACACGATAACATTTTACTAAAATTACTTCATGATCTGAAAGATAAAAACGTTATTCTTAAGTTGATATTTTGATTTGTAGATTAAAATATAATTATGATATAAATGTGTATTTTTAAAATGATATATGGTATTTTTTAATAACGCCAGAAACTTCTTTAGTGATTAGCTGTGCACATAACGTATCCATTGAGAAAAATAGTAAAGACGTCAGTGAGATGAAGGTAAATGCAGGTAAATTGATGGAACATGGCTGTTAAGTCACATTCATTAAAGCAAATTTTTTAAAATCTTATAGACGTCTTTTAGATGCATTTAGTTAGATAAATGGTGCATCATTTTAGATGGAAAAACGATGTGCAATATACATTTATTTTATTTATTTTTTATCGAATAAAATGCATCTAAAAGACGTCTATAAGATAGGCGTCTATTTAGCGTTCATTCACGACATGAATTAAGACGTCTTTTAGACCAGCTTTCAGATGTATATTAGGTGCATTTTAGATATCTTTTTGCCTGGGGTTAATCTTACAACACAGTGAGACCTCGTATATAAAACTTTATAATAAATTGAAAACTCGTTTAAAAAACCATGATAAATGAATCTATTAAAAACTTTATCTCTATAAAGAAATACACAATGCAAAAATATTCAACCAGCCTTAGCTTTTTGATTGATATTTGATGAAGAGATGAATTTGTTTCTTGGTTCTAATACCTCCTTAAAACCTCTTCAATATGGCCATTAAGCTAATTCATTTTCACATTTTTTCTCCTGCCATCTTGCCAGATAGTTTGCAATACTCTCTTCAGTGACAGAAAGACACACATCATAAATACAAGTTTCAATTAAAGTTGCGTCTTGAGCATTGATAAGACCATCGCATCTTGATCTTTTTAATTAGATGGTTCTACTTTTACTGATTCCATAAATGATGCAGCAAATTGTACAAAACCTTTTTTAAAAGCAGATAAAAAAAACAGCTATAAAAACATTGTCTCCTGTTGATTGTATATAGACAGAAAAATCGCTAATGTCACTTTGAAGCTCATGAAGCAAAACATAATCAAAGTTGACAAATGCTTATTGATTGCTATTAACTCTTTTGGGGTTTACACAAGGGCTCTTTAGTATCATGGGTTATAAACTTTTTTCAGAAACTGTTAGTTTCTAATTTTCAGATTTAGACTGGTGAGGTATTGGCACAGTTGTTGTTAAACAAAAATAAACGAATATTAAAATATTCGGTGCACACGTCGGTTGAGTACCAGGCAGCTTGGCCGTTTCTATATTTTTAATATAGAAAGGATCAAATTTCCTGGTACTCGACCGACGTGTGTGCACCTTTGTTTTTCATATTAAAAAAATTTAAGTGGCTCAATGACAAAATTATCACGTGGGAGAAGCATTTTTATCCCTTATGGTTTTTAGCTTCATCTTTAGGTAATCTAAACTTACAACACTTATTTCATTCATTATAATTGCCTTATCAATCCTACATATATTGGCATACTGAAAGTTTGAATTTGCTACAAAAATGATAATACATATCTAAACAAGTCTTTGGTTTAAAATGAATTAATGGTCTTTGCTATAGAAGTCAGACAATCGATATTGGGCGTCCTTCTATTTATTAGTCCTTGTAAAATAGGTAAAGTTACCTACTTCCTAAACAAAAGTTAATTTTAAAAAACATTTTTTCACCTCGTATAAATAAAAACCGTAAATTAAAAAAAGTTCAAAAAATCAACCATCAAGCTAATTTTTAATTACAAAAAAATTCAAAAATTAAACATAGCAATCAATTATTATTGAACCATATAAACATTCATTCATTTTTTTTAATTATTTTTTTTTTGCAAAAAGTTCAAAACTTTGAAAATTCATTTTAAAAATTTTAATAACATAAAAAATGGTAATAGTAATTTGCAAACGGTTAAAAAGGAATAAAGAGATTAAAGAATATATGAATGATGGTAGAGAATTGAAGACGTTAATTGTAGAGAATGTAAGGTAGCTAATAGAGAGCAGAACAAATGCGAGCATAGAAAGAGCGCACAATAAGGGAGTGCTTAAGAGAGGGTAAGAGCAATAAATGATTTTGAATTATCAAAGAGCGTGTAATTATTGTAAAGAATGTAACGGAGTAGGTGCATGTGAGCACGGTAAATTGAGATTAGTAAAAAAGCATTAGATGTCGGTAAGACTACTGCAATAGATGCATGTAAAAAGATAATAGACAATGCAGCATCTAAAATCTTGACACCAAAATCACTAACTGTACTGCAAAAATAAAAAGGATTACCAATGGGGCAAACTTCACAAATGAAGTAGCTGGGAAAGCAAACGGTATTTTGGAAAAGTATGTCAACAATGCATTGTGTAGCATAAAAAATTTATAGATATAACACAGGTTTAACAGACATTTATGCATTGATAGATAGCAGTAACTCGATCGTATTTTCTCCTCAGATTTGAATTTTGTTGATAAAATTGAAAATTTTGAGTTTTACTGAAGTTCCGTCAAAAGACAAAGTTATTGAATCGTATGAATACCATGAGTACGAACCAAAAACCCATTCAAAATTAAATAGTCATGGTGATGTCCGTATATAAATTGAAACGCATGGTGTATTTACTCACCCAAGTGAGAGTTATCTACTATTTGAAGGAAGCTTAACTAAATCTACTGGTGTAGTTTACTCAAACGCTGATTACAAAACTCTTGTTAATAATGGCTTGATGCATACTTTGGTAACATCAAGTAACTATCAGGTCAAGAATTGAGTCAGTACAACATCCTGGGCAATCTACAACTATGCTTGCCCTACTAAAGCATCCTGGTGCCTTTTCAAAGTCACATGATTTGAGTCAAATATGGCCTAAGGATACATCAGCAGTATTAAGAGTTGATAACTGATAATTGATGTTTTGTTGTTAAACAAGCATATATTATTCAAGTACCAAAGCTAAAATGAGCATTTAGTTTCAGAGTGCCATACGTGATATATTTGGGTTTTGTGAAGAATATGATAAAATTCTGTACAGCATGAAACAAACGCTTACTTCAACAAGAAATCAGAAGATGGTGCAATTGTTGGAGACGATGGAGCTGATGTAGGAAAAGTAATGCTTAAAAAGTATCGGTAACGAAAAAGTATGGGTACCAAATGTTATGTTTGCTGATGTAGAAATGTATAACTTCTAAAAAATAATAGAACCGAAGTTAATATTATCAGTAGAGCAAATAGAATGTAGCAGTATGATTATCAGTCAGTCCCTGCACAGGTAATCTCCTAACTAGATTTACGTGGAGACTGTAAAATTATTACCGAAGAAACTACGGTATGTTGTAGTTGGTTTCCAAACTGGCAGTCAAAATGACCAGGAGTAGAATCTATCCAAATTTGATGACGAAAGTTTAAAAAGTTTGTTTTTCAACATTACGTAATGTTGTATTCAACTAGATGCCCTATTGATTACCAGATTGATTTTATAGAATAGATACCTAAAACTATATGAAAGCTTGGGTATGAAAAGTACAAGCATTCATAGAGCTATAAAATTTGAAGAAACAGATTGCTTCAAGAAAGCTATTGACATGAGTACTGAATCAAGGTCAAAGGCAAACGTCGTATGGTTTCCATAATCTTTCAAAAACACTATTATGAATAATAGTGTTTTTGAAAGATTATGGAAACCATACGAAATAGAGCAGACATTATGTTAGTCAATAATGAAGCTAAAGCAAAGAAACTAGATCCTAAACCAAATTTTAAACATAACTTTATTAATAAATCTTTAGTATTAACCAGTTCATATGCAAAAGATAAAGCTAGTATTTGATGAACTTGAATACTTGGGTATGTGTATTCTTGATTTGAGCAAAATGTTAAAGCAAGATTTTCATTACTATTACCTAAAGAAAAATTATGGAGAAAAATCACAGCTACTGTCAACATACACTTACAGTTTGACCTTTGAGATAGAGGCTCAAGATTTTTACAAAGAAGTTTCTGGCGATGTTGAATGTAAACTTGATACAAGTGAATGCCCAGTTGATCTCAAGTGGTATTGAAGCTGGACGAAATAAAAAGGTAGTGGGAATGTTCAAAGATTGAGCAAAAGGTGAGGCCATGGATGTGTTGTTAGCATAAACTGTATTCGTTCAAAATGATAAATGGAGAAGTAATAAAGAAATGTAGATCTATAAAAAAGGCAGTGGTAAATAATAGTATTGAATTTGAAGACTTTGAAAACTTCTTGCTCACGAAAGAAAATTTCTTGTTTACATAGAAAAAATAAACAAGGTAGCATTGAGTTTTGATGAAGATAAACGTTTAATTTATAATGATGGTGTGCAAATATTAGCATATGTACATTGAAAAAATTATTTCATTAAATTAAATTTTTAAAAAGTATATATCATCTTTAATTTAAAAAACTTATTGTGTGAAATGTAAAAAGGTTACTGATAATGATCACGTACAGCTCATAGCTTCTAAAAATGGTCGTAACATGAAACGAGGAAAATTTAAACTATGTGGTGCTTTAAAAGCTCAGTTCGTATAAGACGATTTAAAAGAAGGTGGATCAATTCTAAAGACAGCTATTAACAACTTACCATTTAAAATGGATTTCCCTGGTTTCAATTTCACTGGTCCTAATACAAAGCCAAATGTAAAACTTACTCAAGATCTTACACTAAATGAATGGAATAAACCCGTAAACAAAACTAATAGTACCGCATATCATCATGATGTGTGCTATCTACTAAATAAAGACACTTCAACTCGTAACAAAGTATGTGACAAACAAATGTTAGAGAAATTGAATGGTACCATTGACACAAAACTAAGAGAAAAACTAGACAGGTCTATCATTGATAGATCTATCTAGGCTTTCTCTTAGTGTTAATGAGGTTTTGATTAGGCTTAAACAAACTTAAAAATCCTCGAATCATTTAGCTGATGAACTAAGTGAAGCTAGTGAGAACAAACTTAAAAATCCTCGAATCATTTAGCTGATGAACTAAGTGAAGCTAGTGAGAACAAACTTAAAAATCCTCGAATCATTTAGCTGATGAACTAAGTGAAGCTAGTAAGAACAAACTTAAAAATCCTCGAATCATTTAGCTGATGAACTAAGTGAAGCTAGTGAGAACAAACTTAAAAATCCTCGAATCATTTAGCTGATAAACTAAGTAAGCTAGCGAGAACAGACTTAAAAATCCTAATCATTTGCTGGTAACTCTTTTTTGTAATTTCCGTCATCATATAGAGGTATAAAATACTTGTTAGCAGTTGTTGATAGTTTCTCTAAATATGGGCAGTTATTTCCATTAAAAGATAAAACAGTTAAGAGAGTCGCAAAAGCATTTAAAAGTATATTAAATGAACAAAAACTAACTAAAATGTGGGTTGATAAAGATAAAAATAATAAAGATGTGCGAAGTTTAGTTGAGCTTTAATGGATAAAAAATGAAGAACAGTCGAGTTTAGTAGAAAGATGGAACCGTACGATAAAAGAAAAAGTATGGAGATATTTTTCAGCCAATTCAAAAAAATAAGTATAAATAAACGCTTTGGATAATCTAGTTAAACAATTCAATAATGCCATGGTGTACATACATTAGCATACGTACATTAGAAAAACTATTTTGATTAAATTAAATTTAAAAAAATAAAAAGGGTACCTGTTGAAGCTAGTAAGAATAAAAATGATAACACACTGTGAAGAAACCTCCATTTAGATCATGTTAAAAACAAGAAAACGAGGTAAAATTTCCAGTCAGCGACAAAATAATTATAAACAAGAAAAAGACAACTTTTACAACTAGATGAACAGAAGAAGTATTCACAATATCTACAGTTCAAAATTCAACTCCAATTATATATCAGATGAAAGATTATGATATGAAGAAATACATGGAGCATTCGACAAAGCAGAGTTGCTTAAAACTGAGTAAGAGATTAGCAAAATAGAAAAACTTAAGGAAAGGTCAAACCAAATCACAAGTAAAATGGGTAGGCTATCCAAGCTCCTTCAACTCGTGGATAAGTAATAAAGATCATATTAATCTCTCAACAAGAGATACTTTACCTTCATTAAATAACATCAAATTATTCAATGTTGCACATTATTATTCAATTTCATTCGCTTAAAACCCTATGACACTTTCATCTCAACTTACAATGCTCGTATATATACATGGCACACATACTCGTCTCATTTTATCGTGCTCACAAGCACCTGCTGCTTTGCATTCTTTGCCATAAATACACGTTCTCTGGTAAACGCAAAACTCCTTTGTGCTCTTACCCTCTTTCCAAGCACTCCTTACATTTTGCACTCCTTCAATTCTTGCATTTGTCCTTTACTCTGTTAGCTACCTTATACTTTTTACAAATAACACGTCTTCAATTCTTTAACATTATTGATATCCTCTTTAATCTCTTTATTGCATTTACATCGTGTGCATGCTTTTCTTTCCGTTCTTTTACATAATAAAAATTTATTAAATAATTTATCAAAGTTTTGAATTTTTGCGAAAAAAATTTAGAAATGTATAAATGGTTGAATCATGTTTGATTGCTAAGGTTAATTTTATTTACCATAACTTTAAAAAGATTTGATTTTTATGGTTAAATGATGGTTGATTATTAAGTTTAACTTTTTAATTTTTTTACTTTGGTTAATAGTTGATTTTTTTAACTTTTTTCATTTTATGGTTGGTGCAGGAGGCGGAAATATGGTACAAAGGATGGTTGATTTTTTTAAACCATACTTTATTCCATATTTAAAAAAGCTTGATTTTTATGGTTGGATTGATTTTTAAAACAAACTAAGCCAGTTCTCTCATTTTGTTTCTACTTTTATTAAATAATGGTTGATGCTCACTCATTAGTTGTTTTTTTTTTTATGTGGACTTTAAAACTCGATGTAATTAAATACTAGATCTTAAATTCAGTTGTTAAGCATTCAAGTGTTATTTTCTCGTGTTTTGGTTCAAGTTATATTTTATCAGTCTTGTTTAAGAAGGGTTTATTAAAAGGAGTTTTATGCACTCTTTTCATTTTAAGTCTAGTTCTTTACTTTTTTTTTTTTTCTCTACTTTTTAAGCGCTAAAATTATTTTATTTCATTATTTAAAATTTTTTTTCCCATTCTGCCTGGATTACAAGAAAAAAATTTGTCCCATTCTGCCCGGATTACAAAAAAAAAAAAAAAAAAAAGGGGAAGTTACCATCATTTTCAACATTACAGTTTTTTCAAATTACCATCATTGTTATCTTTACATTTTTTACTGTTATTGTTACTATTATTTTTTAATAAAAAAGTAGTTGCTTAGGACATCTTTAGTAACTGGCGAAGAGTCATATTAACGTCTCCGTGTCTTTTAAATGAGGCTTTTTAAAGTCATTGAATTGTAATCTCTTGGAATTTGCCAATAGTTAATCAAGACTACCAATGAAAACTTTTAAAGCCTCTGCGTTGTATATTTCTTTTAAACGAAAGTGTTTTTAATATAACATTTTTATCATTAGTAAATATATTTAGCAAAAAATATGAAAAACCGTCTTTTAATAATCATTTATTGAAATTGAAAAAAAAATGCGAAAACTAAAGTTGTTAAAGTTCTAGAGTTCCAAGCCTTAACAGTAAGTCTCAAAAATTTGGTTTTTTTTAGTAAAAGTTAATTTTTTATTACAAATCTCTTTACCTTTATCAACCCATATTTTAGTTAGTATTCGAATTGTTCATACAAATAAAATCAAGTTATACTAAAAAAAAAAATTTTTTGAGACTTGTACTGTTAAGGCCTGGAACTCTAGAATTAAATCTGACGATATTTGCTGTAATTTATAGTTAATAAACACAGAACCAAGTAATTCGCGGAATCTTGAGTCTAAAGAGAGAATGTCGAGTATTTTCAACACCGACACATAAACCTATGTTACGTAAATGTGTCTTTTAACGAAAGATTTAACTTGTATATATATTAAAAAAAGTTATTAGCTAATCCAACTAATTGTTTTTTTAGAGGCTACGTTTTACCGATCGTAAGTTTAATTTAGAGTAATTTACAGAACAGTTTAAAAATAAAAGAAAGGCACGCAACAAGAAATTACAACGAGAATTAACACGCAGTGTGATCAAATCAAAACAAGTGACAAACACCAAGAGTTTTTAATTCAAGTAAAAAGTTACATATGCTGATCTGAATTCATTATGTAAATTATTTTAAATCAGCATAAATTTCCAACGAAGAAAACTATTCATGGAACGCGGTGTTGTAATAGGTGAGATTAAAATATCTTTTTTAAACTGCAATTACGATATACGTTTTTTGTTCTTGTGTATATTTTAGTTGAGTTAAAAATAAACGCACAATGCACTTCTTTCAGTTATCAGATATCTTTTCGCGAAACAAATAAGCCTCTTATTTTCAAGACGAAAAATCTCTAAAATATTACTAGACAAGCGCAGTATTTGACGTTTTTTATTGCTTGGCAAACTTTTGTTTGGTGCGCATGAACGTACGATCACGTAAAACTCTTTTAATAATCCCCAAAGTGAACTAGTATGTTTCAGGGCAAAAAATAACTAAAACTTGGTTTGCTTAATACTTAATTGGGCATGGTAACCAGTATGTTTAATAAAGTAATAATTCCATTATTTAAAAGTAATGATTTTCAACGTCAAACTACGTAATATGTTTTTTAACATTTCCAGCATTTCGAAGTTTACAATTAAAAGGAAAAGAGATTTTGTTGATCGCGTTAGTTTTCTTCTGGGGATTTTTATTTGAATATTCAGGAATAAGTAATATTTTTTTAAAATATTTGGAAATGTAGATTTTGTATAGAGTATATATAAAATGGTATACAAATGTTGTTAGTGGTTGTAAAGGAGGGATTGGTATTTATGTGTATATCATTAATCGCTTCTTTCCGGTACTAGTAATCATTAGATTAGGCTGTCTTGAAAAATCACTGAAAAAATGTTATTTTGCATTTGTAAAATCCATTGAATATTGCTACCAGTTATCTTATCATGAAGTTTTTTTAATGATTTAACCTCGAAATGAACTGCGAGTGTATGGTTTATGCTTTTGGCCTTAAAGCTATAATTTCATGTCATGAACAAGCTGTAGTAAAATGTTAGACAAAGTGCCCTATTTATGATAAGTAAAAAAAAATGTGTCGGCCCTTAATTTCAATGTTTTGTTTGTAATTGAGCTCTGTAACTTTAACTATGGCCGTCCAGCTTCTACATCGACTGGCCTTTTTCTCCCTTTGGCAAATCTAATAAAAAAAATTATAACTTTTTCCCAACGTTTAAAATGTGAGATAGAACAAAGTAATTCTAACCACGCGAAATAAGTAGCTATACATTATTTATCATAAGGCAGTATCGTTAATCAGATATCAAGTATTTGTAGTTTTGTTTCAGAAAGAAAATTGAAAATTTTCGTTACAAACTTAACGTCACCTGGCATTACTTTGTAGAACAGTGGATAACTTTGTGCAACATGTCAAAGACTATGTGTATGATGTTAACTTTGTTGTTTGCTCTTTTTAGCAGTTAAAAATGCGAGCGATAACTACAAATCACTTTAGAACCCGATCAATGGTTGTTGTGTAAAAATACAAAAATCGCGTAAAATAATAATTTAATCGCGATTTCTCACAACCCGATTTTTTTTGTTCACATAATTAGGAAAATAATAAAAAATTATTCCTTGCAACTTTTATCTGTGCAACAGATCATAATTGAACTCAAAGGTGAGTGAATGACTAAAAGTGTTTATCTTCGCATTGGTTTTAAGTATTTAGTTACACCCATCGTTGTTATAAGAAATTTAAAGGTGAACAATTTTGTAAATAAAGTACTTATTATGGTAGAAAACGGGGCAAAATTTCACAGTCTGAAAAGTAACTTCATGCTAAGTCACTTCAAAAGTAACTTCATTTTAACTTTAAATATAATATAGCTATTTCATACTTTTTTTTTCAATCGTTTTATTTATTACTTGTACAATTCGATTAAGTCAGTTTGGATTCCCTTTTGGCGAAGAAACTTTCCATCATGAAAAAGTATCTCCTTAGGAATAATTTTAAAAAAAATGTAATGATTAAGTTTTTCCAGGTTCTGAATTCAAAATCAAACATTATTTCATTTTTAAACAATCAGTAGGTTTATCAAAAAGCTACCATTAAAAGGCTTAAGATATTTTTTAAACTTTTTGATAACTCTGTAAAAGAAATGCAAATTTTTATTTTTAACCTCACGTGGTGAAGGTAGTTTTTTTTAAACAGTACTGATTTGTTTAGTTTTTAAAATTTAATTAATCTGAACTAAGAGTGTTAAGTGGTATCAAATTAACTTTGCCAGCAGTTCGGAGAACTCTCCTCGGTAGATGACACAAAACTCTATATTGTAGGTACGTGCGTATCTGCGATTTAGGGCACCGATTTTAAAGATAAAATCTGTGACCATTTTTTCACCGTGTGCACGAGGTAGGTGTCGTAAGGATGGATTTTTCTCGTCTTTTGTTTAGAATTTTATATTGACTTAGATGATATTTTAAAATTAGAGTGTTGTAAGTTTATTGCAGTTTGTTTGTTTTTTGCAGTTACTAACGTTTTTAGTGATTTCATTGCTATTGAAAACTTCATTCCTGTTCTGGAAGTGAATTGACATTGAAGGAATGATGGGTTTTTTTTCTAACTTTTGAATCAATTTTATATATCTATTTTCTATGTACCTGCCAAATTTTATAAAAAAATATTGACACGCTCATATTCTATTTTTGCACGCAGTAAAGGTGCCAAATATTCTTCTGTTGTAGAGGTTGGGGGGGGGGGATTCACGATTATGAACATTTTGTATATTTGTCTTTTTTGTTCATTAAAAAGTTGTTTTTTTTAGAAAAATGAAACTTTATTTAAAATATTGGTGATTTTTTTAAAGTATTCAAAACATGATTTACACACAAACACACACAAAAAACCGTATTCTGTTATTAATTGAATAAAAATATAACTGAGGCAAAGTTATGCGCTAAAAATTAAACAATGAAGTTCTATTATAAAACTACCGTAAGCCGAACACTAATTTTTGAAGTTGGTTGCAGTTTTCTTAAAGGCGGCTTTCCACGGAGCGAATTAATTCGCGCGAAGCGAATAATTTCGCCAAGAATATTTGAGAGCATGCGCACAAAGATTTTTTTTATCGCAAGGCGAAAAATTTCTCTTCGCAAAATAGTTGGATCGACTTCTACTTTTTTTGTAGCGAATTTTTTCGCTTGAAGAAAGGGCCAATCAGAACCTTTGAAATATTCAAACATGCAAATTCGGAAATAAACAAACACAACAAAATTATAATGGCCGACAATAGTACGTTTATTCAGTGGTTTAAAGAAAGAAATGTTAACGTTGATTTATTGGAAGCTTTATTAAATGCTTCTCAAAATGAAGTTGCAATTACGAATGAAGAAGTAGTTGGTGAAGTAGTCGAAAATGAAGAGAATGAAAGCGATCATTGTATGCCTGTTGAATTCGATATAGATAATTTTCTTGAAGCTGTTCGTGAGTTTCCAAGCTTATGGGATGTTAATCATCCCACATACAAAGATAGATTAGTGAAATTAAATGCGTGGAAAAAACTTGCATTAAAATTTTGTAAGGAAGAGGACTTCCTTCAGAAAAAGTTAAAAAATCTGAAAGATACACTAAAAAAATGTTTAGATAAACGTAACCGTATGACTAGATCAGGAGCAGCAGCCTCAAACTTACCAAAATGTAGGTTTTTTGATCAAATGGCATTTTTACATGAAAAAAGTGCAAACAAACTAACGGAATCTAATGTAGATATTTTTCCAGATTTTGCTTCACCGTCTTTTCACTCACAGCATAGTATTTCACCATTAAGTCCAAGTATCAGTAGTTGTAGCAGTGAATTACTTCTAACTGAAAATCGAAAAAGATTAAGCTGTACAAGACCATCCATTCCAAAAAAAGCACGGATCAAAAATCAAAATGATGAGTCATTGTCACAATTGTCACAATCATTAGTAGAGTGTGACAAGATTTTAAAAAAGTCAATGGAAGATGTCGAGGAAGATGAAACAACCCTATTTTGTCGAAGCCTTATTCCAATTATGAAAGAACTCCCAATAAAAGAAAACAGACGGGCTATGATAAAGATAAAAACACTTCTTTTCAACATGAAATATGGCGAGCATGAAGAAATTTAGAGTAAATTATAATATAACTTAAATTATAATATAACTATATATATATATATATATATATATATATATATATATATATATATATATATATATATATATATATATATATATATATATAAAATTAATAAAAAGTTAATAAAACTTAAAAAATAATTACACCAATACAAAAAAACTTGATAATATTTATAAGACCAAATCTTAGCAATAAAACTAGATAACTGATTTATAGCAATTATACAAATATATATATATATATATATATATATATATATATATATATATATATATATATATATATATATATATATTATATATATATAATATATATATATATAAATTATATTATAATTTACTCTAAAAGTCTTTTTATCATATCAGTTGTTAACATTAATAACTTTGTCTTAATAAAATATCAGAATATAAAGTGTCGTAATATTTTGACTAATAGATGATAGCAACTACCCATAAACTACATGGTTTACTATGGAGACTTTTCACCTTAATTTTTTTTTTTTAAATCTACTTATATATATTTTATATTTGCTAATGCCTTATTTTTATCTGTGTTACAGATACAAATAAATTATATGAAATAACATTCAAATGAATTTCTAAATGTTTATCAAAAGTATTAACATATATATTTAAAACCAGAAACTTTACGGAAATTCTAGAAATTTACAGAAATTCTAGAACATTTTAAATTTTTTTTTAAAAATCAGAATTGACAGTTTGACAATGTTAACAGTTTTTTAAAGCAATTTTTTTATGAAATTCTATTTACTAAGTCTAATTGCCATTCGAGTTCACCTTCTGGTGAATTGAAGTACTCTTTAAAGTCGTCTCTAACTTGCTTTGCGTCTTTTGAGTAGTTGTTAGAACCTGATGACAGTGGTTGCAGTGCAGCAGAACATGAATTATCTTGCCTCCAATCACCTGGTCTAAACCCAGCAGGACCGTCGATATCAGTATAATTTGTGGGGCAGTAGAGATAATTGTTTGCTGACCTTTTTTTCATCAGAAAGTTGTGTAAGGCTACAATCGCTTGTGTAATCAAAATTACTTTTTCGAGATTAGCAATAATTGGTCTGCGAAATATTCGAAAGCGTGATGTGGCAATGCCAAATGTATTTTCTATAACCCTTCTGGCTCTTGAAAGTCTGTAATTAAATATTTTTTGTTTTAAAAGAATGTTTTGATTGGGATATGGTTTCATCATGTGCCTTTTTAAACCAAAAGCATCGTCAGCAACTAAAACGTACGGTATTATTTTATCTGAATTACTAATCTTTTCTGGATCAGGAATATTCAATTTATTATTTTCAATTGCATAACCAAGACTGCAGTTATTAAAAACACTACCATCACTCTGTCTTCCAGAGTCACCAATGTCCACCATAGTAAATTCGTATTTAGCATTACAAACAGCTAGAAGAACTATGCTATGCGTTTTCTTATAGTTAAAATACTCTGATCCGCCACTATGAGGAGCTTGCATAACAATGTGCTTGCCATCTATTGCACCTATAGCATGCGGAAAATTCCACATATTTTCAAATTCTTTTGAAATTGTTTTCCATTCTTGTTTTTCTGATGGAACGTGTAGATAGTTTCTCTCTTTCAATGAAGTCCAAATAGCAGCACACGTTTCACTAATAATCCTACTGATAGTGGAAGCGCTGATTCTGTAACTTGCAGCAATAGTACACTGAGCATCACCTGTTACAAGGAATCTAAGTGTTACGGCCAAGCTTTCAATAGGACTAACAGGGTCTCTCATGGTTGTTCTCTGTTTTACAATGATAGGCGCTACGAACGAAAGCAACTCTTCGTAAGTTGTTGGAGACATACGAAAATACTTAAAAAAATATTCCTGGTCGTGTAAACGTAAATCCTGGATTAATAAATGAAACTCTCCTTTCTGTAGGCGTTCGGCATAAACTTTTCTTACCCAAAATCGTTTTTTATTCTTTACTTTTTCTCTTTTCATTTGCATCATTTTTAAAATAATTAATTTTCTTCGAAATAACAGCCATCTTTTTTTCGTCAACATGTTTTCCAAAAAGCGCGCTTAAAGTTATGCTAAACTTACGTGGAAATCAAATTTCTGGTTCAGCGAAAAAATAGACACGAAATAATTCGCTTCGCGCGAAATAATTCGCTCCGTGGAAAGCCGCCTTAAGCACTCCTTATAATGAATTTTTGTCACTTAAATGGGCATAACTTTTAGTAGAATCATTAGTTTTTTATGAAATTTTCACCATCGTAATACTGATTTAAAGCCCTTTACAATGATGTAAAATAATTAAATAGTTGAATAGTTTAAAAATTTTGCACACATACCTATATATTGTGAAGTTAAACAGAAGAATAAAATTGAGGCGTATTAATAAACCGTAGTTGAAATTTATAAAACAAGGAAATTTTTTGTTTCTTTTTTCTTCTGATGCTATTATAAATAAAACTGTTAGAGACGACGTTGCAACAAATATAAATAAAAAAAACATAACTTTTTACGTTAACTAGCGTTCACATTAACCCCAATTATAAATAAAAATTGAAAGGTTTTTTTTTATTCTTTAGCATAAGCGGCTAACAGTTTGTTGCCCTTGATTTCACTTTAGTTATACGAGAGTGTAAATAAATATATTTGATTACCGTCAAATATAGTTATTAATTTTATTGGAGAGTTCGGCAAAGTACTTCAAAATACAATTTCGAAAGGTCGAATCCACGACCCCATTTCTCTGTGGCTTTACCATTTTATCTCTCTAAGAACATGTAGTGACGGAGGAAAACTAAATGTAGCTATCATAAACTTATTTATACCTGACGCCAACTAGTTATTTCTTTTTTAATTTTATTGGCTCTCTTACATATTTAACTCCTTAATTAGCTCTTGATGAAAGTTTTGAAGATATGACTGGAAAAAAGGGAGATGTTCATCTGAAGTCAACACCTTCACTTCAAAGTAACGTAGCTTATTTGCATTTTGTGAAAAACTGTTTTTTTTTTATGTTTGGGGATGCATGATGCCCTGATTCATTCTTCAAGTTGTTATCACGAAAACCTCAAGTCTCTGTGGTTTGAGGTTATCGTTTGATAATAATTTGAAGTATGGCTCTCATCAGTAAACAAAATCAAAACCTAGTCACAGCAAATACTAACTTTGAATATTATATAGGTATACACACGCAAACATAGACACACACACATTCACATATCCATATATTATTCAAATATACATACATACATACATACATACATACATACATACATACATACATACATACATACATACATACATACATACATTTTTATATAGATATATAATTCTCTTTTTTAGTCAGTTCAATTTTAATTCCACTGAAATACATTTGTCTCAGTGTTCTTGTCCTCCAAACTTCAATACATGTCTTACTTCTAAGATATACGAGGACTGTCATAACTCCTGGTCAATCGGTTTACCTAGCTTCAACTGCTGTACTGTTGGCTGAGATACTGAAGATTGTTACATGTCTAGTTTTCTTATTAAGAGATGCAAATTGGAATATTTACAAGTTTTTAAATAGTTTATATACAGAAGTAATTGGGAACTGGAAAGATAGTCTTAAGTTGCTTGTTCCTGCTGCCTTGTATGTTATTCAAAATAACCTATTATACCTTGCATTAACAAACTTAGATGCAGCTACATACCAAGTTTGTAGATTTCTTACTTATTTTTACAATATTACTTTTTCTTATTGTAAAAAGATCAAACAAGGAAATGGGTACCTTTACTTATAAGTAAATTTAAGGTTAATGTAAACCTGTGATAGAAAATGACTTAATTTTATGTTTGCTATGCATCATGAATTTATATATTAACCAATGAAAATCCAAATCAAATTCAAAAAATTCAAATATTTAAGCTTAAGGAGTTCATTTAAAGGTTAAACTGGGTTTAAAATATTGAATTTCAATCTGACAATCAATCAAGTTAGAAGTCCTCTGTTTGAAGATTAAATATATCCTGATGGTAGGTTTTGCTAAATTTTGAAGAAATATTTTCTTGTTTTTGAAGTTTCTTTTCAATCATTTCTTTGATCTTCATTGTTTCTTCACTATTAGGTAATAGTAATTTCAACAAAATTTGTGATTCTAAAGAACAAAGCAAAGTTTAAAAATGTTTCCTTTTTTATTTATATATAACACACAAATTAAAACAACTGTTATCTTTTTTTCCTGTTTTTTTTAGGTGACGTACCAGTTAAAAATTCTTACCACTGCACTATTTTCAGTTTTGATGCTCAATAGCAGGTTAAATGCAATGAAATGGTTTTCACTTGTTATTTTGATGTCAGGTGTAGTGATTGTTCAGGTAATTTATAAATTTATGGTGACTTTACAAGCTTCTATTTTAAAAAAATAAAAACAAAAACAGAATGAAGATATACATTCATTATTAATCCCTAGTACAATATTCCTTTCTTTACTTTGTAACAAGATTCATTTTGTACATTTAAATCTATATAGTTTATTTTAAATCTTTGAAATGTATTTTAAAGTTGCATCTTTTAAAATCTTTTTTTATATTGAAAACATTTTATGTAAAAAAATATTAATTTGCTACCAGAGTTCAGTATCCACCGTGAACAACTCGTTTAAATCAAGCTCTTCACAAGTTGTTGGCCTGATTGCAGTGCTATGTGCATGCATTTCAAGTGGTTTTTCAGGAGTGTATTTTGAAAAGATTCTAAAAGGAAGTATAACGTCTTTATGGGTGAGAAATTTACAATTAGGTAGGTGAACAGCGTTTAGGCAATCCCCTTGTTAACTTCACATTTTGGTAAAATAAGAGTAGGGTAAATGGTGGATTTAGAAAATTTTTTTTTAGTGTTAAAAATTTTTGTAGATTATTTTTACATTAAATTAAGTCTTTGTTTACAAGTTAAGTTTTCACACCAAAGTTAGCTTAATTTATAATTAAAACTTTAATTGCACAGTATACATCGATAAAATAAATAGATTTTCACTAAAAAAACAAAAACTTTGAATTTGTTTACCAATTTTTCTTACAAAGTTTAACAACAATTTTTTTTTTTTTTTTCCCTTTTTGCAGCATTTTTCAGCATAATTTTTGGATTCTTGGGTATTGTGATTAATGATTGGAACTCTGTGGTGGATAATGGTTTCTTTCAAGGATACAATCGTTTTGTTGTCATTTCTGTTTTCATTCAAGTAAGCTAACTTTTTTTAACTCAAACACAAGTAATTTCTTTTGAATAATATCACAGACCTGCAAATTTTAAGTCCTGTTGTTTCCCTTTAGATTTGACTGATCTCAGGGTTTTTTGATGCACTGATTACAAATAGTTCTTACTTTTTGCCCATATCCTTAGTATTTTAAGGAAAGGCCTTATAGGAGAAATCACAAAAATAGTCTTCTTTGCTAAGATAATAATTACTTTAAATACAAAAACTTATTAAGTTACATAAAAGCTCTAAAAGTATATTTAAATAATTTAAATCAATAAATACCAATGGTAAATACTTTTATGGTTTCTTGTTTTTCCACTGAAACTCCAGCTATGAGATTTTCACTTCAAATTTGTGTTTGGTTCATCTCACTTCAGCAACTAACAATAATTTGACATCGCTTCACCTTCCTCAGTTTCTATGCTCCTTTTTTTTAGTAATGAAGTCTAATTCTCATCAAGCATCTCATTTTTCTGAAGTTTGCAATTGTTTTTCAACCTCTTATAGAATTTTCTTTTGAATAGCCAGAGTTATTACAATATTGAAGGTTGTTTGCAAGCAAGTTAACTTTGGAGGTGACTTAAAAGTTGAAGCTATGTGACATGCTGATGCTAGATGTTGTTGGTGTAGATTCAGAAGGCAGTGGCTGAGATGGTGAAGTTCCTGGTACTAGTATTGTGATAGGTGGTGATACTTTCATAGATTCTGGTGGTTGAGATAATGAAGGTTCAGGTTGAGATGACGGTGTTAGCAATTTCCAATTTTGACTGATTGATTCTACTGATGTTAAAGTGGAAATAATCCAGTATTCTAAAATCCAGTGACTATTTGGGTGGGTTTAAAAAAAAGTTTGGTATTTATATGGCAAATCTAGCACCAGTAACTACACCATCTCAGCCACTACCTTCTAAATCTTCACCAACAACATCTAGCATCAGCATGTCACATAGCTTCAGCTTCAAAGTCAGGATAGCTATAATTAAATTAAAGATTAAGCTTATTACCTGGAATTTTTTTAACGGTGGGAACATACATGCCAGTGAGCCAATTCACAAATATGGTTTACATAGCATCATCTGGACCACTTAAGCACCAATCTCTATACAGAAGTTTTCTTTAATTTAAAAATAATGCAAGGAGCAAAATGATTACCAGCAGCATTCATACAGTATCCAACAGTATAATGGATTTTTTCATTGTTGCCAACCAATTTCAGTTGTCGTTTTGCACTACACCAGCAAACTATGTGTTGCTTGCCTTGATCACCAGAGAAGCCAATTTCATCAAAATTCCACAAATGACATGAAGTGTTTTTGTTGATACCTGCTTCATTAAATTCTCTTTGCAGTGTGTTGAAATGCTTTGCTACTATTTCTTGCATGCAAAAGTGGCTCTGAGTGATGAAATATTACCAATGGCTCTGATGCTCAACTTATGACTCCACCAGTTTATGAAAAACGTGTACCAGTTTCTCCCTGGTATTCCATTAGGAAACTGATGAGATTGACCCTAGTGTTTCAAATAGTCAGTAACTGGTGTGATGATATCATTGTAAATTCTACCAAAGCCCCAATCAGATAATTTGAAGAGCTTATCTACCAGAATTGATTCAAGTTGTTGCAACAAACTTGTGCTTGAACCACTCCCAATTGTTTCACCTATGGCGTGGACAAGCCTGTGAAGAGTTGCTACTGGTATGCTGAATGACTGAGCAGTTTTATTAAGTGAAAGTTTACTGGTTTGTACTTTTCTAGTTTTACCAGTATACTTTTTAAATTCAATTATATAATTTAATTTCCAAGAGTTTTATGTCCATTTTTCAAAAAAAGAAAATAATATCATTACGCATTCAAAAACTTAACAATTCATTAAAAAAAAAATTTTTTAATTAAAATTTGATATCATCTTATTCAGAAAAAGTTCTCTAAAACATGATCAAGAATATTTGAAAAAAAGTTTATTCAATAATTAAGAGCAAAAGGATAAAAATTGTCATAACTTTCATAGATTTATGTATTTAATATTTTGTATTTTTGCATTAATTATGTATTTTAAATTCATATTTGACTTTTTCTTTAATGCACAAGTAATGCACTGTAAAAGTGGAAAAAATAAAAATATTTAATATATAAACATATGCTTTTTTAATTCATGTTTTGTAAAGCCTTTGAGTATTGTAATTCTTTCGGATTTTTTTAAAATTACAAATAAAATGGTTTAGAGACATAAGCGTTCCTTGCAGATTTGTTTGATAATGATAGATTAGTCTATTAAAGGATATTTTTAACACAATTTAAATATAAAGGAAAATTGCTTCTTTTCATCTTTTTTTTGTAAAGTATTGTTTTTTTTTTTTCCTATTATTTCTATTTAGGGATATGGAGGACTGTTAATAGGAGCTGTTGTTAAATATGCTGATAACATTTTGAAAGGTTTTGCCACGTCAATATCAATTGTTGCTTCCTCTTTAGCATCATATTATATTTTTAATGATTTTGAGCCATCGGGGTAGGTGATATTATATTTATTTTAACAAAGTATTGAATTAACTAAATAAACATCATGTATAAACTATTGTTCAAATAAACCTCAGTTATGATTAAGCTCTGAAAAAATGACCCACGCAAATGTGTTATTTTTTATTACAATTAATTGCGTGGTTAAAAGCCTCAGTATGAAGGATTAGTTTCATCTATTTTTAATATTTCAAAATTCACACGTGTTTTTCCCGTGTTTTTCACTTAAAACTCTTGCACTGTTAACTGAATGCCGTTTGCCAAGTACTGGCTATAAAAAGATAAAGATTTGATTATCTCGTTTCTAAGATTAATTTTCGTTTACGGAACTTTTTATAAATTTAACGTCCTCTTCTTTTCCTTTTATTCATAAAAGGAATGCTTTCTGCTTTATAAACGAAATGAATCTTAATTGTGACTTCATCTCTCGGAAGTTGGTTTGCAACAATCATTTGTTTTGTATTTTCACTCCTTTATTCTAACTATAAAACAATAGTTAGCCTTATTTAAACCATATTTTGAGAAGGCTTTGATGTTTTTTCGTTTACTTTTTCAAACTTTGATGTTATTTAAACAGGCACTATATAATACCCCATTCATGTTAACTACAGTTAATATGAACGGGGTATTATATAGTGCCTGTTTAGTGATGAGAAGGACCTCTGCGGACCCATATTTACTGTTTTTTTTTTATCATTTACAGGTACTTTTTGTGTGGATCAGCCTTTGTGTTATTGGCAACGTATCTTTATAGTTTACCAGCATCTCCTGCTTCAGATTTAGCGAAAAATTAAACGCTTTTTTCAGAAGGATCTTGCTTATGAAGACACTAACGTAACAAGTTGTTTTTTTTTAATTGTACTAGACAAATATTTTTTCATTAGATTCGGGATGAATAAGATGAATATTTTAAAGGTTTTAAAGGTTTTCTGAATTCCAATTTAATACAAAGACGGCTTTACTTTTTTTTTTTTTTTTTTTTGAAAAATCATCTCGTTTAAGTTCTGTTGAAAATTCAATAGAGTTTTAATTTTAATTTATAATTTTGATTATTTCATATTTAATATTTATATCGAAATGCATGAATAGCGAGCAACATTTTTTAACAATATTGTAAAATATCCATCTAGCGTTGATTTAAAGTAAAAAATTTCAATAAGAATGTTGAATTCGTAATTAACTAAAGCCAGTAAGGCTTGAGACTTAGCTACTTAAGACAGTTTAACTTCGGCTAACCTATAGATTTTCGTGAAATCCCTAACGCTTTTTATGATCCAATTTGATAGTTTTTTCACTTCATGCACTGATCTTGAATCCCTCGAGAGGAAACGTTAATCTGATCAAAAAAGCTGTTTTGTCTTTTCAAATTATAAAAGAAAAAAAACTCTTAAACCGAAATATTTTTTGATTACTTTTAACATAAGCAACATGTTTTAGAATATTTATTAAAGTAACTGGCTATAGCCATTATAGCATCAAACGTTCGCTGATATATAGGAAAGTCGCTGAAAGTAAAAATCCAAACTTATAAAAAGTAAACCTGTCAATAAAATACTCAGTGAGAAAAAACAGTATATTTGAAACGTCAGTATTTAGCAGTAATAAGATTAACTGTCGAACAAAAACATCTTTCGGCGCCAGCCTCTTTTCGAAGCTTATCATACATTTATTCCTCCTAATAGAATTTAACTACCAGTATATCGTGTACCCGTTGACTCAACTGGTAACGCCTTATCAGTAAATCAAGTGACGTTAGAACGCGGATATTACTTTTCTTACGGTACTAAAAGTTAACTTTACCTTATGCAACTTTCTCATTTCTAACTCATGACCGTAATGACGAGCTCCGAAAATACTCCCAACCCTGAATCAATCAGCCATATCTACTCTGAAAACTCATTACTAGTAAAGTAACGATCTCGCGTGAATAAAAACAAATCTAATTTAACTTTAATTTATTGGAATTTAAACGTTAACTTCCTTGCAATGTAATCTTTCAAATCTTTAAACCGTTTGAATTTTAACGTTAATTTTCTTTATCGTGTTTTGGTGCAGGTTTTCAGAATATGGATTTATTACTGATCGGTTTTAAACAAATTTGTCTCTTCTTAGTTAAGCGTTTGAATAACCAAATTACTTTCCGCAGCCATTCAATTTACTTAGAACGATATAATCGAGTCACAAAATACTTTTTCCTTTTTCAAGACATAACACATGCGGACTCTTTTTCGGCTTCGACTTTCTGAAGATCCGTTTGACTAGAAATACTATCCTTTTTGTCGACGGAGATGCTTTGAGAAGAACTTATCAGATCTTCAATTGTCGTTTGATCTTTAGAGATATCTTGAGATAAAGGCTCATCCAATATTGCAGTATACAAAGTTTGACAATCTCTGATAATTGTGTTTAAAATAGGTTTATAGGCAAGACTAAAAAAAAAAAAAAAAAAAAAGAAAAAAACAAAACAGGAAATTTATTTTCAGAAACAATACGCATCTCTGATGGAGCCATTTTGAGTAAAACTTACCAGTGGGTTTCTAACCAATCACTTAATTCTTGCAACTGCTCAAATAATAGATCCATCTTCGTCACTGAGGCGTCTTTTAGAGAAGCAATCTTTTCTGTTACTAGCTTTACTGCAGTAGTATCAAACAGCATCATTCCAATGACAATTACCCAGTCCAGACATCGAGCCTCTGAGAAAATTTGTAGAAGATATCTAGAAAAATATTACATAAAGATTACTTTTCTTGACCTGATCAAGATAAAAAGCACTAAACCTGATCAAGATAAAAAACAGCCTAAATCCGTTTCCATTTTGATTCTAAACCTCTTCGAACGTTTCTTAAAGTTTAAGAATAAATTAATTAAAAACAAGGAGCAGATCAAATGATCGAAACGCCTACTTCAACTTTTCTTGAGAGGTTGTAGGAACTTTCAAGGCTTCCGTGTTTTGCTGCAATTTTTGAATGTCAGAAAACTCCATGCAACTAAAGTCATCAAACGTAGAATGCGACATTGTGTCGGAATTTATGTCATCATTTGAATCTTCTGTACGAGGATGGGAAACCAAAGAAAATAAAAATTGATCAATTTGACCAAATATAGACAATGGCAAACTAAATTGAAAAGAAAACAAATGCCATACCTTTCATAGACACAAGCCTAGCAACTATGTCTCCTGGCTTTATGTCTTGAACGACAGTATCATTTGAAGGTGTAGGAGGAGCAGTTACTTCGTTACCATAACAATCATTTTGATGCACTTCCGATATTAAAAATATATTCATTTAAAAAAAAAACCCGCACTCAATAAATTTAAAGGAAGTTTTACACTAGCAACAGAATTTAATCCAAACAAAATAAAACTACAGAAAAAAGTTTTCTTTACAAAGTGTAATGTACTCAAGACCAAGTAGAAAAACAAATGGATTTGGTGTGGAACAGACGTCAAAAGAAAAACTAATAGGACGCATAAGAATTATTCATATCTTTTACTAAAATACATCAAGACTTTAGTTCCTTATTCAAATGATAATGATAAACAAAAATTTCCTGTGGGATAATAATTGCAAAACAGAATAACAAACTGAAATGTAGGAAGAAATAAATTAAAACCAAATAAATACATACATAAACAGTTTTGAGAACTCAAAACTTTAGAGTATTTCTCAATTGAAGAAACTTCTGGGAACGGCCAATCAAATTGCTCATGTAAAGCTGAAAACGCACTAATGAACTTATCGATGCAGGCAGCGCGAGCCCTAAAACGTAAAAGATAATACAAAACAATTTGAGTAATGTTACTATTTTCATTATTAATACTGTTTTCATAATTGTAATAAACGTATAAGTTAACAAGTTTACCATCTCACGATCTGCGCTTTGTTTTCTAACGGAAAATGAAATTTTATGACATCGCGCATTGGTTTTCACAATAGAAATAATTTACAAACAGGAACTGAGACCATGTTTATATATTATTACATTTATACATCGACTAATTAAGCAGTTTTCATAGATTTTAGTAATTGACGGATGTTAATTTGGGACCCAGGAAAAATATTATCCACCTTTCTTTAGTCAGCCACGTTACTAAATCAAATTGCAATTTCGTACTGAACCTTCCAAGGTCTAATAAAGCGTACGAACTCAGTAAACCTCTGGCATATCTACACAAAATCATCTCAATATAGAAATCCTCACAGCTGTCCATTGAAAACGATCTAAAAAAAATTTTAATTTTTAAGAATTAACTCTCATTTACTTTAAATAAAATTAACGCGCGCAATTGTTCGAGTAAAGATAAAAAAAAAAAAAAATCAATTACTTATTCAAAACTTTATCTGAACCGTCTCGTTTATTCAACTTTAAGCTAAGAGGTTTTTCTTTTATCGAAGAAGATCTCTCCTTTCCACCCAAACTAAAAAACAATCATTTGAATATGTTCAAACTTGCTTAGTATTCAATAGTTAGTAAAACGATCAAAATATTTTTAAGCGAGTCAAAAATTATTTGCAAGAAAAAATCGATTTTTAACCAGATCACGGTACCTGGACGATCTTGTCTGGTTATGTGGCGGTAGACTGGAACGCGAAGATTGTCGCTGTAACTGCATTATAACTGGTGCTGTCATTGAGTCGTCAAGATTCGAAGATGAAAATGTAAGATTTTGATGAAAAGAGCCTTTGTACTGTAGTCCAGGGTGAGCAGAAGGAGTACGAGGTGGAGATTCGTTCTCCCCCTTTCCTATAACATAAATGGTTCGATAAAATTAAACGAAACAAATGTTAAAACATGAAGAAACAGATACTTAACGGAAATGCAAAAAACTCACCAATAACTCGAAGGAAACGAACCAAGTCTCTCGCAAGCTAAAAAAAATCTGAGACTTTAAATGGTATGAATAAAACAAAAATTAAAAAAACGCCATTCTTAATTTTGAAAATCGCCATAATGAGATTGCTTTTTTGAGTAAAAAAAGTCAGGAGCATTTCAAATTCAAATTTTATTTACCCATTAAAAATATAAAAATCTAACCCTTCCATCAGGGGGGGGGGGGGGGAACCGTTTCATAAAAATCATCAGTCAGTTATCAGCGCTAATAGTTATCAGGGATTTCTAAATCTTATATCTTATGAATATGACAAATTATATTAAGAATATTCTTAATATGCCAAATTACTATTGACTTTAATGCATTAAAAAATATATATATAGTCACTGGTTTTTATCAGAAATTTAAAATTCTATCTAAAAAAACGCGATTTTCTCACACTGATAAATTATATCATGGATAAAAGTCAAATTGATCTTTTTATGAAACAGTGTATAGATCCAAACCTCTAGTTTCTTCCGCTCAAGTGCAGCATCTAACAGTAATGTCGCGTGCTAAAAGATTAAAAATGATGAAAAAAAACCTAAGACTTAAAGAATTCTTTTAAGGAATTTATTGAGATAATTGCAACACAAAAAATATTTTTAAGCAGTTAAACTTTTACCTGCCTACTGACCATAGGCGACTCGAGACTTTGCAATATAAGTAAATAAGAAGCAGCAATTTCGAGTTTTCCAGTCGAATAACAACTCTAAATAATCAATGTTTACGCTTGAACCGAGAAAATAAAGAAACGGATGACATTTTTTTTTTCCCTCGGAAAATTCTAAGTAACTCATTTAATAATATTGCTGAACTTAAGTTTAGTTACACGTGAGCACGCGTCGAGTTTTGAGCGAGCAACTCGTGTATAAAATTTTTCGAAAGAAATTCTTTAATTTTCTGCTATTTTGCGAAATAATTATCAGCTTACACTACTATTTAAAAAACGAAATTAAAATGTAATAAAATACATTAAAACAAAGTATAAAGTTAAAATAAACTACCTTAAAAAGATCAATTGGATTCCCTACAACTGAAAACAAATGCGGCCACAACGCAACTTCAGTCTTGCGAGCACAATGACAAACAGTTTCTAGAAACTCGGGAAATTCTTGAATAAAGGCAACAACGCGCGGCAAAAGAGGATCTAAATAAATTACAGAATGTCAAGCGGCAAATCATTTTAAATTACGTTGCACATTTTTCTTGATGCTGTCCTAAAATTGAGTCCTAACATCGACAGTATCGATGTTTTAATGTCTAGAAGAATATCGATATTTTCGAAATCTATTTCGCGAAGTAGATTAAAATAGCTTTAAAAAAATCACGAAAACAATAGTAATAAATAAAAGCTCAATAGTCACCGGGTATTGGATTGGAAGCAGTGGCTTCTTTTTCTAGAACTTCGTGCAACATTAACTCAAGAACATGAGCAAAATAAGGTAACCCTGTACAACTTCTTGCTATGTCTAATGCGTGGACACCTAGACTAAAGGAAAAAAATTGAAATAATCTTGCTGAATATTTCAAATCGCAAAACTCCCCAAATCTTTACATAGACTTAATTGCAATGCATTCTCATACCCAGCTAACACAAAACGTTCAAGTACGTTCGAAGAACGTTGGAATTTTTCTTAGAACGTGCCCGACCGTTTCTAACGTTCTACGAACGTTTCTTGAACGTCTTGTGTTAGCTGGGATAGCTATTATGAATGTAAAAGTGGTTATAGATAATTTCTAACTCACGCTCTTCTTGTTGAGAAAACATTTTTTCGGAAGAAGTATTTACAGTACAGAAAGAAGAGAAATGACAAAAAATTCATTATGAGGTGAACGAGATTTTGAAAACTTTTAGATTACTAAAAAGACTTCCTTTTTTTTTTTTTTTTTTTTGAAAAACAGAGTTTCATAAGAGGAACAACAAAACTTGTGTAAATTTTGTTGAAGTCTTAGTTTTTATTGTTTTTTTTTTTGTCATTTTGTTAACACCACTATTACTTCGTGACAGCAAATTTAACGTGCTTTTTTGATAAACCTTTTCTCTAGCTTTGATTATTTATGCTAAAACTTAGAAAAAAAACGTATTATTATTCGAGTAAGAATCAACTAATGAAATTTCCAAAATCTCAAACTCATCTTCATCACTATTTCTTCCCTTAAACTCATTTTCATTACTGTTTCTTCCCTTAAACTCATCTTCATCACTATTTTTTCCCTATTGTCAATTTAAATATTTCTTATAATTATCACAGATACAACCAGAATGCATTATAACTCTATTTATGAGAATGGGGCAAAAAGAAATACTTTGCATAAAAAAAAAAGCAAACCACAAATAGAAAAACTATAAATGTCAGACAAACAGAGTATAAATATAATTACTTCCGCCTGAGTAGGTGCTTAAGAATCTGTGGTAAGTATACTTGGGTCTAAATATTGAAATAATAAGCATCAATAATCATCTAATGTTTAATCTCTATATAAATATAATTTTAAATAATGTTTTTGTTATCAAAGATAGACAAAATTAGGGGTGTACCGGAATGGGTTTTTTCAATTCCGGCCGGAACCGGATTTGCTGGAACGAGAACTATAATTATGTTATTTTTACCTCCAAGATTAAAGTGGAAGCATGCTCATCTTAGCTATATAATATATTAAACCTATTTCAATTTTATTCTTATTTTATTTAAATGTTGTTTTTATTTGCTTTTATTTTGTGTGTTAAAAACTTTTGACTGCATAATTTTTTTTAACTGCATAACTTTTTTTAACTGCATTATTATTTATATTTAAAATTAATTCTATATTTTTTATTTTTCATTTAGATTAAAATATAAATTTTTACTGTATTTATACTAAAATCACCCTATAGTTTTTAACTATTCAAATTTAATTAACATTTGAACATCTAAAAATGTCTTCATTTTCTTCATTTGTTTGGAGATATTTTAAAACAAATGTCACAAATAAATTAGCAGAATGTAAGTTATGCCACAAAAATCTTAAACGTGGTAGCACCCCAAAAACTTTTAGCACGACACCACTCCATATGCATTTAAAAAAATATCATATGGATAGATATGAGGCTAAACAAGAGGAACAGAAAAAAAAAATCAAAAGCTGAGACACCACTAGAGAGAAAATTGGAAGCAATTTAGTCGCAGACACAAACTAATAGATAATTTTGTTCCTAAAAAAATTTTGAATATAACGGACTCTCGCTCCTCCAAAGTTAATCAAAGAATAATGAATTTTATTGCAATGGACAATCAACCTTTTTCTCTAGTTGAAGATCAGGGGTTCATTGAATTGATTGCTCACTTGCAACCACAATACCTAATTCCAAGAAAAAAAATTTTTAAGGAAACAATACTACCAGCATCATACAAAAAATTAAAAACCGTAGTATTTAATGACATTTCTGCAGCTGATCATATTTCAGTTACAACAGACATTTGGACAAATACCTATATTAATGATGCATTTATATCATTGACTGCGCATTGGATCACATTTTCATTGACTGCGCATTGGATCAATTTTATTAGAAAGGATTGTGTTCTACACTGTAAGCATTTTCTAGGGTCCCACACTGGAATAAATATTTCAAATTTATTTGATGTGATGCTAATTGATTGGGATATTTCCATAAACAAAATACATATAGTCCTTCAAGACAGTGTTTATAACATGCAACTTGGAATTGACTTGACAGAGTCCTCAGGAATCTCATGTTTTATTCATCAACTGCAGTTAGTTATCAAAGACGCCCTTTTTGATCAGGTTGCAGTATACGACATGATAAAGAAATGCAGAAGCATCTGCAGTCATTTTAACTATTCAAGCTTGGCTTGCACCAAATTAAAAGAAATACAGAAAGAATTAGATTCCAAAATTTCAAAACCTTTATTACCAATCCAAGATGTTCCAACAAGATGGAATAGTACATATTTAATGTTGGATCGAATTGGGACTCTCAAAAGATCTATACAACTTTACACAGCAGAGCACCCTCATTTAATAAATTTAATATTAAGTTCAAGTGAATGGGAGTTAATTAAAAATGTATTGGGATTTTTACAACCATTTTTTATGATTACTGATACAGTCAGTAAATCAAAATCAATGTTGTCATCAGTAATTAGCCATATTCATGCACTACATAATTTTCTTGGAAGCCATGAAGAGGAGTCCAATCAATAAAGAAGATGCTAAGAGAGTCTATTGAAAAAAGATTCATGATTAATGTTTCATTAAAAGGTCACTTTAATGTACTAATGAGTAAAGTACATGTTTTGTCCACAGCTGTTGATCCAAGGTATAAACTGTCACTTTTCCCTGATGAGCAAAAAAATTTGGCTAAAATTTGGCTTTTGTCCAAGATAAAGGATCAAATAAATTCACAAAAAGAGACTAATATGGATAATATGTCAGAAACAGATTCATCTTTGTCCAATAGTTCTAATTCCTCAACAACCAATAAAGGTTGTCAGCTATCTACATCAGCTTTATATGCATCAAATTTAAGAATGACTATCACAAATAGTTTTCTTAATTGCTATGAGCTAGAAGAAGAAAGAAAAAGTAACCCTAAAAGAAAAAAGCAAAGAAAAAGTATAGGAATAACAGATGAAGAGATAAAAAAAGAAATAGATTGTTTTATGGCTGGGAAAGGAATAGAAAAATTAGAAAATGAAGAAGCAGTGTTAAAATGGTGGAGCGATAATAAGGATTACTATCCTCATATGTGCTGTATAGCAAGAAAACTTTTATCAACCCCTGTTTCATCTGTCTATTCAGAGAGACTATTCTCAGAGGCAGGTAATATTTTTGAGGAAAAAAGAGCTAGTTTGTTGCCAAAAACTGGAGAGGAGCTCTTATTTTCATACCACAATATTACCAAATTTCCAGAAATCCTTACTTGATTACTTTTAATCCTTAATTGATTATTGCAAATAAAATTTCATTGTGTTCATTTATAAATTTGTATTTTTTTACCTAGGTTTAGCTATTGTTATTTATTTCCCTGTAGGACAAATATTTTTTGATTTAATTTACACTGTGTCACATGTATTAAAAAATAAAGTTGAAAAATAAATTCCGGCATTCCGGCTTTAATTATTGTAATTTCGGCCAGAACCGGAATGAACTGAAATCACAAAATCCGGCCAGAATTCCACAACACCCCTAGACAAAATCATTATTTATTCATTCATCAACACTTCCATACTCATTTAGGAAAAATGATAATGAGCAATCAGTTTTACCGTTCTTTCTAAGGAGAAGTAGGGTAATAGACTTGATCCTGCTTGAACAGGAGACATCAATTCTTCATTAAAAACTCCTAGATTTTCACATCCTATTCCAAGAATTACAGCATCTTCAAACAGAACAGCTATGCAAAAAATGAAATAAAGTAAAAGCATTTACAACGTTTAACAGGAATATGTAACATTTGATAACAATAGTTCAACATCTCTAAAGATCAACATTCAGTTCAACATCTTTAGAGATCAATTATTGATTACTAAACAAGTGACAGCAATTTTAGTAACATTTATCTGAAAAAAAAAACAAAACTCAAACTGAAGTGTAAAAGATTAACTTTTGAGTATAAAAAGATCAACTTAATAAAAATTACATTAAAAAAATATACCTAAGGGATATAGCTGCAAATCAAAGCGCAACATAATTCTCTTGGATAAAAAAACAAGAGGTCTGCAGGTCGGAAATAATGGCAACCAAGCCTGTATAAAAAAACTATATTTTTAACTTTTATTCAAAAAAGTATTTCTTCATAAAACTTTTAATAAGCTGCAATACTTACTTGCATCCCTTGTGCTCCACACCCTAGCCACAATGTTTCAGCAAGGTGTTGCTTTGATGACTTTGGATTTACCATGTACCAGAAGTTTTCTACACAAGATGCCAGACAAAGTGGTGTTAGGTAATATATCTAAACAAAGCAACAAAAAAAAAGAAAAATATAGCATGAAAAAACAAAAATGTAAAAGAAAAGTAGATATAGAGTAAATATAAAATATGATGATAGTAATAAGTAAAAACCTTTTTCGAACTTCTTTCAGACTCGAGCCTCTCTTTTTGCAACATAAGCAGCCTTCCAGCTACATTGGCAATCAAGGAAGGAGCTTCATGACTATTTTCCTGCATGTCAACAGCTAAAAGGATACAAGAAATTGCTATTTTAAACTGTATGTCTAGAAGCACTTTTTATAACAGTGACAACCCATGAAATGCATTTTAATCTAGCATATCTAAATTAACAACTTTAAGTGTTTGTTATAGTTTAAGAAAAAGTTAAATTTCGTAAAAGCAGCCCAAAAGTTGTTAGAAAAAATAGAGCCCTAAGCAGCAGTAAAATATATAAGATGCTATTAGTTCTTTTTCATTTAGATGAAAACATAATTTAAACATTAAGTTTGTAATTCTTCTTACATTGCTGTTCATTCTTAAGACAAGTTAAACCTAATGAAGTGACAGTGATTGGATGAACAACATATTCTATAAGTGATGTTTCAGAAACTTTTACAGCTGAGACTCCTGCTACTAAAAAAAAAAGTAACTAAATCATTAAAAAAATGTTTGACTTTACACCCTACAAAATGTTTAGATTTTACACACTAAAGTCATATGATAAAAATGCTTTTAATTGAAAGTTAATTTTAAAATTATTTAATTGCATTAAACTAAAAAAAGCAAAAATGGTTTAAACTCTTGTACCATTCATATCATTGCCAAGAATAGAGAGTTCATAAAATGTGACACTACAATCAGAACAGTAGACTATTAAAGTATTGTTGTACATATTGATAAGGAATATTGGAGAAGTGACTGTAAAGCGCACACAGTGAACCAAGTCTAGGTTTAAGCTTTGATTGTGAATACGAATCTAAAATTCAATGTAATTTAATAAAAATCTTATGAAATTTTTTCCTTAAACTGTGATTATAAAAGTAAAACATCAAGTAAAATAAATAATTCTACCTCATCAACAGAATCATAGAAGTTGTAGCATCCAACAATGAGAAAGCAATTCCACCAAACCATACCTCCACGACAGGTAACGTTATGTTCCTAAAAATTTCCACAAATATTAGTGAGGTTAATGCATATGGTAATTGAAAAACTTGGCTTTCAGCTTTATGTGATAGCACAAATAATATTACCCCTCGAAAAAATAGTATTATCAGAAAGTTGGAAGAGAATTTAAGAAGGGCCTTGTAACGGCTTTTCATTATTATGTGCTTGCTAGATTCAAATGAACTCCCTTAGAGTAAGTACTTTGCAAAAAAAGTGGATGGTGAAACTACTTTGGATGGTGAAAGGATGGTAAAACACTGCTAAACATGCCTTTAGGAAACACAGATGATCTTGGGATCATCTGTATTTCCTAAAGGCATGTTTAGCAGTGCAAGCTGGTTGTGAATCAAGTCCAGATATCCATTTTTTTCAGAGCAATCAACCAGGATGTTTTCAACCAATACTGTCTCATACACCATGCCATTCACAAGAAAAAATATAGTTTACAACCCACCCTAATATACACTATCAACAAAAGGTTTGGAACCATCCCAAATTTTCAGAAAAAATTTGCTGTGATTTATTCAAACTAATTAAAGACAGTCATTATTTTATAGCAATTTAACATTTTTTACATAATTTCTGAAACTTTTTAAAATTTCACATGTTGAAATAAGGATTATACAATATTATTATAAGACAAATAGTCATTTTGTTGTACAATTTTTGGCACTAATTTTCCTATTTTGCCTTGTTTCTTTATCTGGATGATTTATTGAAATTTTTTTTAAAAAAAACAGTTAAGTAACATGTAATATATTAATATTTCTTAAAAAAAAAATTCAAATTCTTAAATGATTTGGCAAACGATTGCTAACATTTTTACAGGTATGGCAAAATGTTAGTAAAGCAGATAAGCAGCAAACAGAAGTGCAATAATCATTTCACACAAAGAACATTACTTCATTCTAGAATATTTTAAATTGATATGTAGAAAATTGTAAATTAATCAAAATTATCCTACAAATGAGTTTAAGAAAAAGTTAAGTGATTTTCTACATTCAACTTTAATTATTTTATTTACAATGTTTTAATTTAAATACCATATATTAGGAAATTTGTTTTAATTCAGATTACAATTGAAGACCACACTGGAAAAACAATCAAGCTACATTTTTGCTTTTTTTGGGTTTTTGGGTTTTGGGTTTAACTTTTTTTGGGTTTTTGGGTTTAACTATATAATAATTGACTATGTAACTAGAAAACCAATCAAATTACACGGATATTTAGCTTAACAAATAAGTGAGCTATGGTTTTTTGAAGTTTAAAATCTAATTTACTCAAAACAATAAAAATGTAGCTTGATCATTTTTCCAGTGTAGTCTTCAATTGTTTTAATGAAAAATAAATAATGGAGCAAACCTAAAAACATTTTCCATACAAATTTTTTAAAACTAGTTTTAAAAAATTATATGGAAAATTATTTTATAACATCCCAAGCTTTCAAAATCACTTTTAGATCTTCTTTCTTTCTAAGTTTCTCCAATCTTATGGTCAAAAATTGCTCTTATATGCTCAATGAAATTTAAGTCTGGCAACTGTGCTGGCAATTCCATCACTTTAACAGTCCTTTCAAACCATTTTTGTTTTTCCTTTGTTGTATGCTTGGAATTATTGTTTCGCTGGAAGATTAAATTGTTTACTAATCTTAATTTTCTGGCAGAAGATTTGAAAATCTTTTTAAGAATGGCTGCATGAATTATGGCATTAATGATGTTATCAGTTAAAGTTACTTTTTCAACTCCGCACCATGATTTAGCACCCCCAAATCATGTTTTCAACACCATACTTAACAGTTCCTCTCATACATCTTAGTTTATATGCCTCTCCACTTTTTCCCAAATCTTTTTGAGCCCTGTAAGATGATTTTTATTCTTTCTTCCAGTGTTCTAATGACATATAGACATTAGACTACACTTTTTAGCAAATGCCAATCTTTGTTTCATATGTTTTTTAGTCAAAAAAGGATTCTTGTGGACTAGTAAGCCCTGAAATTCTTGATCTCTGATTCTGCATCAAACAGCCTGCGAATTGATCTTAATAATATGATCTTTCTATGATCTTAATAATATGATCTTTTCTGCTTACTTTCAAATTTGAAGCGATTTTTGTTCACTTGAGAATGTTTGCATCAACTGATGTAGTGGTCTTTCTGTTACCACCTTTTCAAAGTTGTATCAATCAAATTGTACTTTTTCCTTATGTTTGAAACTGTGTTGTGAAGGGTTCTTGTTAAACTTTGAACTTTTCAGTATGTTTTCCCCTGATAAAATAATCAACCGCCAAATTTCTCTTTATTTTCTTTTTTTATGTGCCATAATTTTAAAAACGATTATATTTATATATTTTTTCATTTATTATTGGTTTTTTTAAAACTGATAATTAAAACACAATAATAATATAAATAAAAATTATAATTAAACAAAAGAAACTTCAATTTGAAAACTTTTAAAAACTTAGAAAAAAAATTGAAAAAATTGAATAAATTTAATTAAATTTTTATCAATCCAAATTTTTTTGATCAGATTTAATACAAATATAAATTTCAAATTATTATGGTACAATAGCAGATTGGTAGAAATATACTTGCACACACTTGTGTATCTCATACACCATGCCATTCACAAGAAAAAATATAGTTTACAACCCACCCTAATATACACTACCAACAAAAGGTTTGGAACCATCCCAAATTTTGATGTCCCATCCCAAATAATGATAGAATTCAAGTTTAATCAAAGTTTACCATCTGTTATTCCTTGTTTATGATAAGATAAAGAATTCAGAAAAAAATTTGAATTCAAATTTTTTCAGTCTATTCGTTTTTTTGCTCACTGGATGTATACATGTAAAATAAATATTAAAACTGTTAAACAATGTCAATAACACAACTTTAAAAAAAAATTGCAAATAAACACAACTTATGAAGAAAAAAAGAAATATACTTGAGTTTCATTTCCAAATAATTTCCATTTACGACGTGCAAGTGAGAAGTGTGCATAGCCATGTGCGCCAGCTACTGCAATGTACTTTGCTTTACTATCTACAACTGCATACTAAACATAAGTAATACAACAATTGATCATTTTTAAATAAAGGCAAAACATTTTAAATTTCTTTGACAAAAATAAATAAATAAATAAAATAACTAAGAACATTTTCTCAAATTGAAATTTTAAAGAATTTAACTCATATTTATATAAAGGCTTAAAAATGGTTGAAATAAGTATGAACATAAAGTCTAAAATAGGCTGATAAAATATGTTTCTTTAAAAAACCTGCACACAATAGGTTTATAATATTTCAATTGTATGATATTATAATTGCATAAAATTTTTAAAACCATATCCTCATGCAATTTTTAAAACCATATCCTCATGGAGTTTTTATGCAAAAATCAAAAAAATTCAAAGCTTTAAAAAAATGTCACCCCTTAATAAAAATGTACAAAATGGGTTTTTTTTAATAAGAAAATACAAACATAAAACATGGCTTTATTGCTAGCAATCCATAGATTGCTTGATTATTCAATCTTGCTATGCTAATATATGACATTGCTTTAAAATTTACTTAAAGGAATCTTCTTTTTTTTTTAAACTGCCTGTAACAAGTAATCAACTGATGAAGGAAAGCCATATCTCTACAGCAAATTTCTTCTTCTCCCTTCAAAGCATTTCAAAAAATCCTTTAAGTTGCTCATACTCTTGATTTATTTTATTAATAAACAAATAATTGGGATTAGGCAAGTTAGTGGCTTGTTCAAAATAATCATTAATTGCATTTTCCTGTGTTTGCAGAGACTGCATTAGAAATGATTATTATAATTGTAGGCCAAAGCTGAAGCACAGTATTTTTTCAATTCAATTTTGTTTCACCTTTTCATTTGGTCAGTAAAAGAACCTCAAATTTAATTTCTCTTTTCCATTTTTCTAAAACTAAAACCAGATACTCTACATCCTTTTTGGGGGAGGGGGGAGGAATTTTATCTTTTTTAAAATTTAACACTTTCTAATAAACTTTCTGTTTAAAAATGCAACTTCTCCACTCCACATCAGAAATAAAAAATTTTCACAATATTTTTTGTCTTATCCTCATTGTATATAATTGTAATAACATAATATATGTTTGATTATAAATATAATTATAACTTTTTAAATAATAAAGAATATAATATATAAGATTGCCTAGAATGCTTTGTATAACATCTTCATCACAAAATACTTTCATTAAACTCTTAAAATAAATTGGTAATAATTAAATTTACTCGAATAGGTGTATTAGATCCCAAATAACTCTGTGGTAACTGAAATGTTTGCCAATGTTTGTTCCCAAAATGCATGCTGTAAGAAGCTGAACACTGTGTTTCAAATGTACCACTATCATTTGATTGAAGCATTGCGTCACCGAGGTTCAGATAAACACTATCTTTACCTTGAAGAATTAAATGCTGCCGATTCGACTAAAGAACATTTATATTTAACATTCTAAACAAAGTATTTGGAATCTCTGCTAGAATGGTCAAAAGCTTACATAAAAGTCCCATACCATGCAAGGATTAACAGTAACTGCACTTTTAACAAACTTAATTTCCATGATATCACCAGGCTTGAACTGTTCATTCACATTATTACAGCTATCAGGAATAAGTAGAAGTTCATAGCCTTCTGCACCCCAATCCTAAAAGAGAATTTTTTTAACATTAATTTGAAGCTTAGTTGAGTTTTAACTGATTCTTTTGAGACTCACACATAACTATTTAAAGCATTAAAGTATAAATAAAATATTTAAAACAAAAATTGTTTTGGGAGTTGTTTTTATAGCAGAAGAAGAAAATAGAAAAGCATTATAAAAAAAAATCATTTACCATATCAGCAAGCATCAGTGTATGATAAAATATGTCACTAAACAAATTTAAGTTGAATAAAAAACAATTGCCATTTTTGAATATCATAAAAATAATCAAACTTATTATACACTTGGTATCCAATAAAAAATGATTTTTTTAAGAAAAGAAATAATAGGTATTTGTTAAAAAGAGTTACACAACTATAATGGTAAAAGTACAAATTTATGTTAACTAATGCAAGGAAATTAAAAGAGTTACATATTTAATTTAATGCATATAAATTAAAAAAAGACTAATATAGTTATGTTAATGCATGGAATTTAAGAGTTACATATTTAAGTTAACTAATACATTAAGAGTTACATATTTAAGTTAACTAATACAAATTAAAAGAGATCAAATCACAATTATGTTAATAAATGCATGGAAGTTTTAAAAGTTACATATTTAAGTTAATTAATGCATATAAGTTAAAAAAGAGTAACACAATTATGTTAATTAATACATACAAATTAAAAAAGAGTATCACAATTATGTTAATAAATGCATGGAGGTTTTAAGAGTTACATATTTAAGTTAATTAATGCATTTAAGTTAAAAAAAGAGTAACAAAATCATGTTGATACAAGGAAGTAAAAAACAGTAACATATTTAAGTTAACTAATTCATAAAAGTTAAAAATGAGTAACACAATTATGTTAAATAACTTTATTATCTTTGAGATCTTATTCGCACCCCTGTTCAGCATGCTGTACACACATAAGTAAAGTACCAAAGACACTCCACACAGCAATGCCATGCTTGGACCAAAGGGTAGCAAGAGCACCACCATCAGGTGTCCAACGCATTTCAATAATACTTCCAGCATTTGCACCTTTATCTTTGAAAAAGAATATTAAATTTCAAAGTTTTTTTGATTAAACCAGTCTTTTTTATACGTTATTGTAAAAATTAAAATGCTTTTTAAAACTATACCAACAAAATTAAACTAGAATACAAGGATACCAGGATAGTCCTTCTTTGAAAGTACATAGCTATGTGATACCACAAGTCCTCCTGTTAGATCATCAAAACAATATGCCACTGCTTGACCACTAAACAAATAGCAATACACATTGTTTATATAGAGCTTGTAATATGATTCAGAAAAAGGAATCTTTTCTAGTAGCTTAACTTATGCTTTGACTGCAATTTACAACACCATGCTAGCAAAAGTAAATCATTTTTAAATTGCTAACTTTTATTTTTACAATTCTACAACTGTTCTTGCACTTTAGTAAAAGCTGGATAACAATTAAAATTTTATCATAAACAAGGGAGAAGTAATTTTTGTAAAAACCTAACCTAGAAAGGATATTTTACAAGCAAGAGATGAGGGGCAGAAAGAGGAGGGGCAGAAAAAAGGGGAGCAAAACATGACAATATTTTGTAATTCATTTTTAAAATTTTTATTCTAAAATGTTTTTATCAAAAAGTTTTGAGAAGAAAAAAAAGAAACTTAAATGAATTTTTCTCTTAGTAAATTAAATTGACTAATTAAAATAAAATTGATTCACAATTCATATTTATTATTTTATTTCATATCACTATTTAAATTGATTACAAAAATGAACTGCAAAATAATTTAAAAGAAATGAATCCTCATTTTTTTTAAAAAAAAGCTTCCTTAACTTATGAAAAATTGTAAAGTAGTAATTCTTGATCTATTATTCGTTATTCATTTTCCCTTTCTAAGTCACATAAAGTTAAGAAATTTGTGCAATTTGTGCAAATTAATTTATGCAACATAACCTATACAAATTAATTTATGCAATATACCTTATGCAATTTAATTTATGCAACATAACTTATGCAAATTAATTTATGCAATATAATTTAATCATAAAAGCTTTAACTTTAATTTTACCGTTTTTATCAAACATTTTAAATTTGTTGAAACTAAGAAAGCTTAAAGTATTAAACTCTTGATTTAAAAAGTGACTTTTTAAGGTTTACTCACTTGCTTTGACCAAACACAATAATTTGGTACTTTATGTTGATTGCCAGTGAAACAGCATTTGTAAGATCTTTTGCAAATATTCCCACTATGTCCTAAGAAAAAGTTCAATAACTGTTTGCAAATCTGTTAAAGGAAGATTTCTATCTTTAATGACATCCTAACATGTGTTTTACATTTGATTGGTTTTATCATAAAGACATTCTTTTAAAAGTTAATTCTTTTTAGTTTATTTTAGTCTGAAAAAACCCTGACATTCAATCTTTCTTTTAAGTTGAGTGTAACAAAAAGATCTTGAAATTCAAAAACCTCAATACAATAAATTACAAAGAATCTAGCATTACAACTTGATAAAATTCAAATTTTATCAATTTTAAATGTTTTGCATTCTAAAAACTTCAGAGAACATTATTTAATCCATAAATAAAAACAAAAAAATTGAATAAAAAAATCACAAAACAAGAATGAAATAAACCATTAAGAAAACTCAAAAACCTCGGTTTTGGATTCAGCAGTGGAAGAGGTAAGAAATCCCCCTCTTCCATCTGATAGAATGATTCCAAATCCACCAAGAATTGGACTGCATTCAATCTTTGTGATAAATAAATCTTTGCTTTTTGCAAGTGGTGAACCAACTGTAATAATGAAAGTATTCCAAATTAATATTGATATAAATAAAACTAAATAAGTTAATATTAACATAAATAAAACTAAGTGGTGAGATATAGGTGTACAAGAATAGAAAAATCATATATAAGACCAAGAATCACACAGCTTGGATGAATAAAATTATATGTAACTATCGCACTGTATTGAATAATAATGATGGGAATGACAACCACAACTTAAACTACAAGATAAAATTGAATAAAATAAAACTCAGTCAAAGGCTATTATAACCTATAAATGTCTAAAAAGTTTTTGAAACTTACTTGTTGGTGTTTCAAGATCAATACAGAACATAAGATCGCTTATCTGAATGGCAAGATCTGAGATAAAATTCCCAGACCATGATAGTCGGTAAATCCAACCTTCATTTGTAGTAATAAACAGTTCATCTGAGCGTGGTGAAGCACTGGAAAGAAAACAAAAATTAGCAACAAAAAAAAAAAATGAAAAAGGAGTTAACAGATGGCTACTAAAAATCCAGATTGACTATAATTGACTTTTAAATGCCATAAATTAAACTATTTTTTTTCCATGCTTTCATCCATTTTAAATCTCATTTAATTCTCAATGTTAATTTACTTGTTTTTTAGATAATTATTAAAAAATTAAGAAAAAAAATGATTTCAAAGCAAGAAGAGTTCTATTTGAACAAAAAAACTGCAAGGTAAAAAGTTCACCATAGATCACTTCAATGATGAACAAATTCCAAGAAGCACTGTCTATAGAATAATCGAACATGCTGAGAATGACTCTAGACACAAAAGATGCAAGGAAAGGGTCTTGTGGCTCTTTCCTTGTATCTTTTGCAAATTTGGATGCACTCATTCCCATATCTTTAAAATTCTTGCCAAATACACTGACATCAAAACCTATACGAAACATGGTACACCTTATTGATGAGAGAGCCAGAAAGAGCAAATCAAGACAGTCATTGATCATCTTTATCATGATTTTCAAGAGGAAGTGGTCATCCTTTATGACGAGTCTTACTTCATCTCATCGCACTCGCCAATCAACAAAAACGGCACCTACTACTCCAGTGATAAAGACAAGTTTACGCTGAGTCTTAAATATTGCAAAAAACACAAGTTTGAACCCAAGTTGCACATCTGGCTGGCTGCTTCTGACAAAGGCATTTCCAAGCCATTTTTCATCTCCAGAACCTGGCAGTCAACAGAGCCACCTATAAAGAGGATTATATCAAGGGGAGATTAGTGTAATTTATTAACACTCATCATGCTGATGGCAATTATGTATTTTGGCCAGACCTGGCATCATTGAATTACGCCAAAACCAAGATGAACTGCTATAAGGCCCATGACATCAATTTTGTCAAAAAAGTAAACAATCTGCCCGCCTGCCAGAGTGCTCCCCAACCAAAGACTTTTGGGCTATTTTGAAAGGCAAAGTGTATGAGGGTAACTGGCAAGCAAAAGAAATGAAGCAACCACAAACCAGAATAAAGCCTTGTCTGAAAAAAAAAAAAGACCTTGTATTTTCACTCTTTGGATCAACTCATCTTAGAGTTGGCTGAATCTAAAGAAATGAACTGGTTGAAGACAAATCTAATTGAAGTAAATAAAGAACTAAAAACTATATTTGATAATATTTTTTATTTAATATCTAGCTTAAAAACTGAGGGATTAATTGCCCTTGAAAGTCCAGACTTTTAGTAACCACCCATTATACATTGTAAATACCCACCATAAAAATATTCTTTAACAAAAATTGTAAATGCATATTGTAAATATTCTCAAATTTTTTGGCTTTTGTTTTTATATGCTTGTACCTTGTAACTTGCCCTTTGAGTGAGACTGTAACCTTATGATTGAGCTCTATCTTCAGAATACCATTCTTCTGAAGTTGTTCTACTGGATGTTTACAGCTTAAAACAAATTATGTTTTAGAAAATCAATAAATTTAAAAAAAAATCAATTAACATTCCTTTTTAAAATAAAACCTACAAAATATTAACTACATTATCAGATAACAATTTAAAAAATGTACTTGACTGGTTCCAAGTAATAAAGATACTCTTTGGAAATCTCAAACAAATCAAGTAAAATAATGAATCCTTGGTCAGTCTAAAAAACAAAACATAAATATTTTCAAGTTTTTCAAAATAATTTTGAAAATGTTTATTATTACTGTCTGCATTGCAATAAAGAGATTTATAAACTTTATGTTGCTTTAATATAATGGTGATTTATGAAATATTTTTTGGTAAACATTCTGTAAAATAATCACACCAATCCTGTTTGTACAAAAGTCAACTATACAATTACAACTTATTTGAAATCTATATATAGTTAAGTACAGAAATAAAAGATAATTCTGAAGCCATTGATTTGAATTTGTACTAACTTATAAATAAAACTACTGATTTTATAGCATAAATATTTATAACTATTTAAAAATAGGTCAGAGTTAAACATCTTACATAAAAAATGTTTTTGTAGTTTACAACAACAAATAATTTTTCAAATATATATATTCTATTTAAAAAAGTCATTTATGCTTTAATTGAATACCATTTTGTGTTAATAAGTCACTTAATGAGTTTCATAAAGAGAAATATTGAACTTCAAACCATAGCACTGATTAAATTAGATTAGATGTTGTTAGTAATTTAGTTAGATCAAAGAAAATATTATAAAGTGACACAAGCACTCTGAACAAATTTAAAAACTGTGCAAGTTTAAAAAAATTTAAAGCACATTAACTTTGTTTAGATTTTTAAGGATTTTAATTGAGTATATTCTTACCAATACAGCTAACACAGAAGAGTCTGGATTCCAGAATATGCATTTATTTACACCTGCATCATGAACAGATTTCTCCTCACGTCGCCAGGTTGACAGAAGTAATCTAGGCTGAGCATTTAAATTTACTTATATCAAAATTATTTATAACTAAATTCAACTAAAAATTAAAGTAGAATTAGTAATTATTTATGTAGTAATAATAATAATAAAAAAAAAACATAAAAGTCCCCAAAAATAAAACTTAATGATTTTTGATTTATTTATAATAATTGATCATTTGATTTATTTGTAACAATATTTAACTAGAAACTTGCATAATTTTTCATACCTGGTTCTTCCATAAATAAACCACAGTGTCAGACAATGTTACAAACAGTGATCTTGAACGATTAAATCTAATAGCTTTCAAAGCATCATGCAAACCTGTGTGCTTATGTGAGTTATAAAATGAAGGCCAACCAATAGGGAAATACATAGCTTTGTCCAATAGGAAGCATAGCAATTATTTACACTGCAGCTTTAAAAAAGTCTTTTCATTTTAAGTTCAAATTAACTAAGAGAAATAAAAACAAAAATAGAAATAAAAATAAAAGAAGCATTTTTACAGACTTTGAACATGTTCATTTTTATTACAATGTAATAACATTAACTTTTGCTATTTTTTAAGGAAAAAGAAATTGGTGAAGAGTGAGTTTTTTATTTTAAAAAATATTCTTTTATTATATTTGGAATTATTAAAGAAGATCTTTTGAAGAATCTTGAAAAAGAAAACCTTGGATAGAAATTGCTGTTGAATTTATTTGAGTATTGCAAAATATTACATTAAAGATCATATTTTCATGATCAAGTTTTGTCAAAAAATTTTCATTTTTTACTTAAATCCATTTTTGTTTTATGAACTTATTTTAGATGCCTGAATATTTTTGGAAGAGAAGTGAGTATCAACGAATGGAAATATAACTTATTTCAAAATTATCTTCAGTCCATATCTTTTTTAAAGATACAAAAAGTGCTGACTTTAAAGTTTGGGCTCTTTATTTGAGCCACCAAAATTATTTGAGAAATATATAAATATATTTTTAAATTTTTTTAATCATTTTGAAAATGATAACAAGGATAATCTGCTACCGCTATGTGCATAGTAATAGAATTTATTTTATATGCTCTTAAATACATACTGCTAAGTATATATCATTAAAAGAGAGGGTCATACAAATAAAAAATTGTTTTTTTAAAACTATTTCCAGTGGTAAAGTAAAAAGTCCATAATTTTGGAGTTAATTTTGGCTTTAGCTTTTATTTGGTTGTTGTTGATGGTACTTTTACTGAAATTGACAATGAAATTGTATAAATAAATTTTACTGTTAAAAATAAATATGGGGAAATAATATAGTTTTTAATAACAATATATATTTATGATTAGATAAATAACAGTGCTTAATAACAGCGTAAGATATAAAAAATCAAAAAAAACTTCATTTTATTAAGGTTGTTTCTTACTAACCTTCTATGAAAACATAGGGTTATGTTGCTGTTTTAAAAATCTAATATAGCCATGAAACTACAGAAGATTTTGTAACAGCAACATCCAAGCATAAATCTGAACCTACAATCCTTACACTAAATACTAGTATTGAGTATAAATGGTAATGCAGGGAAATTACAGAACAAAATTCAGAAAAGTTGCTCATAATGTAATTATTTAAGGAGAATAGAATGTGACAATTATTTTTATACACATGTTTATTATATATATACATATTATTTTTATACATTTTTATTAAAGAAGTTTTATGCTCCTCCAAAATATCCTCCTAAAAAGCAAATATTAATTATAACAGTTTAGAAAGAAACGAAAATATTAAAGAGAAGACAAAAAGTGAAATATATAGTTAGATTTATAAAAAACAATTATAAGAGTATGTAGCAATAACAATAACTTTATTAAAGTATAATCATAATAATTTTAAATAAATATAGGTACAAGATTATTAACAAGTATAGTTCTATTAGTTGTAAATAGCTATATTCATAGCAGCATAAGCAATTACAATTGTAATAGTTAGAACTATAACTAAAAGAATATATAGCTAAAATTACAATAAGTATAGTTAAAATAATTATGTATAGCTGTAGTTATTACAAAATACAAAATATATTTGTAATAAATTGCTTCTTATCTTCAACAGCTCATTTCAACTTTTCAAAATATTTTTCATTGCACTTTCAATATCAGGGTATTGAAATTGGAATCCAGACTCCAATGTTCTCTTTGGAATGATCTTATTTCCTTTCAAAACAATATCAGCACGCTCTGAACCAGCTAAAAACTTAATTACAAACTCAGGGACTGGAAACAAAGTAGGCCTGTGGAGTACAGCACCATAAGTCTTAGTAAATGTGTAGTTTGTGCATGCATTTGGTGCAACACCATTCAAACAGCCAGAAACCAGTTCATTTTCAATGGCATGTATAAACAAATTAACAATATCATTTATGTGTATCCACTGAAAAAATTGTTTTCCAGATCCAATGATGCCACCTAAACCAAAATAAAAAGGCCAATATGACTGACTAATGATGCCTTCATTAGGACCCAAGACAACACCAACTCTGATTCCAACGTGACGAATGTTTTCTGCATTTGATATAACAGCACTATCTTCCCAATCTTTGCATAAACTTTCTAAATATGATTTAGGGCTTTTAAGTACAAAGTCTTCATCAAAATCCTCTGCACCAGTTACCGGGTAATAACCAACAGCATGTGCAGAAACCCAAACTTTAGGTTTTTTGGTTGCTGGCAAAAAAAAATAACCTTAATTACAACTAAAATTAAAAGTAGCATATACATTGAGAAGATCATTAAAGATATTTGAAGAATATTTTTGAAAATTACAAAAGTTATAACAAATGCCAGTTCAAAAGTACAATAACATTATGAGCATCATAAACATGAAGCCAATAAAAAAATGATCAAGTACAAAAGTTATGAAAAAAGTAAGTTAAAACAACAGCAATCATAAAATCAAAAAAATATATAATTTTTTAGGTTAAGCAATATTAGTGTGATTGCTGTATAGAATTTTTTTTATTCTTAAAAAAGACAGCAATGGTAACAACTGCAGTTTGTAAAAAAAATTAACTCACCTTGAGACATCAAATTTACTAATAACTGATTTTTGCCTATTCGACTTTCATATACATCTCGTTTGTACTCATCATCCCAGCGTCGCCTAAAATTCAATATATTCTCACCAGAGAGATTCACTACGGCATCACAGTCTGGTAAACTTTTTTGTGTTTCAAGCTGTTTCCAAGTTAGAGCTTTAAATCTAGGTGTTCGAGAAATAAGAACCACACTGTGGCCACGATCAACAAGTGCCTTGCTTAAATACTTTCCAATAAAGCCAGTACCACCTCCAAGCAATACTTTCATTCTACCAACTAGCTGCAAATTTAAGTCATAAATTTCCCTTAAGGTCTTAAATAATCTTTACATTTTAATACTATATCTTTGCATTATATTACTATATCTTTACATTATAATACTATATCTTTACATTATAATACTATATCTTTAAATTCAAACAAGTAATAAGTCTACCCACAACATCTACCCCATCTCTAAAATATTTCTTAGAAAAAAAAAAACAATTTTATTAAGTTCACAAATAAAATGAAAAGTATGTTTCTACTGAAATTGCACATATAAAATATATAAATAATATAAAATAACTTATCAACAAACCAATTACACACTAAAACAAAAATAGCTATATTCATTTCGATAAATCATAAACTATACAAAAGAACTAATATATTTTGAGAATCTTAAGATAGCAACTCACACAGGGTTACAGACATGAGGATGGGGAAGTTTTCTTTGATACTCTACTAATGAAGGCTCCATTCTGGTTAAATATACTCACTGAATCTGAAATTTAAAAAATTAATATCAACACTTAACATCCTTAAAAGCTAAGCAGATAATTGCTTTCTGATGTCCAGTGTATTCTCTAATAACCTCTCCTTTATCAATGCTCCATAATCTTCCAATACCATCTGATGTTGCTGTTATGACATAGTGAGAATCTTCAGAAAAAGAACAGTCCCATACCCATCGGCCAGATGGGTCTGTTAAAGTCTTTGACAAGGAAAAATCTGATGTATTCCACACTTTTAACGTGCTGTCAGCTGATGTCGTAACAAGATAACTAGAATCAGGACTAAATAAGCATTTTAAACCATACTTAACATGAGCAGGTAATTTTTGATTAGGATGAAACATTGTTCTTTCTTCTTTATGACCAGTAGTTAGACTCCAAACATAACATGTGCCTTTGTCATTTATTGAAGCTAAAAACTTGCCTTCTGGATCTATTGCAACCGACTGTATCATTGCCCCTTAGATAAACAAATAATAGTTTTCGTATAATTAAAACATCAAAAGCAACAAAATGCTTGCAAAAATTATTTTATAGCATATTTCACATATTTCACCTGCTTAGTCCATAAAATAAACAAATGGTTCATAATCTTTAATTTAAACTATTCTAAGCTTTTAGCCCATGCTTATAAAGGGTGGTTAAATTTTAAGGGCCTATGTTGAATGTGAACCAAACCTAAACGTAAATTATTTTTCTGTATTTAATGTGTCATTTCTCAATTTCAGACTGACTCAATTTGAACCATGGAAAGTTACACAATCGAGCAACGCGTTAAAGTTATTCAGGCCTATTATGAAAATGGGCGTTCAAATCAAAATGCATATCGTGCACTTCGTGAGTTTTTCTGTCAATTTAAGCGTCCAAATGTGCGTACAATCGGAAAAATCGTGCATAAATTTGAGCAAACCGGGTCTGTAGGAGATGTGAAAAGACCAGCACATGCTCGTACAGCTCGTACTGCCAAAAATATCACTACTGTTCGCGACAGTGTGGCTGAAGAGCCGTCCACATCAACTCGTCGTCGTAGCCAACAATTGCACCTCTCACGCTCGTCGATGATGAACATTATGCATAAAGACTTGCATTTACACGCTTACAAGGTGAAGTTGACCCAAGAACTAAAACCCACTGACCATCTCAAATGTCGTCAATGGTCAGAATGGTGGCAAGAAAAGGCAACCATCGATGATCAATTTCTAACGAAAATCATCTTCAGTGATGAGGCCCATTTTCACCTTAGTGGCTTCGTCAACAAGCAGAATTGCCGCATTTGGGCGAATGTTAATCCGAGAGTGATTGTCGAAAAACCAATGCACCCACAAAGAGTGACTGTTTGGTGTGGTTTATGGGCTGGCGGCAACAATTCAAGAGCTAAAGGATGAGATAATTCGGCACATTAATGGCATAGAACCTCAATTATGCCTCAGCGTCATCGAAAATTTGCACCATCGGATGGAGGTGTGCCGCCGAGGTCACGGCACCCATTTGGCTGATATTTTATTCCATACATAATTGAATCATACCATATTATCATAATAAAAAGATGTTACAATAAATTCCTTAATAATTTGTGTTTTATTCAAATTTAACATCGGCCCTTAAAATTTAACCACCCTTTACAGGCTACTCTTTCTGTGATAATGTGTTTAGAATAAAAAGATAAAAAGAAAATTACGAATAACTGAGCTTTGAACAAAAATTAAATTGGTTTCTAAGTAGAATGGGTTAGGTAGCAGGTAAATATGGAAAATCAGGAAAATTTTTATTCTGTTTCTGTTATTTTTATTTTTTTAATGTTGTGTGAAACTTTTAATTTGTAAAAGTTTAATGTGAAAAACTATTTTATTGCAAAGTTGTGTAGGAAGTTTAGTAAAAATGTATATAAATGTAAAGTAAACAGTTCACCTTTTTTGTTACATAACAAAAGTTAAAATTTATAATAAACAACAAAAGATAAAATTTCTTAGTAAAATTTCAATATAAATGACTTTTTCTCAGTATCCTACTGGATTATGGACACAGTTATGGCAAAAAGCATAGAAAGATATTTACTTGTTTCAGGAATTAGTTGCTCATTATGATCTGTCTTTAAATCCCACATATTGATTGCACCACTTTGGTCACCAATGACAAGTTGAGTTTGATTAGGATGCAGAAATACTGATGTAACTGGAGCACTAACCTTAAGATTAATTTTTTTTTTTGATAAATTTTAATAATGAAAAAAAATATCAATATAAACTTAAGAGATATCTTGGTTTTTTATAATTATTAACTATTATTATTATTATTATTATTATTATTATTATTATTATTATTATTATTATTATAATTATTATTATTATTATTATTATTATTATTATTATTATTATAATAATAATTATTATTATTATTATTATTATAATTATTATTATTATTATTATTATTATTATTATTATTATTATTATTATTATTATTATTATTATTATTATTATTATAATTATTATTATTATTATTATTATTATTATCATTATTATTATTATTATTATTATTATTATTATTATTATTATTATTATTATTATTATTATTATTATTATTATTATTATTATTATTATTATTATTATTATTATTATTATTATTATTATTAGTTATTATTATTATTATCATTATTATTATTATCATTATTATTATTATCATTACTATTATTATTATTATTATTATTATTATTATTATTATTATTATTATTATTATTATTATTATTATTATTATTATTATTATTATTATTATTATTATTATTATTATTATTATTATTATTATTATTATTATTATTATTACTACTACTACTACTACTACTACTACTACTACTACTACTATTATTATTATTATTATTATTATTATTATTATTATTATTATTATTATTATTATTATTATTATTATTATTATTATTATTATTATTATTATTATTATTATTATTATTATTATTATTATCAATTGCTGTTGCTACTATTATGGTAACTATAAATATTATGACATTATTATAATAGATATTTTCTTCTATTCATTTAAAAGAGTTAAATTCTTCTATTGAACTAAATACTGCTTTAAAATAAGACAGCTTCTTACAGTACCCTGAATACCTTCTACTCTAACTCTACAACTGAAATTGATTCCCAAATGAATGCAAACACATCCAAGAAATAGGATTTTGCAGAACTTCAAAAGCAAGAACAATTCATATTGTCATTAACAAAAAAAATCCTCTTTTTCTGCACTAAGTTATGAGTTTCCTTAACTCTAACCTCACAAAAATACTTTAAACGTATGTGTGTGTAACAGGCACACATACACACACAAATAAAGAATGTAAGATTTTGTAAAAAAAAAACTTTCTGTATAATAAAATCTCACCTGAAACATATGCTGACACTGCAAACTTCTTGTTCGAGTGTCCCAAATTCGCACAGATTTATCTTCACCTCCAGTGAACATCCATTTGCCATTTTCTTGAAAACCAACAGCAGTAACATTTTTTGAAATACCATCATAATTTATAACTGGGCTGGGATTAGTAGAAGGAATGTCATACATCCTAACATGTTGGTAAGTAGCTGCAGCAAGAAATTGTCTATCAGGTGTTATTTCCATGGCATTTACCTGAGATTCTGCATGTTGGACAGTGCGCATGCAAACACCACTATGTGCTTGCCAGAATCTGATTGAGTGATCATACCCAGCAGTTGCAAGAATAACCTGATCCCCACCCATTTTACTTAGTTTTATATTGTTTTATGTAAACCTTGATTATATTTTGAATAAAACTTGTTTGCTTAAACATCACCAAAAATTAATTAATAAATCTTGTAAGTTACTACCTTTTTTTTATAGTATAATATTTAAATTCAAAAACGTTTGTTTTTACTCTTGGCTTAAATAAATCTAAAAAAATCCCTATTTCAATTTGTAAGTTTTTTTTAGTACGAGAGTTTAAACTTCTAATAAACTTTCTAACTTAAATAATAACAAGATTTAAATGTTTTCAACAATTAGATCTGACATATCATCTTCCCCTTTTTGAATTTTCAAACTTTTCTTCTTATAAATAATAATTCTTATAAATTGTTTTTCTTGTTCGGTAGTTTCTTTTTCTCCTTGGCAGCATTTCTCTTCAGCTTCTTGCTCATATATTTCTCTAATTTATTTGTTGATTTCAATTCATTGAATTTTTCAGCAAGTTGAATTTTTTTGCGTTCTGATTTTTTTAAGAAAAAGACTTTTTTACCGCTCTTAATTAATTCAAATTGTTTCTTCTTAATTTCTCTCTGTTTGGCTTTCTGAACTTTAAGTTCTTCTCTGTCTTTATTTTGTCTTTCCATTTCTTTAAAAAGTTTTAAAAGGTCAGATTTTCTATCTTTGTTTTTAACTTTTTTAAGCTGTTTTTTAACAGATATTAATTCTTTTTTTCTTAAGTCTTCAATAAATGAGTAAGATTTTTCAAACATTGCTTCGTTAAATTTGCCAGATAAGTCATCAAATCGTGGATCACGATGAAGTTTTCTAGGCTGATTAGTGATTTTTCTTTTTGAAAAGTTTCGCAACTTTGATGATTTTTCTTCAGGAGCACTCTTTTGTTTAGTTTTAGCTCCAACTAATTTTGGTTTAGTTTGTATTTTCTTGTTATCTGATTCTTTTGATTGGGTTCCAAAAATTGCTTCATTATACCTTTTAAGGCCACATTTTTCGCGCAACTTTTGAATTTCACCTAGAGGAATATCAGCCATTTCTTTTCGAAGCATTTCACTTTTATCCTCCTCACTTTCACTTTTATCCTCCTCACTGTCAACATCAGATTCATTTGATTCTACCTCAGAGCTAAGGTCACTCTCTTGATGAATCATTTTCATTTTTATAGAACTTAAAGATAACAATAAAAGAAAAAATGTTAACATCACGTTAAACAATAACCCAACGAAAGTTAAAAAAAGAAAAGTTGTTTGAAAATTGTAGTTTTAAAGTTCATTTTTAAAATATCAAATGATTCAAACTTTATAACATTTATTACATAATTTTTATTACATATGTAATAAATGTTATCATAAATATAACAATATCAAACTAGAATAACTAATTATAAATAATAACAAATAACAAATTAACATTTATTATAAAAAATTAGCATCAATATTCACAATATTAATGCTTTTTTTTGTACTTTTTAACTATGAATAAATAGAAAAATTTTAAACTCTTTTATAAAAATTATATTCATTTAAGATTTTCACTAATTGTGGATTGTTAATCCTCAAATCCCATCTCTTCTGATACAACAACTTCATTCTTTAAAATTGCTGAAATAAAGAAAAACAAACAACATTTTAATATAAAATATAAACTTATGTTTTACTTTTACTTTTATTGGTAAAACAGAAAATAATCTAAATCAAAAAATATTTGAAACTTTTTATTTTTATTTTAAATAATTAATTTCAGTTAAAAAAACTGTAAGTAAAAAAAAAATCTTACTGTTTTCTTTAACTGTTTGTCCAGCACTCACTTGACAATTGGTGAGTGAAGAGTTTTCTTGGATATAGCAATTATCACAAATTATAGTACCATGGAGGTTGCTTCTATGATACATATAAGATACTGATTAGATATTTGTCCTGTTATGTACTACTAACTTAAAGCAAGATCTGACTCTTAGACCAAAATAAGGTCTTGAGCATCATCCACACAAGACATTTTAGTTTCATATCAATTGCATTTCAACTGATTACATATATATATAATTGTATTGAACACAAAAAGAAAAGTTCATAACCAATTTTAACTGAGTGAGAATCAAAATAAGCTTTCATAGAACATTTTTATTTAGGTAACTCTTTATTCAAATTTTACAAAAAAAAATCTTTTTTTTTTAAAGATAACTAAATACTTTCTACAAAATAAGATTGCAATATTTATTAAACTATCACTAACACGTTTCTTCATAGAGATTGTAAAAATCAATTAAAATATAGTTATTTCTATTTATAGACTAACCCTGAAGATATTGAAACATGATTCATAATGATACAGTTTGTAATGCGTACATTTGGACCAATGACACAGTGTTTACCAATCACTGATTTTTTTATTGATGCATTTTGTGCACATGTTGTGGAATCTCCAACTAAGCAATCATTTCCAATCTAGTAAACAAAAGTAATAAGGGAGGCTGGGGTGTAAACAAAAGTAATAAGGGAGGCTGGGGTGTAAACAAAAGTAATAAGGGTGCAATGGGACAAGAGATTGGTAGGAAGAGTGACATTTCCATTACAATTTGAGTGAGGCAAATTTCTTTAAAGCAAATCAATTAATACTTGCTAATTGTGTGGTATTTGAGAATTGAAATGCTGACATTATTTTGTGTTATAAAATTTCTAAAAGTTTTTCCAGACTTTTTTTTTCTAAACACACAGCACTAACATTAAACATTCTGTTTAACTCCATATTATTTAGTATAACTTTTAGAAGATAAACTTTTTAAAAGTGTTAGTTAAATATCAGAAAAAAATATGAATCACACTAAGAAAAATAGAAAGAAAAATAATAACTATATAGCCTTTAGTGGTGGGGTAAAATGGAACACCACCACTAAAGAAACTGATGGGAATTCAAAAATTCTATAATTATATTAATCTTTAGAAATTGAATTAACCTATAATCTCATGGACACAAGCAGACTTAATAAATCTAAAACAGTTATCCTCATGGTAACCACAGGATTTTACCTGAGCCTTTTCGTTAATAACAGCAGTAGGGTGCAGCCTTTTATACTCTAGGTTTGAAGCAATGTCCTTTAGTTTGGAGAGCTAAAAGAGAAAAAAAAAATGAGAGAAGATTGTTAAAAAATATTGCTTTTTTTTTTAACAAAAACTTTCATTCTTTATTTGACATATACCATATATACTAGTGCATAAGTCAATCTAGTATATAAATCAATCTCTTATTTTTAGCTAAAAAAAAAAATAGTATAATGTTTTACTATTCTTGTATAAGTTGAGGTATATTTTCCACAGATTAATATTATCTTCTTATGTTTTAAAGAAATGCCTTTGAGCCATTTCTAAATGGATAAAAGTCTTGACTTACGCACTGGTATATGCAGCATACTTCTGTTTTACTTTAAAAGTTATTAATTTACTATACTTGTCGATTCATGAAAACATAAGATGGAATAGTGTTCACTCGAACACAGAACGAATCACTGACATATGCATGACATTTTATTGGATCTTTTAAGCAGCTGCCTTGATAACTCGAATATTCAGTTATATATTTACTTTCTTTACCACTGGGGAGAAATGAATGAATATCTAAAATAAAATTCTTTATAAATTATGTAGGGAAAAAAAGAAGGGAATAGTTAAAAATAATCATGTAATAAATTACAAAAACCATTTTATTATGCATATTAAAACTCTTACAACTTTTATTTTGTTTTATCGTAGTAAAGGTAATTAATTGCAATATTATTGTTTTCAATGCTTTATAAAAATGTCTCTGGAAATACAAAGGGATAATAATAAACCATGAATGGAACAATTTTTTTAAACTAGTTTTTATTAGTTTAATGTTTACTTAAAATTAAATTAAACCAATGAAACACAAACAAAACTCTAAAAACTGAAAAGTTAACAGAAAATTATAGTATATGAAAAACACAAGATTTTGTAATACCACGTTTGTGAAATGCACCGTTAAAAAATGTAAATTTGTCAAATGTCATAATCTCACACAATTTTGTGAATGATCCTTAACTTTACAGAAACAAATGCACAAATTATTGCTCAAAAACTTGAAATATTTACATATTATTATTGTATTTATCAATTAAGTTCAAGTTACCTTTGAAACCAAATAGTCATTACTTAATTTTTAAAATTGAAATTTAACACATGACAAACTTGTGTTTTCACAAATTTAATGTTAATTACAAATATCACAAGTTAAATGTTAGTAAAACATAACGAAATACTTGAATGATTTATACCTTTAGCATCATCTGTTTTGACACGCCCTGCATCTTTTGCATTCTTTCTCTGAACTGAAAACTGTTTACGGACAATTAATGGAATAACATCAGACTTTATATTTTCCAGCTTACTAAAAATAGAACACAATAGAACAATGTCACCACTACTTAATAAAATTTCATTTGTTCCAAATGAATAAGAAATATTTTCAAAAAATTGAACATTCTGTAACTACTATTCTCATAAAAATGTTAAAAAAATTTATGAAAATTTTTATAAAAATGAGAAGCTTTTTTTTAAGAGGCAAACATTCACTCAAATGATATCAGGTCATTACAAATGAAATTTGTTGTTAAGAATATTGCCAACTTTAACAGCTTATTATTCAATACTGGCTTAAAATTTTACTGTTTTGTTTTGTTTTGTGGGAAATTTAAGTATTTTGCCTGCTTATTGAAATCACTATATGCTTTAAAAAAAAAAATCTTTGGAAAAAATATATTTTTGTTGAAAAGGGAACAGTCAGAAACTCACACCATTATGAAGTATGAGTTCTTAGGTGGCATCTATGACATCATAAACCCAGCAAACCATTAATAGCCTATTTGGCTCTTCACAGTATCACTATGCAGCAGACAGTATCAAATTGGTTTGCCGAACTTTGTACAGGAAACTTTGACCTCACTATTATTCAGAAAGTAATGAAAAAATAGCCTTCCAGGTATTCATTGATTATTGTCCACTAGTGTTTTATACCACAAGCATAAACAACTTGTTACTTAAATGGCAAAAGTATATAGACAATATAGGTGCATACTTTGATAAATAAAATAATTCTTTATATTTGTAAATTAAAAATCGTTTTTTCTACAAACTTCATCTTCAACAACATGATATAAATATACATATGAAAAAAAAATAATAATAAAGATGAAATTTGTAGTTATATACTTGTTAAAATTTAAACTTTTATGCAGTTGAATGAATGTTAAAAAAACTGTAATGAGCTTTTATGTATGTATACTATACATATATATTTATGCTTATACAGAATAGATTGAATATAATCTAAGCAATTCTTTTTAAACTAGCTAAAAAGTAAATTGTGTGTCTGTATGTGTCTGTGTGTGAGTGTGTGTTGTGAAAATTTGTAAAGCATACTTGTTTGTGTATGTGTCTCTGTGTGTGAGTGTGTGTGTGTGTGAAAATTTGTAAAGCATACTTGTTGCTGGCTATGTAGTCCAGAACCCATTTCTTCATTACGTACAAATGACAATCCACCAAATTTGTCATTAGCTTTAAATTTGAATATCTATTAAAATATAATGAATATTTGTGAAATGTTTCTAAAGAATGTTAAAAATAATAAATATTTCCATACTAAACGTTAAAGTGCAAATAAAGTGGCTTTGAAAAAAAATAATTTACATTTTGAATTTTATGAGTTTATTTTTTCAAAGCACCATTAAAAAGTAAATATGATGACAAAGGTTTCTTATGTTTGATAGAAAACACAAATCTCTAGAAATTACATGTGATTTTGAACTTTACTAACTCCCCTTTATTTTTAACATTTGAGTTTTAATAAATCTAAAACACAAATTAGAAAAAAATTTCAAAGTTTTCAGGGTTTGCCTAAGAAGCTTTAAAAACACTAATCTCCTTCTTCACATATTTAGATCATCATTAAGATTTATTTGATGCAATGACTTTTGGATAAACATACTGAATTTGCCTATAAGAGACTTTTTCATCTTCTCAGTTCTCAGTTCTCAGCTGCAAGTGTAACTTCAACTTCAAAATCTACTGTTATCTCTTCACCTTCTTTCTTTGGGTTATTCAACCTTTGAAAGAAGTAAAGCAGCCAAATATTTTGGACTTTTTTTATTTTTACACCAAAATTCATCTTGTTACTCATCAAGGAAATTTAGCAAATGAACAAGATTGGAATTTTATTGCTCTTGAATTCAGCATTCTAATTTTAAAGAAGAGCTACTCTTAGTGATCTGCCTTGATCTCTAGCATCTTAGAAGCATATTTAGAAACTTTTTTTACAAGTAAAAGATGAGCATCTTCTTACATAAATATTCAATAGTCATTTTAATTGAGGTAAGACATAAATAAATAGATCATTTCATTTGAACTTTAGCTGCTCCAATAGAAAGATACAGGGTTAGCCAAGATCACAATCTTTAATTAGTCAGGGGAACATGTTAGATGCTCTGAATATTTTAGAAAAAGTTAGGGATAATACTAAATTGATAACATCCCAAACATTCCAATGGAACAGTACAATGGAGACAATCATACTTTTTGATTTTCTCTGTTATTTTGTAGACTGATCCCAATCATTTTGTAGATTTTGAGGATTTTTTGTGTAACAATCTTCTTTTGTGTAACAACCTGACTTAAATGCTCTTCTAAGGAGAGCAGTGTTCAATTTGATTGAACATTAGGCTTCCTATTGCAATTGAATTGCTTATCACCTTGCCAAAAGGTTCTGTGTTTTTCTTAAAATAGGCATCAATATGAGGAGGAACCTTTGGTTGGTCTCAATTGATTCGCTATTGATTGATCTTTCTCTTGGTCAAATTTGACCTGAGTTTTCTGTTTTTCTTGCAGGTGATGAGGCTTTTTATCCTACAGTTTCGCTCTACAAGAAACATCCCCAGATATGTGATTTTCTTTGAGAACTGACATCTTCAAAGTCAGCCATTTTTATAATTTTTGTTTGTATTTGTTAATGAACAATGATTTTACAAAAATGAATTTACATGACCAAACTCACTGCTTTGCTTAACATTGTCTGCTTACTAATGGAGTGTTATACAATTCATGCAGGAGCACCACCATATTTCTTAAAATTGGATCTCCAAGGGGAAAATCCATCTTTATGTTCTTTTTTTGTGCAAAGTGAATTCCTCCTTCAGTTGAAATTAATCATGGTGAATCAATTTAATTTCTACTAGCAAGTCCTGGCAAAACTACAAAATTAAATACGTAACTTTTTACAATTACCTGGTTACATTAAAATAAAATCAACCAAATTATCTGCGTAGTTGTTAAGGTATTACCCATCTAAGAAACACAATAGATAATTAAGGATTAAAAAAAATCAAAAACAAAATTAAAACTAAAAAAATACCTTTTCATCATTGATTTTTTTAAAACAATGTTATCTGCCTCTATGTCTCCTTCATTTGCAAAGTATAAAAGCCGATTTTCTTGCATGTCAATTGATACAACATCTCTATTGCCTTAAAAAACTCTTTATTTAGAATATAAAGAACTTTAAGACTCTAAGTCTCTAGGCAGGTCTAGAGTATATATTTTCAATTTTAATAAAATCTTAAAAATTCTGAACATCAAAAGTTTAGGCTGTGGAAAAACATTAAAAAGTAAAAAATCTTTTGATTGAATACCTGCATGAGATGTCCCTTTAAGCTGGGTAATTGTTGTAATATCTTTCTCTAGCTGAAGTTCAACTTGCTTTGATAACATTACTGTAATGCTAGCATCATACACCCGATGAATGTCAATAAGGCGATGAATTGGTGCATCTGTTAACATGTCACAACTTGCAACAAGTATATCACACTAGAATTTTTTTTAACATTAAATGTAAAAAAATTAGAAGAAAAAAAAAAATAAAAAAAAAAAAAAGCATAAATGAAAACATATATGTGTATGCTAAATAGCTGATTGGCTAGAGCAATTATACTGAAAATATAGTGAAGGATGACATTTTTGTTGGTACTTAAAGTTTCATATTAATAAACCAGCAATCTTCAGCCAAAATGCTTAATGAATAAAACTGTTACAAAAGAAATTGTTAAAGAAATAAAAAAGCTTTTAAATAGAAAAAAATAAAAAATGAATTGTTCTCATTAATGGCTTCACATTAGTCTTTACTGTTGAATGACCCAGGAATACTTTATTCATATGCCTGCACTAGCTTACCAGTTCTTGTTTTTTTGTTTAATAAATTTCTGCCCCTATTGATGGCAATTTCTGTTTTTTCATTTAAGCATAGGGCGAATCTTCTTGTGGTTGGTTGGTAAGGCTGACATTTCTCCCTTTAATTGATAGCTTTCCATTTTTTTGTTTTATATGCTACACTTCCTTTGATAACTCAGTGTCATTTTTGTACCTTGCGATATTAAACAACTAAATGTGATTAGGGTGTTTTCAATTAGGCAAAGTTGGTTTAGGGGGCAATTCAGATTATTGATGACAGTATTAAAATTTAAGTACAAATAAAGTTGTGTGTATATATAGTCATATGTATATATGTAATCATATGTAATCAATGTTTCTATAAGTGGTCATGTAAAACATATTGTTACAAAATATATGCATTTGTTAAATTTGAGCATCATTTTATATGATAACCTCTCTCATGCTCATTCTACAGCCATAATAGTATCTATTATCCAACTATTTTTACTAATAGCATCTACCTAGTAATGAACTTCAAATTGATATGAAACCTTTTACAGACTATGATTGATTGTGATCTGCTGCTAAACCATGGCTAACTCTGTACAAGAAGTAAAAGCTGACATTCTGCATTTGGTTTTCCTAAGGAACTTACAAAACATATACTACCAAAATTTTAATGGGATTTTGTTACTACCAGTAAAGGAAGAAGTATCAAACTGTTAATGACATTGACAGTTTGATACTTCTCCCTTTACTGGAAGTATCAACCGAATGACTGAATTGATCAAAATACATTAAAACTAACAGCATACTTGCTATTGCATTTAACAGCATAGTGAAAAAATTATTAAGACTTATTGAGAAAGGGAACAACCTATGAGAGTATCTGGAAACAAAGAGAACATCTAAGACATATAAAGAAGGCTCATCAAGTTTTTTTAGCCTATTTGATGTGTCCATGGAAGTGTTTTGATGTTGAAGTGGTGATGATAACAGATTGTAAATGACCTATTTACTGTAAGATCCCTATAATTGAATGGGATTTTCCAATCAATTTTTTATTTTGGCTGTTTTGGTTGATTGGAAAACATGATCCAGTTTTAATAGCTGGAAAAACTGGAGGAAGAAAAAAATGGAAAGCTGAGAAGTATAAAACTGAAACAAGAAAAATGGGTGAATGCAGTGGTGTTTGCATAAGATGTTTCAGAAAATTTGGAAATGAAAAATAGTTCAGATCATAAAGATATTGATGGGAACTATATTAAGGGTAAAAAGGAAAAAAATAGTGATAGTGAATTCAATTCCACAAATGTTCCGCAAAATAGAAGCCCAGAGCTTTGCAAAGTTAGTGGATGTCTGTTTGATTACAAATGCTGAGTTAAAAGATTTTAGGATTTTTTGCTTACAATATTAGATTGTACATGTTACCACATCAGAAAGTTCAGATGATGTTGTAAGAGAAACATTTTCTGTAATTATTGCCAGTAGCTCTGAAACAACATTACTTGCACTTGCCTCTAATGGAAAAAATATCAAAGCAGTTAAAAGTTATGGAGTAATCAAGAAAATTAAGTTAAATCTTAGAGGAAATGAGTTAAATCTTAGAGGACCTCTTAAACAATTAATATGCTTAATGCATATTAATGATTGTTGAACCCAACTCATTACCTTTGAAGAAGCTAATAGAAAACATTGGTGAGTAAACAACTGGTCCAAGAACTATATATATATATATATATATATATATATATATATATATATATATATATATATATATATATATATATATATATATATATATATATATATATATATATATATATATATATATACTGTATGGTTTTACATATGTATACTTTGCAATATTTACAGATGATATTGAGCACTCTTATACAAGCATGAGATTTTTCATTTCAACATAATACAACTCAAAACAGCAATATGCATACATACATACATATATACATACATACATACATACATACATACATACATACATACATACATACATACATACATACATACATACATACATACATACATACATACATACATACATACATACATATTAATATTGTTTCTTTAAAAATTTTGTATGTATTTTCAGACAAAACTGTTGACAGTTTTGAGACTTTCGAAGCAATTAAATTATATAAAATTTCTTTTAAGATCTAAGTCAACATCTTGCAGCTCTTAAATATTAAAACATTAAAATACTTAGTATGCCTACTTTAATCTTATTCTTCAACAACCTTAACGCATCACATGTTCCCAAGTCTTCATCATCTTGCAACTTGATAAAATCAAATGTACTGCTTGATAAGCACAATGACTGCAAGGTTTGCTGAACCATCCCAACATCATTAGAACGGACCACAACCATGAAATCTAAAATATTGTGAATTTAAAAGAGTTTTAATAAAAAATGACACTAATATTATTAATAGAGTATGTATATGTGTTGTCATAAAATGTTTAGTAATGCCTTTAATAATCATATTACAAAGATCTGAAATTTTAGGAATCAAAATTTTCTTGTCACTCTAAAGACAAAAAAAATTATGTGCTTTTCATTTTCATTTTATCAGATAATGCAGATTTTATAGCAAAAATATTTAAAGTAATGTATATATGAGCATAACTGTACAGTTCAAAATAACTATTTCATGATTACAAGCAACTTATAACTTATCTTTCTGAAAATAGTTTTTGTGATTGTTACCTTGAAAACCAGAACGCTCAAGATGGTTAACCACATACCAAATCATTGGCATATTACCAATTGGTATTAAACATTTTGGAATATTTTCTGTTAAAGGATACATTTTTGAACCTTCACCAGCAGCAAGGATAACTGGCTGTAACTCAAGTGCCATAGTTCAAACGTTTTTATGCAACTGAATAATGCTGAAACATTAGATTGTTAACAATCAAAATATGGATTATATAAAAATACTATTTGTTTTTTGAATAAAAAAAACATTATTAAAAACTTTTTATGAATAATTAAGGGATAAACCACAGGGAGCATACTGAAAAGCAGGTTAAGGCCTTATTGTTTTAGTAAGTAACAAATATTTAAATCATCATTAATTTCTTTTTGTCTAGAATTTAGAAAATTAATAACGAAAACCATTTTCCTTTGCAAATTTCGCTTTGAGAAACCGAGAAAAAGCACATGAAACTTTAGCATTTGTACTTTTTATATATATTATTTATACGTATTTCCGTTATAATCAAAGTTATAACTTTATTCAATCAAAAATAAGGGGTTTGAAAAAGTAAAATAAGTTTATGATAGATTGTTCATTGATAGATCATGCATAGCTGGTATTCGGTTAGCTTTATATTAGCAATATATATGTAATAGTAGTACGTTGTTGGTTTAAAATAGATTTCGTCTTTAAATTTTGGTTTTTATAACGTCCGCATATATTTGATGCCGCATAGAAACAGGCCGCCGTTTCAGGCAAAATAAAATGTTAGAAATCAGCAAGGCGAACCTTAACTTATGCAATGAAATTTCAGATTTTACTTGAGCAGAAAATGTTTTATAACTTGTAAAGCCAGAATGTTTATTGCAAGGATTTTTTTACTCAAGTATTTGAGAACCTTAATTCCATTGAGACTAAGTTTGTCAATTTATGCTTAATTATTTGCGCTGTACTTTGAACATAACGTTTTTAAATGTTTTCGGAATGTCATTTTACGCTCGAATAAATCTGCTGTAAAATAAAACATAGATTTTAATAAAACAAAGCGAACACGTGTAAAATAACAATTTTTTTTTTTAGAAATTTAACCGTGACTTCATATGAGCTTTGGCTAAAAATGACGAAAACGAGATACTCCATAATCATCTTTGTAGTAGTTTTTATCTTGGAAATAAGAAGTCGCAAAAGTTATCATGGCATTATAAATAAAAAAAATATTCAAGAAGAGCGAGAAAAAGATTCAAAAGCGTCTTCTCTTTTAATAAAAAAGGTATTCCAAAAGTATCCGTACTTTTTGCATGATTTCCTCGACTTCAATATATCTGTTGCTGATGGAGAAGTACATAAAGTTGGGTATATTAAAGAGATGGTGTTAGAAGTCACTAGAAAAGATGGATACCAGGTACTCACTACAGAAAACATCGAAGATTCATTTTTAGGGCAACACACAAGTTTATTTACCTGTAAAGAAGGTGACTTGAAAAGCTATTTATCAGTTATGTGTGCGTATGTGTATGCACATGTATATTTATGTGTAAAAGTATGTGCGTATGTGTATGCGTACGTGGGTATGAGTGTGTGTGTGTGTGTGTGTGTGTGTGTGTGTGTGTGTGTGTGTGTGTGTGTGTGTGTGTGTGTGTGTGTGTGTGTGTGTGTGTGTGTGTGTGTGTGTGTGTGTGTGTGTGTGTAAAAATGTGTGTGTAACACATAAAACTATATGTTATGCTATAGTTATATTGTAAATGAAAAGGAAAGGTAATTGAAAAGGGAAAAATATAGTATTTTAATTTTTAGTGAGAAGATATATTGGTAACCCAAACTTCAGCGAATACCTTGAAGGAGATCGAAGCTCTCAAATCATTTTAGTATCTGGGGACAATGGTCAAATTAAACCTAAATCTATTTCAAAAAGAGATGCCGGTTGCTTAATTGGGGAGAAATGCGTTTATAACCATCATTGTGTAAATAAAACAGCAGGTGTCAAAAAAGACTTTACGCGATGTTTAATTACGGAACATAATGAGGATTGCTTTTCTACAGAAATGAGTAAGTATTCATTGTCTATTTACAAATAAACACGTCCCTGGGAGCATTGCATGTTCATTTATAAATAAAAAAAGTCGGTCTGTGCCGGGACTGGGTGGTCTCGGTGACGAGATTAAAGAATCAAAGATACGATAAAGTAAATATCTTTTTTATGACTTAGTCGAGATGTTGAGCGATGAGTTGGAGTTGCTAAGTGGTTCTCGTCCACATGTTATCATAAACAATTTGCATCAATCCAGAGTAAACGTAAATCTACCACCTGGAATTGGAACGTTTGAAGTAGATGAAGCCAAACGTGCCTGGCATAGCTTTCATAAGTTACTTTACAAAGCGCAGAAGAAGTTCAAAGGCAAGAGAGGCATCCTGATAGACATTCACGGAAGCTCCAAATCCCTTCACAGTCCAGAGATAGTATTTAACTATGGAATTTTTAATGAGTCAGAAAATACATCGTCATCAATAGATAGCTTAATTAACCATACAACTCTTTCATTCCATGAACTAACTCAAGGGGAAAAAAGTTTGGCACATTACATGGATGAGAAAGGCTACAGTGTAAATTCTTTTAGTCACCAAGAAAAACCTGCTTTAAATGTGGGATATATAGTAGAGCATTATGGATCACACAAAAGTTATCCAGGGAGAAATATTGACGCAGTTCAAATTGATTTGCGCATTAATAGAAGAAACAAAAAAAAGTTTCAGGCATTGGGTGAAGATTTAGGATTTGCCATTTACAAGTTTGTTCAAGACTTTTACTAATAACGCAACTACTATTTGATTTAAAGTAAAAGCTTTATTTTATTTAGCTTAACATAATTTTATACTTATATATATATATATATATATATATATATATATATATATATATATATATATATATATATATATATATATATATATATATATATATATATATATATATATATATGTATGTATATATATATATATATATATGTCTGCGTGTGTACAAAATTTCAGATTTAGGCATCATTGAAGTGCTTACAAAATTCAATTGCTGATAAAGTCAGTTTAAAGAGCTAAATAGTGCTCGGGCTTTTTTTTTTAGTCTATAGCCTTCTTAAAATAACAGGCCTTAACAATTGCGTTTCTCTAATCAAAAAATCTTACGATTGGTTTAAAGTCAAGTTCACACCAATAGTTTAACTCAGCTGAAAAACAAAATAGTATGCTATCTTTACAACTTCTCTAGCGTTATTACAAATTTTTATTCCAATAATTATACATCAAAAATGCTGTGAACTAAATTGCATAGAGAACTCAATTGCTTTCTTTCAGACTTTTGTCAATTGTTTCAGTTGCTTTTTGAGAGAGCACTTGTACGAGTAAAATATTCTCAAGATTAGCTCATCCATCTCATTGGCTTTAGTGCTTCGCGAATTGTCTTTTTGGAGCTAACCAATAAACTCCTGACTTACTGTAGAAAAACTGCTAAATCTCGTTTAGCTGTTTTTTTGCGCGTCCATTATGCAAAATAAGTTTTAACTGAGCCAGACATTCTGGCATACGTTTCTCACATCACAAACTTTTTCTGAATTTGCAGCCGGATAATCTTCTTTAACAACAAACTAAGCGGTCATGGATTTTTTTCAATTTTATGTGATTTCTCTATTGAAAAGCTAACTGGTCTTTTCTTAATCGAGTATCACTTTTCACATTTAAGTACCGTAATTTAAAAAACAACACATAGCTTCATCATCTTTATAAAAAATCTTAAGTGAATTTATAACAATACTTGCTTCGTGAAATTACAAAAGGTGAAAAATATTTCAAGTTCGTTAAAAAAGAAACATTTAAAGAAAAACAAATGCACAATAAAAATTGCATATATAGGATATATAATTATTGCCGGAGAAATCATGAGAAATCAATAACCAATTCATCATCAGAATGCAAGACGATCGCCTCATCGAAAGCTAAAACAGTTCCACTGTCAACCTGAAATAGAAAAAAAAATATTTAAAACGATGAACGCCTATAACTCAATTATGAAAAAAAAAAAATTTTTTTCCATCGCTTATGCGTTAGGAGTTTAAAATGATTTCTGAAAATGTCCGTTTCAATAAACCTAATTCATCGTTTAATTGAAAATTTATGAGGAGCATATAATTAGCCTACTTTATCCAAAAGCGCAAGTAAAGACTGGTTTATGCGCTTCTAAGATGGCGATTTCGGTGTAGAAGACAAATATGTTCAGAAAAGCCAAAAAAAAAAAAAAGATAAAATAAAATTGACGAAGAATCGCAAACATCATCAATAATCCGTCTCAAAAGTCCACGTTCAAGGAAAGAGTTTTTTGTCGAGTCATGATTGGGAATTTCAAAAATGGACGTACTATGACACAGACTATAGCACAGACCGCAAAAAATCCGTGCAAGACAACGCGAACCTGTCCCATTCATTTCAATATCAACGTCAAGGCCGGATATCTATAATTTAAAAGTCATGCCGTATATATGATTGGATTATCTGGCGAGAGTGTCGGCAATGTTATCGGTAACAAAATATGAAATTAAAGGGAGCAATCAAACCAATACGATAAAGATGTGACAAGATGATTTTTCAGTAAAACTGCACTTATCCAAATGTTGCAAAATACCAAGGAAATATTGAAAAAATACTACCTTTTCTGATTATTACTCGTTTTGATCGATGATGCATGGTTTTTCATGATTAACAGCTTTTTCGTAATTAAATTGAAGAAAAATATTTAATGATGTGTGTAGTTGACACAAGACCTACCTTATTCATATGAATAGAATATGACTTCGTACCAACAGAAACAGCTACTTGCGTAAAACTGACACCTAATTCAAAATGGCTCAGTTGAAGCCCTCCGTAAACAATTTTTAACTAAACAGAGAAAATATAAATTTTAGGAAAATAATTCTTTATGATAAGGTTCGCATTACAGATGTTCTATCTGAAGAAAGACCCGGAATACAAGTTTAGTTACCGTAGCCCATCCTTTGTTCACTTCTGTAAGCTTTTGACTGTAAACACCCCAACAAGTTCCCAATACAAAGAATCCAACGAAGTTATCTTCATTTATTGTCGGGTTAAATCCCAGATGGACAACATCTTTTGATGTGTATGACCAACTCTAAAATTAGTTTTTATATCTAATGAAATAACTTTAGACATTCGAGACGGTAAAAGACGGTATGAAGCAAATTTGACAAGAAAATCATTACAAGTAATAGTATTTGAAGACCATAGAGTAAAAAATGGCAGCCACATTTTTGAAAATTTTATGTTATCGACCCTGTCTAACAGACACCCGAATAGAGTTTATTCTGAATTAAATTATACATAAAAAAAAATCTGAAAAAACTTTGAAGGAAATAACTATAAAATTGAGAAAAAAATCATAGTTTTAACTACTTATAAATTGAGCTTCGAAAGCATAAAAATGTGACCGTCATTTTTCCTCTTTAGTTTTCCTTTATGAAAATATAAAATACAAATGGTGTGAAGGATTATAAAATAATTATTAATAACAGAGTTCGTTTTCAAACAAATAATCAACATATGTAACTATTATGATCTTTGGTATTTGAAATGTCTGAGAAGCATACCTGACCACTCGCAATCTGGAAAAGGGAAAATCCTGACAAGGGACGAGCATAATGGTCCCCACATTCAATTTCATTCCATGGGCTGCGTCGAGTTCCATCATAAAAATAGCGTGTTTTTTCGAGTACTAGACAAAAATAAAAATATGGAGTTAAACTTTGCATCATAAACGTTGCTTTTGGTTCACTCTAAGTATAAAAACTAAAATAAACTCAAATAAAACTGATCCACGAAATAAAACAATTCTTTACTGAACTTAAATTTTAAAAGAATACAATAGTTTTTTTGTGTGGATCTTAAGTCTATGTTCATGTTCGGAAAAACCCAGAAAAAAACTTTCTAAACCAGAGTTTTATATTAAAAGATTAGGTTTTTTTTGTACTAAAACAAAAATAACAATTTACAGTAGAACTTTGTAACTCAAACGTTCCTCTTTGTTTAAAAAATAATTTGCATCAAAACCTCACCTGTCAAAATCAAAGTAAAATTCAAATAAAATTATTTAATTCATGAATAAAAACTATATTTTATTTTGCACATTAAAAGAGCATGAAATTTTTTTTGAGAAACTTGAAGCTGTTTATTTGTATTTTTTTAAAAAGAAATTTGAGTTTCATATTACAATAACTAAACTTTATTGGGAATAAAAGATAAAACGGGATAAACTTCTTTAATCAATCCAGTTTTACTACTATAATGTGCTTATGTTAAAATTGTTTTAATCTTTTAAGCAATTGAGCTTAATTTCTTATGTCACGACATAAAATTATGTATAAAAACTCTACAATTATTATTTTGACAGTTAGGAGGAGTAGAAGCTAAAATGTTACAAATGATACTTTTACTAAATCTACATTTGTTGCTGCTACCCCTACCAACTGTGTAAATAAGATGAATACCGTCTAAGCCTTCTTTCACTAAACCCTCCACTATAAGCAGGGCAGCAAATGGGTAAGCTACACCACTCCATGCAATCTAAAAACATTGAAAAGCTATAAAAGTATAGTTACTGTACAATCCATTCAACCAAAAAAGTATGCAAAAAATTTACCTCTGTTGAGTAAAGCAACGGACTAGCTGGTTTTGTGCCACTATCCCATACAGCTTGCACCCAACCATTATCTCTCTCATCACAAAATGCTCTTGGAGATTGAGTTTCTACAACACAAAACCATATTGATAAAATTAAATCAAAATAAAAACTTCATAAAATACTATACAACTTGCACCCAAACAGTTATTTTATAATGCTATAATAATGATTATAGAAACAATCCAGCCCATGCATAGTTCATTAAGAAGGAAAAAAATCCTAGAGACAAACAACAAATTTATTTCTCAAAGGTACTTGCAATATTTATACATTAACATAGGTGTTAAAATTATATAGATTTGTGCTGGGCTTATACAAAAATCAAACTGTAAAAATATTAATTGTGAATTATTCAACTTATATATAAGTTGCAGATTGATGATAATATAGAATTTCTTAATGAACTGGTTTTTAGAAATCAGAAAAAATTTAGGTAAATCAGCAAATCCTAAAGCAAAACAGCAAATCCTAAAGTAAAACAACAAACTTGAAAATCAAAAATCAGCAAAATTCCTAAAATAACTCATGGAATGTACTTGATGAAATAATAATTTTTAAAATAAACTTTATTTTTTTAGAAACATTTATTAGAAAACAGTAAATGCACTACTTCGAAAAGAGCATCATTAAAGTCTCAGGCAGATAAAATGCAATTAAATGAAACAGTTATATAGAATTGAATACAACCATCATGTAAATTTATGTAAGAAATCATATTACTTAACATAAATTTGAAATGCCATTTAATTAATGACAATTAATACTTTTTTTATAACTATCATCACAACCAGTAGATTTTAAATTGTTTTAAGTTCAATCAAAAAGTAAAAAATTTACTTGGGTCAAAACTTGGAACATAATTTCTTTCATAAGTATACTGAAGATGTGATTTTATATGCTCTTTTGGCAGTAAATAACCAAGGTTTAGAAGGTGAGCCCACCATTGTCCATACATTCCACCAATAAATGTACCTTAATTGAAAAACTAACCATTTAAAAAAATAAGAACTTAGAAAATTAATTTCGCAAGGATTTAAAAAAGATTTTAAAAAGAATTATAAATTATTATGCTGCATCATATTCCCTGTTATTAAGGGAGAAACCTGTGTATAAATAATTTAAACTTCTTTTAAATCCTTTTAAGAAAAAAAGATCATACTTACAACTTCCTAAAACATAGACTGGATGTGCAGGATCCACCACATGTGTATACCATTTACCATTGGTAAAACATGCTTTGTCCAAATTAACAGTACCAAGATTAAATCGATCTCGACAAACCTTTGCGTAAGTCTGCAAAATAAAAACATGAAAAGAAAAACACAATAAGCAATAAATTTTCAATTTAATATAGGTTATAAAACTGTTCGGAAGTAAGAAATTAATTGTATTTTCCAAAAGTATGCTTAAGGAGAAAGCACATATTGAAAGCACATTTTTTTAAAAATTAAAATTAGCATTAACAAATTGAAGAACTACACACAGTTTGATTACTTTTTTTAAATCATTACATTATTAGATGCAAAATTACAAAATTATTTTTCAAAAAATTAATAAATTTGAGGTAATATTTAAAAGTTGAGATATTCCTGACACTTTTTATGCAGTAAAAAAACAGGTTTTCTATCCACTTTTATGAAAATTACATAGTAATTGTCCTTAGTCTTTTTTCTTATAATATTGAATGCTAGTATCTAACTGCACAAGCTTTCTGCAACATTTGCAGCAAATTATAACCCACCTTCATCTGCAGAGGCACGCCTAATTTTCTTTTATTTAAATTGCCAATCAAAACTAATATCTTCAAATCACATTTCTCTCAACTCTATGTAAACTTACAAACATAAGTTTATCTATAAAAATTCATTTAACTTTAACTATTTTTATATTTTTAAGTAACTATAATTTGCTTCTGTAAATGTGAAATGATGAAACAAAAATTTCTACTAACAAAACTATGTTATTCTTTTGTGTTTCCAACAGCCCTGGGTTCACACTGTTTTATAAAATGTTTTGTAACATTAACTATTATCAAATCTATTATATAAAAAATATATTAGTGATATATAAGTAAATGAAACTGAAAGAAATATATTGTTAGCATATTAGTAAATGCATTAGCAGTTAGAAAAATAAATAGTTAAAGAACAAAAATAGATAAGTTAAATATAAGGAAACAAAATTTGTCTCTTTCAAATAAAATTATAATAATTCAAAAAAAAAATTTCTAGTAAATTGTAATTGCTTTTAGTAGATTTATGTTAAATAAGTCATGGTATATATTGGATCACACTTCAAAAAAGCTAACAATTAAACCAAAATTTCAAGTAAAAAATTATAAATATCATTAGAATTTGTATTTTTTCTCCTATAAAAAGAAGTAAAAAAAAAACCAGTATATATAGTTATTCTAACATCTGAACCTGCACAGTGGAAATAATTGATTCTTTTAACATTTTTTTTTTTGTTTCATTGAACAAAGAGATACAAGCTTTTGTATGCTCATACAATTTTTGTTATGCTTTTACCTGGAAAGTGGAAATAATTCAAAATCAAATTACCATATCATTTTGAAGTTTTGCCATTTCCTCAGTAGCCCTACAAAAAACAATGGGAAGCCAATTTAAATTTTTAAAGTTATGTATGTATCCTCTATAGAAATTGGTTAATTGCAAAGATGCAGTCAACTTATTGAAAGAAACAACTATAAAATTGAGAAAAAAATCATAGTTTTAACTTTTTATAAATTGAGCTTCAAAAGCATAAAAATGTGACCGCCATTTTTCCTCTTTGGTTTTCGTTTATGAAAATATAAGATAAAAATGATGTGAAGGATTATAAAATAGGTGCAGTCAAGTGATTAACACTTTTTCTAAATGGATTGAAAAAATTGACTAGAATGTTTAGGCATCTTTAGGATTTTAAATTGATCAAGTGTTTCTTTCTGACCTGTCAGTTCAGACTTGAACAAAATTGGTATTGTGAAACATGTGACACAAAAGTCTGTGTTACAAACGACACATTGTGTCCTAAGAAAGTTCACAAAATAAAACAAAACAGGTTTGATGTGAATGTGATTTTAGCAAGTTTTTTCAATGAATCTATTTCAGTTTTGTTTTTTAAAATTTTGTAAATCATATTATTTTTTGAATGAGAATCTTGAGATTATGAAATTTTTTTTTTTTTTAATTTCAAACTGTTTTTTGCAAATTGTTGTTTTTAAAATCAAATCAAATTCCTGTTTTACATTTTTTTTTTAAGTTATCTTGTAAAAGCTGTATAGTAACTAAGCAGAAAAATATTCAAACTTTATAATTTTAATTTCTTTTTTTCTTTGTTCTTAAGATTGAGAAAATTGTTTTTATAAAAATTCTTTTAGTTAAAAATTCTTTCATTAAAAGTTTAAAGAAAATTTAAAATGTCATTTTTCTTTACTTTATTATTATTAACTTACTATTTTATGAATGGATTGAAAATTTTTTTTATCGAAATTTATTTTCTTTAGTTATGCTTTTTGTCTCAATTTAGATGTAAATGTAACTACCAAGATAATAGAAGAATCTCCCTGCACCAACCTATTCCAAAACCACATTCTGTAAGAAACTTTGAGTCTTCAAATTAAATGTAACTGATGCTAAAATGTAATTAAATTTATTTTATAAGACTTAACCAATGACAAGTCAGCGTCGAAAATCTATTTGAAACATTTTTCAAAATACTGGCGTTGAGCATGGCGTAGCTATAAGAGTAGTGGACCATTTGCTTTAAACAATTCATGAAGGGGGATTATGAATTGACTGATTTCTAGGCAAAAATATCATTTTCAGAAGGATGTAAACATCAAGATGAGTGAGTTTTTGTGCAATATGTGTCACTTGCCACTTTAGTTCTGGAAAGTTAGATGAAAGTAATAAAAAGCCTTTGCCAAATCTCTAAAAGTTTGAATCTATTTCAATTAGCCCTTCCACCTGATTTTCTTTCACATTTGACTGTTTGATTTGTATAATTGCAAAGCTAAATGGAGGAGGAAACATCTACTAACAAACCCTGAATATCCAATACTAAAAATGACAAACAACATGTCAACACAATTGCTACTGATGAAAAGTATGTAACATTTTAATATTTACCATTATCTTCTTGTGTTGAATGTTTTTAAGTGAACTCAGTGATATCTTTCAAACATCAAAAAAATTTAATGATTTAGTAGTTCTGTAATTGACAATTGATGGAGGGTCATTTTTTAAAGTAAGCTTCCACACATTTAGATGATGAAAGAGAATGAAACACCACTTCAAAGCCATTTGTAAAAGACAATTTAAATGATGGCTCTACAAACATCAAAAGCAACAAATGTGAAACAATAAATGACTACTTGCAATCTGATTAAAGCGAAAAATGTTGCATGAATTTATTGTAATTTCTTGTCACGAAGCTTGCTAACATTCTTTGAAGGGATACAATCACATAGCACCAAGCATTCTTACCTTTCCCTGGCGAAATTAATGAAAAAATTTCAAACTCAAAAAAGTCCTAAAGATTTTAAAATCACCTGCTTTGAACTCCTAACGGTATGAACTATCATCCCTCAAAAGGATTTCCTCAGGATATTTTTTTTTGGTATTAGAGAGTAGACTTAAAAGCTAAGATAAATTTTGCAGCTAAAAGAATTTTTTAAATCATATACTAATATGCCGTTTGAATAAAGAAATAAAATGTTAACTTTACAAATTAAACTTATATAGAGAAATGAGTAAGAGGTGGTCTGAATTTCACTCACAGCTTATAACAGTAGCTGATTATTAAATCTTTTTTTATACAAAAAGGTACTATATACATATTAGTATTAATTAGGATAAAAAGTTAAACTAACCTTAATGCACACAAATACAGTAATATGCCATTTGAATAAAGAAATAAGATGTTAACTTAAATTAAACTTATATAGAGAAATGAGTAAGAGATGGTCTGAATTTCACTTACAGCTTATAACAGTAGATGATTATTAAATCTTTTTTTTTACACAAAAAAGGTATTATACACATATTAGTATTAATTAGGATAAAAAGTTAAATTAACCTTAATGCACACAAATACAGTAAACCAATAAGTGTAGAGTAGCCATATGTTGCAACATCGTAAGTGTTTGGCTGTGGACCAAATACCATCCCTGGTAATTCAAAAATAGTTTTTTAAATACACAAAAGTAATGATTCAGGTAAATAAAAACACTAGGTACTAAATATAATTCATTATTAAAAATGTAATAATAAAAACTTACAAAAAAAATAAATGTCAGTTTTTTGAATGTATATTCTTACATCATTTTTGTTATTATACTGTTTTTATAATTTTTATTACATTGTTAAAGATATATTAAATGCCATTTGAAGATAACACTATAAATTATAATTTTTAAAAAACATAAAAAATATTGAAGCAACACCATTTTTGTCAGTATCCATAGCATCAAGCCAACGATTCATAAGTAACTTTACTGGATTCCATAGAGTGTTGAACCAAGCCTTGGATGCACCTTGACGAATCTAAAAAAAAAAAATTTACATTTCTTTTAAATTTTTTTATAAATTCAAGTCTAAGAAATATAAAAGTTTACCTTTTTTCATTTCTTAGACTTGAATATTTATAAAAAGATTATTCTTGGACCAGACTTAAAAAAAGCTGAAACTATTTACTTAAATTAAATCTGAATATAAATCTACCAATCTATAAACAAAACATAAACTTATAAAACAGCACAAAAAATAAAACCTAGAAATACATATACACAATTTAGTTTGTTAAAAAATAAGTAAAAAAAAAAAACAAAAACCACTTATCAGAAACAGATAAAATAGATGATAGAAAAATAGATGAAACAAAAAACCTCTCTGTAAGTTTTAAGCACTGTTCCTAATTCTCCATCAACACAAGTCATACATGATGCAGGGTCAGTTGAGTAGTTTTCCCATGTTGTCCAAAGACGTCGCAACTCAAGAGGACATGGACTACGACTTTATTAGATATAAAATATAACCTTCTTAAATTAACTTCATAATTTGAATATACGAATGTCAACATATAACAACAACATCAACATTACATAACTTGATTTAAATTAAAACAAACATTCCTTCACTAAGAAAAATTAATCAAACTAAACATAAATTTTTAACAACCTTGGGATGACTCCATGTGGAGTGATTTGAAAAAGTAAATCAATCTCTCGCATTGTCCGCTCAAGATCCGGATACAAACTATAAAAGTTCAAAAAACAATTAAGACTAAAAGGAATACATTGCTATGGACAAGAATGTTTTATATGATTGTTACAAACTACAGAGCTACAAAATTTTTTATTTTTCTTTATTAACAAAAAAAAAAAAAACATTCTTAAACTGATTGTTTAAACATAACTACATACAAACTTCTATATCATTTATCCATTATATGACTATACATATGTAGTTTTTCAGAAAGAAATAATTACATATTTTAAAATTCTGGAAAGTGCAGAAAATAAAATTAACAGAAACTGATCTATACAGGTAAAAAACTAACATCTATATCAAGTTAAGGTTGTGAGCAAAAACACAGGTACTTTAGCTCTCATTTTAAAGAAATGTTCCAAGCATTTTCATTTCCAGTTTTGTTGATTTTATAGATTCAATAAAATTTTTGAGAAAATTCTTTTAAAAATTTAAAATCGAAACATGAAAAAAGATATGTTGTTGTCAAAGTTAATACAAAACTTTATAACTTTAAATTTAAGTATTAAACGATTGTTGAAGTTTAAAAGTTCTGAAATTGCTTAATGTAATGATAGCATAAACGATAAAACTAAGCATAGTGCAGATAATTTATAGACAAGCTAAAGTATAAAAAATACTGCACAATTTTAATAACATGCTGCTTTTGGACATCTTGAAATGTCCCATTGCAGATGGATCTATCTGAAACTCCCTTCTAAATTGTCTTTGCACTTCAACTACATTCTTACAGTTATTAAGGTAGCACTTTAAAATAATATTACATTTTTCAATAAGTACACTTTTAAAGTATGTAACCAATAAAAACAGAATCAAATATAAAAAAAATATATCATTTTAAAAACTTACAAGGAGAGAGCCATTGCAAAATTCAACACATGTGTGCAATTAAGCGGACATGACCCAGTTGAATTATAGCAACCTGTAACAAAAGTATTGATTTACTATTAAAAATAGTACAGGATAAAAAAAGTCATCTATCTAATATATGTTAAAGGTAAATATATTTGAAGAACTGCTGCTTGTTACCAAAACCAAATCACTCTACTTATTACTTGACAATTGATTATATTTTGGAGTCTCTCAAACAATGATTCACCTATTAGGAATTGAGAAGAGGACACTAGCTGATGGTTACAGAACTGAAGTCCCACTAAAATAGTCTAAGGTTTTAGGTAAAAATAAATTTGATAAAATGTAAATTGTTTTTTATTTATGTCTTTCACTAAATAAACTCATGACAAATGCTTAGCAGTTTCAGCTAAAACTTATTCAATTATGTCTAACCCTAAAATGGAACTAAGATTTATTAATATTTCTTATTAAAAAAATTGCAATTCATTAACTTTATACCTATAATCAAAATTTTTTAAATAAGATATTTGTAAGGTAAATTTACATATTAAAAAGACTTATATGTTCTAGGAACTGTCATAAATAAAATTCACTGTAAAACAAATAGAAAAAGATTTTAAATGAAAATATGAGTTTACAAATAGTCAAGGGAGAATTAATTTCATTTTTCCTTCAAGTTGTAAACTAAATTCTTTTAAATTTTTAAATTATTTGATAAATCATTTTTAAGTGAAAGAAGATAATTTAGAGATTTTTTAAAAATAATTTCACTAAATTTCAACAGAAAACTTGTTTTTTGTTGAAATTTAATGAAAATATTTTTATAAAATCTCTGAAAAAAACAATTTTTTTCTTTTTTTTTTTAGAGTTTTCTAATGAAGCAAAAAACTAATTTATAGACAAATTATTTTAAAATGAAGCCTTATTCACATTTTAAAAAATCTTTTAAAAATATTTGAACTCGGTTTTTAACTTAAACATATTTGAAACTCAACCATCAACTCAGCCATCAAAATGATTTAAGATTTGATAAGGGGACCCAAATCTTTGCCAGAACATTTTATTTAGTAGTTTGGTAAGAAATTATTATTAAATGCAAATTTCTTTTTTGAACCATCTTTTTAGGTTACCCATATTTTCCTAAAAAATATTTTTAAGTGGTACAAATCATTAAGAAAGATAAAATTTATTTTAAGTTTTTAATATCAGAATACCAAAAGTGAAATGAGATCCAGATTTATACTTTACCATACTGAAATAATTTTATACCAATATGTGCATTTAATCTGAAATAACTTTTCTTTAATAAAATAACCACTTTTTCTTAAGTAATGTTGGTAAAAAAAAAAAAAAACAACATTTCAGGCAGTCATTCATTTTGAAAAATATTTTGGTAACTTGAATATTTTTCATAGGAACTTTTCAAAACATTTAATAATACATAAAATGTAAGATGTAAAAACAAAAAAACATAATTTAATTTTATAGTAATTTTGATAATAGTAATTCATTTTTTCATAATTGTAATCATGATTACTAAAAAACTAATATATTAATATATAACATTTATCATACTAATTATATAAATATATAACTGAATCCATTTCTTACTCACCCTCAAATGCATACATATAACCATCCATTAGCCACATGTACGTTTGAGAGCTTGAAATAATTTTAAAAAAATAAATTAAAACTTCATAACAAGAATATAAAATTTAAAAAAAGGGGAGAAATAATTATTCAGCCTCATTAAAGAGAAGCTTTAGCCTTAGTCTTAATCTTAAATGTGTTTGTGTCTCACTCTTTCACGCAAATTTGCTCATTGTTTACATTAACAGATAAATGTAAACAGTGAGCATATTTGTATTTCTAATGGATATTTGCAATTAATACTTTGCGATTCTTATCAAAAAAATAAATCATTATCTAGTGCAAATCTTAAGAAAACTCATAAAAATACAGATCATGTAAACAAAAAACAACATTTTTCACTTGTTATTGTCATTTCTTCAATATAATTATTAAAAATTTTTAATATAAAATTTGAAAATAAAAGTGTGTCAAAACAGAAGCCTTACACTAAATATTAACCTCAAAAAATATATACATAGGTAGAGCATTTCTTAGCTAAGTTAGGATCAAGGAGAATATGAACAGCCAATATTAACAAAAATAAATAAATAATATAAAAATGAACTGTTACTTTAAGACAGATACTCGTCCAGCAGCGCTATCAATCAGCTGCCACGGCAATGTAGAGTTAAACATACTATCACGGAAATCATAAGTAATTTTTCGAAGTGGTGTCATGTTGTTTACTGTGTAAGTTAAAACCTAAAATTTTTATTTAAAAATTAAAAACTTGAAACTAGAAACAGAATTAAATTCACAATTTTTAATTGAAAAGTTAGAAAACCCTAAACTTTTAACTTAGATTAGATTTTATGTTTTTTACTTAAATTGCTTAGAACTTAGTTTTAGATTTCATAGTTTACTTAAATTACTTAGAACTTAGAGTTAGATTTTTGTTAAGGTTTAATATCATCTGATTTTTTAAGCCGTAAAGTAACACATTCCTCATTTCACACCAGCTGTTCTAAAGAAAATTCATCCTTTAACAACTTGATAAGTTTTTTTCTTCTATAACCTCAAAGACACAACAAGACAAGAACTTCTAAAATTGGGCATTTAAATGCAAGCTGTTAAGTGATTTGACACTATTAAGTGACTTTGTTATAGAAAAATCTCAACATTATTTGCTGAACACAATTCAAACATTAAATTCAAAAATCCTTATAATAATTATTCAAGAACTCAAAAAACAAGCAAAGTTGAAAAAAGGGCTGTAGATGTTATCATGCTATGTAACATAAATTTTATTTTTAATAATAATTTTATTAGTTGTAACAACGTTAACTTTATAAACTGTCCCAATCACAAATTAATCGCCTTGATTATTAGAAAAAATACAATGTCATTCAATTAACTTAATAGCATTAAGGATGGAATAATTTTCTGGGTTGTCATTATTTTGTCAAAAAATGAATTTATTTATTTAACATAGCATTGTACTTAAATGGAATTATTATGAAAATCTATTTATACCACATTGAAATATTTTTTTAATTTAGTTAGATATAGGAATTTTTTACAATGAATTTTAAAGAAATCAATGATCATATACTGATGGCACTATAAAATGATGCCATTAGTACGATTCAAACCCAACCCAAACAGTTAATTCTCTATATGCAAAACTAAATAGATTAAACTTGTTTAAAGCTTTAAAATTTTTTTTTTCTTTTTTAGGCATATAAACATATTTTGAAGTTTTAAACAGCATTCTTAACAACCCATATTAGACCGAATACATAAAATACATTGACTGCATGAAATGTACAACACATAATTTGTTTTAAATAATTTAAATATTACATCAGCAACAGTCTTCCACACAGTGCTGTAGTGAGTGCCAATGAATATGGGTGTATTTGGTATGCTGACAAAAGGACTCCAATCCTTGTACCTAATAATGTTGACAAAGAACAAAAAACTCTGAATTTGCATTTTAAAATACTTTAATTTATTTTATTTTTATATAGAAAGATTTAATGCTAAAAAAACTGTATGTATGTATGTAGGAAGCTAAAGGCAACAAATAGCAGACTCGCTTCTTCCCAGAGTCAAAATTAGAAGTATCTTGTGGTGTCTATGAGCACCATCCACAATGTTAAGTGCCAAATTTCAGTTGGAGAAGGCATTTAAGAGAAAGTAAGGAAGTGGAGGCATGAATAAAAAACAACATTTTGTATTTCTAAAGTCTCTCAAAACCAAATTATTGTAAGATTCTCAGAATCCAGGATAAAGCTATCCTGGGACATGAATGTTACCCCACAGCCCATAAGAAGGGCTGTAGATGATGATTTAAAGCTGAGGGTCATATACAAGGACCTCAAAACACCTTTTGATCAAAAAATTAAAATCCAGAAGACATGAAAGAACTAATAAGCCATTGCATTACCTGGAGCTGCATGGTCCAACCATAAAAATCTTTTCTAATGAAAAAATATTTACTATTGATGCAAATTTAAACTATTGCAATGATCTTTTCATTGTGAAGTCATGATGTGAAAGAAATCTTTTTAACCAAGCACCCAGCTCAAGTCCTAGTTCTGGGAGTTGTGGCGCTAGATGGAAAAAAGATACCTCTCCATTTTTTAAAACTGTTGAAAAAGTGGTACAAAGTTTTGTCATGGCTGAAGGTGATCTATCCAAATGGGAAATATGTGTGAACCCAAGATAGTACTTCACCTCATGCTGCAAAAAAAAAAATTCAGTAAAAACAATTTCTCAGATTTTAGGCCAGCTTCCTTCTGGCCTTTGTTTAACCCTGACTTGAACCCCCTGGACAATTTGGGGCAAATTGGAGCACTCAACCAACAGAACACCTCATCTTAGTTTTGATAATCTAAAGCAAGTATTGAGATTAGAATGAGACTTTATTTTGAACAGTTTCAGTGTCTTTAGGTGTCATATACAAGCTGTAATAGGAAAAAAAGGCACCCATATTGAACAAAATTTTCCTTAATGGCCCTAAAAATATTTGTTAAAGTTATATTGATGTCAGTTCGTAGGTTATTGAAAAATAAATTATGTATACTGTTTTTGATTTTCTAAGTTTGGTTGCCCACCCTATGCTCATACATACATACATACATACATACATACATACATACATACATACATACATACATACATACATACATACATACATACATACATACATACATACATATATATACATACATATATATGTATGTATGTATATTATATATATATACTCATATATACATACATGTGTATACCAAGAGGGGTGTCGACAGGGAAGATTCTTGGGGCCCTGTGTGTGTACAAATAATTTTTCTTAATGAAGCCTTATTTATTCATCACTTATTAAACCTTATTTATCATTTTCAAAAAATCTTAAAGACAATATATGAGTTTTTAACATAATATGGTTCTTTTTATTCTTGCTATTTTTCTTTTGTAAAATTAAAATTCGAATTTTCTCAATCAAATTTTCTTAATTGAATTTCAATTAAAATTAAAATTTTTTCTATCAACGCTGTTAAATTTTCTTTTGTTAGTTTTATTTTTAAAACATTAACAGCTGTAAAGATTGCATGTCTTGATTTCTAATTAATGCTGCATTTTAAAATTTTTGTTTTATACACAAATTGCTGTTGTTTTTTGTAAACAAATAATTTTAATTTTAGTTTAGAATTTGTAAATAACAAATACATGTTAAGACTTTTTATAAATATTACAGTTATGTTAAATACAAAATATTATTATTCCAACATTAGTATTGTTAAAAAAATTTTATTATTCGTAAACTTTAATTTGTTTTATTTATTTATAAATTCTGTATAGATAATAAAAGAGCTATGTTTTAATTTCTGAAATACAGAATATGAGTTCTCACTATAAATCTGGATATGATAAATGAAAAGAGTGACAAAAAAGAGATGAAGAAAATTCTAGAGGCATGAGAACACTAGAAAATTTGTGGTTTAAAAATCTTATTAAGATCTGATTGAAGCTCGATCAGATCCTAATGGAATAAAGAAATGTATGGAATCTTTTGAATGCTTAGTACTGGCAAAAATATGGTACAAAGTTCTTGCAGCTATAAATTACAGAAGTACTGTTTTACAAACTCGCAATCCAACAATTGATGTAGAAATAATCAACTTGTCAACTCTTCTTGTTGAATTAATTACAATAAGAGATAGTTGGGATACTAATTTAAATGAATATAGATTGTTGGGCATATCTCTACAGATAAACACAGAATTTTCAGAAAAAAAGTATACTAAAAGGAAAAAAACAGCACACAAGGTAAAAAGGATGCCAACAGAAGAATTTAGAATTAATATTTTCAATGTTTTCATGAGCAGCATTATTGGGAATATGACAAGAAGCTTTAATGCAGCAAAAGAAATAGAATTTTTAGTCAATGTATTATGGTTGTTCCGTGACTTAAATGATGAAGAAATACAAAATAGGTGTGAAAAGTTGCAAAAAATGTATGAAAATGCTATAGATGATCATCTTAGAGATGAAATGACACAAAACTGTTTAAATGACTTAGGACTTTAATCTATTGAAGCCAAAATGGCTGCGAAAAATTAATTTTGAAGAAGTTATTAATTTGTTTGCGAGTCAAAAGGCTCACATAGCTTTATTATGAAACAGCATTTAATATTATTTTTTGTACACTTTTTCCTAAGTTTAACTTATAAAAGATTTAAATAGTTTTGAATTTTCATTTTAAATTTTTAATGCCCAGAGCATGCTTCTAGCAGTCCTGGGTATATGATTGATCATAATGAGGGCCCATTAAGAAAACTTCCCCAGGGCCCAAAATTTCTGTCGGCTATATATGTATGTATGTATGTATGTATGTATGTATGTATGTATGTATGTATGTATGTATGTATGTATGTATGTATGTATGTATGTATGTATGTATGTATGTATGTATGTATGTATGTATGTATGTGTTAATAAATGTTGTTTATATATAACTATATAATCATTAAAACTTTAAAAATTAATAAGCTTGACAATCAAGGTAAATGCAAGCTTAAAATTAAAAGAAATAGTTAACCTATTTGGAAAGTGCCATGCCAATAGGAATGTAAAAATCTGAAAAATAGCAAAAATGAAAAATAACAAAACATGATTTCACTGTTGCTAGCTAACAAATATTAAAAATCATATTTATTTGGATTAATAACTTAATAAAATTACTATAAAAACAGCTGATAACTTACAGATGATGAACCAGATGGTATCATTCTGCTCATATTTACTGCTCCATTAAATGTTTGTCCAGTCTAAACAAAAACCTAATCTATTTAATCATTATTTGTTTATCATCTCTATCTTAAATGAAACCTTAGGTAATCTTGCATTTTTTAGATAAAAAAAACATCTTTATAAATACTAATAAGAACTGTGTTTAAATCACACTTTTGATGGACCAGCTTGTCCTTGACCAGGTAAAAATAAAGATTTGGTGAAGCTATTCCACAAATCTTTTACATCACTGTATTGCAGCATTGTAGACATATCATCTCCAGGCTGACTTATAGCTATATACAAAAAAACATGTTTTGACTTATTCAGGTAGGCATTAATTGTCAAATATATTAAAACAAAACCATATTCAAACTAACCCATTATTGCAACATGGCCGTTAAATGCGTCAAGCTCTTTCAAGGTTGGATTATTCATATCAATACCATACAAAGATCTATGAAACATAAAGCATTATTACTTACTATTCTCAAAATTTAGGAAGAATCAACGCAATAGTTTTGAATGGAATAAAAAACAGCTTAGAAAAAAACGTGGGATTAGCATTGAACAAAAACTCAATAGCAGAATCAATAGTGGCAACCAGAGATGTGTCTATATTTACCCAGTCCAGAAAAGTATTAGATGCAATATTTTTTTCTAACACTTTGTATATAGTTATTAAAAGTTTATAAACAAATCTTAAATGATTAAGCTTAAGCTGAAAGAAACATTTGTAATTAATCAGTATTATTATCATTAAGATTATTAATATTATGAAGAACTTTTTCACAGAATAACTTAACTTCAACATAAAATAAATAACACTGCTATCAATGCATATCCTGTATAAATATAATAACAAATTGAAATAAAAATTAGTAATAGAAAATGAGATGCAGAAAATTTTTAAAATATTTTACAAAATATTTTAAACTGCTAGACTAATAAAGAGGTGGAAGTAGTAAGTAGGAAGAAGAAAAGATTGGAAGACTATAAAAAAAAAGATATAATAAATAGATTTCTTTGTAAAGCTAATTCAGTAACTTCTATTATGAAATACATAGTTGAACACTAAAATATGCAGGCCTTACAATAAACATAGTTTTTAACATACAAACTATATTCATATTAAAAAAGTACTTACCCAACAGTGTATAAAGAATTCACATTACCACCATAGTTATTGTTTTGAACTGAAAAACAAAAAGATTTTAATAATCCTGAGGTTAAAAAAGTTATTGATTTCTTATGGTAAGTTTAACTAACTAGTATTTGAATAGCAAATTAAGGTCCTTTGATTAAAAATAGTAATGAAAGGTTTAATAAACATACAAACATTAAGCAAACAAATTTATTTTAAGCCATGGAGACTAATTTAAATTAGAGTTTTACTATATTTTATTGAAATGCTCAGTGTTTTGTGAAAAGTTATATAAGAATAATAGCACCTTGATTTACTATTGGAGAATTAGAATCCCATCCGGCAATATTTTGAAGACTTCCTAATAATGAGACCTAAAGTTAAACAAATACAAGGGAAAAAAAGGCTAAAATTAAACAAAATAAAAAAACAAAGACCCCAACAAGTATATCATTCAGCAAAAATTACAACTGTAAAAGAGTTAATAATTTTAATTTTGCACCAAAAACCAAATCTTTATCTTTAAAACATTAGAAAAAATTCAAATAAACTAAAAAATTAGAAATAAAAACATTGCAAACCAAACTTTTTTCAGTACCTGTGCATTATCCTTTGTAGTGTTTGTAACATGAAATTCAAAAATAATTACAGGAGCTGAGCTTGCAATTGAATCTAAAGGTACTTTCGGACTGTATGCTTCTAGATGCACTGTGAGGCCCTCCAGTTTAGCATCTTTATAGTCAACTAAAATTTGACACAATTATCTATGTCAAATTTTATTGTTTGAAATTCCAATATAATACCCTATTAATTGGTTGACAATTTAAGTATAAAATCAAACTGTGTTAAAGTTGATACATAAAATCAAACTGTTTTTCAGTCTACAGAATAGACTGGAACTTCCAGTTCAATTGAATTTCAATAAATTGATAGTTCGAGGATAAAACTGAAATAAACTGGTCCCCTGTAGTCCATAACAACATGTACAATAAAACATAGAATGTATTATTATATATCTTTCAGTCCAGGAAATGGAAAATACCTTCAACAACAGGAAACTTTGCAGTCACCTCAATGGACTTTACACCAGGTAACTCTTTGAGCAACTCTTTTGAAGCACTTGGTATCACTAAAGAAGTGTCTTTAAATTAGCTTAATTTAAATTTAAATGCAGTGCAATAAAAAGAACATTAAAGACTACACTTGGTAACACTAAAGAAGTGTTGTTTCAATCTTTGTGTTTATACAAACTTAAATAAATTATAATGTGATGAAAAATAAGTTGTAACAAAAATAAAAAGAAATAGTTTTCAAGCATGGTATCACTAAAGAAGTGTCTTTAAATTAGCTTAATTTAAATTTAAATGCAGTGCAATAAAAAGAACATTAAATGTAGCCAAAATATAGCAAATAAAGTCTCCAAGCTCTTACAATGATCAGTAATGTATGGTGACGGTTGAAACTTTGAGTCATCATAAAGTTCATCTGACTGTAGTACTAAAGCAGTATCACCAACTCTAAAATTAATAAACTAATATTCATAGCAATACTTCTTTTTTAACATTTTACAATAAAAATTTGTTAAAAAATTTTATATTAAAAACTGAATATTTATTAACATTAAAAAACAAAGTATAATGGTTATTTTCTTTTGTAGGTTTATAAAACTTTTAAGTTAATTTTATTAATAAATATTTAAGTATAATTTTTAATCAAATTTCTGGAAAAAAACTTTTTTTTAGTAAAGTTATTGAGACTTTTATTTTTTGTTTGGTTATGAATTCTTACATACATTTCTTATTTCTCAGTTTTACATAAGTTATATCATGACCGATGAAAAGGAAACATTTGTAAAGCTTAATTTTACTTTAAAATATGTTGTGACACAACAAAAGCAGACCAACAGGAAACTTAAATGCAAACTAACTTGATAGCAAAGAAAGAATTGGGGGCATGAGCATCATGTGCAACTCTGTTATTAATTTGCCACTGTCTCAACCCACCATCACCACCAATTGAAATACAACCACCTCCTTTAAATGAAAAGTAATGATAAGTTTATTAATAGTTTAATAGTAAAATAATAATAGTATATACATAATAATAAAAGTTTAATTATAAGTTGTAATAAGTAATAATAAGTAATAATAATAATAGTAATAATAATGATAATAATAATAATAATAATAATAATAACAATTATTAATAATAATAATAATAATAATAATAATAATAATAATAATAATAATAATAATAATAATAATAATAATAATAATAATAATAATAATAATAATAATAATAGTAGTAGTAATAATAATAATAATAATAACAATTATTAATAATAATAATAATAATAATAATAATAATAATAATAATAATAATAATAATAATAATAATAATAATAATAATAGTAGTAGTAATAATAATAATAATAACAATTAATAATAATAATAATAATAATAATAATAATAATAATAATAATAATAATAATAATAATAATAATAATAACAATAATAATAATAATAATAATAATAATAATAATAATAATAATAACAATAATAATAATAATAATAATAATAATAATAATAATAATAATAATAATAATAATAGTAGTAATAATAATAATAATAATAACAATTAATAATAATAATAATAATAATAATAATAATAATAATAATAATAATAATAATAATAGTAATAATAATAACAATTAATAATAACAATTAATAATAATAATGATAATTAATAATAATAATAATAATAATAATAATAAGACTTGATAAAATCAAATTTTAAATTATATAACTATAATTACCTAATGCCCCCAAAGGCAACTCAACTGCTCGTAGAGCCTCTCCAGAATACTTGTACTCATTAAGAGTTGGATTTACTCTATCAGAAAATAATGTTTGACTTAAATAACTGCTGTATAGTTATATAGAATTTTAAAAGTGCATTGTTTCAAAAACTTAAAAGCTTTTCACAAGCCTTTTAGTTGGAAAAAAAAAAAAAAGAATTTACATTGTTGAAAATTAAAGTAAATTTACTCCAGCATTAAATTTTAAACATCCTCAATAAGACTAAAACCAGATATAAAATATATTCACAAAAAATGTTAATGAAATATACTTACATGGGATTATAATTTAAGAGATCATGAACATGCAAGTTTTTTACACTTTGACACATAGAATCAACACTGAAAAACATCAGAGTATTAAATTATAACAGAATAAATTAGTAAATAAATCTCTAAACTTTCTTTTAAAGCATTTATAGCTTTACAAAAGCTTTATTATTAAGCTGAAGATAATTTTAAATGAAAATTTAAGTTTAATTTTTTAATTGCTTCTCATTATAAACATTTTTGTTTATCCTACTAGATTACTTTTAAAATATTTAAATCCTTGACTGACATCAAATTTAAAATCAAACATTCTACTTTTAATCAAACAATTTCTGGTTCAAAAATGCTTTTAAATGTTAGGATAAAATGAAGAAATCAAAGAAACAAAACAGACTGCAAGATAAATTGTAAACATTTAGTAAACAAAAACATACAAACATTCATAACAAAAAAAAGTATTTAAAAAACAGCAAACATACTGGTAGTTTTTATTTACAGTTCCATCTTCTCTGTTACTGCAATATGGAATTGTTGAATATTGAAAAGCAAATTGGCCCCCTTGCTCAGTTATCTTAATATTTTTAGGATGGATACATATGCATGTTTTACATTTACTAACCACTGCCATAGCAGCAGTCCATTCAGAGTGTACTGATCCCTTAAAAAGAAAAAAAGCCAGCAAATAAGCTCAAATTCTCAATGATCTTTAAACTTTAAAGAAGCAATTTAGAATTTAAGCAATTTAGCAATTTAGAACAGAACATTAAAGCAATTTAGAATATATAAATAATCTAGCAGGTAAAAAGTTGTGTTTTTTTTTTTTTTTTTTTTCAAATAATTCAGAAATGAGAAAATCAGGACATTGACAAAAGCATAAAATTTCTCAAAAACCAAGAAAAAAAAATATTACTATTTATATTTTGTTGTTATATAACATATAAACAAAAAACTTAATACTTATAAAATTGGTTTCCAAATATTGTATTTATTGATCAGAAAAACTCTTAAAGAAGCCCAATTTTAAGACCAGATTGAGAGAGTAAAATAAATACAGTTTCTTGTTTAACTCAGAGATTGTTTAACATTAAATGTTTATTTTTCAAAATTATTTTAAGAAGATGCATAAGGCAGAGTATATAAGATTCCTAATTCATTTAGAACGGAATGACTGTATAGTTATACAAAATTCATGAAGAGAAGGTATTTTCATTTTATTTATCTTTTAAAAGTTTATGCCTAATCTACTTGATTGAGATTTTTAAAAAGGGAGGAAATTTAAATATGTGCTTACGCAAATTACTCATTTTTTAATTTTATTTATAAGAATTTTTTGATTAATAATGAACTTAATAACAATCATTAGAAAACATTAAGTAGTAAAAATCAGAAAAGTTTATGCATCCTGTATATTCTGAAGTTTATTATCCTACTTAAAAAACAAAAATCAAAAAACAAAAACAATATTAAATTACTAATACCGTATATACTGGTTTATGAGTCAAGATTTTTAGCTATTAAGAATAGATCAAGAGTGTTCCTAAGAACCAAAGTCAACATATAAAATGGGTCGACTAATACACTGGTATATATGATATATATTAGATATCTGAAACTACATAATACAGTTTGAATACCATAATGATATCGCCGTCTTCATCTTTGTATGTAAATCTACTTAAACCAGGATAGCTTTTTACAATACTTTCCCAAGTAGTCTTGCTAGATAAGAACAAGTTTTTTTAAAAAAAAACTTTTTAGAATTAATATTCAATTATTTTAGACAATATTTAAAAGAATTTTCTAAATTTTATTTAATATTAGTTACTTTTTACAAAGAGAAATTATTTTTTAAAAAGTTAAGGGCTGTGAAAAAATTACCTGTGTAGATAAAAATCCTGCATTTAAAAAAAGTTTAAGAATATTTCAAAGAGGACGTCATTTTCATAAAAAACAGTTACGTAAACTTCATACCTCGAGATGCAGTGCTCAACAAGTTTGTTAGTATCAAAGTACTTTATTCTCACAAATTTATCCATGAGAGACTCTGCTTTTTCTAGTTATAACTTTCGAGTAGTAAAAAAAAAAAAAAAAAGTTGTAAATATTATTTCCAGACCTTTTATTTCTTCCGCTCTTGTCAGATTAAAAATAAAACATTGTTTAACTCATTTCAGAAATATGTATGTTATGAAATGTCCGAGTACCGATAGGAACAGAACAAGCACCGACCAGAAGTCGTATTGAACACCAATAAAAGCCTAAAATAGATTTATCGGACTCCGATTACCCGAACGAGTATTACACGATAACGCCGATAATATCGGGTAGTTGAAATTTTTCACACCCGCCCCGATGTAATCTTTCGGGTAATTTAAATTATCGATTCCCGAAAGTTATTGATTCTATCGGTTCTCGAACCCGATTACCCGTTAAAAAAAATAATTAACTATGGTTCTGAGGGGTATTCAGTAAAAAAAACCTGATATTTCTAAAAAAGCTAGTGGAATATAACCGTAATAATCGCAATAATTAAACTTTCACTTGACTTTTTGGCAGTTAAACAAAATTTAATACATTTCCTCATGCTATTCACGCAATCCGGTTGGCAAAATTACTGTATCTCACCCTTTATTTGAAATGTTTGACTCAGATTGGTTGTTACAAAAAACTCAAGGTAAGCCAAAACCAGTAAAAGCGATTGTAAAGAACAAAATGTGTTTTCAGAACTGTTTCCTTTTCTGTTTCTTGAAATTATGCGAGAAAGGCTGTAACTTTAGATTTAAAATCGGACGTGCGTAAAAGAGCAAAATATTTCGAAAATGTTTGCTAGCCAGTCAAGTGCTCAGTCATTACAAAGTCTAGGCAATGTTGATACTGAAAACGAAGAAGGAAGTGAAACTGAAAAAGACATTCGAATGACTAATTTTAATTATTAGGCATTTTTTTTATTAAATTTATCATCTTTAATGGTCTCCAAAAACTGAAGCGTTCCCATACTCAAGAAAGTGAGGAAGGCGGTGTACGGCGGTGTATTTCCGGGAACCAATTGATTCTTAAAAAAAAGCTCATCAATTGTCGGGGAAGTTCATCTGCTGCAAACTTTAAATAATGAGATTTTGGAAAATCTTTTAATAATATTCGGGGCCCGAACGGTGATGAAGCCAAAACCGAATGGGTACGGGTTTTCGGGTATTAAAAAATTCAATACTCGAACAGGTACCCGGTAATTTATCGGCTTGGGTTCCTTAACTGACTTTGCCAGTTTACTAAGCATCAGCGTCTCTGTACTAAGCAACAGTGTTCCCGAAATTTACATCTTTTTAACGGGACAAAATCAAAAATAACGAGACATACTAGTTAATCGTTAATGTGAAATTTAAATAATGAATTTCTGGCATAGTTACCATCATTTATTTCAGCTGCTACTATTGATATTGTTTATGTTTATTGATATGTTAGAGTAAGTCATACAAGTAAAAAACTCAAATTCAAGAAATACAAATGTCAATGAGCCCATAAAAACCTTGTTTTCCGCCATTTTCATTTGTTTTGATATAATTATTATATCAATTATATATATAATATATTATAATAATATACTACTGTTAAAAAATGGCGAAAAATAAGGTTTTTATTGGTTCATTGATATTTGTATTTCTTCAATAACTCCTTATACCGCTAGTGACCGCAGCAATCCCTTTATATTTTAATTTGAACAAAAAAAATCAGATTGCAATTTTTTTTTTCAATATATTTGAAATATATAAAGTTAAAAGATTATCTTAAAAGTAAATATAGACTTTAATTTAGATTAAAAGGTCTCCATTTTTACTAAATAAAAATCTCTCATTTTTCAGATTTTTTTGAAAATAACATTAAAATTTTTAACTTCTTTTAACCATAAAATGTAAAACATTAGTTTCATGAAAAAACTATTTTTACTTTTTAAATAAATAATCAGTGTAATTTAATATTATTAAAAAAAGGCACTATATTTACAAAAAAGTTGTGAGGGGTTTATTGCCATTTTTTTGTTGTTTTGAATCACTGTGCGTCATTTCTGGCTGGCAAAACAAACTTGGTCGGCAAAAAATTTTCTTCACTGCGGAAGCGCGAGTAAGATTTCTAGCTTATATATATAATTGATCTGTCTCATAACAATTTATAGTATCCGAGACACAAGTTTTAAATTCCGAGACAAAATTATTGTCCCGATTTATAACTTTATTCTGGGACAATTTTTTCCTTTGTCTCGTTATCTTTTTCCAGGACATTTCTCTTCTCGTTATGCTTACCCCAGTTCATTTCGAGAAAACCATTCCGAGACGCAGAGGTATACCCGCTCGGTCATTGTTTCGGGTGCTCGGACTTTCAACCGGAAATCTTCAAATATAATTATGAAAAATTTTCTGTCATTAATAAAAAGTAAATGAACTATAACCAAGAACACACAATAAATCTTCCTCGTAAAAGATTTCCTTTTTTTAAATTATTTACAAAGATTTGTTCGGAACAACTTTCCATATTCATTTGTAGAGTGTCTCCCCTTTGATAAACCGCTGTTATCATTTAAAAGTTTCCAAGTACACTCTTAAGTAACCGAAAAATGGTAATTAAGAAATATTAGCCGAGACTCGATAGTTACTTAGTGATTCAATAGTCATTGAGTCATTTTTTGTATTTTCATTTTGTCTGAATGAATCACTTTACAAAGCATAAAAACCATTATAAACCATGAAAAAAACATTTATTTATAACGCCTTTGCGGTTAAACCTGCGGGTAAAAGCGTCAAACGTTCGTCATCGTGCGAAAAAAACGAAAGGAATGGGGAGAGGAGTGGGGAATCAAAGGATGAATTTAACACAAAAAAAGAATGAAGAAAATCCCTTTTTAACAAAAAAATATTTTTACCTATTAACTGTAATCCAATTAAAAGTATTTTAATCATTTTTATACAAAAAGTGAAAATCTGAATTAATAATTTGAAAATAATAGAACGTTATTTTGAAAATTCACATCATAAATTGAATAACATACAATTTTATAAAAAAATTTGATATAAGTTTTTGGAAGAGAAAACTTCATATAATGATTTTTTGTTTAAGGACCCTCCTCACTAAACGTAAACTGTACAGTTGTGTACATTTTAAAACAAATTTTAAAAAGAACAGAAATAAGTATAATATTTTTAACATCTAAAAGAAGGCAGGTTAACTACCATATCTTTAACAAGTGTAGTTTTGAGTCTTCTAAATAAAAATCCCTATAAAAGCTAAAACCCCTTTTTTTTATTTATAACTTGTTATTCTCAAAATGACGAATGTTAGGGTTTTTAGTGGGATTTTTTAAAACATTGACTTCGAATTAGAGCACTTTCCGTTGATTTTCAGGTTTATGTTTTTACATTTTCCTGAATCAGCATTAAATTCTATGAAGTTCAATCATAAAAAAAAAAAGGGGGGGGGGAGAAACTGCAGTAGCGCCCAAATGTAGTATGTCCTCATTTTCATGAAGTCAATGTTTTATATAAGGGTCTGCGTATCGTTTCATTTCCATATCGTTATCATACCGATGAGATATTGAAAAAAAAAAAAAAAAAAAGTGTCATCGGAATGATTACGAAGTAATATCGTTATAAAAATTTTAGCCGGTACTGTAGTTAATTTAAATCTCTGTATATACCGGAACTCTAGTCATTCCGGTGACTATTTTTTTCCAATATCATATCAGAATAAAAACGATATGGAATAATTCTTCTAAAAAAAAAACTTCAAATTTTTTTTTTTAACATATTACTAAACTTTACTTCTAATATGACACGAAATAAAAATAAAATTTCTTTAAAAATAAAAGTTAACTTGATATAAAAGAAAGTCATTAGTTTTAACATACATACATACATACATACATACATACATACATACATACATACATACATACATACATACATACATACATACATACATACATACATACATACATACATACATACATACATACATACATACATACATACATACATACATACATACATACATACATACATACATACATACATACATACATACATACATACATACATACATACATACATACATACATACATACATACATACATACATACATACATACATACATACATACATTTAATGTAAACAACTTAAGTTCTTCTAGAGTTTATTGCACTATATAATCAATAAAATAGTTTTTAAATTATCCCATAAAACTTATAAAAGAAATTTTAGACAACAAAGCAACAATCCAGCTAAGCAAAGTGGCATGTGATAATTAGATTTAATAAAATTAGTAATGTTCCATTATTTGAAATTTTTATTATAAAAATAAAAACCATGTTATCAATACTTTTAAAAGATAATTTTTAAACAAAGAAAATTATTTTTCCAAATGGCAAATATAAGCCTTTGTTGTGTATTTTTCATAACTTTCAAGCTGTGAGATTAGACCTTTGTTTTTATATGGTCCTTAATCAGCTTAAAGTTCTTTGCCATAATCAATCATAAAATTAGGGGGAGAGGGAAAGGTGTAGTATCACCAAAAGCATAACACTTTAATATATTTTTCAAATGCTTTTGAAGCTTGAAATTTTTTTTTCTCCATACTTTATTTTTTGGGAAAACTATGTTTGTCCTCTAAAAGTCAAAATATTTGTTTTATTTCAATCCTTTATGAGTTTTGAAACTTCTTTATGAGTCTTGAATGAAGTTCTATTATCAGTATTCACTAAAACTGCAGAATTGGTATTTAACTATAACTGTTACACTCTTTTTAATAACAAGTTTTAAATAGCAAGTTTATATTTGAATATAAACTTGTCACGCCTAAAACTTTGCTTTATAAAGGCATAAAGAGTTCTAATTTAATAAGCTTCAGAAAATTTATCTTTATCGACTGATGTAGAGGTTGGTTGTTATTTGTTAAAATACAAAAAACCACTTTTTATTTAAAGTTTATAGATTTAACTGTGGTAATCTATTAACAGATGGTCTTTCTCTATATTGTTTTGTTGAGACTTATTTAACTGGTGTCTACATTAATGTAGTTAAAAAGAGTCATATACTGTAATAGTTTTTACAACTTTTTTCAGCAATTTTCATGGATAATTTAGTGAAAATAAAGTACTTTGATACTAACAAACTTGTTGAAGATTGCATTTCAAGGTAGAGTCTTATTTCATGATTCTTCATAAGAAAAATATTTAAAACTTAAAAAAAAAGTATTTATATGAATAAAGCTATCTATGTAGGCATTTAATATGGTTTTATTTTAGTTAGATTTAATGGCTTAAATAAATGATATGAACAATTGTTCCTATTAACATAATTTGGAATAGAAAAATTTGGATACACTATATAAAAAAAATATTTCGAAAAATAGTTAAAGAATTTTTTTTTCTTTTTAATCTAGCAAGATTTCATGGGGAAATATAATGAAAGATTATCCTGGATTAAAATACTTTACATATAAAGATGAAGAGGGAGATCTTATTATGGTACTTAAATTATTAACATCTGATAAATTAATGTAATTTTTTCAGGAGCATTTTAAAGTATGAACTTTTTAAAAAAAACATTGAGAAACAGTATATTTGCTGACTAGTTTTCAATTTGAAGGGATCAACAGAGTCTGAATGGATCGCTGCTATAGCAGTGGTGAGCAAATGCAAGACATTCGTATGTATCCATCCTAAAAATATTGATATTGTTGATCAAGGGGGGGAATTAGTTTTTCAATATTCAGAAACACCATGCTGCAGCTACAGAGGAAACAGAACTGATGATAAAAGCTATAAGTATGTTTACTATTTTCCAAGTACTTCTTTATCACATGTGTGTTGATGTTTGTTACAAATCATACCATATGTGTGTTAAAATTTTGCATTCAACTTTCACGAGGTTTTGTGATTGTACCAAGCAATCTTCCAAAAAAATATTCCGCCAAAAGATTTCAATAATTTCAAAGACATAAAAATTGTAAATAACCCTTTAAAATAATATTGCTGAAAGAATGGCAATATAAAATAAAAAAGCTGTGGAGGTTGTCAAACCTCTTCACAAAAGTATGTCAGTTTCTGAGATTGTTCAAGATCTCAAGGTCCCCAGAAGAACTGTTTACAATATTAAGAAGAGGTTTATGGGACCACAGAAAGGAAGCTAGTTAGACCCATTTTTGCTGGTAATTGGGATTTTATCAATAAGATCAGATTGGTCATTTCCAATGGTAAGAAAACGCTTCCAGAATTTTTACCTTCTGGGCTGAAAATGGGTCCCAAGACTACATTGAAAATGTTCTATAGCCTCATGTCCTTCCTTGAGTTCAAGCCTATCTTGAACCTGTAAATTATTGGCCTTCTTCTTTTTATGCAGAAGGCCAATGTTACCCTGCAGTGGCTTGTTGATCACCTGAAATTCTGGCCCAAAAATATTTGACCTCCTAGCTCTCCTGACCTTAATCTTTTAGACACAGTATCTGGGCTAAAGTTCAAGCACAAGCTTGTAAGCAACAGAACACTGACATATAGCAACTCATCAGCTCATTATCTCGGGCCTAGACTGGGCTATCAGACATACAGGTTAAGAAAACCAGCTTAAAGTTCTGACCTCAGATTGAAGCTGTATTCACAGCTAAAGGTAGTTAGATTGATTTAAAGTAAACATTATTGATGTTTATTTGATGAAATAAATTTTTTTTCCTTTATCTTTTGTCAACTCAGTATCTTTGGGCTTAAAGTTTTGTATTAGAAAAGTGCCAACTTTTAACACATGTACACTATATAGTTTACCTTGCAGTTTGTTTGTTTTTTTATTTGTTATTTCTTCAGTTTGTTGCAACCATGTAATAAAGAGTGATTCTACCCTAAATCAGTTTTATTTAATTCAGAATGTTTTTATTTCTCTTTTTACATTAATTGCAGGTGTAAAAGTAAATAAAAGCAATTCTTTCAAAATTATTTTCAGTTGTATCTTAAATTCATCATATCTTTAGTGTTCCAGTGTGGCAAAGTGTAAAAAACTTGCATGTTCATGCTCCTTTAAACAGTACTCCTGTGTAAGTACAGGTTTCATTTACAGTCTTTGTTGATAATTATTGTATATCTTTTGTAAGCTGTCAGTTAATAAAGCTGCAATAAATTTGCTTCAGTTTGTATGAATGTATGAAGACATTTTCTAATAGAAGTTAAGAAATGTTTTCATTGTTTGTATTTTTTAAATACTAATTGTTTTTTACAAATCTTAAAGTATGTGGATGACTACATGTAGAGTTTTTTAATAATCTTTCATGGTTTCAACTGTTGATAAAAAAGGAAGCTTTTTTTTATAGAATAAATCCAACTCTTGATCAGTTCAAGTATTCAGGAGAGGCTCTACGAGCAGTTGAGTTGCCTTTAGGGGCATTAGGTAACTTTTTTTTTTTTTTTTAAGTAATTTATTTTAAACTTGGATTAAACATAATTTAATTTTTTGATTTAAAAATGATTTTGTTGATGATTATTACAGTTAAGAGTTAAACATAATTTGATTTAAAGGGGGTGGCTGTATTTCAATTGGAGGTGATGGTGGGTTGAGACAATGGCAAATTAATAACAAAGTTGCACATGATGCTCATGTTCCCAATTCTTTTTTTGCAATCAAGTTAGTTCCCATAAATCTTCTTTAATTGTATCAGAACTCTTTAAAATCTTTTCTTTTGCAAAAGTATAATCTTTTTTTTAGTCTTTTTTTGTTGTGAAAAAAACTTTTCATAAGCAAATTTAAAAAAAAAGAAATAGAATTTCAATTTTCATAAATATAGATTCAAATTTCATAAATATAGGATTGGCAATTCTGCTTTAATACTGCAGTCAGATGAACTTTATGATGACTCAAAGTTTCAGCCCTCACCATATATTACTGATCACTGTAAGAGTTTTGTTTTAAGGTTGATTATATTGTATTGCATTTAGATTGCACTTATCACTGTAAGTGGTTGGACACTTTTTATTTTTATTTTTGTTACTACTTATTGTTTATCACATTATAATTTGTTTAAGTTAGTTTAAACACAAGATTGAAACAATACTTCTTTAGTGATACCAAGTGCTTCAAAAGAATTGCTAAAAGGGTTACCTGGTGTAAAGTCAATTGAGGTGACTGCAAAGTTTCCTGTTGTTGAAGGTATTTTTTACTATGAGCTGCAGAAGACCATTTTGTCACAATTAAATTTAAAAAACTTTATCTTCAAACCATTAACCAATTATCCAATTTCACTAGAAATTTAAATGTTAGGTTGGCATTTCTGTATTAAATTTCAGTTGATTATGCTGATGCTAAACTAGAAGGCTTCACAGTTCACTTAGAAGCATACAGTCCAAAAGTGCCTTTAAATTCAATTGCAAGTTCAGCTCCTGTCATTGTTTTTGAGTTTCATGTAGGAAATGAAACAAAGGAAGATGCACAGGTGCAATTTTTCAATTATCTAATTGAACTCTCTTAGTTGAATATTATGAAAAAAAACTTTTAAGTTCAAAAAGCTTGTTCAGTTAAATTTGCAATAAAAATTGTTACAAGAAAAAATATATTCTCATCTTTAAATGTTTTTTATTATTATAAACTTTAGTCTCTCTATTAGCAAGTCAAAAGTATACTTACTTAAATATTTTAAAACTTAAATTTAATACTTAAATGCTCTTTCTAACTCTAAAACCTTTTTCTAAGGTCTCATTGTTAGCAAGTCTTCAAAATATCGCTGGGTGGAACTGTTGTTCACCAATTGTTAATCAAGGTAATCTTACAATACACTGAGCGTTTAATTAAAGCAGTAAACCTCTAGTTTGTGTTCATTAAGGGTCTAGTTACCAGGTTTCTGTTGGTCATTATAAATTGTTTGTTTTGTAGATATTAAGTTTTTAGTGCATTAAACTGTTTTGCTATTTTTTAAATTATTTATTCCGAACTTTAAATTTATGAATTTAAAGTTAGGAATTAATCTACATCTAATTAATCTGGAAGAAGTTCAAAAAATGTTTTGTTTAATTTTTCACTTCAGGAATTTAAGAAATCTTTTTATTTTTCAGTTCAAAACAACAACTATGGTGGTAATGTGAATTCTTTATACACTGTTGGGTGAGGAGATTTTTTTTATAAGTGTAAAAAAAAGTTTGCACATTTAAAGATGTATATAGAAAAATCTGCATATTATTTAAATTTTTAACATCTGAAAAATATGTGAAAAAAGCTTTTCTTCTTACACTCAATACATCTCAATACATTTCCAAATAAAACAAAATCCCAAACAAAGAATTCTTCCTCATAATACTATTGTAATTTCTTTGAATGAAGTGATCCTACCTTAAATATCATCACTATCTTGTAGCTTTCTTTCCTAAATATTGAGATATTTAGGAAAGAACGCTACAAGATAGTGATGATAATTTGTTCCTAAATATTGATATATATAGGAAAGAACGCTACCAAACCGCTTTCAAATCCAATTTCATTCTAAAATCAAAGAATAGATGCATATTGCCAACAAACATCTTGGAAGGTGATAAATTGAATATATATATATATATATATATATATATATATATATATATATATATATATATATATATATATATATACATATATATATATACATATATATATATATACACACAGTAGCGACAAAATAAATAGCACAGATTGATATTCAATCTGAGATCTGAGTTTTTGAGATGTAAACTTTTTTAGCCTGATAAAATATTAGCTTTAGAAGATAGCATTACTAAGTAAGAAAAGAAAGTAACTTAGTTGAAAAAAAAAGTATGATCATTAAAATGATTTAGAAGTACAGAATAAGAGGGGAATTTAAATAGCACACCCTGTACATTATGCTTTTGCTAATGAAATTATGGTTCAAGTTCTTTGTGTAGATAGTTAAGAAAACTTTATTAGAGGATAAGATCAATTTTTAGCATTATTAAGGCATAATGTTGTCCCAAGCAGCTTTTATTTTGATCTATAGTCAGTCTAAATTTGTTGCAGTTAACCGGTTTATGTTTCTGTCAACTTCCTCCCACAACTTTTCTATCAGAATTAGGTCTGGTGATTGTGTGGACCACTCCAAATCATCAATTTTGTTGGTATTAAACCACATTTTAACGCTTTTGGCTGTGTGCTTTAGGTCGTTTTCTTGTTGGAATTTCCAATCCTAAGGGAGATTTACCTCAGCATATGGCAGCGTGATGTTTTCTAGTATATCTTTATATATGTTTTGATCAATTGTCTTGGTTTTGGGGACAATTAGCGTATTGTTTTCCGTCAGATCCAAAGCGATTAAACTTAGATTTGTTAGTCTAAACCATATTTTGACAAAAATGTAAGTCCTTGTGTAGGCGCTGTTTTGCAAACTTCAAATGACTGACAAGATTACGTTTTAAGACCAACGGTTTTTTTTAGGCAACCCTTCCAAATATCTTATTTTTGTGTAAGCGACTTTTTACAGTGCTGACAGACAGATTGAGATTTCAATTTTTATCAATTTTGTTCTTTAATTTTTGGTGCACCAACAAAAAGATTCAGCTTAGCGATACAGACTATGGTTGTGTCTCCTCTAGGCGTTTTTTGTTGCTTAATGAACCAGTATCATTAAACAAATTAATAGCATTGTTAACTTTGTTACTTTCTTACCAACCCAATCTTCAAGCTATCTTTCAGAATTGTTCAATCTTAGATCTTGCGAATGCCTGTAATTATCTTCAAAAGACATCTGTTCCATATTTACCTCATTCCATTGTTGATAAATCATTAAATTTTTTTTTGCTAAATGAATTACAAGAATATCCTTAAAATACTGAATAGAATAATTATTTTTGATATAATAAAAGAATTTATATTTTTTTTGAATAAAAAGTAAATGTGTGCCATTTAAAAAGACTGCCAAAGTGTAAACATGACCACTAAAATGCTCAAGACAATCAATTTTGCAAGTTATTAATTTCAAATGAGTAGTTCTGTTCAAAAAGGTAAGCATTCTTGGTGCTATAAAAAAAAACAGCAATTGCTATAAAAACAAAAAAAGTTGGTATCAAAAAGTAAAACCAACTGGTCATGAAAGTGTGTTATTTATGTTGTCACCACTGTATATATGTGTTATTTATGTTGTCACCACTGTGTATATATATATATATATATATATATATATATATATATATATATATATATATATATATATATATATATATATATATATTCAATTTATCACCTTCCAAGATGGCTGTCAAAAGTTTGTATCTATTCTTTTATATATAAATATACATATATATATATATATACACACACACACACACACACACACACACACACACACACACACACACACACACACACACACACACACACACACACACACACATATATAAACTCCTTTAAAGTTCATTAATGATCAACTTACTCCATGTTAAGTCAGCCAAATGAAGAAAGTTTTGGATTTAAATACAATGACTTTTTTTTAAACTCTATTGTCATTCTCCTTTTTTTTCTTTTTCTCCTAATATTGAGTGATCAACCTTTTTGTTTGATAGATCTTTGTATGGTATTGATATGAATAATCCATCTTTGAAAGAGCTTGAAGCATTTAATGGGCATGTTGCAATAATGGGTTAGTTTGATGGTGGATTCTTTTTTTAAATGATATATTTCAGAGTTAATAAAAACAAAAAACCATTGTTCAATACATGTATAAGCATTTTTTTCCATGATGGCTACTTGTTGAATAGAATATTTCAAGGCTAATAATTGCAAAAACCTGTTTGTTTAAAACATGCTTTTTTAATATATAGCTATAAGTCAGCCTGGAGATGATATGTCTACAATGTTGCAATACAGTGATGTAAAAGATATGTGGAATAGCTTCACTAAATCTTCATCTTTGCCTGGCCAGGGAGAAGCTGGTTCATCAAAAGTGTGTTTTAAACACAGTATTATTCTTAACTTATAAAGATGCTTTTTTGTTTAGTTAAAGAATAGTTTGCCAAAGGCTCTTTTTAAAATTAAGGTTCACTTTTTAAAGAAATTGTTTAATGCAAATTGAATTTTTTTAAGACTGGACAAACTTATAATGGAGCAGTAAAAATGAGCAGATTTATACCTTCTGGTTCAACATCTGTAAGTTTTTGACCATTTTTATGATATTTTATTTAATTTTTAATCAAAATAAATTTTTATTATTTGTTACCACTAGTAAAAGTATGTTAGTTTGCCTATCTTTCAGATTTTTACATTTCTACTGGCATGGCACTTTCCAAATAGGTGATTTGCTTTAGCTTTAACATATAGCATTTAGCTTGTAAGTAACTTAATAAATACAGTAAAAGTCTTTTATTTCAAACTTAAGAGGGACCACAGTTTTGGTTGAAAATACTGAATGTTTGAAAAAACTTACAGTTTTGTAAAAATCATAAAATGGTTAGAAATACAAGAATGTGTTTGATGACAATATAAAAAGAAAAAATTTATAAAAAGTGTGAATAAGTATTCTTTATCTTTTGAGTATTAAAATTTTAAAAAGTTATTTGTTGTTTGTTTGCTTTTTCTTTTTTATAAACTTTCAATCTTTTAACATTCTTTTTGAACTTCCTTACCATTTGTAGCAAACAAATAAAATTTTTGAAGCATTTCTATTTCAATTAGTAGTTGAGTTTTTCCAGGATACTCCACTAGTTTTTCTTCTGAAACATTAGAAGCATTGATTAATTTTTGATCTTCATTGCTAATATTTTTGCTATAAAAAAATTTTGCCAAAATTTGAGAATCTGTAAGTGGTGGCTTCACAAAATACTTGATGGTTAAAATCAGTTAACAAAGCTGTGTTGATATCTACTGCTATAAGATTTAGTATAGCATCTTGATAAATATCAATCTCTCCTACAAATTTTTAAATGAATCATCTTTGTTATCTTTGTCATCGCTGTTTATTGATTTGCAGTTGAGATTCCTACTTTATGAAAGCAATTTACAATACTTTATCTTTCAGTAGATACTGCACTCCAATCAGGCACTAATGTTTGGATTCCAAGATAGAAATTTTAAAAAAATGATATTTCTTCTTTTCATCTACATAACCAACTCTTCAAAGTCCTAAAGTTGTTTAAATTAAGCTCTTTAGCATGCATGCTTGCCTCCTCTTGGATTACTATATTTTGATACTATATTTTGCTGTAACATCTTTGTTCTTATCAAAGTCTTTAAGAGCTCGACCTTTTTCTTGCAGAGTTAACTTGTTTATGCTTTTGTCCTCTTACCAATATCTTGCTCTTGATTGATGACACATGCTTTATACAATATACACATGAAAAGTGCATAACATTTAAAAGTGTGTAGAATTTTAAATGCTTAATTTAGATATTCAAAATGTAATGAGAAATTCAAGTTTCGTTAAAATATTTAAAGTTTTAGAACTGATCTATATTAAACTAAAATTCTATTTTTTTTGTTGTTTTTACTCATTTTCCCTCAAAAGTTCAAATTAAGGTATTGTATTTATGTCATAGGATTGGAAAAATTGTTCAATACTAGCAGGTTTCAAAATTAGTAGCATAATTAATAAGAATTTTGTAAGGCAAACTCTATGGACTTAAAATTTTGTTCGAAATTGTAAATGTTTGAAATCAAATGTTTGAAAGCAGCATTTGAAATAAATTACTTTTACTGTATTTAGATTTTAGAGAAAGGGTTTTTTTAATTAGAAGTTTTAACAATAAGTATAAGTTTTTTCACCTTGCACAGTTCTTTTAGAAGTAAGATTTTCTTTTAGATTGATTATTTATAAAATTAAATTTGCAGATTTAAGAGTTTTCTTTTTAACATTTTTCTTAAGGTACAAAGACTGGAGCCCCTTTATTAGTATACCAAACACACCCATATTTATTGGCAATCACTACAGTAATGTGTGGAAAACCCTTACTGATGTAATATGTAATTTTGTTTAAAACAAATTGTCCACATGTATTCATATTAATATGAGTTGTTAAGAATGTTGTTTAAACCTTTATCTATATATGCATGCAAAAAAAAAAAAGAGTATAAAGTAAATCTTAAACAAATTCAAACTATTTAAGTTTTACTTTAAAAAAACTTTTATGCTTGTATTGGAGTAGAGTTACACTAACGGGATTATTCACTCAATTTACTATGTCAAAGAAGGAACATTATTCATTAAATTCACTATGTCAAAGAAGGAACATTATTCATTAAATTCACTATGTCAAAGAAGGAACATTGTTCACTGAATTCACTATGTAAAAGAAGGAACATTGTTCACTAAATTCTTTATTTAAATAAAGAAACATGTTACTTTATGGTTTCATAATCAGATTATGTTAAACCTTAAAAAAATCTAAGTTTCACGTTTTTTAATTTTTAGCTAAAAATTTGTTTTAGGTTTTAACTTACACAATAAACAACATGGTGTCACTTCGTAAATTTACTTATGATTTCCGTGACAGTATGTTTAACTCTACACTGCCATGGCAGCTGATTGATAGCGCTGCTGGACGAGTATCAGTACTAAAGTAATAGTTTATTTTGTTGTTGATTTTTTATATGATTTCTTAACATGATTAACTTTAGTTAAAAGAAAAAAATTAGTTGTATGTATTTTCCTTGCTCTCAGTACTACTTAGCTGACAAAGACATTGACCAATCCTTGAGTGCCTTAATTTAAATGTTTTAATTAGCTTGTAGTTTCAAATGCAGAACAACGTATGTATTAATTATTGACTCAGGAGTTTTTATATATATATAAAGTATGGTAAGACTTCTGTTTTAATACTTAGTGTATATAAGAATAAAATGTTTTATAAATATGTTAAAAATATGATGATAGCTCAGTATTGGTTTAAATCATTGAACATGGTCTTGTATGTCTGATATGATTCAGAAACTAACAGCATAAGATAGCATTAAGAATGGATAAAGTAAAGGACTAAAAGAAAAAAAAAATTTTTTTTTCACTTAATTTTGTTAGTAAAGACAAGTTGATTTGATCAAAAAATTTTCAGCCTCAAAATTTTCTTCCACAAACACATTGAATATGTTAATCAATTCTTTTCAATTTTAATTTCTTTAATATTTATATAATCTATAATAATTTCAATAATAGTTCCTTTATCAGCTCAATAGTGCTGATAAAAGCATCCATTAACACTTCATCTTTCACTATTGCTCCTTCAGGGAAGAACTCAGAGGTATGAACTGCAAGCTTTTTAGCTGGCCCTTGAGATCCTTAAAGGGATCATCCACATCTAGCAAGGCATCAACACTTTTTTCTGAAATTCAAGCTTTAGTAAAACAGTTGCAAATAGTTTCGGCTTTCATCTTCCCCCAAAGCAATGTCAAGCATTTGAATGGCATCCATAATGGAGAATAATTTTTCATCCTTCCTTTGTAATTTCACAAACCTAATCCTTTAACAAATGTCCCATCCATCCAACTCTTCTTCTGGCTGCAATAATTGAGCAAGTGCTTTAGATTTTTAAAGCATCTGGGTGACCTTTCTTTGCCTCTGACAAATATTGGCAATTTTTCTTCAATTTTTTTGGTGGATGCTAATCCTGTCAGATGCAACGCATTTTTCATTTTTAAGATGTAAAGATTTATTTGGTTGGATTTGATAAAATAAACCAAATCCATCAGTATTATAAATCTGGTTTAGCTTAAGTTTTGATAAAGTGGTTCGTAATGTAGTTTCCTCCCATGGTGCTACCTTTTCATTTGTGCATGCATTGGTTTCACCTGAAACGGTTTTGAATTATATGTTATAGTTTTTTCCAACAGTCTTCTTTATTATTCAGTATTTATATTGTGTCTAGCAGCTTATCTGTAAAAAAGTTTGAGTTATCTAAAGAAATATCCCAAAGGGGTTTAAAAAAATAGCTTGACTTAACAAAGTTCAAGATATCTAAGGTTCGACTTAATCGGAAAGTTTTATTAAAAACTGATTAGACAATTTAAATGGACCTAAGAAAACAGCTCAACGTAACAAAAGTTTCAGTTAACTGGTGTTCAAATTACCAGGATTTAACTGTGTTACAATGCTGTTACCCCAGTTTCTTTGTGAGATTATTTTCTTGTAATTGATTTTTCTTAAATTTTTGTTTGTCAAACTATTTGTGAGATAATAAAAAAAGTTATCAATGATAGCATTATATGCAGAAAGTATATTATTAAAAAAATTTTTACCAAAAATCTGGTAGATATTTTTTTTTATATCATAGTGGTACTCAATGTTTGACTTGCAATATTAACATGTTTATGTAGGTCCTTTCAAGGTTGGTGCAAAGATGCTATCATTTTAATTAGGTGTTAAATGTTAAGAAAACTTTTGGCCACGAAGAAGTTGCTTTGTGTTTTTATTTTTGGCCACATTGAATTTGGATTGTGTTTCAGTTGGTTGTAGTTCATTTTAAGCAATGCTAAAGTTCCATTATGTTTCTGTTGAGCTATTGTGAGTGTGGAAATTATCAATCGATGTTTTGACAATCTTGAACAAGCATTCACAAATATACCCTAGATAATCTACTGAATTAGGATGAGAACATGACGGACAAATTAGGCAACAGAAAGATGATTCTCAAACGCAGAGTATCTAAAATGTTTCTAGTGTACTGCCTTTGCATGTTTTTTTCATGGTTTATTTTAAAGTTGTGTTTTCTGTTCATACAGAAGTTCCTTTTTGTTTCTATTCATCATGATTCATTTTATGTTGGTATTTTTTGGTCATAAAGGAGTTGTAATGTGTTTCTGCTCATTGGCTCTCAATAAACAAGAAGTACTTTAACTAATTATGAAAAAACTAGATTATTTTGAACTAATATTTATTATTTTTTTGTTTGTTTTTTCAAGCTCTCCAACATATATGTGGCAAATGGATGGTTATATGTATGCTTTTGAGGGTGAGTAAGAAATGAAAATTATAATAAATTGAATATAGATTTAAAAAAATAGATAAGTTCTGTTTTAAATCTCAAGTTTTTATAATTAATTGAAAAAATCTAATATTTAAAAGACTTAATAAGGTTCATTTTCTAATATTTTATTTCTCTTGTCTTTTTCCAGCAAGAAATTAGTTAAAATATCTAACAATTCCAACTTGATTGCTACTTCTTTCATAAAATTCTTCATACAGTTCTAATAAATTTAGTCACTCCTGATTCACAAGTAATGTAAAGTTAAATTTGTTTATAATCAAATGTAATTTGTAATTTGTTTATAATCAAATGTAATTTGTAATTTGTTTGTAATCAAATGTAATTTGTAATTTGTTTGTAATCAAATGTAATTTGTAATTTGTTTATAATCAAATGTAATTTGTAATATGTTTGTAATCAAATGTAATTTGTAATTTGTTTATAATCAAATGTAATTTGTAATTTGTTTATAATCAAATGTAATTTGTAATTTGTTTATAATCAAATGTAATTTGTAATTTGTTTATAATCAAATATAATTTGTAATTTGTTTATAATCAAATGTAATTTGTAATTTGTTTATAATCAAATGTAATTTGTAATTTGTTTATAATCAAATGTAATTTGTAATTTGTTTGTAATCAAATGTAATTTGTAATTTGTTTATAATCAAATGTAATTTGTAATTTGTTTGTAATCAAATGTAATTTGTAATTTGTTTCTAATCAAATGTAATTTGTAATTTGTTTATAATCAAATGTAATTTGTAATTTGTTTATAATCAAATGTAATTTGTAATTTGTTTATAATCAAATGTAATTTGTAATTTGTTTATAATCAAATGTAATTTGTAATTTGTTTATAATCAAATGTAATTTGTAATTTGTTTGTAATCAAATGTAATTTGTAATTTGTTTATAATCAAATGTAATTTGTAATTTGTTTATAATCAAATGTAATTTGTAATTTGTTTGTAATCAAATGTAATTTGTAATTTGTTTGTAATCAAATGTAATTTGTAATTTGTTTATAATCAAATGTAATTTGTAATTTGTTTGTAATCAAATGTAATTTGTAATTTGTTTGTAATCAAATGTAATTTGTAATTTGTTTGTAATCAAATGTAATTTGTAATTTGTTTATCAAATGTAAATTTAATACTTGTGAATCAGGAGTGACTAGTTTATCTAGCTAGTGAATTTTTTTTTTTTTTTTAATCAGTTTTTGTATTAAAGTTCACCATGTGAACAAATTTATTTTACAAAAGATATTTTCCATCTCACCAAACTCTGCTTATTCAATTGGTGTCAAGCTTTCCCAGTTCTACACTTTAGGCAAAAACTCTCTTTGCATTTACTTAAAATTTATATTTAACACTTTTTATGGCAAGTTAAAAATTCTAAAAATCCCTATGCATCTACTCTATATTCTAAATGTTTGATTTTGCATAAAGATTTTGTTGGCAATATCTCAGTATTATTCATGTTTTATTCAAAAGGGCACTAGAATGTTAAAAAACATTTTCAAGATAATCACTTGCTGCAAATGATTCCTAACGACAGAGAAATGGTTATCAAAAAGATATTTTCAGATAGCCTAATTCCTAAGCCTATCAGAGTGTTTTTTACTTTAAGACAAATTCTGCATATGTAAAAACACAAAAGTTGAGTAAGTTTTTTGTCACATGAATGAAGAGCTTACTAAAGCACAAAAATTGAGAAGTACTTCGTTATCAGTTTTTAATTTTTAGTAAAAAAGCCATTTACATGCCAAAGTATGTCTTCACAAAAAATGAAGATCAACATAACTGAAGAATTTGTGAAACATTACTCTCTTAAATGTCAATCAATAGTTTTGCATTGCTTTTGTTTTAGGATGTAGTAATTCTTCTGGTTCATGTCCACTAAATTGTACGCATGTGTTGAATTTTGCAATGGCTCTTTCCTCGTAAGTTTTGTAATTCGCCTTTTATTGTTGCGCTATTAAAAAATATAGAACAGCAATAAATCTTAAAAATAAAGTCCCAAAGTATGCAACATCAAAATAGTTTGCTAATATTTTGATGCTGCATAATTCGGAACTTTCTTTTTAAGTTTTATTGGTGTGTTATATTTTTTATAGCGCAACAATAAGTCAGTCATTAGTATTTGTCTTTAACTTTTTTTGTTGTTTTGTTGTTGCTCCACCTCTATTATTATATTATGATACATAAAATATTTTTTGAAAAATAATAGTAATTTTAATAACAGTTATTAAAATTATAAACAAAATTTAACTGTTAAAAAAATGTAAATAAAAAAATTTTTTATTTACATTTTTTAAACAGTTACAGTTTGTAACAAGCATTTAAAGTAATTTTGTCTATTACAATCCAATCCTTTTAGTTTTTTCTCATTTACAGTTTGTTTCCAGATCTTGAACGGACAATGCGAGAGATTGATTTACTTTTTCAAATTACTCCACATGGAGTTATTCCAAGGTTTTCAAAACTTTATGTTGATATTTAACTAATTTTATTTTTCAAGTGCAGCAATCTTTTAAAAAGTTATCGTATTTTATACTTAGTCGTAGCCCATGTCCTCTTGAGTTGCGACGTCTTTGGACAACATGGGAGAACTACTCAACTGATCCTGCATCAACTATGATTTGCGTTGATGGAGAATTAGGAACAGTGCTTAAAACTTACAGAGAGGTTTTTTGCTTATTTTTCTTTCATTTACTTTATCTGTTTCTAATAAGTGGTTTTTTTTTTTTTAATTTATTTAGTTTTATATCATTTCTGTTATTTATCTTTAATATCTGGTTTTAGACTTATGTTTTGTTTACAGGTTTGCCAATTTTTATTTCGTTTACAATTATCAATATTTTTCTAGATTCGTCAAGGTGCATCTCAAGCTTGGTTCAATAAATTATGGAACCCAATCAAGTTACTTATGAATCGTTGGCTTGATGTCATGGATACTGACAAAAATGGTATTTGTTTTAGGGTTGTTCTTTTCAATATTGTTAATAATCTTAATATTAATTTTGTGAAAGTGAAAAAAAAAAAAAGAACCCTTCACTTGATAATAGTATCTATAACATTAACTTTTTTTACTGTTTTTGTTATGAATACATGGAGTTTTTTATTTTCTAATTTCTTGCAAAAGTTTGGTTACAAACCTTTTTTTTTTTTTGATGTTATCTAAAATCTTAATGTTTTAAATATTTTACTATTGATATATATAATTTTTTCTCTTTAAATAACTATTTTTAAAAAAACAGGGATGGTGTTTGGACCACAGCCAAACACTTATGATGTTGCAACATATGGCTACTCTACACTCATTGGTTTGTTGTATTTGTGTGCTTTGAGGTACATTTTATATCTTTATTTTTATTTCCTTTTTTTTAATGTACATTTTATTTATTTTTTATAATTATCTTATCAATGCTGATCTGTGTGTAATATAATATTTATATCACATTATCCTTATTTCTAGCATAGAAATCCCATACTAGTTAGTGTGGGATTTCTATGCTAGAAGTAAGGCCACATATAAAGTATTATGAAAATTTTCATAATACTTTATATGTGGTTTGTTTTATGCTAATATAGAGTATAAATATAGATGATATAGAGTATAAATGATAGGCTTAAAGGTTGTGATCAAGACTCTTCCTTTAGCCATTCTTCATATTTACTTATTTAGCAAATAATACTTTAATTAGATTTATCCTGTGAAACCCTGAATGCTAATAGTGAGCATTTTATCACATAAAATAAAATACTGATTTAAGTATTATGTTTTTTACTAACTGGTTTAAAAATGGCTGCCTTATGAAGCAAAGCATTATGAGTGAGCTGCCAGTTACAAATAAGCAAGCAAATAGTTTTGAATTCTAAAAGTTTAATATGTCTATATTTATGTATGTATGTATGTATGTATGTATGTATGTATGTATGTATGTATGTATGTATGTATGTATGTATGTATGTATGTATGTATGTATGTATGTATAGAATTTTTCAAATTGTTTTTTTATTTTTTTGTAGAGCTACTGAGGAAATGTCTAAACTTCAGAACGATTTAGTAAGATTAATAGAGTACATAAATATTCACTGTTTTAAAGTTTTATTTTAGTTAACTAAACTCTAAATCACAAATACTTTACATTTTTGTGTTTAAATGATTTTGTGTTGCAATAACCTAAATTCAAGTTGTTGTTTTTTTTCTACAATGATTGCACCTTACAATGGTTGCACCTTATTCTGTCCCTAGCCTAGATTTAAATTGAAATTTTTATTGCTTACAAAATACTTTACTTTACAGGCTTATGCAAAGGTTTGTCGAGACCGGTTTAATCTTGGTACTGTTAACTTGGACAAAGCATGTTTTACAAATGGTAAATGGTATACGCATGTGGTGGATCCTGCACATCCAGTAAATGTTTTAGGAAGTTGTAAGAATGTCTTTTTTTTTTTAAATGTTAAAAAATTCCTGGATTATTTTCTTCAATAACAAGGAAAAGTGTTTCATAATCATTTGTAAAATTTCTTTTTGTTTGTAATAATTTTTTGTAATTCTTTGTTAATGCTGCTGGTGTTATTAGTAATCACAGCATAATTTTCAAATTGCTTTTGTCTAAAAAATGTCACCTAAGTTTCTTCTCATTTACAACCAATTTCTCAAACAAGGTACCTTTATTGGTGGAATGTATGGACAATGGTGGGCTCACCTTCTAAACCTCGGTTATTTACTGCCAAAAGAGCATATAAAATCACATCTCCAGTATACTTATGAAAGAAACTATGTTCCAAGTTTTAATCCAAGTAAGTTAACTTTTTAAGTCTACTTTTTAAGTTTGCTTTTTAAATTTACTTTTCAAATATATTTACTTAAGTCAAATTAAAATATGCTGTTTGTGCCAATCATTATTAATGCAGGCCAACATACAAAAAAAAAAAAGAAAAAGAAATAAAAGACTTTTTGGTAATTAGATGGAGCACAAAAGTTATTTAATGCACTGTGAAAGAGTTTGCTAAAACATCAGGTTTTTTAACAATCTGTGAAGAGGGTAGCTGCATAGACTTTTGCATTTTTTTCATCTTGACTTGTTCGTTTGTATGTTGAATATAAAGGTGAAAGTGATGTAAAAAACAATACTCCAATGATAAAAAGTTTTTCTATTTTGCAGCTCTGGAATGTTGGGTTTATGTTTAATATTTACCTAGGTCTTCAAATTATTGGGCTTTTTGATTCTAGAATATTTTTTTAATATGATTTTGTATTATAGAAACTCAAGCTCCAAGAGCATTTTGTGATGAGAGAGATAATGGTTGGGTGCAAGGTGTATGGGATAGTGGCACAAAACCAGACAATCCCTTACGTTTTTCATCTGAGGTAAAAAATGCATGTTTCATTTATCTTATCAATGCATGATGATACTATCTTTTACTTCTCTTTTTTAGATTGCATGGAGTGGTGTAGCTTATCCATTTGCTGCTTTGCTTATTGTGGAGGGGTTGGTGAAACAGGGTTTAGATGGTATGGTTATTTAATGCAAACATGTAGCAGTGACAAATGTAGGTTTAGTGAAGTGCTTCAGCATTAAAGCCATATATTAATATGAAAGCTGATCTAATTTAAAATGTTTTTTGTCCAGGTTCATCTTTCATTCCCAATAAATTACTCGTTTGATGACCTAATATTTTTAATCCGAAACTCTGGTTTAGAAAGTTTTTTTTCTGGGTTTTTTTCCGAACTTGAACATGGACATGAGATTCACACAAAAAAGCTATTGTATTCTTTTAAAATTTAAATTCAGTAAAGAATTGTTTTATTTCGTGGATCAGTTTTATTTGAGTTTATTTTGGTTTTTATACTTAGAGTGAACCAAAAGCAACGTTTATGATGCGAAGTTTAACTCCATATTTTTATTTTTGTCTAGTACTCGAAAAAACACGCTATTTTTATGATGGAACTCGACGCAGCCCATGGAATGAAATTGAATGTGGGGACCATTATGCTCGTCCCTTGTCAGGATTTTCCCTTTTCCAGATTGCAAGTGGTCAGGTATGCTCCTTAGTTAATTTAAATATGAAGATAATAACAGATAAATAGATTGTGTTTTTATTAAAACAGCTGTGCATTACTTTTAAAACGAATTTTGTTAGCGATGAATTTTTCATTTAATTCTTAATTATTACTTTAATTAATTCTTAATTATTAATGTAATTAATTCTTAATTATTACTGTAATTAATTATTAATTATTAAAGTAATTAATTATTAATTATTACTGTAATTAATTCTTAATTATTAATGTAATTAATTATTAATGTAGTTAAGTATTAGTTACTACTGTAATTAATTCTTAATTATTAATGTAATTAATTATTAATTATTAATGTAATTAATTATTAATTATTAATGTAATTATTACTACTGCAATTAGATTTTCTCGTAATATTTGCTTTTTTAGGATTTGGTTTGAAATTATTATAGTTATTAAATATCTTAAAAAATGCTTAAGTTTTGCATTGTAATAAGTTGATGTTACAGAATAAATATTTTTTAATTATATTTTAGAGTTGGTCATACACGTCAAAAGATGTTCTCCATCTTGGATTTAATCCGACAATAAATAGAGATAACTTCACAGGTTTTTTTGTATTGGGAACTTGCTGGGGTACTTATAAACAAAATCTCACTGAAGTAAAAAGAGGATGGGCTGCGGTAACTAGACTCGTTTTCTCAGATCATATATTTGTAGTGTGAAGCATACCATGATTATTCTACCTAAAGTTTATGTTTTTTCTCTGTTTAGTTAAAAATTGTTTTCGGAGGGCTCCAGCTGAGCCATTTTGAATTAGGTGTCAATTTTACGCAAGTAAATGTTTCTATTGGCACCAAGTCATATTCTGTGCATGTGAATAAGGTAGGTCTTTCTTCAATTTTACGCAGGTAAATATCTGGGTTGGTACGCACTCATACTCTGTACATACTGATAAGGTTGATTTAAATAAAATGATAATTCGACTTTCTTTTATTTATTTTTTATTTATTTTTTAACTTTATAATTTTGAAAAGATTTTTAAATTAATTTCAGTGAGTTTTAGATGTTTAAAGTTCATTCATTTATTTCTATTTCAGGTTGAAAAAGGAACTGTTTTAGCTTTCGATCAGGCGATTGTATTACGTTCTGAGGATGAATTGGTTATTGATTTTTCGTGATTTCCCCGGCAATAATTGTATTTAACTGCTTTACGTTTTGTATTGCGCAGTTTTATTTTTAAACAATTTCTACTTGCTCATATTTTCATATTTATGTTTTTTACTTGCATTTATTTATTGCTTTTATCGATGTGTAAAGTATCAAATTTCAATTAGTGATTAATTATTATAATTATCAATTTCAATAGCACACGTGACTAATAAAAGATAGGCTTGCTTGTCGTTAAAGATTACAGCTCGATTTATCGATTTGTCTACAAAAATCTTGAGTGATAGCAGGTTTATTGAGCTACCTTTTGTTAAATGATAAAAAAAAAAAAAACATTTTTTTTGGTATTTACGTAACCCCTCGTTAGCTTCTCCCTAATCTTTTTCTGGTTGGCATCATTTATGTTTTAAATTTTGCGATTTTAAGAGTTTTTATCCAGGGTCAAACTGCACTAATTTCTAATTTTTTTCCTAATTTATTAGTATAGCAGAGCAACAAAATAATTAACCTGTTTTTTATGTATATTTTTACGCTGTTTTGTCAGAATGCTCAAGTTTTTTTTTGAAATATTTTGTTTTTCAAAAATGAGTTTTTTTTATAGCCCATTCCGGTCACTTATTTGTTTTAGATCAAATGTATGGTCTAATGGCTTTTTCAAACTTATATAAGTGCACACAAATCCCAAGGTAATTCTGTTTTGTTTGTGGCTGTTATAGTGGGCTCGTGACTAGATAAAAGGAAATAGAAAGAGTCCTTACCTTGGCAGTCTTGATTGTTTAGTGAGAACCACTAAATCACATTATTGACTTTTCTTTTTGTTTGTTTTATTATTAATACACACACACACACACATTACCGAAACATTTTGTCTCTTTATATTTCTCAATTATGTAACGTAATTGCTGCTAAGACATAACGTTACATAATTAAGAAATACAAGAAGACAAAATGTGTCAGTAATTTATTCGGACGTGGTCGAAAAAGAGTAACAACCAAAATATTGGATCGATTAATAGTACACAAAGATAAGTCTGATCGATGTAAATCTGCCAATGCTGTGAAAATCGAGGTAGAGACCGAATTAGGAATACCATTACACGCCAATACCATTCGAAGCAGACTTCATAAAGCTGGGCCTTTTGGTCGTGTAGCACGAAAGGAACCATTAGTCAATAAGTTCAATCGAGGTAAACGTCTAAAGTACGCCAAAACAATGTTGAACAAGCCGATTATGTTTTGGGAAACTGTCATTTGGTCCGATGAATCGAAATTTCATCTGTTCGGGTCTGATGGGAAGGTAATGGTATGGAGAACACCCAAAGAAGAATTTGATCTACGTTGTAATGTGGCTGCGGTGAAGCGAAATGGAATTAGTGAATTATATTTTGGACCATAAAATGGATCGATTTTATTACAGTGATATCTTAGAGCATTATTTGTTATCATCGATCCAAAAATTTAATTTTGGACAAGAATTTTTCTTCGCCCATGACATTGATTCTAAGCATACATCAGGTCTAGTTAAGGACTGGCTTAAGCAAAACAATACTCAAACATTATCTTGGCCTTTATTCTCGTCCGATCTCAATCCCATAGAATATCTATGGGATGAGATCGACCAGAGGATAAAGAAATACAAGCTGAAGAATATCTAAGAGCTTGGGAACCTCTTGAAGAACGAATATAATCACGTCAATTGACTGTTCTTCAGAAATGCTGATTCAGGACCAAATAGATTACTAGAATGCATCAACATGAAAGGTTACCCAACATGATATTAGATTTGATGAAATACCTTTTTGCGACGGACAAAATCTTTTTCTTTCCTCTGGGCCAATAATTTTTGTGTGTAATATTTAAACAAACTTGTACTGTTTTTGTTAATAAAACAAGAAAAAAAAAATAACAGAAAAACTGAAACTTGTAGTAGGGGAGAACCTTAATGAATGGGACGATTATTGAATTAGACAAACTCAGATTCTTATACAAGCATCGATGTAAGGATATTCAAATTCCTGTAACAAAGAGTGATAGAAACAAGAACTCAACTGACCGACTCATCCATCCTATAGCTCTATGACCGTAATGACAATGGATGTTATTGTGTTTTCGAATGCAAAAAGTAATTTTTAAAAATGTTTTTTTTTCTTCTGATTTTGCAGCAATTTTTGAAGTTATTGAAAATAAAATTCCATGCTTAAATAGATAGCAGTCTCTAGTACTACAGTGAGTAAAACATTCAAGCTTAATTAATGGTGTTTTTGTTGTGACTAATCATTTTTGGATAAAGTGATGCGCATATTGAATGGGACAAAATACTACCTATTAAATGAATTTAATAAAGTATTATTTACAGCTCAGCAGAGGGATGCTGCATTCCCTTACTTTTATCCCCATGGGTAATGGGTATTATTTACACACTTTTATACTGCAACATTTTACTTAAATAAAAATAACTAAACATAATATTCTAAAATGAAAAAGTTCTGCTTTGATTGAAATTTAATTAGAGTTAAAATGTTTAAAGTTAAAAATACTTTTTGTGTGGTCTTTATGTATGTATCTATATATTTAACTGCATTTACAATTAATAAACTAATTTGAAAAATGATTGAATTAAATACGTCTATTTTTAATTCTTTTATGTTTATCCCATTCAATGAGACATACTTAATGAATGGGACAAATGTCATGCTCCAATAAAACTCTCTTTTTACCAATAGCCAAATGCAAATCCAATTTTTTTGTTTTACTATATCATTGAGCAAGAGTCGGTGGTTATCAAACATATTTAAATATATATATTAAACAATTTTATCTACGTTTAAAAAGCATTTTGCAAAAGCTGTCTCATTCATTGAGGTTTTCCCCTATATATACAGGGTGTATACTCAATTTCTGACCCCCCACATGTTACAAACACAAGATTTTAAAAAAATATTACCGTGATATTATTCTACCTGTGTACAAACGTGCAGCTGATGATAAGACCATCTTTCCTGTGAGAAATAAAGTTATTCTGATGCAAGATGGAGCAACTTGCCACACGGCAAGAGCAACAATGAATGTGATCAACAGAGACTTTCCAGCAGTGTGGACCGATTGGCCTGGCAACTCGCCCGACTTAAATGTCATCGAACATATTTGGTCAAGACTCCAGGACAGTTTTTTACACAATCCTCGACCTCGTAATCGTGAACAGTTGATCAGACGTGTTGAACAGGAGTGGGCTGCCATTACGCAAGAAGAGTGTTTTCGCCTAGTAGAAAGCCTGCCAAGGAGAATTACCCAATGCATAGAAAGAAATGGACAAAATACTGATTACTGACTATTAACATATATTCTTTGTCTAATTAAATTGATATGACAGTAATAAAATGGTATGTGTTGAAATACCGTATTCTTAAACCGAGATATAGGGGGTCAGAAATTAAGTATACACCCTGTACTAACGACAATAGATCACACAATGATACTAACAGTGAGTAATTTTCTCCTATAATTCTTATATGACAGCAAATGTAAAGTAGTTATGCAAGGATGGGCTAATAACTTTTGGACCCACTGTTTATGTCTTACAACCTTTTAATGTCTTACTATTAATATTGGAAAAAAATAGCTTATTCCGTTATTCCTTCTAATGCTAACAATTCCTTTTCATGATAAAATGATGCATTAGCTAACTCACCTTAACTAACTAACCTGAAACTTAAAAGTGGAATATATTTTTTGGTTGATATAGTTACTCCGCCTGTTTGTATAGTCACGTAGGTCAGTGCCTAAGATAAGTTAGATTTGAGCTCTACTCTTTTGAGTTTATTTGAGACTTAAGTCGTTAAAAACCGTATTGTTCTGTAAGTGATTTAACGAGGTTATATTATCATATTCTGTTTTCTCGATAAACAGAATCGTACTTTTCATGGTTTTGCGCAATGCCTAAGTAATTTCTCATTCCTCGCCCTAACCGTACTAATAGTACGAAAAGTAAAAAAGATTGTGACCGACTCACGTTTGCATAGGTTTTAAAGAAAGAGAGGAGTACTTTGAATACCCCTTGTGAGATTTCAGTATAAAAACATCATAATCCATCCATTTTGATGGTCTGTTATAGTAGAAGTCAAAGTCTATAAACGTTTTGCATTTGCCCAAATGTGCTAGACGGTTTTTACGCTCCTAACAGTTGTAAATATTATCAGAAGCGTCAAAACCGCAATCACCTGTGATAATTACGCGTGAACATCTAGAGACCATAAAGTAAACTCATGGAACATTTCTGCTGTTTACAAAATAGTCCTTGCGCTTCACCTTAGAAAGATATTTTTAAAAATTCTTTAATTAAGAAACGTTGGTTAAAGAAAAACTCATGTCATGTCAGTTCCCTAAAAAAGCTACTGGGGCATGGCGAGAAAAGGTGTTTAGTGCAACAGCCCACTAGTGTTTTTAGTCTGTAAGAAAAAGCAGAAGAGCCACACTACTTGTGCTAAAACGAATTTACAATTTAAAGCCTAACTAAACGTCTGTTCTTTTTAATTTGGCATTAGGGAAGTAGCTCACAAACGATTATGGGTTTGTTTAAGAAACTTTTCTTTTTAAACTAAATACAATCAAAAGATACTCAAAACATTACAAAAGTGCAGATGCAAGCACAGACAAAGACACAACCAAAAATTTCGAAAAGACAAAAACTTCGCAAAAGAAAACAACAAACACACTGAGTATTTGAGAGCTGATTAAAAAACGACTACTAAGAGAAGAACAGTAAGCCCTCAAACTATAATTCCAAACACGGCGAAAAAATAAACCAGTTTTCTTTTCTTTTTTATAAAAAAAATAGGATAGATAGATATATAAATATATATGTGTGTATGCATTATTACAATAAATAAAGGCGTTTTTTAAAGTTCTCTCCTTATTCTTCCATCTTGATTTCAAGATTCAAAGGAGCTTGAGGAAGAGTGCGAGGAGCTTCAACAGATAACTTTGAGTCTTTGGTATAACGAGAGCTCAGCTGAGATGGATCGACATCTTCAGGTAAGACAATGTTTCTTGTAAACTGCTTCTGGTGTAAACTCGATCCGTGCTCACCTTTGTTTTCGCTTTTTGTTTCACCGTGAATTATCAAGTCTCTACCCTTTACTTGAATCGAAATCTCTTCTGGTTTAAAACCTTGTACGTCTAAAGTGTACTTAAAAGTGTCCTTGCTCGACTCTCCGTCAGAAGCTGAGTTTAAGGGAAGCTTCTTAGGAGCTTCAATGTGCAAAACACCGTCTTGGCTGATGTTTGAAGTAAGGGCTGTCGGATCTACGTCGTCTGGAATTGTGTACTTTCGATAAAACTCGCTCGACTCAAAACCGTTCTCGTTTTCGTTACGATGTTTGCCGCTCACCTCAAGAACATGACCTAAAAGGTCAAAAAAATCACATAGTTTTAGCAAGCGTACAGAAACTCAACATCAAAGAGTAACTTAACAGGAACTCAAACCTGACAGAAACTCAAACCTAACAGAAACTCAACATCAAAGGGAAACTTAACAGAAACTCAGACCTAACAGAAACTCAACATCAGAGCATACCTTCAACTTTTAGAGAGACCTCTTCTGGTTTATAGTGTTTAACATCGAGATTGACAACAAAACCTTCTGGTTTAGCAGCAGTGTTCCCCTTCAGACGAGATATGTATGAGAGGGGCTCCAGCACGTCTTTGTATATTCGATCCAACTCTCTGCTCATCCCTCGAGCACTCGATCTGTCATCGAACAGAGGATAATATCTCAAGGGAGGAAATGTGACTTCCAGCATATCGTTGAAGAACGGATCTCTTGGTACTAATTCGTGAACTGGTATGTGCCACAGTGACATTCTTATCGATCTGTCGTAGTGTACAAGTAGAGCAAACTAACTTTTAGCAAAATACCTTGCAAGACTCTGATCAAGCAGACTTTCTGATTGAACTTTGTTACTGCATTGTCGGATAACGTCGGTGTTTTTATTTAGTTATTGTAAAAAAAAAAGAACTTTCTGTTGTTTACAAAAAAAATTTCTGGAGATCTCCTAATCTTTCTAGACTTTACTCTCCTCCTTCGTTGTTTTCCAACCGCTGTATAATTATGCATAAAAAAAAATCCAAAACAGAACTTTCTACGGCTCTTTTCAACAACGTTCTGGAGATTTCTGTAAACTTCAATTACATCACTCTCCTTCCTAGTTCTCTTAAAAAGAATAACGACCGCGATTTACTGTGCAATAACGTTTCTAAAGATTTTTTTAAAGGTTCTCAAGAGAAGCAGTAATCTAACGTATATACAGTGGTACAAATGTAATGTATAAGTGTCAGTAGTACTACAATGTAATGAAATCGAATGCATGTAAAGTAGTATAAACAGTATATAAGGCAGCATAAATGTATATATGTTCTATATTATTTTGTATTTAACAACACCAGAAGTGGCTGCTAATGGTGATCAAATGGTTTCTAACTTTAAAATGACAAGAAAAAACGTCATTTCACTTTCGAAGATTTTTTTCAAAAATTAGTTTATGTAAACCAAGGCCATCTAAAGAGACACAGCAAAAGATTTTGAACCTTTCAAAGTAAACCTGTTTTGTATCTGTTTTTATTTTCGGCTTCTTTTGTTTCGAAGCAAGCCCCTGTGGTTAGAATTATTTCAAGTATAAAACGACGGTCCCGTTCGCTTAATTTATTCTGTTTTTCAGGTCGATGCTTATTCTCAAATTGATTTTCGTTTTCGCTCCTTTTCGGGATCATTTTGAACTGTTCTTCGTTGTCTTTCAGAAGTTTTAGCGATCTCTCAATTATTTGGTTTCGTTCAGGATACTATTGTAATTTTTCACTCTTCAGCATTCGTCTCTTTAGGTTTTAGTGACTTTTTCGCTATCACTTTTTGCATCGTAAATTTCATGAAAAATACAAAGAATGAATTGCAACATCGGCATTTTATGTTACGTTTTATGTTGATAGAGAGGCCCTTTGCTGTTTTACTTGTTAAGCCATTCCATCTTTCCTTTTTGTTTTTTTTTGTTGTTTTATTTAAAATCACACAACAAAATAGCAAAATATTTCAATACTATATCAAGCCAATATGCAAAATGCAATCCATCGTGACAAGAATAAATTATGTCAATATTTTACTGTAATCTATTATATTTACTATGATAAAGTTATGCATTAATTAACTAATCTTTTGGAAAAAAACGTGGTAAGGTTAATAAATGAAAAAATTCGACAATATTTATTCTTTGAGTAACATTCTCAACGTTGTTAAAATCTGGCAGCAACAGGAACAGTTAACGAAACACATTTACAACGTTTAATCCATGGGTCACTACTATAAAACTCATTCCGATCGGAATTAAAAAAATCGTAAACCCGAATAGACGATAATTCGTCTAACTTTTTTTTAAAGTCAGACGAGAAAACTTTGGTTATTTAAAAAAAAAAAGAATAAAAGCGAAATATAATTATGTTTCGCAGGTTTAAGGACGGGGGTAATATGCCATTGCTGAGAGCTATTAAAGCTTCTTTTTGGTAATCCTTCAAAGATTTAATAAAAAATAAATCACGAACTATTTTAAAAGCATACTCTAAATTATCCTTTTCTTTTGTCATATTGTTTCTGAATGGCACTGATAATTTAACTAACTAAATTCTGACGCAACCTTTAACTAACCCCCCCCCCCCCCGAAACCTTACGATATTTCATTAAGATCAAAGAAAAGCCGCAGGAACACATTTGTTCCGGTAGATGATAAATTGTATTAACGCAAAAACCAAAGTTTTCTCGTCTGACTTCCCAAAGTTCACGGGAAAAAAAAGTCAGACGAATTATCGTCTAAAACCCGATGAATTTCTTCGAATTCGACAAAATTAGCGTAACCCAATAATCCCAAATTGCCTTTACTATAAACATTTTTTTTCAAATCGTAAAAACTTTCCGACGAAAATATTAGCGGATTCATGAAAAACGAAGAGATTATCTAGTTAATCCGTTGTTTTTTTACATTTTGTTTTGTTTATATTATGGACAGTTGAGCAAACTTTCAACTAAAAGGCACAAAAAAAAAAAAAAACAAATTTCAAAAAAGAAATGTAAACCCAATATCCTTATCTTAAATATACATTACAATTATTTCCAATTATGAATCTTTTTGTGCAACTAGCTAGCACAGTCCTACGTTCATACGTTTTAAGACCTTTATCAATTTGCAAGGCCAGCTAACGAATGCTTCATTAAATGAATTGTTTCACCATTTAATAGTTATAAGTAATTTTTTCACTACATTTGCCTTTGTGATATGTCTGTATTATAGGCATACTACAATGGCAATAATTATATAAAATTTCCATAAAACTTTTTTTTAAGGTATAACAAAGATATGCACACAGAAGCAATTAAACAGTAATTTTAATGTGCTTTTAACATTTTTTATCCAAGGGAACAGAGAAAAGATGCCCAAGCAGTTCAAGTGTCATTGAGTTTGTCACAAAAAGTTCTTTTGGTAGACTGGATTAAACAATGCAAAGTTGTTTTAGTTTGAAGATTTGGTGACAAGTCACAGAAGGCTCAAAAACAGCGAAGGTTACCAATCTTGAAAAAACCCTGGCATGGGATGTTAGTTTGGTTTTTCAGAAGCAGGATCCATTTTGACCAGACAAAATGTATTGGTCCTGAATGCAACTTATTATAAGCCCTTAAAAGGAAGCCTTCTCCACTTGTGCTACTCTATAAATAACAATAAATATCTTTAAAAAGCATTAAAAAACATCCTAAAAGACGTTCTAACAAACTAAAATTGAACAATTTGATTCCATTTATTTAAATTTTTTATCTGAAATTAAAGTAATAATCAAGCTTGCTCTGACCAATCGAACAACTTTATTTGTTGTCTCCTGAAAAGTTTAATTCTCTTTTTAATCATTTAGTGTCAGTTTGTAGGAGAGAGAAAGTCAGTGGTTATCATATCCTTGATAATTTTAATTTATAAGAAGTATTGCTGTATCACCTGTCTATGTTGCCCCTCAGATGCCGTTTACATATTTTGTGAGTTGAAAAATTTGTGTAATTTTTACTAAAATAAAAATTGCCAGGCACCAGTTTTAGTTACCTGACAATATTTTAATATTGTAAAAGTGACCTATTTCCCAAGATGTAAATGGTTCCTAATATAGGCAGTGCAAAATACTGCAATAATGCAATATCATAGTATAGGATGTAACCAATGTTGTAAAATGTTACAAACTTAAAATGTATTATTTAACTATGTAGGACTTCTGAGGCAACATCAAACAAGCGACTACAAGGTGACAGATTCTAACAAAAGTAGTATGGGAAGTCAAAAGCTAATACCACTGGTTGAGATTGTTTTTGACATTAGACTCAAATAGTTTAATAGAATATAGTACAACTATTCTTGAACCAAATTCTGAGTTTTTATAATCAAATTCAGTGTGTTCTACTGCAGTACAAAAGAAATTTAAATAAAAGTATTTGTAATTGGCAAAGCAGTTTCTTTCTTTATTAGTGACACTAACCTTAATAGCATATTTTTTTGAAAATAACATTTAATGACTAACTTGGTGTTTGATATTTGTGGAGAAATTTATGTGAAAAAAGAGTTTGGTCTGAAAAATGTAAGTAATTTATTCGTGCCCAAATTCATATTTGAAAACTGAAAAATGAAATGTGGAACTTATTATTCTAATTTTGTCAATGAGAAATGTTATAGATTGAGTTTGATTTCTGTTTTTGTCTTTTGTAAATAATACAAAATATCAACTAGTTTTGTAGCTACTTAGAGCACAATGGTTTCATGTCCAGGGAACTACTCCATCTACTATATTGCTGGAGACTTCTAGTTTATGAATATTATAGAATTTTCTACTTTTATGTTTAACAACAGAAATATATACAGTTAAGGATAAATAACTTATATATAAAGTGAATGTAAATACAATAAAGAAAAAAATAATTTGTCATAGTTTTGAAAGAATTTAGCAAAGCCAATTTATGGCAAACCGCAAGAATAACTAAGTATTTAATTTTAATATAACATGATTTATCAGCTATATATAAACTAATTTTTATTTGACAAAAACAAATGGGTTATTATTTGCCTTTTATGACAAATGAAATAATATATGAAATATGAAAAACGAAAACATGAAATATCTGGCCGCATTTTGCAAGATAATTATATATTTGAATACCACGTAATCAAATATAGATAATTATATATTACTAATACCACCTAATCAGAGTTTCTGTTTTAAAACTGTGGGCAGCCATTTTGATAGATTTTTTTGTTGACGGGTGAAAATTTAGAGTTTGTCGGAAACTCGCATGGCTCGCTGATTTCTGCGGCCTCTTTGATATAAAACAATTGGTTGCACTTCCATCTCTCATAGGTCCAAGTTTGTTTTACACAAATTAAATCTATTAACACCCATACTTAAACAAAGCCAAATCAAACTTGGTTTTAAGTATGCCTTGTTGTGCTATGGAAATAACTTGTATATCGGTTGCTCGCATTAAGAACTGCGTGTTGGAGTTCTTAATGCTCGCAAATATTATTCTTTTCTATCGTTTTAAGTGTCTTTTTCAAATGTTGTTACTGATCACAAACTCAGTGAACTTCGAATCCAAAAAAAAGCGCTTTTCATATCTTACTTTGAAAATATCGAAAGTATTTCAACACTTAGTGGCATGTTGTCAATTGTCGGGGATGCTTTTCTCGTCCGTATAATCGAAGGTGGTGCGCACTTCATGTTTACGTATGTGATTGATTTTTGTTAAAATTTTAAGCAGTTATAAAATGCTTTACGTATATTGGTTGCATCTTCTATTATATCTTGAAATTCCAGTTCCAGTATTTGTTTATTTTTACTACTTCTCTCGGTGCAAAAACTTCCGCCTTTCTTTTTATGCTGTAGGTTTAAGATTTATTGATTTTTAACTTGACTTGATAGTTTTTCATTTTACCTACGTCGCGACTGAGCAATGCGTTTTTACGATCTCCAACGAATTTCCACTCGCTCTGTTCCACAATTTCGTCAAATGTGGCTGGTCGTTTGCGGATAATTTTAACCGTGTATAGTGGCACCTTGTCAAATCTTGCCAATAGAATGGTTGGGTAACGTTGCTACTTTGATGTATCAAATATTTATAAAGTTTCTTAACAAATGATGAACTAACTAAATGATGAATAAAAAGATAAACTCGTAAATATCGATGAGTGGCATAGCAATCAATGCAAACAAATACTCCGTATGTAATGGATGTTTTAGTAGGCTTTATTAGTCTTCAGTAAGAAAAAGTATGCTGTAAGGGCCATAAAAAAGCCCCTTAAACCGTTATGTCAATCATTGAATCAATTTGAAACTTTTGTTTTAAATATTTTTATCTGAACTTTTGACTTTTTTTAAACTTCAAGTGGATTTTAAATAAACCGAAGTTTGTGGAATTTTTAATTTGTTAACATTACTAATTCTACATCAAAAAACATTGTTAACATTGGTAATTCTACATTAGTAATCTACATCAAAAAGATAAACTTGCATTTGGAAATAAGTTTAATAAGCTTCAGGGGCGCTTTTAAAACATTTTGCTGCTCATATTTTTTTTTGTCTTAGTATTTGCATCGGTTTGCTGCTTACTTCCAACAAGTAAGTCTATTATTTTTATTTTAAAAATTGAAACATGTGATTTAAAAAGTACAAATATAAAAATCTTAGAAACAGACAGGATTTTTAAAAGATGTAATTAAAAAACAATACTTTTAATATTGTTTTACAATAGACTGAACTCATTTATTCTCATATACTCAATTATTTTATTATCATAAACTATAATTATTAAATTTTTGACACAATATAATGTAAATAATGTAATATATAATATAAAAATAATATAAAATGGTATAAAATTTTTTGATTATTTGAAATAGATATTCAATTGTTAATTAAGTGCTAATATCTTGAAATAGATATTTTTACGTAAACATTGTGGTAAAAATAACATTTTTTCTTTACTTTCTTGATTAATTCATATTTTGTGATTTGTAATTTTTAATTTTTTTGAAATTCTCGTGTAAACAAAATTCAAATACTAAAAAATAATCAAAAAACATTGATTTTAATCGAATAATTATTTCTATTAATTATAACCAAAAAAATTGCTTACAAAATAAATAAGCTTTCATTGACATGAGGTTGGTCAGAAGTTTCTTGATTAACATATAACAAAGCTTTAATGTTAATTAAGTGCTAAATTAATTTTATTCTCTTGACAACAAAAATGACAACAAAGTAATCAAAAAACAAATTGTGTTAACTTTGAATTTAACGGAAACGTTTGAATTTAACGGAAACGTTTGAATTTTTAACGGTTTGAATTATTAACGGTTATTTTGAAACGTTTGAATTATTAACGGTTATTCTACTATAAGAACTTTAAAATTTCTTGATTCTTAATAAAATTTGCTATTTTACATTATACTACATTACATTATATTATTATACTATATTATGGTGTATTATTAAACAACATTATTTGTATTACTATTATTTTATACAACAATATTTATTAGCACTTAATTAACATTAAAGCTTTGTTATATGTTAATCAAGAAACTTCTGACCAACCTCATGTCAATGAAAGCTTATTTATTTTGTAAGCAATTTTTATCTAAAATAAACTCCTGGTAATCTTTTCTTGATTTCCCATCCTGTATTTTATTAATTTTTGTTTTTAAACATTAAAATACATACAAAAATAGTTAACAGCAAAATAATGTACTAGAATGAATGATTCATTTTACCTTCTTGTATGTCTTATTGTTAATTAAATATGACATTTTTAGTATTTAGTATTTAGATCTTTAGTATTTCAGAGCAGATTTTTAGTTGATCGTCAACTTTTATAAAAGTACTCTTTACTTCCTATTCTACCAATTATTCTTTTCACCTTAAACTTAAATTTAGACAAATTATGTAATTCCTTGCTTAAACATTGTTATGGCATAAATCATGATTGATTTAAAATAGAACTGTTAATTATTTAACAGAAAAGGAATAATTATTTCAGTCAAATTCATATATTCACCTCATTTTCACCTTAAATCTTTGTATCTATTTAAGCATGGAATTTTATTTTCAATAACTTCAAAAATTGCTGCAAAATCAGAAGAAAAAAAAACATTTTTAAAAATTACTTTTTGCATTCGAAAACACAATAACATCCATTGTCATTACGGTCATAGAGCTATAGGATGGATGAGTCGGTCAGTTGAGTTCTTGTTTCTATCACTCTTTGTTACAGGAATTTGAATATCCTTACATCGATGCTTGTATAAGAATCTGAGTTTGTCTAATTCAATAATCGTCCCATTCATTAAGGTTCTCCCCTACTACAAGTTTCAGTTTTTCTGTTATTTTTTTTTTCTTGTTTTATTAACAAAAACAGTACAAGTTTGTTTAAATATTACACACAAAAATTATTGGCCCAGAGGAAAGAAAAAGATTTTGTCCGTCGCAAAGAGGTATTTCATCAAATCTAATATGGTGTTGGGTAAATTGATTGACCTTATTGATTAATGGCTCCTATTGTGCTATACGATCATGAAGTCTGTTTCGAATGGTATTGGCGTGTAATGGTATTCCTAATTTGGTCTCTACCTCGATCTTCACAGCATCGGCAGATTTACGTCGATCAGACTTAACTTGGCTTACTATTAATCTATACGTAATCGTACTATTAATAAATGCTTTATAACGTTTAACATATATTGAAACTGGAGCTAAATTCAATCGTATTTTAAAACAATAAATAAAGTAAAATTGAAATAAACATGGCAAATTGAAGAAAACATGACAAAAACTATGATGTCCAGTTTCACAAATTTTCGTATTTGCTTCTTTTTATTATGTACTGCTTATTACTTCTGACAAAACACAAACGAAAAACTACCGTTGTCAGGACTACCGATTTGTTTAAAAATGTTTAACAGTAGTATACTACTAATACTACTGAAGTCTTTAAACAAAAAATTCCCATATTCTCTAAAGTAGAAGAAGTAGACAACTGTGGATCTTTTCCTGTAGCCTATTGTCCAATTACAGGATGCTATTACAAAGTTTATTCTTTTATTAAATTTATCAAATTCAAAGGTTTGATCCATTCTTTGCTTTGTTTAATTATAAACTTTGCTCGATTATTATCAAAATTAATATTCTCTTCTAATTTAAAGTTTTAAAAGAACTATTTCAAAATGTAAGTGTCGGGGTGTCTCAAATTACTGTCAGACAAAAACATGAACCCTCAATGATAGAATTAAAAGAATGCTTTGACAGACACAGACAACGGTTTTGGCTTGTCTAGTTTGCTTGCGGGGATGTGTCTAAATTGCGTGGATTCACTTTTTTTTTTTTTTTTTTTTTTTTTTGACATTAAAAAATTGACATGTTCGAAGTGATGAAAATAAATCTAGTGTGCAACAACGTTCAAAGAAACCAATCAAAAATTAAAAAAACCATATGACAAACCAAAATCCGGTGTGAATAAAGCTCGCAGGTTCTTTATGAAGCCGGAGTTAAGTGGTGGAGATTACGGAATTGAACGTTAATCTTTTAAAAATTTCAATACTTTATTTAGAACGCTCTCCTCCGGCTACGATTAATTTAATCGAACGTGAAAAGCATTATTTTGAAACCAGAACTTTTTATCTAAATCTGTGTCTGTGGTGCTATTTACACTGTTTGGAAGTTATTCAAACATCCATTCTTCTAATCGGGTAACTCTCGAAGGAGTCTCATGAAGCTCTCAATAAAGGTTTTTTTGTCAATTCCGCGAATAATACACCAAAAAAAATCTCTTGTTTACACAAATATAGATTTGCTTCATAAACTTTTGGTAACCCACACAGAGAGAAGTGCTGTATAAGAGAACCGGGAAATTACCGTCGGAAGTTCTGATTTAATTGTCTTTAACACCATCGCATCAGGTTGGAAGCAAAGTTTTTTTTTTAACAATTGGATAATTATATTCACATGCAGACCAAACGGAACAAGAAAAACACGAAAAAATCCGCGAGCATAAATTCCTAACTAAACAAGATTTTTTTTTTCCAAACTTCGATTTCCTTTTTTTTTATTTAAAATCTTTGGAAACATTGATTGCATTGCACAGTGAAAATATTGTATGCTCAACAATTATCATCGGATTAATCGTTATCATATTCACAATCCAATGAATCGGATCCTAAGTAATCTTCATCATAACTTTGTCTATTTTTAAAAGAATTGTTTATTAAGCTGCTTTGTTGTTATCTGCCTGAATTGAAGTACTAGTGTTGCTGTGTTATATGTTTTTTCCAGAATTATAATTTCTTCATTTGTTCAAAAGCTGTCTCTCTTTTAGTGTAGTGATAACCCGTTAATTATAATAAAGATAATAGTCTAATTAATAAGATAAATGCAATTAAAATCACTGTCTATCATAAAAAATGTAATATTTATCGAAGGCACTTTTTCATTTCGTAAAGAAAGTTGCCTTTTCTTTACCAACGTGTTAAATTTGTTCTTAATTATGATAATTATGATAAACATGGATCTTTCAAGAATTTCTAAGGTTTTTACAACTTCTTGTTAGTAGAAAGGATGATAAAAGAGAGAAAAGGAAGATAACAAAAGATCAAGGGTATTGACATTTTTTGTAAATTTTTATCATGAGCGAAAACATAATAATGTTCTAAAGATTTTCACAATAATAAAATAATGCAGCTTAGTAAGGTAGAATTGGGTCTTTGGTTGTTGCCATTTCTAACTTTGCTTATTTGTTTTTGATTTTTCAAAATAGTTTTGCAAATTTCCAGACATTAATCGAAAGCATTTTGAGTAAAATTTATGAACTGTTGTTTGCGCAGATCCTCCTGTAACAATTTTCAGTGTTGCTTTTCCTAATTACTATCTTTGAAAAATTTAGGTTGAAAATACCCAAATGCTCTTCGCTTACTTTGCGTATAAAATTTTTAAAAGACGGTTGTTTTTTTTCACTTTTAATTAGGTTTTGTCGGAATAATTATTGTTTGTGGTAATTTTTTTTTTTAAATCTTTCACAAGGTTTTTTACAAAAATGTGGTAACAATTTTAAAAACTCAAGCAAATCTTACTTCATGCTTCTTTGTAATGACGTTAAAAAAAAAAAAAAGAAAAACTAATTTAAATAACTCAGGCGTTATAAAAATAAAAAAATTCATCACAATATGTTCCATTTCGATACATATATTGTGTTTGCTCTCTCTTAGCTTTTTATGTAGCTTTTCTCCATAAGATTAGGTAGAAAATTATTTTTTGAGTTATATTCAGTCACAGCATTGAGCTGCAATACTAGCAATTGTCTGAAATCATGGGTGCTGAAAGTCTAAACAATGTTACAAAAACTGTCGCGAAAAGTTTTACAACGACGCACAGTGGAGTATTTGTATGACAAAACCGCTCAAAAGTCAAAAAATCAAGTTCGCATAAAAGTCTTATTAACTTTATTATTTTCAAGCTAGATAATTGCTTCATTAGATTATGTAACAGAAAATTCTTCTCGATTTTTCCTTTTGTCGTATTTTTGTTCAGAACGTGGCGTTGTTATTTGAAATTTCGTAGGAAAAAAAAATTCAAAAATTTGTGACATTTGCTATTGCAGCTATTATTATAATATTGTTCAGTTTTGAAAAAATAAACGGCTAATTATGGCAGAGGAAGGTATGACCTATATTTTAAAATAAAATTACATTAAATTTCTGAGTTATTGTGCATAATATAAAGCATTTTTATGATGGACTATTTGAGTTTTAATTTTCATATAAAATTATAATGTAATAATGTTTTTGTTAACAAGTATGGTCTTGTCGAGTTATAATTTTTTTACGAGCAATAACTATAGGCTGTAAACAATCAGATACTTTTGTAAAATTATCCGCCAACGTCCGCCACTTTTTATATTAACGCTTCAAAAATAGTGTGTAGACCATTTCGTAATATACACAATCTCGTAAAACGTCTTGAAATAGCTATAAAATAAATTCTTGTTGTCTAATTTTTGAATATTTTTGTACAAACTTAACCAAACTACGTAAATCTTAAATTGTATCTAATATATTAAACTATCAAACTATAAAATCTCAAAAAATATATATATATCTTATTTGTCTTTCATTAAGGTCACACCACTATGTATTTACTGATTTTATTATTTATCATGTAGATTCGACAGAAGTCAAAAAGTTGTTCACTAGAAGAGAGTTATATGAAATAATGAAAGATTGTAAAGGTAAAAAATTTGATGAAAAGTTTTCGTTGTTAGAAGAACACCTTATAACAGTCATGAAATATCCAATAGATCAAAAAAGTACCATAACAAGAATTTTAAAATTCTTTAAGAGTGATTTCAAGAAAAGATGGATAGCTGCAAGTTATAAACAAGAAAGTTTTATAAAAAACAATAAACAATGGCTCAAATCAAACATCGAGCTACCTTATTGGTCAATAAACATTCGACAGAAACCTGGACGACCATCAAAATCATTTATAGAACTAAGTGATTGCAGCAAGCGTCGAAAAACTATGGATTTGCGCAAACAGGTCTCTGTTGATGAGTTGACGTATGCAGCCAGAATGAGCCAGCACACTTCAGGAAATACTGATGTTTCAAAATTTATTAAAGAAATTACGGCCACGCCTACCAGAGCAAAGAAATACCGAAAAGCATTTAATTCTGCTTTTAAAAAAGTAACTGTCAATAAATTAACACCTCAAGAGGCACTGGCACTGTTTGTAGAAGGCGATTTTACCAGAAAACAGTGGGAACTTATTCAAAGTAGAAACAAAAGTGTCTACCCCTGCTACTCAATAATACAACAAGCCAAAAAAGAATGTTACCCTAATAAGGAATCGATACAAGTAACCGAAACAACAGCTGAAATTCAACTACAAGCATTACTTGACCACACTACATTACGCTTATATAAATATGTCTCAGAGGTTGTAGAAAAGTGTTCAATTGAAGAAAAGAAAAATATGGTTTTAATATCAAAATGGGGCTGTGATGGATCGCAACAAGCAAAATTTAAGCAAAAATTTCAAAACAACACCGACAGTGATGCAAATATTTTTCAAAGTTCTTTAGTACCTCTGAGAATGATTGTTAAAATTGATGGCCAACAGGAAAAAATTATATGGCAAAACTCAGTCACCTCATCTCCAAGGTTCTGCAGGCCCATTCGAATACGTTTCATTAGTGAATCTAAAGACATAACAATGGACGAGATAGAGCACGTAAAAAACCAAATAAGGAATCTCAGGGAAACAAGGTTGCCCAATGAAATTGGAAAAATAAAGCATACCTTGCTTTTTACAATGGTAGATGGTAAAGTGTGCAACGCTGCAACTGATACTACATCAACTATGAGGTGCTACATATGTGGACAAACATCGAAAGATTTTAATAAATTGATTAAAAAAGAGCCAATCAATACGGAAACCATCTCATTTGGACTCTCGATTCTTCATGCAAGGATCCGCTTTTTTGAATCGCTTCTTCATTTAGCTTATAAAATACCTTTACAAAAGTGGCAAGCTCGATCAGACGAGGAAAAAAAAATTGTCAAAGAAGCAAAGAAGAAAATACAAACATCCTTCAAAGAAGAATTAGGGCTTCAAGTAGATATACCTAAAGCAGGGTTTGGAAATACGAATGACGGCAATACGTCAAGAAGATTTTTTTCAAACCCGGAATTATCTTCACAAATAACTGGTGTTAACTTGGATTTGATAAAAGGTTTACACGTTATTCTTGAAGTCATTTCAAGTGGATATAAAATTGATGCTGTTAAATTCGACGCTTTTGCTCATGAAACTGCTAAACTGTATATCAATCTGTATGGTTGGTATCCCATGTCTCCAACCATGCATAAAGTTTTGATGCATGGTGCCGAAGTAATAACTCATGCAATCCTCCCTATCGGCCAGTTATCCGAGGAGGCAGCTGAAGCCCGAAACAAACACTTTCGGCAGTACAGACAAAATTTTAGTCAAAAGTTTTCTCGTATCGACTGCAATACAGACGTATTAAATAGGCTGCTATTGAGTTCAGACCCATACATAAGTAGTTCTAGATCAAAACGGCATAAAAAAACGTTACCTTTTCCCAAAGAAGCAGTCAATATGATGATCTCAGCATGAAGCTTTGATAAGCGAATATGTCTTTTTGTTAATAATAAATTACTCTTTAAAAAATTTTATTTTTTTAATTAAACATTTAATTTTAATAAAACTCTGTGTTTTAAACTAATAAAGCGAAAAAAAATTCATAAAATATTTTTGAGCAGTTTTGTCATACAAATACTCCACTGTGCGACGGTTAGCCGTACTTAAAGTACATTGGCAAAAAGCTGAAAAAATGAAAGAAAATAAATACCTATTAGCCAAAAAAAGTAACAAGGGGTGAAAAGAAAAAGCCGTAAGGGACTATTTACTACCGCTGCCAATCTAATTTTGCTTAGGTTTACTGTATCACAGTCATTGAAAACTGGTTTTAACTTTAAGGCTCTGTCCCGAAATGCCATATATATGGTATGAAACTACTGAATCCCTTGAGTCAAGAATTATGAAAAATTGAATAAGACTATTACGTTTGAGAAAAAAAAATCAATCTTAATTTTTCCCTCTTTTGTTGATGCAGGTAAAATGAAATCAAAACAAAACTTTCCATTTTCTGCACAGAATTAAAAAAATAAACCATTAAATATTTAGAAATCCTTTGACAAGACAAAACATTTAGTATTGAGACCAGAGATAAGGGGGCCACGGCCCCCTAATTTTCCAAAATTATATAACTTTGGAAAATTAGGGGACCGTGCCCCCCTGTCTCTGGTGTTTTTATTGTAAAATTTTTTTACTGTAGAATGTTTATTGTAAAATTGTAATTATTGCAGATTTAATTTAAAATTAATTAGCACAAATATTTTAAAATTTCAACAACTTTGAATACACCATGCATGATTTCTGCACTAAGTATAGGAATTTTGTATCTTTATTTAGTATTTTAATAAATAATACAATTAAAAAAAGAATATCAAATCAAAAGAGATCTCATGAATAAAATAGAAAAATTATTTGCAAGTTCTCCATGAGAAATGTTTCAGACCAATCTCAGTCTTTCAAACTCCATAGAACATCAGTGCCCTAGAAACCTAAAACAATATGTACACTGCCTTAGCATTCTTGGCAAGTGTTTTTCAAAATACTTTCATAAGCAATCTTAAGCGGCTTAGTTTAAAAGATGGCACTGCAGTAGATCATGTTATGCATCATATGATATCTCTCTACAAAAGAAGCCACACAGAATTGTGCAGATATCTCAGCTTAACGAAGTTTGTCCTTTAAAAGTATCCTCAGGTAAAATTTAAAAAAAAGTTCCCCAAATAAAGTTACATAATGTTAATACCTTTTTGAATTTAAAACTAAATTTTTTCCTTACTAAAGGGAGCTTCCCAGTGAGCACGCCACGAACTATAAACGTTTTTCACATATTTTATTCGGAAACACAAATAAAATATTTATATTTCGTGGCGTGCTCACTGGGTCAAGAATTAAAATTCAAGATCTTGTTTAAATTCAGTTTGACACGGGTTTTTCAAATGCTAAAAAGATTAATTTGGTATCAACCTAGAACAAAGTTTCAAATTCACAAATTGTAAACCCAAACTTCAAACTAAACTTCAATGAGATAAGAGATTAGTATAAAAAAATGGTAATAAGCCTGATTATCTTGTGGTCCGTTGCAAAAATCTTGCAGACATCTGCTTCGTGGTTCGAGAATTAAAACATTTAAACTTGATATTTATTTGGCGTATTTTTGCAATTTACGCCAAATATATATTACAAAATATATTATGAACTTGTCTTAAATTACAAAACAAATTTTGCAAGTTAAACCAAAAATGTATTATAAAATCAAAATCATTTAAACATAAAGAAGGATGAAAAAAACAAAGAAAAAAACGAAGAAAGGAATGAAAAAAGATTCGAAGATAGGTTCAGTTTTATGAGAGTGCTGGTGACGAAGTTTTCAGTCAAAGATGATCTGAAAATTGGGACATTTTATGTCATTATTGATACTACAGATCTAAAAAGACACCTGCACTCTCTTTAAAAAAACCTACCTAATTGGTTGGTATCAAACCAATAAGATTTGTAAGATGGTTCATCAAAATTCCTTATTGATTTTCAAAGTATTTATGAGTGTAATTGCAAACTTACGTAATTTGGGCAATTAAACAATAGTTTAAGAAGCAAAAACGCTAATACATATTTACAAAAGTTCATCGAATGCAATCATTTTAAAGTTCATTCATGAATGCAATTAGGGCGTTCCGGCCGATTTTGATCCGATTTTCGTCGGAATCAAAATTTCGAAGAAACTTCTAGAGAAACTGAAATTATAAATTTAAAAAAAACTATAACCATCAAAGAAATTCTTATCTGTAAATTTCTATTCAGGTATTATTTAAAACTTAAGATTTTTTCATCTGTAAATTGCGTATATATTATAACAAATATTTTAAAAATTCCGAATCCGATGGAAATTGGAATTTGCGATCAAAATTTTGCCGGAACGCATACCACTAAAAAGAGCATTTAGATTATAAAAATTCTCCGCTGGAAAATTTTCTTGCGAGAAAGACGATTAAAAGAAACGTTTGCAATTATCAACATTGCGTTGCAAATTTGCTTCGCAATCCAGATGCAAATACTTCATCAAAAAAAACATTTCAAAGTTTCAAATTATCAAAAATTAAAACAAACTGGAGATCGATCGTGAAACATGAACGCTTTATTGCTATATTTATTTATTTATTTTTTTGACACGCAACATAACACGGATAGTAAATTGTGGTGAGGTCATAAATAATTTTGTCGAAAAAAAATCCAGGAAGAATGTTTTTTAAAAAATTTGATACTATGGATTCGTATAAAAAATTTAACTTTTTTTGTAATAGGTAGGTGTGTGAATACAAAAGTAAATATCATAATATTAATTGTAATATTTATTTTTACATGCACACCTACGTATAAGTTATTAGTTAGGTGTGCATAAAAATTATTAGTTGTTTTTTTTCATAATTTTTTTGTTTTTGTTTATCAGGGTTTCTTTGCAAAAAAAAAATATAAGCGGTTATGATCATTTTAATTATTAATCATATAGGTGGGTGGTATAGATAATATGGTTAAAGTAGCATAAAGGCCCTGTCTTGGTCTTTATCACCACTGAAGTGTAGAATAGTTTATCTTCTTCCGGAAAACATGGATAAATCGTAAACCCAGGTGCTTTTTGTTCGAATCTTCTTTATCAGTTAACAATAGTAAATCTATTGCTTTGGATTTTTTAAATAAGTTTTGCAAAGGTGTATAGTGTTACTAAGCAATGTTTGTTATTGTCATGCATATTTATTGAGCAATATATTTATTGTGATTTTTTTTTTTAAATCAGATCAAAAATCACAATAGTCGCAATGGATCCAAATTCGGTTTCTTTTTTTCACTGCATAGATTATTAAGTCGGAATACGTTATCATCACTTTTAATTTTCTTTGTACATGTTCTTTATAAGTTAATACCAATTGTAAGCTTTTATAGTTTTCTTTTGATGATTTACTTAGCTTATAAATTACTGATGCATTACTGAGACTAAGTTTATTTAATGCCTCAATTAAACATTAATTGTAAAGTATTTTGAGATGACGGAAACACTTTAACAGCATGAACGTCAACTCTCATTGAACATTACTATTACTAAATAAATTAATCGTTTAGGACGAAAGCTTTTCCTAGATAAAAACACTGTGCAACTACTTATAAATTCAGAAAGAAAAATCAAAGGAAAATAATCATCGACAACAAAAGGAATACTTGGATATCATATCATTTTGGCGACATCTTTCTAAAAGAGAATCAGATAATCCCCCATTTTTGTTTTTAACACAAATCACAAAACTCTGCGTTTACCAAACATTGATCGGTATAAATAGAGAACAGAACTGGTAAAATTTAATAACAAAGAAGAAAAAATATTAAAAAGTTTTTAAAAAAAAGTTGAAATCTGCTAAAACTCATATCGATTTACAAATCACTTTTATTATAATAATTTTAGGGGAATTTCATTAACAATTTGTAACATCTACGAACTTCTGACGTTTTACAAACTTTTGTACAGAAAATGTCCCCCGTTCGAAATTTTTTTTACAAATAAAGTTTTAATTAAGAGAAAAACTGCTTTATAATTAATCATATTTTTTAAAAATATATTTTTAATTTAAACTTTGTTGCTTTTAAATGAATAAAAATTACATTGATGTAAATTTACTGTTATTTAAATCAATTATTTATTTCAGCTTTTAAAACGAAATCAATAATAATTGTTTTGTTTTATCATAAAGTTTGGACAATATTTATCTAAAGTTGAGCTTGAAACGTGTCAACTGAAAATCTTTTAAATTCGTCTTCATTGAACCTTTTACAATAACGCGATAAACTAACACAGTTAAGGCCCTAAAACCCAATCGAACAAACTGAGCCCTTTCTATTGCTCACTGCCAAATTACTTAAGATGTTATCCTAATCACGCATGATGTCATCCAACATCTTTCTGATATTCTCTTTTTTTTTTCTTTGTAATTCAATTTTATTTTGCTGCTATTTTTTTAACTAATTTTTTTAGATTGGTAAACTAATGATATCATTGTAACCACGGTAACTGCACTTAATGTTAGACCCAAATTAGCAATAGTTTTTCTGTAGAATGTTCTGAAATTATAAAAATGAATAAAAAAAAAAAAGCCTTTTTGTGATATTTTGCTTTATATTTACAAGTTCCTTACCATCAAAATTAAACATTAGAACAGGAATAAATAAAAATCAGATAAAAAATTACAGTACAAGGTGTTTCAACCTATCCCCGTTACAACCTGCTCCCTAGCTGAATGAATTTTATTAAAAATCTTTACTGAAACTTATCGCGATTGCACTTATCTGGGAAGATCTGCGCTGCAAAATGCGTCCACTTTAATTAAAAAATTTTATGAACAAGTTTATTTGATTCTAATACTTATCAGTCAAAATTCTGTCCAAACCTCATAATTTTGAAATACTTGCCTTTGCTTAGGTAATTAAAAAATTTATAGAAAAGGATTCGGATTTGAAGGTAGGAGATTACCCCCGTTGAAAGAAAACCAACAATCAAATGGAGAGTTTGAAATCAGTTATACTTGTGGATTATCGTTTAATTGCGCCTTAAGCTTGTTGAGAAAAAGTAATTAAAATTACAAAAAATACGAACCGCTAAATGTTAATTGCGATAAACAATATCAGCTTTTCTGATAGTTATGCATTGAAGCGACTATTATCTGCATTTTTATGGCCATTTATAAAAACGTTTAAAATTTCTTAACTGTGTTTACGCAAATGAACTAAGTTAAGACGTTGACGCCTTAATTAGTTGAAACGCAGCATCTACGTAAGGGTGGCTCCTATTTATATGGAGAATTTGTGAAAGTTCTTTTTTTTTTTAAAGCTTAAACCCTAATAAAGGTCCTTTTGGGCGGTTAGACTTAAAATGTAAACTTTCACAAATTCTCTATATAACTAGGGCCACCCAAATCTACATTAAATTCTAGACAAAGAAAAACTGCATTTCTCTCAGATCTTCGCAAGTTAAAAGTGTGGATGAATATTTATAGTTAACTATTAAATATATATATGAGAAATTATAGTTCCTTTTTTTTTATTGCGTTTCTGCTAAAAAGACTAAAAGGACCTCATTCAGACGAATCAATATACATAAAATTATTGGTCAAGACTTGTTACTTACTGCGTTTTCGCTGAGGAAAAATAATAGCATCAACATTTCTATTTTTCCTTTATGTATTCACAATTTTTGGGTTTTAAAAAAACTATTCAGGCTAATAGATCAGCTTAACTGCTGCAGTCGGCAGATATTCCGTGATATTAAAGAAAATAAAACGCTCTAAATGGTCTATTCCAAAAAGAATTAAGAAAAGAATGCGATGATTGCAAGTAATTTTTAGATTTAAAAGATTGAAAAATGTCAAAAGTTAAAAAAAAATTTGCTTTTAGCTCTAACTTATACTCAATATAAAAACATGTTAAAAAATGTTACTTATAACTAAATTGTGAAATAAAGCACACAAAAATCATGACAAGTTAATTACAGAGAATTATAAAAGAAGATCTTCTGGCTTGAGTATTAGAGTTTGTCTAGAACTTCACTCACAATAATAAAACTTTACACTTCCGCTCTTCTTTATTAATAGCTCAGATCAATCGATTCTTATCATTAATTCTTAAACATTCGAATCTACTTCTGGCAATATAATTTAATTGAATAATATAGACTTAGCGAAAAGTCCAGCTGGGAAAATCTCGAAAGGTAAACAAACGGGAAAGACAACTCGAAGTCAAATGCTGTTAGAAAACCTAAAGTAATAAATAGAGCATAAAAAGAATTGCAATAGTCGGTATTTCTCTCCTGCGGGTCACTTTTATAGCTTTTGACAACGACATCGAAACCATTTACAGAGGATTTTCGAAACTATTGAGTGATATTGAAAAAAGTTTCTTATATTGGATTGTGGGACAAAAAATTCTTTATGCATATTTTTACTTTATCATTACGATATTTGTTTTGATTGGCGCACGAAGTATTATCTTAATATGTATTCAAAAGCAAAAAAAAAAAAAAAAAGCTGCAGCTGGAAACCACCTCTTTCAGCAATATTATCTTTTTTAAGGGTGGTTAGAAAATAATTAATGATTATTAATCAATTTAAGAGGCTTGCTCTATCTTTTGGTTGCAATAAAAGCATTTTCATCATTTGCAATCGATTTTGTATTTGTATTGCATATTAGGCAACTGTTACATAATTTGAGCTTAAATGACTCACAGAGACTGTTGCAAGTTTTTTATTTTTTTTTTATCCTGTTACATTTCAGTCGCTTTTAAAGGCTAAATGCGTGACGATAAACTTTGTAATTGGGGCAAACGGTAACAAATGCATATTAAGCTCAAGAGTTATCACTCTAAAAATGGAAACACAGCCATTAACCTAGGGTTTGTATCGAATTTATTCTTAGATGATGAGATCAAATTAGGTCAGATTGATTTTTAGATCACAATTGATTCTTAGATCAAGAAGTTGATCTAAGAATTGTTTGGTTATCATTTTTTAATTTCAACAAACATCTTCTAAGATCAAAGATTTGGCTTCCTTTGAGTAGTTCACTTAATAATGTAATGATGTTTGTATTATTGTTTTTATCATAAACATTGTTATTATATTATTTATTCTATTTTTGTTGTTATTAATGCTTTGTTATTCAGTTTCAAGAAAAATGACGTATTGGAAATAACTAAAGAACTATCGAGTCAATGTTCTCTCATGTTTTTCTTCGCCGAAAGTTAAACTCTTTAAACCTTATTTATTGAGAAGTCAGATTAATCAAGTCTATTATATTAAATTGAACACAACTGCAATTGTTTAACTAAAAATAATTTCTAACTAAAAATATTTCCATTCGATTTTATCAATTTTGGAAAAATAATAAAAACTTATTTTAAAAAATTTAAAAATATTATGATCAGAAAATTTTCAAGCAATAATATTTAATAACTTGTTGATTAAGTAAAATTAATTTGAAACTTTATTCTTTTTTTTTTACGTTGCCCCGTAATTTATTTTACTGATTTAAATTCAACAAGCTTCATTCGTAGCTTTTTAATATATTATCAATTTGAAGACGTCACCTTCGAGAATCATTTTTGGTTTCTTGTTTAAAAAGCCGTAAACAACACTTTTAAACCAGCCAAATGACTGATCAAGATTGGGATTACTCTAAAAAGCATGGCCCTCATCAATGGTCGAAACGTTGGAACTTAACAAAACGACAGTCTCCTATTGATGTGAATACAAATATGGCGAAACACGATTTGATGTTGAAACCCTTGAGCTTTAACAGAAAAATCATTAAAATCCAAGTGAACAACAACGGAAGTAACATTTCCTTTTCGGCCGAGAAAAAAAAGGAAATCATTCTTTCGGGAGGACCTTTGCACCATAAATTTGCCTTCCTAGAAATGCACTTTCATTGGGGAGAAGTCAGTTGTAGCAAGTATCACCATGGCTGTGAACATACCATTAATGGTAAAAGATATGCTGCGGAAATGCATATCGTTCATTGGAACACAGATTTATATAGAACAGAATCAGAAGCTCTAAAAGGTCCTGATGGTCTCGCTGTCCTTGGTGTTCTCATAGATATAAACGAGTTTGACGAGCCGAACAAAAATTTTGGCTTGATTCTGGATATGTTTAATAAAGTTCCATATGTTGATTACAAAAGTTCTTTTGAGGTTTCTCCCTACTTCATGATTCCACATTACATAGAGAAGTTTTACACATACCCTGGGTCCTTAACAACACCTCCCCTTACTGAAAATGTTACATGGATACTTCTTGCGCAGCCAATTAGTATTTCTTTTGACCAACTCGACAAGATGACATCGTGCACATCTGAATCTGGGTACATCACTAACAACTTTCGTCCAACACAACCTTTGAACGACCGCGTAGTGAGAATGTTTAAAGATGATTGTATTTGACGGTAGTTTATATATATATATATATACATATACATAAATACTATAGTTTGTTTATCATAATGTAAATAAATATGTGTGTATATATAAGTATGTATGTATGTAAGTGTGCATGCATGTATGTATGTATGTATGTATGTATGTATGTATGTATGTATGTATGTATGTATGTATGTATGTATGTATGTATGTATGTATGTATGTATGTATGTATGTATGTATGTATGTATGTATGTATGTATGTATGTATGTATGTATGTATGTATGTATGTATGTATGTATGTATGTATGTATGTATGTATGTATGTATGTATGTATGTATGTATGTATATTGATTATATATATATATATGTATATATATGTATGTATATGTATATATATATATATATATGTATATATATGTATGTATATGTATGTTACAAGTAAATATATTGATTCGTTAAAAAAAACAACGTCTTTTTACTTAAAAGGTATTCTATAGCCTTGGTCCTGCCAAACTTATTCCGAGTGTTAATCTTTTATGAAGACTATCGGTTTTACTTTTAAAGACATTAACTTTGATAAGTCACGGGAAGAAAATAAGTTATCAAGGGCGTTCAATTTAAATTCAAAGGGCGTTCGGATTTTTTTACCTTAATAGCAGTTTTGAAAAAGAGATTAATGTACGCTTTTCAATACTAAAATGAAGTAAAGCGCGGTTTTTTAGAAAACCACCGAAATTAAACGATAACAAAGAAAATCTGATAACCCTAATCTTCTGATAAACTTTCTGAATACGCGACACAAAAAAACTAGGTATGCAAAGAATTCTTTTAAATAAATTTATATGAGAGCTCTTCTGTGACAATTTAAAAGACAGCTATTTAACGTTTAAACAAACCGCAACGCACGTAACAATTGTACTTTGTAGGGGAGACCGGGGCAAGTTGGCCACAGTTTAGTTTTGTGCATTTCTGGGTGAATTTTGCAAGCATGCTCCAGAGTCAAATATTATTTAAGAAAATAGTTGGTGGCCTAAAAAGAGCCCCCGAAAAGAAAAAAAATATGTGCCAACTCACTCCGTCCCAGATAAGTTGCCTCCACTCTTGGGTTAAGTTGGCATACCATATAAAAAAAAAAGCAAGTTTAGCAACATTAAGCATCTTTTTCAAATGCATCTTTTTATGAAAGCTGTTGATAATTTTCATCCAACAATATTTTTGACTAACTATTTTCGGCCTGAAGCCTATACAACATCTAGAACAAAAGAGTAAATGCCAGTTAACTTTATTATCATGTAAATGAATAGTAACAATTACACTACTAATCGTCATAATTACAGTTGTTACAATTGTTAAAAAATGTGTTTTCCAATTCTGCAAATGAAATATTGCTCTAAATCTTTTGAGCATTAAGTTTCTGGCTTTTCTTTTTCTGATATTGTTAAGTCAACATGAGTAACATTATTTACATTTAGCACTAAACTTTGCATAGGAGGGCCCGGTTCTGGATTTGTTCTGTTGATAGTGTATACTGCTGTCATTAAATGTAATAAGAAATTCTGTTGATTTTTATAGAAGAAATAGACCTTCCATCTATTTTTGTGGAACCTTGTGTTTGTGTGGTTTCTTGTTGTTGCTTTTTGCAATATCAGGCTAAGTTTCTTACAGGGATAAAAACTTTTGCTGTCTTTTGATTAGACATTTCTTTTATCAAAATAGCATTAACAGCATTTTTTAAAACATTTAGAGGAGTTATAACCCTGTATGTTTTTCTTTTACAATATTTGTAGATCTGGAGTATTATATAACTTAAGAGAAATTACGGCCAACTTTAACAAGGGTAAGTTGGCACGTGTTGCTAACTAGCCCCACAGTCAGTTTGCTCACTTGCTCCAAAAGCTTTTTATTCACAAAATGGCCTACAGATCCCCAAAAACGTGAAAAAACACAAAGTGTAACAGGTTGGAGTAAACTCTACAACTTGTTTTATTTGAGTTTATTTGAGTTTACTTGGGTTTGTTTGAGCTTATTTGAGTTTACTTGGGTTTGTTTGAGCTTATTTGAGTTTATTTGAGTTTACTTGGGTTTGCTTGAGCTTATTTGAGTTTATTTGAGTTTACTTGGGTTTGTTTGAGTTTATTTGAGTTTACTTGGGTTTGTTTGAGCTTATTTGAGTTTACTTGGGTTTGTTTGAGCTTATTTAAGTTTATTTGAATTTACTTGGGTTTGTTTGAGCTTATTTAAGTTTATTTGAATTTACTTGGGTTTGTTTGAGTTTATTTGAGTTTACTTGGGTTTGTTTGAGTTTATTTGAGTTTACTTGGGTTTATTTGAGTTTACTTGGGTTTGTTTGAGCTTATTTAAGTTTATTTGAGTTTACTTGGGTTTGTTTGAGTTTATTTGAGTTTACTTGGGTTTGTTTGAGTTTATTTGAGTTTACTTGGGTTTGTTTGAGTTTATTTGAGTTTATTTGAGTTTATTTGAGTTTATTTGAGTTTATTTGAGTTTATTTGAGTTTATTTGTAGCTAATACTATTGCCTTTTAAAACTGAAAAATTAGTAAAGTTACAAAAGTTACAAAATTAGTAAAAAAAAATAAAAATATTAGTTAGAAGTTGAAAGGTCTCGTGTGAGTTCTGCAAATTTTTGGAGGAAAACTCCAAAGTTAAACGCAGTGTACCAAGTTATCCTTTTAGCCAATTTGCCCCCATCTCCCCTATTGATTAATCGTTTGTGGGGAAGTAAAAGGTTACTGGTTACTATTTGGCTAGTCATATTAAGTGAAGAAGTCTTTTAAATATATGCTACTAAGGAACTTAGTTCTTGGTTGATGACAAATGACAATGGCAGCTACTTATTCAATTTAACGATACTTTGCTCATAACTTTTTTATTAATAATGTTGTGAAACAGATTTTATTGCTTCTTTGGTAGTAGGGTATAGTACTCCAATAATGGAATACTATAAAATTTTATTAAATGCAAACAAATGGATGATTATTGGACAGTTTTGTGTTTTGCTAAAAGATTTCCACAAAACAAGAGTTCGCTTCAGTGAAAGAAATTCTATTGTCTCAGATATTATACCACAGATACAGTTTTTGAAACATTTCATTAACAAAGCTTTAATTGATGACAACTAATTTAATGGAGAATAGTTTCAAACAATATACTGATAACTATAACATCATCTTGTCAACATTTCTCGATCCCAAATTCAAATTAAAAATGTTCAAAAATGAAAACACCTTCTCAGCTGCTAAAACAAGTATTGAGAACATAACCATTCAACTTATTAAATCCTATGAAAATATAAAAAACATCAAAGTTACTGAAAATGATCGGTCTGCAGCTTGCGACATTGAAAATATTGACTTAAAATATGAAAATAATGGTACAGTACTAAATGAATACAAAGATATAGTAGAAATGGGTTTTGACAATTGCTTCGAAGAACTTGTAGGATTTAATTCTAAATAAATCGGTCAACCACAAACTTTAATTTCAAATGAAACTTTATTAAACAAAATTCAACTCTACTCAAATGAAGACCTTATTGACAAATAAAGCAATGTTTTGTTGTGGTGGAAATCACAGAAAACCAAAATGCGACTATTAGCAAAGCTTGCTTTAAAGTATTTAAGCTGCCCACCGTCTTCTGTGGAGAGTGAAAGACTTTTTAGTATTGGTGGAAATGTATATACTGCAAAGATAAATAGCTTAACAGGAGCTCATGGTGAAATGTTAATATTTCTGAACTATAATATGAGAAATTAAAAATATTTGATTTTGTATATATTATTATAATTAGTATAGTATAATTCTTTTAGGAGTATCTGTGTTCCATTTTTTCATGAAATATAATTTATTTAGGAGTTTAAAAGCTTTGATACTATGAGGAGGTCAAATGAAAAAAAATGTCATGAAAATTGTATAACTTTGTAGAATTAGAAAATTACGGGGAAAAAAAATTTAATAAAAAGTAATTGAAACTCTCTTTGAGAGCTTTTGCTCAAAAATAAAAAAAGAATCCCTCCCAATGCCTTAATTAAAATTTCAAAGCATATTCTGTTGTGGATTTGAGGGTTGCGCAAATAAAAGAGTATCATTAGCCGGGGTAACTTTGGTCAGTTTTGGCAGTTTTTCTTAAACATCTCTGAATCTTATAAATTTTTTACAGTTTTCTCTTGTGGTAATAACATTATAGGTCTTGACTACAGGCCACTATATTTATTTTTTTAATTTTTTTATTACAAATATTTATGCCGAAAAGTGACCAATGTTACCCCAGGTTTTTATCATGTTTGATCAATACCCCTGCTATGGGGTAACATTGGTCACTTTTTGGAGTTTTAAAAAATCATCAGTCCTTAAACACTTAGAGAAACATGAAAAAAACATTTAAATGGACAAAAAATTTTGCAACTAGCTCCCTGTTACTGTGCAAAGTCATTAAAAGTCATTTTCTAGTAGGTCATTATCGACATCTGAGGATGATGACACTTGTTCAGCTCTTGCCCTTTTCTTATTATTCTTGGTGTTACTGTTATTCTTGGTGTTATTGTTATTCTTTGATGTGATAGGAGTTGTGTTATTCACCAGAATAACACAATTTGCGGTGTTATCGCTTTGCCAGGTGTGATCCTTTTTCCTCTGGTGCGATTTGCTTTCCCATCCTGTCCACAATGCTTCACTAATAGACCTGCTATATCTTCATTGAATACTTCCTTAACAGTACTACCGGTACCTCCTCCTATGTCTTTGTTAACCTGTGGCAAACGCTTCATGACCATTTCTTTATCGAAGGGAAATATTCCACTAGCCTTGAAGTCAGATCTCAAATTATCGCTTTTCAATTGACGTTGCAGTAGAGCAAGAAGAAAGAGGAACTGATTTTTTGGTAATGATTCTTTGATGCGCGTTTCTATCTTTAGCGGACGGAAAACAGCAACGTCTAGCGGTTGAAGCAAATGGGAAGCGTATATTTCGAACTGTCGACTAGCCTTTCTCACGCTCATTCTTCCAGTTAAACATTCTTTCATAGCATTGGACAACGTTTCTTGACTGTATGAAGTTGCAAATGCTCTTGAACCACACTTTCGCTTATATTTCCTCGGCATTTTCACCGGCTAAGAATTCAAATGGTTCAATAAATGTATCAGAACTGTCAAAAAATGCCAAAATAAACTCAATGTAGCCTACGAAGTAACAGTACTATATTCACAAAAACGGTTGATATACAAAAATTGTTGATATAATAGTCGACAGTTGTTGGTATCTCTAACAAAATTAAAACATGTTATCTTTGTTAAATTTTAGGAATTTAAAAAAAAATCAACAATTGACCAAAGTTACCCAGGAGACCAAAGTCACCCTGGGGCCAATGCTATAAACATGAAAAACGAAGTTTTTTCCGTAAAACACGAAGTTTTTACTGTAAAAAGCGAAGAAAAAAAAAATCCATTGCTATAAACATTCAAAAAACAGGGCTGTGGAGTCGGTAAGCTGCTGTTCCGACTCCGACTCCGACTCCGACTCCGACAACTTGATTTTATCATGGACCGACTCCGACTCCGACTCCTTCATAAGTAACCAATTTGTAACAACAAATAGTTGCTTGTTTTACTACAGTTATTTGTTTGTAACAACAAATAACTGTAGTAAAATGTTAACATTGGCTATTTCATCACTATGATACAATTAATCCAACCACTTAGTGCTTTAAACAATATTTATAAGAAAACATTTTCTGAACAAACAACTTTTCTGAACTCTTGTTATGCAATAAACTCTTATGCAGTCGCTAATAACATTATGAATTTGTCAAAATCATGTTTGAAATATTGTCAGTTGGACAATATTTCAAACATGAAAGAGCTTGTTCTTCTTTAAGTTCATATTCTTTAAGAATCTTTTCTACTAAGGCTTAGAGAAATTCGCTGGTGTGATTAGTTTTGGCGTCTTTTACTGCCAATGTCTTGGTAACTGCTTCATTTTTTTCAAAAAAGAATTAAACATTGATTGGAAAATAGCTCACTCTGTTAAGAAACACAAAGCGTCCCTTGAGACATTCATTTAGTTCTTCTCTTTGTTTAACAGCTTCTTCAATCACTAATTTTCTAATACTCTCTCTCTCTCTCCAGAGAAACAAAGTTAATTGAATACTTACAGTCTTTCTGTTTGTGGAGCAACTCTTTGGTGCTTGGTGGTGGCACGCCTAGCTTTCTACTAAGAATATTGTGCACAGTGCCAGACAATTTAAGTCGGGAGTTAGGGGATCATGAAGTTATATAGTTTAAGGGAAGGTAGAGGAGAGCGCAAGGGAGGCGATATATGATTCTAAGTGATAAGCAACAAAATACCCTATTGCTTATCACTGTTTTAAAGGCCTAAAAATAACATGTCAAACTCCTTGTCCTCTAGTTGTTGCAAACTACAATTCTCCATTGTGTCTGGATATCCTACAGCTTTCAAACCATCCTGGGACTTGTAGTTTTGTAACATCTATAAAATCCTTATGAAAATTATGAAACTTTGAAAGATTTTTTTTTAAACCTGAGTCGGAGTCGGTACAATTTTTCCGACTCCGACTCCAACTCCGACTCCAGCCAAAATGAGCTCCGACTCCGACTCCACGACTCCGACTCCGACTCCACAGCCCTGCAAAAAACTCCGTTTTTAAGATAAAAACTTCGCTATTAAATTCAATGCTATAAACGAACAAGGGAATTGCCTTTTCAGATAAAAAATGCGTTTTTTCGAAAAAAAACTTCAGATAGATTTTTGATCTCAATTTTAGATATTTTCTTCGTGATTTTTGGCGGCCATTGTTGGAACAACGTTAGCGCTTCAAAATCATTGAACATTCTTTGCTTGTGTTTTTATGTAGATATTTTATAGATAAAACTCAAAATGATTTTGGTAACTCCATAATAAACTAATTACTTAAAATCTGCATTTAATCGATTATGCAGTTCCTTGTTGTGCTTCGTTAACAATGCATGCATGAATTTAAAATTCCATACTTATTTATGAAGGTTTTCGATAGTAATTTTGGTTAAACAAATTTTTCATAGTGTTTGACTAAAGAAAAGTATAAATAGTCGATAAATATGCCATATAATACACAAATACACAACAAAATAATACAAAAATACACAACAAAATAAAATGCTGTCTAAAGAGCTTAAAATGTTACTAGCAATAAAGATCAGAGAAAACAAAGAGGTTCTTCTTGGGAAGCTTAGTATGTTTTAATTAGCAAACTATTTAAATAAAAATCTGTATTGTTACATTATATTTTATTTATATGTATATATATGTATATATATATATATATATATATATATATATATATATATATATATATATATATATATATATATATATATATATATTTACAAATGTTATAGTATAAGTATGTAATATATAGTATATATTAACATAATATAAGTATGTAATCAATCAATCATATTTCTAAATAAAGATTTTACATTCAAGTTTATATACAAATAGTTATAAACTAATGTAAAGTAAACTACTAACAGTGCTAATGATATATAACAAGGGTAATAATAATGGCAATTTAATTATTCTATTCAAAAACAGCAGAGATATATTACAGTATATAAAATTAACAATGATAACATGATGTAATGTATAGTATATATCAATTTTATATATCAATTTTATATATATGTAAATATATATATATATATATATATATATATATATATATATATATATATATATATATATATATATATATATATATATATGTATACTTCCAATAGTTTTATTAACTTAATACACTAACATTGAAAATAGCTTCTCCTACACTGTATAATACGATAAATTAGGTTGGTAAAGATTCCATGACAGTCTCTGAGAACATGAAAAAAAACAATTGTGCCAATAAAATGAAGAAATGCTATTATTTGGAAAAGTACTGAAATGCTTTTATTTCGCTTAGTATAATGTTGCAAATCATTTTTAAGCCTAGTTTCTAAAAAATCTAATACAGCTCTTGGGACTCGATATTGCTCTCGAAAAATGTTGTTAGAAACATCTTCGTTAAAAAAGCGACCATTAAACTAAAATGATATTGAAAAACAAAACAAAAATATAATTTCTGCGCCTATTTAGTATGATTTCTGATTTTGTTCGATAAAAAATCATTAAAAAATATATATATATATAGTAATTTTAAGTAATGTTTTAAACACCAACCTCTCGAGGCAATCGGTGGCGAAGCTCATTTTCTGCAACTTCGAAATCTAAGTCTTCATCTGAAAAAATTAAATTCATGTTTCTACTTTAATTTTACACAGTTTTTTTAAACACCAAATACTAGAATTTAAAAATCTTCATAAAAATAGAATAGACAGCACAGCATACTTAATGACTAATAAAATTTATTAAGTAGGCCTAATAAATAAAAGTTACAATAAAAATTACTATTATATTACTACTATATATTACGGATAAAAAAAGTTCGTGAATTTTAGTGACGTATACGTTTTATGCTTTATAGCAATGGCCGAAAAAAATACAAACAGCGATAAATTATTCGAGATTACGAACTTTTTTTCGTACGTGAAAAATTGCGTTTTTACGAAAGATTTTTTTTCTCGAAAAAAACTTCGAATTGTTTATAGCATTGGCCCCTGGTTGACGGTACCATTTTGAATACTTTTTTAACGCCGTGAGGCGTTAAAAAAGTTGTATTTATTTTGCGCATGCGCAGATTTCACATTTATTAAACTTTTTTAACGACTAACTTTTTTAACACAACAACGGCAATTTTTTTGAAGCAAGTTTTGGACGCTAAAAATGGCGACGGAATCAATGAAAGCTTATGGGAAAATTATAAAACTGATTATAATGAAGTTTTACAAATTGAACTCAAATATTGATAAATATATAAGTTTCAAATAAAGAAACTGTTTTTTTTTTATTTAACGTAACATTTTTTTCGCAAAAATACTTACATAAATTTCAAATGTAAATATATATTTTTTGGTTAACAAAACATATTCTTACAATAATTTGTTGCGTGTTACATTTTCTTTTTTTCGTTTTTTATAATAAATATGATAAAATAAGGTACAAGTTCTGGCGCTACTCGACTTTCTCCCCCCCCCCCCCCTTAATTTTATGATTGATTCTGATAGAGAATTTTATGCTGATTCATAAAAATATAAAAACATAGACCTTAAAATCAATGGAAAGTGCTCTAATTCGAAGTCAAAGTTGTAAAAAATCCCACTAAAAATCCTAATATTCGCCATTTTGTAAATAATAAATTAATGAACTTTTAGCTGACAAAAGCAATACATTAATAGCATGGTTTTTACGTTAAAAAAGTCGTTAAAGTATGTTCATCTTGCGCAATTTTTTGTGGCAATGAAAAAAGCCGTTTTTTGATTATAAAGAAAATAAACTATTTTGCAAGCAATGTACTATTGTAATAAATTTTAAAAAAGAATTCAACAGTTTTTTTTCCCAAAAGAAGAACTTTTGAAACTCAGTTCATAGTTGTTCTATCACATGTAAAATTTAGAAAATGTAACCTTCAAACCGTTTTTTTTAATAAAAAAACCAGCGTATGATACAATAATAATTATTCATCAATTTTTTTACATTCTCAAATTCTACGTTCAAACTTTATTTGAAATCTTCTATTAATTTCATTTCCTCTTAACACTTTCGTTACCATACTTTAAAATAATAATGCTAAGGCTTATGGAAACCAGGTCTGTTTATTGCGCAATGTAACGGTAATTAGTTTTCGTTAAAAATGAAAGCGTTTTGAAAAAAAATGGCGAATATTAGGGTTTTTAGTGGGATGTTTTATAATTTTGACTTCGAATTAGAGCACTTTCCGTTGATTTTCAGGTCTATGTTTTTATATTTTTATGAATCAGCATAAAATTCTCTATCAGAATCAATCATAAAATTGGGGGGGGGGGGGGGGGGAGAAAGTTGAGTAGCACCCAAGTTCTCAGTAAGGCTAAGTGTAATTTTTATTTTTAGTTTATTTAAATTTATTTTGTTAAATAGCAGTGAAGAAAAAGTCAAAGTTTTAAATTTAGACCAAAGAAACCTATTTATATATAGGTCTAAAATGATAATTGCTTACCAACTTGCAACTGTTGGAAGCTGCCAACATAGTAATTTATTATATGCTTGTGCAGAAATCTTAAATTTCAAATAATAGTAAGTATAACGGTATATAATATTAATAAAAAAGTAGAGTAGATGATTTAAATATTTCTTTATTTAGATGTTTATTATATAATACGTTATGAAAAAATTTAAGGTCTTCTTACATGCATTTATATCTTAAACTAGAAGGGATTATTCTTAAACTTTAAGGGAAAATTATTAACATTTTAAGATATAAAGTGACATCCAAAAAGCTGTTGTTCACTGTTTGGCAGGAGCTACTGATCATAACGGTAGCAGAAAACAAAGAGCCATAAGAAAGTCTGCTGAGATAAATAGCTTTAAACATTGTTAAATACCAATCGTTGGTAGTATGGTTGCTAGAATTGCAACCTGGCATAAATTATGTACACAGATTGATTTTACATTTTAGTTCTAAATGTTTCTTAAAGGGATTTTGATGATGACACAAATAATTTATCAATGATAATAACAAAAATTGTAAAATAGGTAACCCCTTATAAAAAATTTCTGAAGAAATTTAAATGTATATAAATCACATCTTTTTGATATTTTTATATGATAATTTATATTATATATTATAATAATGTCTTATTTTATATCATTTATATTGTTAATAATTTACTTTATTTATAATATAATAATTAAGCCAAATATCGTTTATTTTTGTTAACAAATTCTTCTTTATAAGATTTATAAATAGAATTTGTTGAATTTGGTTTTATTTTGATGAAGCAATTTAAATTTATTTTGTTTTAAATTTACAAATCGAAAAGAGTGATTTAACTTAATGGTATTTTCTCTATTCCATTAATAAGGAACATTTAAATGGCAGGCTTTAATAATTTAACTAAAATAAATTAGTAATCTAAAACTTTGTTTTCTCATTTGAGTGATATTTACATGCAATATGTAAAACTGATGAAGAGGAATGTTATACTAATAGCGATTTACTGTTTTTAGTCCATCACCGATTCGGCTCTGGTGAATCTATGGGCTTGCATAGGACCTTTTAGCATTTGCCAGTGGTTGCCCATTGAAACGCCAGAGCCTGCAATGGCTAGCCAGACCTGGGCCATAATCAAGCCAATGTGCATGGCAGCACTGCACCAGGTCTGGCAAGCCAGGCCCGACCCTGTTCCACAGCCAGGACTGGACCATTGTTGGGCCATGTATATGTTGCTACTTGGGTTGACACACTGCCTTTAACCTTTTTTTAATTTTCCATCAGAAATTTCCAAAATTCACATGGAAATTTCCTACCTAAATAATTCATCTTTCAGTGTAGTATCAGATCTATAAGCGCATGCGCATAGAAGTTAAGCGAATTTTGTGTTGTTTTTTTTACTAATTTTGTAACTTTTGTAACTATATTACTTTTTCAATTTTAAAAAGCAATAGCATTAGCTACAAGTAAACTGGAATAGATTTAGGTGTAGTATGGTTTACTCTAACCAGTCACATTTTTTTTTTCAATATTTCGCTTTTTGGGGATTTAACCTTTTGGAGTTAGTTGTCACAAAGATCGCGGGGCTAGTTGGCAACGTGCTAACTAGCCCCGCGAACAACTTTGAATTGGTCGTAAATTCACTAAAGTTATATAGCACTGCAGATCTACAGACATGAGACATTAAAAAAGAAAAGTAGACAGGCCTGTAAATTCTAAAAATGTTTCAAAAAATGCTGCTGATGATACTTTTTAGAAGGAAAGTCTTTTCGATCGAATTAAGGCCAATAAAAGTTAAGGTCAAAAAACACTGTTGGATAAAAAATATCAAGAGTTTTCATTAAAAAGATGCACTTGAAATTGATGATTAACGTTGCTTAACTTGTTTCTTTTTATATTGTGTGCCAACTTACCCTGAGAATATAGACAACTTACCCCGAGCTGGGGTAAGCTGCTTGTAATCTCAGGGTAAGTTAGCGCACCATATAAAAATAAAATAAGTTGCTTTGCTAACTTCTAAATCATCTAATTCAGAATACTAACGTTAAGAAGCTTTTGATGAGATAATAATGATTTAAGTATAATTTTTCAATCACCCAAAAATCTGCATCTCAGGGAGAAAAAAATGTGTGATTACAAGTAACTTTCCAGATGCTCAAGCTCGGGTGATTTAAGGCATGTTTGGCTTTAATCAGTTTTCGGTTACACCACTTAACATCTCTTTTGAGCATAACTTTTTTTGGCGAATAATTCACTAAAATGAACGTATTAATTTTTTACGTCGTGATGGTTTATGACGGATTTTGTCTTATCTGAAAAAGGAGAATATCTTTAAAAATAAACAAAGTGATCTCTAAGCACAACTTTTTCAATAATGTTCAGTCATTTAATTAATGTCATTTTAATTTAATAAATCAAGTCATTTAATTTAATTTAGTTAATGTTTCAATCAGTTCAGTCTAGTACACTTCGATAATTTTTATTATCCACTTATGCAACTTGTAATTTGTGGTACGATTAGAAAATCCGACGTTTTTTTATAAACTTCCGGCGTCACCTCTAACACGACTAAAAGGAGCGAACATCGTTAACGACACTTTGAGATATAAAGTAGATTAGCGAAGTAAAGGTTTGTTTTTTTTTTTTCAGGTGAAACCATGTGATTAAATTGACATTTTTACTTGACAAGATCAGGTTGTGTTCAAATAACAAATGTTGAAAAGAGGTAATAACTATAGAAATGAGTCGCTTCTGCCGTTGGTAAAAAAAAATTATATAATGATCAGTAAATAAAAATATCAGTAACGAGCAAACAATCTTGTATCGCCTGTTGCGGTAATCAAATCGTCATAAAACAATTAATGTCCCCCTGGTTAATATGCATAAATGTTGCGGTAATCAAATTGTCATAAAACAATTAATGTCCCCCTGGTTAATATGCTCTCTTGGAGTAACCTGTCAAACAACAACAGACTCGAGCAACTCTTCTACCACTGTGGCTGTGATATACGATCTCTTCTTTGTGTTTATCGCATCTTTGTATAACAATACTATTATAATATATCAATAAATTGAACTCGTTTTATAGTACGACTCTTACTTAAAACAACAGAGCCAATCTTTTAGGATTGCTTGTTGACCTTTTGTTTAAGAGATTTAAACCGATGAAACTTTAGATTTTTTAAATACTTTGTAGCTGTTTATAGTAAAACAAAAATCATTTTCTAGTTTAAAAGTTTTACATGAAAATATGTTAAGCCAGTTGTCTTGTTGCTATGTTTATCTTTTTTGTGCTCCTGTGCTTTTTTATTAACTTCATAATTACTCTTAAGATTACCATGAGCACACTCGTAAAATAGTTAATAAATGAAAGAGGCCGTGATTGTTAAAGGTGTAGAAAAACCAAAGGTAATCTCATTGTTAAAATTATTCCCAATAGTTTGCATTTTTATTTACCATAAGATTTAACGTTAATTAAAAACGCCCCTCCTTCCTAACTGCAGCCCTTTTTTCTGTATCACTTTATTCTATCACAAATAAATGTGGTGGTGGTTGGTACAGCTAAAATTTAAAATCTTTACCATCAGCTGTACACTGATCATATATTATTTTTGGTACTTTAACAATTTTGTGATTTTTTTTTTAAATGGCAAAAAACCTCTTGTTTTTGTTAATCAAGGCGTGAAAATCAATCATCAAGGGTATCGTCATGACATTCTTGAATCCGTAGTACTTTTTTGGTCACCAGAGCACTTTAGCAATATAAATTGGACTTTAAAAAGGATTTCGCTCCAGCACAAAACAAAAGTTACATAAAAATAAAGCAAGGTCCTGATAGAATATAATGACCAAGCTTTGCAGATGACAGGCCTAAAGCTGATGATACGATATTCGCGGTGTATTAGCCCGGAATTGACAACTTTTGCTTTGTATTCACCGCATCTATCTTTAAGTGAGAAAACTCAGCATATGATTTCAGCCCAGTTTGGTTAAGGAGAAAAAAGAAGAACGAAGGTTGCGTTTTTTTCACTTTTATAAATTTCCTAACAAAGAAATTTAATAGTCTTTTGAGTTTTAAACAAAAAGTGGTGTTAATGTGTTGTAAATTAAAAATAATTTTTTGAATGATAATAATTAAATTATCTTTTTGAATTATTCACAAAAATCTTCTTGAATTTTTCATGAAAACTTAATTTTATCTAATACTGATAACCATAACTGGTTAATGTGCTGCAACCCAATATTTTAAATATGTATCTCATTGTAACTTATTAAATAGTGCTAAAATTTACTAGTAATATATATTTTTTAAAATTTTCTTTTAGTATTTCCTTACTATTAAACAAGTTCAGTTATTTAAAGCATTATAATTGTATTAATAGCAAAATTAATAATTGTGCTCGTTCCTCCGTAAAATGTAAAAGCAAGACGTCTGGGAGCCCTATACTATATACCATATGATTAACTTTGTTCTTTAATTACATGGCTATGAGTTTTGCTTTATAGTACAGCATCTGAAAAATACTCTTCTCGGAGGAAATTCGCTTTCTAATGTACTTTCTCAATGAATGAAAAAGAATCTTAGAATACTTATAGACGCAGTTTTTTTTGTTAGACAGGGGGAGGGGCTTCATTCTTCAATAGAGGGGGTTATACGGAGTAAAACGGTAAAACTTTTTTAAAGTTACATAGTTAAGTAAATCATGCTAACCAAACGGACTACTCGTTTATTGCTGAATGGAAAATATAAAACGTGGCATCCTTTTCTAAAATATGTTTTAAACTTAATTAAAAAAAAAAAAAATTATTGCATATTTTAAACTTTTGAAGAAACTAAAATACATAGTCCAAAATAACTCCTCTTTTATTATGAAGATTTCTTTTTAAATCATTTTTATTGAGGTTTTTAGTTTTATCAGACCATGTGAGATTAACCAATCAAATGTGTCGTTAATATTTAACAGATTTTTATAAATGTTCTCAAAATAATATTCGGTGTGATAATTATCAATGTGTTTCTAACTCATTTTCTCAGCATGGAGAAGATCATAGAGGAGACCTGATGTTGATGGTTGAGTCTGATCAATTTAAGGTGTTTACAAAAGAAAAAAAAAATTTTAAGAAAAGTCTTGTTTTTATTAACAACTCACCTATTATTTACATCAATCCATTAAAAAAATAACAAAGTAAAATCCCACTAGATAAAAATAATAACAAGATAAAAAAAACTGCATTGCTTATCATCTAGAGAATGTAGTATGTAAAGTTTCCTGAAAAATTGAATTAATAAGTTTTTGACTTGATGTTTGAAGTAAAAAAAAAAAAAGGAGAAGAAAAGGTGTCGTAAAAACCATTCAAAAAATAAAAATTATCGTTAAAAAGCTGCTGTTTCTTGTAATTTCAGAGTAGTCTTATCAATAAGCCCTTGTTTACAAGATCTTATGGTTTTTCAGCGTTGTTTTGCACTGTTTTACGCTGTTTTACATCTGCTGTTTTTTTTATCCAAAATTTTAACTCTAAAACTATTTTTTGTTGACCACATGAAATTCGATATGGATTAAAGACAGAGTCAACTCCAAAAGATCCTTCGTAAAACTCGAGTATAGCTAAAAAAACATCAAGTTTCTGAAATCATTCTGCCTACATGTATTTTCTGGACATTTATTCTAAATGATTAATTTCATTTGAATTTTAGCGTGCAATCACTCTTTCAACAACTCTTAGAAGACGAACACTGGATGGCAAATTGAAATAAACAACAACACGGAACTGCTGAAAACTTATCTTTAACGTGGTTTCTCACAACAACAAATATATGTGGATTTAAAAAGAGAGAGAGAAAAAAAAAAAAAACTCATTCGAAGTAAAATTTTTATGCTATTTTAGTCTGCGAATAAAGTTTTCTATTAGGTTTTATTTTTAGATATTTTTAAATATCTAAAAATGTTATACCAACTGATGCTACAAAATGATGAAAGTACATGAAATCTGAGCCCAATGTACCGTATTAATTAAATATAAATCTCCAAAAGTGGATCCACCAACTACTTCGCGATATGGAATAAAGTACTCCATTATCACGGCAAATGATATAGCGAGGCATTTATTTGTTTTATCTAGGCTGAACTAATTTTGTAGTTTAGCATAACAAACCATCCCCCAAACACAGGATAATTGGTTGTTTTTCAAAGTAAAACTGTAAGCTATTGAAACAAAAAATATATTTGCCTTTCAGCTGCTGGTACTGATAATCTGTGTATACTTAAATATTGGTTGAAGTGACGTTGAAAATATTTCTTGATGATTGAGACTTGAAAAAGTGCTCGAGAAAAGTGACGAGAAAATGAAATAAACTGTGTGTTAATGGAAAATTTAAAGATACTTCAGAAAGCTGTACTTTTCATCATCCTACAAGTTTTTCCTGGTTTTCCAAAAATTTTTCCTATCATATTTTGTAACATTTCGATTTTATAGAAAGCATTCAAAACGTTGTGAAAAAAACTATCCGCAAATTTAAAAATAGGTATAAAAAAATCAGACTTCACTAAGAAAGCAATTGGTCTTACAAATTGTGGAGTTAACAATCCTAAAAGACCAACAATGAACGGGCACGTGTAATTACATGAGTGAAGGTTGGTGTGCGTGTCTGTGTCTGTGTGAGGGAAGCAAGGGATATACTTATTGCTTATGTCCATCGGCAACCAAACAATCATGTTCCAAATGGCGACAGCTCCTCATTTTAAATTGAATATTTTTTCTAACAATAGTTTTAGATTGGGGTCATGCATAGTTCCAGGAAATTTACAAAATAAAATTCTATTTTCGTTTAAAAATTTTTCTTCTTATAAGTTTTACTTTAATTAAATTTTACTTAAAAATTTTTTAAATGGTTAAGTTAGAATATATTTGATGGCAAGAACATTGGAATTAAAATTTCATAAATCTGTCGGCAGTTATATACACTTTTCATCGCCGATATTTCAGACTATAAACGTCGGCACCGTTGTAGTTGTTAACATTATTAATATTTGTAAATGATGTAGTTATTCTTGTATTGATACACTTTAAGCAACTCACGCTTATTTTATTAAAAGTTCTTCAGATCTCTTTGTTCGATTATAACAGATAAATGCAATAATATCAAGACAATCTGTGAAAAAAAGAAGACCTGGTCCGTAAAATAATGTAAGCTTAATGATAAATCTATAATTTCTGATGTATAAATATTTCAAAGATATCTTTTAAGAAGACTTAAAAACGGACCGTGAATTTTCCTAGAAATTATTTGAATTTTAAAGTGATAAAAACAATACATTAATGTTTGTTTTCCTAACGTAGTTGGGATGTCAAAATGTGAACCATATATCGTCTACGTGTCAAAATACAACCAATCGTATCCTAGAAAATTATTCCGGAGAAATGAAAGAAAAACCCTAACTGTCTTTAAAACCTTTTTTTTGTTGTTCTAATTCGGAAACAGACTTTTTATTTAGCGCCCGTCTGAGCTCTTAAGATAAGTAGTTAGACAAACGAAAAATTAATTAAATACCATAAGTTATATCAACAAGGGAGCACTTCTATATTTCAATTCCAAGCTTAAAGTTACCTAGTGAAAAACGAGCGCCTTGAAATTAATGCATGAAGTGTCTTAAAAAAGCTATTTAACGGAAATAAGAAGACGCTTTTTTTCCCCTAGTTTATGATATACGCTGTCTTTAACAATAGAAAGCTTATTTAGAATGTAAAATGCTTATTTCATATTCAATTATTAAAATTATGTGAAATCAGTTCTACTCTAGCCGAAACTAGTCAATAATTTAAGTTTTTGCAAAATTTATGAACAGATTTGATATTTAGTAATATTTAAAAAATGTATATATCATCAAATAAAATTCTCTTTAGATTAAACTTTGTTTAGCTCGATTGGCAATAATTTAAAGGAAAAAGTTCCTTTGCGCATACCACAAAAAAAATCAGAGAAATAAAACATTTTACGAATACTCGAAATGAGCTTTGATATGTAAATTATGCTCACTACAAAGGCTACTCATCTTTTGCTGAATGAAAAATTAGAGTGGAGAACTACCTTAAAGTATATTACTAACGTAACTTAGTTGTTCAAATAAAAAATCAAAAAATTTTAACATATATTTAATTTTTAAAATAAAAAAAAGATACTGTTTTTAATTTTTAAATAAATATATTTTTTAAGTTCATGAAAACTTAAAAAATCAACATTTTTAAACCCCCGCTTTTTTTTCCATTGAATTTTAATTTTATCAGACCATGTGAGATTAACCAATCAAACGGTGGTAAATATTCGATAGCGCTAAGCAGCGTAATAACACTTCCTTTAGAATAGAAGGGCAGTTCTGTCGTTGTGTCTGTGTGCAGTCGAACTGCTTTTACATTCTTAGCTATACAAAATGAAAGGGAGCAAAACACTGTTATCTTATTTATTGTTTATCGTAGGATTGCAGTGGAAATCAGTAGCTGGTAAGATTTGACTATAAGCCTAAATCAAAGTAGTAAATCAATACACTTGTCTAAGTGTCGTCTGGAAATAAGTTCTCGTATTACGAAGTGTGTCCTTATTTGCATAGCGTTCAGTCTATTTTAAGAAGTTGAAATTTTGATGGCAATACATCTCATATTGCTATTTTATTGATATTTACTCTTTTTTTTTTTTTTTTTTTCTTTGACCTTACAAGCGTGACAAGTAAATCTGTTTCTTATAGCATTGCCGGTTTGTCACGATGACGAATTCCAATGTAAAAATGGAAAATGTATAAGCTTTTCTTCCGTGTGCGATGCCACCGACGATTGCGGTGATAATTCGGATGAAGAAAGATGTGTCGCGGAGAGTAAGTAGTATTTTTAAAAATATTCTATGAACGTCTATGTCTGAGAAAAGGGATAACATTATCAACTTCTTGTTTGCATTAATGACGTGTCGATTTCATTGAAAATTTTTTACTACGAAAAAACATCGTACGATTTTAATGACTCATTCTTTACGTTTTTATATTAAACTCTTGCCGCTGTTTATTTTAGTGAAATATACAATAAATTTACGCGCTAACTTTTTGTTCTTCTTTTCTTTCATTTATCTTAACAAAAATAAAAGCAAGCAAATAGAAATCTTAAAACAATTCTTCAATTGGCTGAGAATTTCTTTAGCTATTCTTTTGTGTGTGTGTGTGTGGGTGGGTGTTTAAAGATGGCCGAAACCTTGCTGCACATCGAATTTGTTTTAAGAAATACATGAGCCGTGAAATGTTAATTGAATTCAAATCCCAAAAGGTTTTTTTTTTTTTTTTTTTTTTTTTTTTCTAACCATTAGCGAAAGCAATTTAAAGCTTTACAATTCGAGCTTTTCTCCGCACGTCATTACTTACTTGATCGAGAAATTCTGGAATTCCTAGAGTATGTGTAAAACCTCATAAAATATACCTATTATTTCTCTTTGAATGTAAATTTATTATTTTCTTTGGCTTAAAATATTTGTTTTTATATTAGCTCTTAAGCTAATCCTATAAGCCTTTATTTTTGCTTGTTATCTTCCCATTTATGTGTTCATGAGTTTATTGATACAAAATTTGTTGCGTAGAATGCTTATACAGATTTTAATATTAGAAGACAGATAACTTAAAAAAGACAGATAACTAAAAAAAACATCTCAAATAAATCGGCTAAATGCTTTGCTTGATGATGTTACATTTTAAAAACTAAAATAAGAACAGTAGACTTTGGTAACTTTTAAAAAGGTAAATATTCAGTTTTTTTTTAAGAAAAATACAGTCTTTATTATATAACTGCTAAAATATCACTAATATTGAAGTTGTATTTGTCATGTAGGTCAATTATTTGATTATCATCAAAAATGCATTAGCATTTTATGTCAGATAATCTCTTAAGTAAGCAAAATAATCAAGCAATACTCTTACTTAAATATTTTAGAAGATTGTTTTTCAATAAAAGTTAAGTTAATATTTTTAACTTTTGTTGCCAATGATTTAAGATTGATTTGACCTATAATTGCTTATAAATAATAGGTAATTCTAAAATAGTTAGTAATATGTTGTTATTTTATTTATTTTTTTAAATAATAATTTTAACTGCTTAATTACCTTATTTGCAGAGAAAGATATCCGTTGTGAATCAAACCAATTTCGTTGTAAAAATCAACTGTGCATTTCTGTGGCCAGATTATGTGATGGGTATGATGATTGTGGAGATCTAAGTGATGAATCACCAACTGGAGGTGCTAAATGTTTATCTATTAAGTGTCGCAATGAAGATGACTTTCGTTGTAAAATCAAGCCCATGTGCATTTCTCGATACTATCGTTGTGATGGAACATTTGACTGTGAAGACCAATCTGATGAGTCAAATTGTGAATCTGTGATATGCAAATCTAATGAGTTTCAATGCGCAAATAAAAAACGTTGTATATCTAATGATATGCGGTGTGACTTTAGATATGATTGTGATGACAAGAGTGATGAAGTAAAATGTAATAATACTACTTGTCCAAGTGGATCATTTGCTTGTCAAGGTAGTAGTCACTGTCTTAGCAATACACTTAAATGTAATGGTGCCAAGAATTGTCCAGATGGTTCGGATGAGTTAAATTGTCCTAAGTGTAAGCTTAAGATATTTCAATTGTATTTTGTTATTAGTAATGAGAAACTAAAATAAAATAAAAAAACAAGTGCTTATATTATCAATGGCTTTAGTTACAGGAAAGTGTAATGCAAACCAGTTTAAGTGTCTGTCAAATGGACTGTGTATTGATAAAGCTTATCGCTGTGATACAGTTGATGATTGCAGTGATAGTTCAGATGAAATGGATTGCTCAAAAAGTAGGTTTGTTCTTTTGAATTATGCTGTTGTTTGCAGTAACATTGATAACTTGTTTTTGATTGGTTTAGATATAAGTTTTTGGTGGGTAGGAAAATGAAAAGATTTATGACAATAATGTTTTTGTATATATAATAAGAAAATAAAATTCTGATCAAGTATTACATCATTTATGCGAATACCTGTTAACAAGGTTTTTCAATCGCATTATTTTAATGTGAAAACTTATTTCTAAAAGGCAATCACATATGTGGAAAAGATCAGTTTCAATGTAGCAGTGGTCATTGCATTCAAATATTTTTGCAATGTGATGGTGACAATGACTGTACTGACGGTTCAGATGAGTTACAATGTGATATTGAAACATGTAAGACTCTTTCATTATAACATAATTTGTGCTTTTCATTAGATAAATGTGCTAAAGATCAATTTCGGTGTGACAGTGGTCAATGTGTTTCTAATGTATTTTGTCGGGATGGGGAATACCACTGTCGTGACAAGTCCGATGAATTAAAATGCAAACGAAGAAAACGAAGAGATGCAGCGAAATGTAAATTTTCCAATCAAAAGTTGCATGTTTTTTTTACTTCTAGTAAAAGTGCACTGAAGTATTAATACTACATATTAAAAAAAAAAAAAAAAGTAGAGAGAAAAAAATCACTTAAGTTAGACTATTTTTGTGTTTTAGCTAAACCTAAAGCAGGTTCATTGGTCTTAATGCCACAAGCAAATGAAACAGTCATCCCAAAAAATCCATGTGAAGGTCAGACAGAAAGTTTCTTTTGTCCTTCAGCTGTTGGTACTGACAATCAGTGTATAACCAAATCTTGGTTGTGTGATGGTGAAAATGATTGTCCTGATGGTATAGATGAATTAAATTCAACTTGCGAAAGTGTTCAGTGCCAAGAAAATGAGTTCAAGTGTGCTAATGGAAAATGTGAGAAAAAAAAACAAGTTTGCGATGGTATTGATGATTGTGGAGATAATTCAGATGAAGACTATGCATTATGTCATCGTATGTTTGTTTGTTTTTTTTTGCTGTGTTTTATTGTTTATTTTTGTTCTTTTTTTAGTTTAAGTTTTTACTCCCATACTTTATGATGTTAGAATGTAATTGTATTTAGTCATTAAGAGTTTAAATTGTCTATCAAATTAATTTTTAAACTTTATTAGTTAGTTTTTAAAAGTTACATTGTGTTTTTTATAGCTACTGTAGCACCAGTTTCATGTAAAAATGACTCTTACCAATGCATGAATGAGAGCAAGTGTATTCCAATAAGGGCAGTTTGCAATGATGTGGTTGATTGCTTGGGGGGAGATGATGAGCGTGATTTATGTGGTATTATATCTAGCTTTCTGTTTTTCTATACTGAGAGATAATCTTGTCTTACCTATAAATAATAAAAAGATAAAGTTGACTGTAAGTTTAAAAAATTAGAAGAGGAAGAAAAAGTAAATATCAATACCATTTTCATATTAAAAATCAGACAAGCCAAAACAAGAAAACACAAAAAAAACTATTAAGATAAAGAAAAAATACAATTACTGTCAATGAAAAAGAAGTATAAAAAGTTTTTATCTAAAGATTTTATAGTAGTTAAGATTATATTTTCTTACATAAACTTAGATAATAATAGACCAATAATTAGTTAATATATTATTTTCCTATATAGTTATATATATATATATATATATATATATATATATATATATATATATATATATATATATATATATATATATATAATACATATACTTTTTTTCTTGATTTTCTTTTTTAAACAACTCACTTAGATTTTTTCACTTCTTAGATTTTTTTTAACCATCTTTTTTCTGTAACTTTTTAATGAGGGTAGTGAAACAACCTTGTGGCATATGCCTTAAAGCGGTAGCTAAAAATCACTCAGCTATCCAATGTGATCTATGTAACAAGTGGATACACGTAAAATGTAATCGAGTTGACAAGCTGACATATGAAAAAATCAAAACTTTAATAGCTGATACCGCCTAATCTGTACAAAAACATTTCTTTTCTCTAATATTTCTGATCTTGAGTTATCTACCACACTAGCAAGAAAGTCACTGAAATTTAACCTCATTAAAAATCTATCTGATAATCCAAATTTGAAAAACTTTTCTGGGGACCTCAATGACTTATCTTACACTTCAATCAACTACAAATATGTAGATGTTTCTAGGTACAATGGTTATCCCAAAATTCTGTAAGTTATCTCCATATAAATATATTCTATATATATATATATATAAAAATTCTGTAAGTTATCTCCATATAAATGTATAGTATAAGCAATCTTATAAAGTTTAGCAAAAAGGAATATTACACAAACTTTTTTAGTCACAATATCAATAATATAAAAAACACTTGGAAAGGTATAAAAGAGTTGATAAATGTAAACCCAAATAAAAGTTACCTCCTAACAAGCATACTGATAAACAACAAATACGAAACTAATCCTAAAGCAATCTCTAATCATTTTAACAATTTCTTTACTACGATTGCTTCAAAATTATCCAATGGAATTCCAAATTCTAGATTCAACTTTCAAAAGTATCTGACCAATCCTAATAGCAACTCTTTTTATGTGTAACCAATAACTGAAGAGGAAACCCTCGACTATATCAATTCTGCTATCATAGAAGATAAGAGTGTTGGACCGAACAGCCTTCCAACAAAACTTCTTAAACTGGTGTCAAAAATTCCATGCAAACCACTAAGTATCATTTTAAATAATTCATTTTGCCAAGGAATATTTCCTGATGTCTTCATGCTGGCCCTAGTTATTCCAGTCCACAAAAAAGGATCTACAATTGACTGCACAAATTATTGTCCGATTTCTCTTCTTTCTATTTTAAGCAAAATTTTTGAAAAAGTTATGCATAATAAATTATACAATTTCCTAAACCAAAATCAATGCTTATATAAACACCAGTTTGGTTTTTATAAAAAAAGTTCTACAGCTCATGCTCTTATTGAAATTACAGAAAGTATAAGAGTTGCTCTTGATAATGGAAACATAGCTTGTGGGGTTTTCATTGATTTACAAAAAGCTTTTGGTTCACATTTACAATATACATGCCAAGTTTGGGGACAATCTAAAACCGTCTGTCTTTCTAAAATCGTTTCGCTTCAAAATAGAGCAATACAAATAATTAATTTCTGCTCAAGAAACTTCCCTACTGACATCCTGTATCTTACATCCAAAGTTCTTCGTTTCTATGATTTAATCCAGTTTCTAAATTGTTCCTTTGTCTGGGATCAACAACACGGTCTCCTTCCGTATTTTGTAACTACTTTAATAGTAGGACAATGTGTGGGGATAACCTAAGATCAATCACTTTTAACAACTTAACCATCCCACAAAAACAGACAACTAAACATGGAATAAATTCCAATACATATCAGTGTATCCTTTCTTGGAACAACCTTCCGTACACCCTAAAAACAGATTTTATCTTTAGATCCAAGAATCTGTTCTTAACGTCACTCCATCATTTCTAGCTAAAAAGTTACACTTAACTTTATTCTTTACCTTTATAATTTTTCTCTTTATGTTTATAGTACATTTCACAATTTCTTATTTGTGTATATATGTATGTATATGTGAATAGATTATAATAACTATTTGACCTACATTTTAACTCTTTTAAAAGTCTGTTTTATAAGTGTTACTTTTGTAAACTTCTACTTTTACTTTGTGACTAGTTTATTTCTTATGTTTTTCTATTGTCTTTTCTTTATCTTATTTAGGTCATTGCCTTTTATTAGTGAATTACTATTTGCAATGACCTGTGTTTTTTGTAACATCCTTAACACAAAATATATTGATATTGATACTGATTGATATTGAATAATTGTTTTTATGATTACAGATAAAAAAGAGTGTGAGAATGAAAATGGTGGATGTTCACACAAATGTGAGGAACTCAAACTAGGGTACAAATGTCTTTGTCCGCAAGGGTTTAAATTGGACTTAGATAACAAGACATGTGTTGATATTGATGAATGTAAAGAGGGTTGGGATCTCTCAAAATGCAGTCAATTATGTTTAAACTTAAATGGTTCCTATAAATGCAGTTGTCAGAAAGGTTATAATCTAGATCAAGCTAACAGAAAATGTCGTGCAGAAGGCAAGTTTTTCTATTTTTAAAGCTTGGTATGTATCATTTCTTGCTGTTTATTAAATGATAATCTATGTATAAATAAATTCCCTCATAATTTTTAGGTATTGTTCCTGATCTTGTATTTGCAAATAAGTTAGATGTTAGAATTATTCAAAGCAATAGCCAGCATTATCAAAAGTTTGTGGATGCTAATCAAGCAAACGCTGTTGCTGTCGATGTTTTTAGTGAAATGGTTTATTGGTCTGATATGGAAAAGGGAACTATTTCTTGTGCTTCTAGGACAGATCTGATTTCCCCTAAAGTTATTATTACTGGCCTTAAAAAACCAAGAAGTTTAGCTGTTGATTGGATTGGTCGTAAATTGTACTGGATTGACACAGGTAATTCTAAAAATATTATCACTACAATAAGTAAAATGTTTTTAAATTTTCATTTAAAATTTTAGTGGCTAGGGTTTGTTTGAGCTGTTCCAATAATTACTTTTCCTGATTATATTGATCCAGAGAACCACTATGGAACACTAATCAGGAAAAGTAACTATTCTTATAGTATTTTACTATTGTTGAACCCAAAAATTCAGGCATGGATTACCTAGAGCATGCACTTTTGGACAAATTCTTTTTTCCTAATTTAAGATAGGTATACTTGTACAATTTAATGTGAAATCTTATAAGGCTTTTCCAAGTTTTCTTTATGTTATTTAGTGTTAACTTTGCGCTTACAAAGTTTTTCAGTTTATCAGAAATGCATCAGAAAGAAGGCAACAGAAAGTTTTTTTTTTTTTTTTTGTATATTAGGCGTTTCTGTATTGATCAATATTTTTTCTGATCATACCCAGAGTTCTAAAAAAAAATAAACAGTAAATGAACCTAATTCAATGCCAAAATAAATAAATATTAGCAATTTTTAAATCAAAAACAAAGAAATACTACTTATTTCTAATTCCCAATGTGTCTATTTTTTAAGTATTTGGGTTGTTCTCTCTCACATCTTCATAAATTGTCAGAATGATAAATTTCTTAACTCCTTCATTTTGACTTGTCCTGCTCTAGATTGTCAAAAAAGCTATTTTTAGGTTTAATTACTTCACAAGCAAGAATACTTAAAACTTGAGAAACTCTTCTCTCACATCAATTCCAATCATTACAACATGATAAGTGGATGTTTTTTCTTTCTTTTAAAAGTTGATTCATTAGCTCAGAAACATTTGTACAGTAGACAAATTGCTTAGTCTGATCCTGTTGAGTGTCTCTCACATCAAAAAAACCATTTAGGAGATTTTCTTTAAATTATAGTTTTCCTTTTACATGCAGTTTCTGATTGGGTGTCTTTAGTTGCTGGCACCTTGGTTTCAATATAAAGATATATATGCATCCACTTATGACCCTTTCTATGGTGTGTAGTATTGTTTACTTTTAACATTGCAAAAATCTAAGCAATACGTCAAATTTTTATAGTTTGAATTTTGAACAATAGGAGGTTCTATTCTCCATCTTGAAAAAGTTAAAGACCTGATAATGAGTATATAACTATTTAGGATTTTAAAAAAGGATTAAATATAAATAATTGGCTGGAAATAATATTTCATTAAGTGCAAGTCTAGTTTAAATTATTTTTAAAATTGTGAATTTTATATCAGGCTTTAATAACATCAGTGTGTCAAACTTGGATGGGAGTTTTCCAAAAACATTAGTGCAAGGAACTGATCTTGAGGAATTCTGTGATTTAGCTATTCATCCATCTCAAGGGTAAGTTTTTTTAAATTTATTATGGTAAATAGTTGCTTGAAATTTGTTTCTTTCATGTTTTTTGATTGCATTCATAGTTTTCTCTTCTGGACTGATGTTGCTAAAAAGTCTAAAATAGAGCGTTCTAATCTTCTTGGTTCTTCTCGAAAAGTCATTGTTAGTGATCAAGACATGCCAATGGGCATCACTGTTGACACAGTGTCTGATAAGATTTATTGGTCTGACATGCATCTGCATCATATTTGTTCTGTGAATCTTGACGGGTCTGATTTTAAGCGTGTTCTTAATAACATTGCTTCTCCTCTAAGTGTTGCTGTATTTGAAGATGAAATCTACTGGACAAGTAAGGTTGAAAACAAAATTTATCGTGCAAATAAATTCGATGGTACTGAAAAGTCCGAATATAATGCATCTTTTTTATCTCCTATGGATGTGGTTGTTTATCATTCTTTAGCTCAAGTTCATTGTAAGTCTATTGCAAACATCTTTTAATCTAATCACAACATTTAATCTAAAAAAGTAGGATATCTACTAACAGTTATTAGATTTTTGCTATTTTAATGTTAAAATTTAAGCGAATTTTTTTTTTTTAGCCCCACACCCTTGTAATAACAATAATGGTGGTTGTTCACATCTCTGCTTGGTACAGAGCTCAACATCAGCTATTTGTGCTTGCCCTGACACCATGATGCATGGCATCAATAAAAGAACTTGTGTACCATTACCTGTTACTCCAACTGATTTAATAACAACTGAAACTTTAGTTGAAACTACTCAGGTTCCTTTTTGTAATGGTTATCAATGTCATTCTTCAAATAAGTGTATAGAAAAAAAATTAATGTGTGATGGAGTGCCACATTGTCCTGAACATGACGATGAAACATCATGTAAACAATATTACATTCCCGTTTCAAACAAAGATGACCAAATCAGTACAACTTCTGGCAATAAATCTTTTATTATTGGTGCAGCACTTGGTGGTGTATTTTTGCTTCTCCTATTCTTTGTGGTCTTTATTTATCTGTTTCGAAAAAAGAAAAATAGATTTGATCTGAGGTAAAATCATCTTTATTTTTCATTAAATTTTTGAGCGCTTTTTGCTAATTCTTTATCGTGGTTTTAAAGGTTTTAGAAATACTTTTACATTTTTTTTTTAAGTATATTTTTCCTTATAGCATGGTGTATGAAACTGAGAGCAATATTGTGCATGGGAAAGATGGTTATGATAAAGAATTAAAGTTTGTTGTACCGAATCAAACAGCAGACATCAAGCAAGGATGGGTTTCTAAGAAAAAGGTTGTTACTGAAGATTCAGTATACGATGAGGCAAAAGTTCCTCTGAATGAGGAAAATGACGACCCGAGTTGTTCCGAAGATAGCTCGTCAGGGGAAATGTGTTTTGAAGACGATCGTCAGCCTATCATGACCAACATAGTATAGCATTTAAATTTAGTATAGTTAGATATTTTTTTCGAAATACCAAACAAATTTAGTGTCTAGTTTTCAAGATGATATTAGTTCGAGATTTATTCTGAACTGATTTCTATCATTTTTTAGAAAACCCGTTAAATATTGCATTCTTTTATTCTTATTCAACTCTATTTATACTTAACGACGTCGTCATCGTCGTCCCCACTTCTTTCAAAATACTTTGTGTTCATCTTCATCCCCGCCTTTTTATTTATTTTAGTGTTTTGGCGGTTGTGTTTTTTCAAAAATCGGCGTCTGGTCTTTTAAATACCATAAAAAGAAACTATCATTGCGATTTCGTGCTCAGAAATTTTTCTTTTTTGTTTTGTTTAGTTAGGCTTGTTTTTGAATTCCTCTAAGTTATCTTAGACTAAGAGTTTTAAATTGACTCGTACCTAAGTTTATTATAAATAGGGGATGGGTCAGATTTGTTGTTCTCGTGATTATTCCTAGATAGACTAATATATTTTTTCTAAGTAGCTTTTCTTCTATTTTTGTCGTTGAAGATATATGAGAGGTTGTCGTCTTTTTATATTTTTGAATTCGTTTGTGTCTTGTAAAGTTTTTTCGATGTTTCTCTTGTAAATATTGTAAATAAAAATAAATTCAACTTTCTGCGCGTGTACTAGATATGGTTCAAATATATTTGATTATAGAAAAGATTGCGTACCTTCAGTCGTTTTCCTGAAGTTCTAACCTGCAAATCTAAAGTATGTTAGGTTATTCCGTGTTTTGTGTTTTTGGCTGTCGAATTAAATCAAACAGTAAACATGTATCTGATTTAACCGTATATTTTGAAAATCTATCAGAAAAAAGCCTTTAAATTACGGGTTATTGCTGAAATCAACTGCTTGACTTAAGTTATGAAGAATTCGATTCTTAATATTAGAAGTTAAGCTTGTATAGTATGAACAAATTTTAAAACTAAACTACTCTCTTTAGAATAGATCTAATTTATATACCTTTGAACTCCTAGAGTGAGTGGTTACATAGGAGGTCCTGTACGTTACTTGCAATGTAAGTAAAGTAGTTTGTTTCTCAAAGTCCCTATACCGTAAATAAGTTTGTTAAAACCATTTTGAGGACGATAAATTCAAATGGCTTTTAATATTATTTCTTGATTAACCTTCGTAATGAAATAAGATCCAAATTAATTATTAACAAACTGGAAGGTCTATTAAGTGACTATTTAGTAATTCGATTATTACTTCAGGTTTGAATAAAACATTTAAAATCAATTAAATCAGTTCACTAACTAATGTTTCAGTTTTTTGGAATTTGCCAAAATAACAATTGTTTGAAAATTCGTTCGCTTCAGGAGTAGGAATTGGTAAATCTGCAAAGAATGCTCTTACTTTTCTTTTCAATTCAACTTTTTTTTTTTCTAATTTTCGCTTCAGGTTTTATAGAATATCCATTAAATAGTGAAAAAACAAGCGATTACTTTCTAATTCAATTCATGAACTAAAAACCAGTTGTTTTAGAAGTTAAGGGGGTAAAATATTTGTAATGGACTTATTCATTTCATGTTTGACTAAACTGGGTCCGGGAGATTTACTACTCCTAGCAACTGTTAAATATGGCAGGTTCGAGTGTTGGTTTATTTGATTTCATTGCATATAACAGTGATTGTCATTACCACTGTCACTTTCATCAAAACTAAAATTCAATACTTCATGCAGATTCTTTTTGGATAATGTTTATCTGTTAAATATATTTATGATTTACTTAAAATACACACTCGATTTTGCATATTTCTTATAAAAATCTCGTATTGAATAACTTTGAATAAGAGCTTTAAGAAAAAAAATATATGACAATTTCATATATTTTAACAAACTTCGGAAAATTCGATTTATTTTCAAAGAGATGCAAAAATTTGTACTTTATTTGTAATTATTCATTTTTAAAGAAAAAACCAAATGCCTATGCTATATTCAATTTGTTTCTAATATATAGCCATTGTGTATTGCATTATGAACTGTAACATAACTCCGATACTTTATGCTGACCATAAAATGTCATTTGAATCACCAAGACAATGAAAACTATTGAAAGCTATTTCATTTTGCTTTGAAACTAATTTTCCTATAAAACAATTCGAAGATTATCCTGTACTTTTTCCGCAATTTAAAGCTGTTAAAGCTTAATTCTTTTATGCTCGGTGATTTTACGGTATGAACGGTCAGCCTGGCTTAAATAACCAAAAAAATTCAAAACTTGCTAATATCATTTTCTGACAGACTATATAAAAAATCAGTTTTAACATGTTTTTCCTACTTTTATTGACAAAATTCCTTTTTGTTTATTTTGTTAAAAAACGTTTTAATAGGCGAATAATATTCTAAAATGCTTAAATTTTCTTTTTTACCTTAAAAGTTACGTAAAATTTACCAATGATTCAAATATATAAGAGATATTAAAATATTTCTCATTAAGTGTTAAGTTGTTTCTGTTATGTTAAAGAATATTTCAAGTAAAAGTTATCATTGTTAAATCAGTAAAATATTCAGAAACAAATATACACTAAATTGCAGGAAAAAACTCTTTATTGTAGTTAATAACTTTAGAAGGCCAAAAACTACAACCTAATTTTTTGTAAATTGGTTCTTTAAGGATCATTTTAATTCTAAAAAAACTTGTCCGTACTTTAAAGTTACTATAGTTTTAAGATTGGTGCAGCATCAACTTTTTGGCATGCGTCATTGGACCGCATGCAGACCAGGAAGTACCAGACTTGCTGAGCTGTGCGTGTAACAGTCAGGAACTCCTGCAACTGTGTTTAGCATTTAAATCTTTTAAGTTAAAGCTATTGTATACAATGCAAGGCTCAGAAAACCAGGAAAGATCTTTTTATAAACTTAAACGTATAATGAAATGGATGAGAATTAATTACTACATAAAATTAGATTATTTTTTGCTAATTTAGTGTTCATTTTTCCATTGAAAAGAAAGTTTTAATTTGTTTTTTTTAGACCGTGAAACCAAGGAATAAAACAAGGATTAGTTATGGGAAGTTATGAAGAGTTATGAAAAATATTTAAGTTACTTTCACAAATGCCATTTTGAAATTAATTGTTCTCAAGATCTACATTTATTTTAAGTTTTTGAAAGTCTTTTTAGAACTCTTGTACTAAAAGTTTCTTCAGAGTTTCTTGAGTATCGTAAGAGAGAAAAAGTAAACCAAATGCAAATTGAAAACATATTAACAAGACAAAATGTTCTACAGTCAACGAAAGTTATTTGAATTCCATCAAACATCATTCGATGTAATATAATCCTACGATTTGTCCCCTGAACGCAAACGAGGAAATATTCCTCAAACTCTTCATAAAATTAGTTTTTTATCAAAAAGTAACTTAGTACTAATAGTTTCTTAAGATTTTGGGGCTTCTAGTAATAGTTTCTTATAAACACGTTTCTAATTAAAAAAACAAACAAACAACAAAAAAAAAATGTGTAAAGGTTTTGACATAAAATTACTTTTCGCGTACTCAACTTAAACTTTTACGAACTTAAACGTTTTAACAAGCGAAAATTCTTCACTTTTTTCTCCATTATTGTTTTTTGAACAACAGAATTTTACTATGGAGAAATATTTTTTAAAAAAGCCTTACATTTAAGAGAGTTTTTCCTAACAAAAAACTCCTAAAAATTTTTTCCATTTGTTACAAGTAAAAAGAAATCAGCAACAAGATCTCAAAAAGGTTGATTTTGCGGAGGCATATGAATAACTAACATATTCAAATCAAAATTTTACTGCTTCAATGGAATAAACAATGTTTCAGATTTTTCCATGAAAAATCAGTAAAAAAATATTTAAAATAAGCACCAGTGTTCCGCGTTGGTTATTTTCAGCTCGATTAATAATAAACCTGTTTTATTCCGAAAAAAGGGGTTGTTTACTACTGAAAAATAGTTTTTTTAAATAGTCCTTGCGGTGTTTTGTATCGAAAACACGTTTTAAGTAAAATTGATTCATCGAAATTCCCATTTCCACACTTTAATTTCATCATTTTTTCGGCAAGTATTTCCGTTAAATTCAGTTAACCAAAAAGGTTTTTTTTTTATATAAAAACTTTGTAAAAGATTTTAAGTGTTAAGAGTTTAACAGTATAAAGACATTTTTTTCAAAAAAACCAACTTCAAATATAGCGATGTTCAGGTGAGGGGCAGTGACTCAAAAAAACCAACTTCAAATATAGCGATGTTCAGGTGAGGAGCAGTACCACCGAGGTGGGACCAAGGTGGTACTGCTTCCCATCCCTTAAAAAGAGATTTTAAATAGTTTATAAGTTAAATGATTTTAACATCAAAGATTTAATTTCTGTTTGATTTAATTTTTTTTCTATTTATAGGTTTTTGATAAAACATTTACAAAAATAATCAACAACCGAACCACTACAGAGTTCATTAACTTTTATCAAGCTAACGTTAAGCTAATATTCTGGAGATAACTCAAACTTTAGAAATGAGATAAAAACAAAATTTTAGTGAAAACTTTCATTAAACTAAGTTTTTTGCCGGTTAGTTAGATTTTGTATTCTCTTGAACCCCTAAGCGAATTGCAACAAAATACAAATAAATTTATTTAAAGCGTGAAAGAAGACGCTGTGTAACACAATATTCGAATGTTTGCCATTGATATTCGACAGTGCCGGTTTTAGCACTACCAGCGCCCTGGGCGAAATTTCTACGGCGCCCCTAATTTCGCCCCTTTATATTCGGCGCCCTGGGCCATCGCCCGACTAGGCCCTACCCTAACGCCGCCACTGATATTCGAATTGAGTAGTAGCTTGTAGTAAAGGTTATACTAATGTGCGTCAGGATGTTATAGCAGAAGTCGTCGCATTTACACTTTACATTTGTTACAGTCGTTGCATACAGAAAACTGAACGCAAATTAAATCAAAGATAAGAACGCTGCTTTAAAGGAATTAGGAGTAAAATCATCAGTATCGGGTTGCTATGAAAACGGCATTCGAAAAAACGCGTCAACTTGTTTCTAAGAGAAAGGAAAAATTTTCGAATCTATGAAGAGCTTAAGGGAACAAACCAAAACGTAGAAGAATTAATGAAGGAGTAATAGCGTTTTTAAACGGCTTTTAAACGTACTGTCCTCCAAAACATAAGCGACTTTTTAATGAATCAAATAAAATGGTATTTACTCTTATCATTTTGCGTTTTTTCTTAAAGTAATTTTATTCGCGAGCATGGTTGATTAAGTTTTATAAATTTAGGTTTTATATGAATTCATACAAAAATTGAAACTGTTGAATTCTAAAACAGAAGCCACTTTTTATAACTGTTAAGGAAAATACTAAAATCATTAATTAATGACATATTCCTTTACTTTTTAGGTCAACGAACATCTTTTCGGCAAAGACTCAATATGTTTATCATTTTTTTCTTGTGTGATATCATTCCGTGTGCCTTCAACAGATTTACATAGCTTCAATAGCTTTGTATTGGCGTTTCGTAAGGGTCTTTTGTGTCTTAGAAAAAGTTCAACTTAATGCCATAACTTTACAGTCGGATTGAGATCAGGTGATGAAGCTAGCAACTTATTTTCAAGATTTTGATTTGATTTGTTTTAAGAACTTGTTCAACGAATGAAAACGTCTGTTTCGGGACGCTGTCTTGTTGAAATGTTCATAAAAGAGGTATATTATCTTGAGCATAAAACACCATCTTTTCTACAAGAGCATTATGGTAAACAAATCGATTCATAATGCCATTTATTCGATGTATAGTTCCAACCCATTTAATGCAGAAAAACAAACACGAACCATTGCATCTTTTCTACTACCATATTTGAGCTTTCCTCTTGTATATTTAGGATCCGAACGTACACCTTTAAATTGCCATCATAACCTTTAAAATTGTACTTTGACTCATCGTTCCATAATACTCTTTTCTAATTCCTATGATCATTTCTTTTCTTTGGAGAAATGAAAGTCTTTTTCGCTGCTCTAAAAAGCACCAAAGTCCTGAAAGTTATAACCGTCTGCTAACAGTATTTTTAGACACTGAATGGTATCATTAGCGTTGTTAAAAGGGTTCTTTTTGACGTGGCGAATAACTTCTCTGTCTGTGAAACGACGTTCTATGCGTGGCCTTCCACCTATATGATTTCAAACTTTTAAACAACTCACTACAATTTTACACTGGTATAAACTTAATGAAATTTACATTGCAGATAAATTTGGGTTGCTTTTTTGTATGCAACCTAAAAAACTACTCGATCTAACAAGTCCTCTGAGGTTTGTATAGGGGGAAAACACAGTAAAATTTGTTTAAGTGGAATGGCGGCGGCAAATGAAGCGGTTAAAAAAATCCTGTTTGTCATTTAGGGCTCAAACCCCTAAATGTCATAGGTAACTCAAAACTCATAGTACTTTTACTAAAAAATGAACAGCTGATAAAAGAAGTAAAGAATTTAGCAAATGAAGATAATGATGATAATACTATGATAGACCCAGTTTGCCTCAAAATTAGTGATATTCGGAAGGCATTGTAGGTGTTGTATGACTATTAGCGGTGAAGATATTCAACAAACGTTCAATACACTCTCAATTTCAATCGATTGAGACGTTGTCATTTATGTTTACATAAAAAAGTTTTTTTGAGAAAGAACTTATTTTCCAAAGGTTTTAACCGCTGTTGATGAAACCGTTAACCGCTGTTGATGAAACCGTTAACCGCTGTTAATGAAACCGTTAACCGCTGTTGATGAAATCGTTAACCGCTGTTGATGAAAGCATTTGCTGATTGAAAAAAAGAGCGTTTTAGATTAAAATGAAAGTTTTTAACAAATCTAATAATCTGGTAGGCAAATTTAAACGTTTAAAAAAACGTCACAGCTATTCAAAATCTGAACAAATAGATTATTTGAATAGTTCAAATAATGAAGTAAGTTATTTCAGCGCTACGCCCATAACTGCTCCTTCTTAAAGCTTAAAGACAAGTCCCGAAGGAAGACAACTTCCTCTTCTGCAGATTACAAGCAAAAGCTGATGATGTGAAGTAATCTATTTAATAAGAAGAAGATCGATCAGTACTCTCCTGAACCACTTACTTCTCGTGCGAATTTCTTTCAAGCGAACTTCAAAAGTATTTAAAATATTTTCGAAGCTGCTTTTCGAACTGCGTGTTAATTTTTATCGAGCTTCTAGAATTTTTAATGGAGTTTTACGATGTTATTCAATTAAAACCAATAGGTTCGGTTTTTTAAATGGCGATTGAAGTTTTTCGTTAAGGTAAGCACAGGTTTACTTTGAATAAATTTAATTATTTTGTCATTAAGTATTATTATTCAATAAATCTTGTTAAATTACAAATAATTTTTCAATCAGTGTTTCTTCACCAGTATTTTGTAAGTTTTGATTTGTATTTTTCAGGTAATTTTCAACAGCATCGAATAAAGATACGTCAACACTTATTAGCTTCAACAAACCTATCCTTTAAATAGCTGGATACACAAACATATGGGGTTGTGTTTCCAACAATTTCCTACAACAATGGATATATTTGTTCCTGTCAAAAAGATCACGAACTTAAAGTCCTTGTCTTGTAAAATTGTTTTATACTACATGGCCATCTTCTATCAACATGGCAATCTTCTATTAACATAAGAATCTGAGGGGTTGTGCTAATAAAAAGTTTGTCATGAAGCATAGAACAACCTTCTTAAATACAAATTCAATTTGTTTATAATCAGCTTAAAAATGTACTTGACAAAATGTTATCTGAAGACACTAAAAATTTTTAAAAACAATTTTCATTGTGAAATATTCCGTCGTCATTAGAATGAAACAAACAGTAACGGATTTAAAGAAATCCTGGTTTTTTAGGAACTAATCTTCCTTTTGAATAAGTTTAAGGTCTTGTTGAAGACCTGAGCAAAAACATTCAAACACTTTTTATTTGCGCCATGCTGCGATATGTTTATTTTTGAGCCAGCTCTTAACTAATAAAGTTATTGTGCCCATCTCTTTTCACCGGGCATCTGAATCGCTATGAAAATCTGAAACCGTCAACAAAGAGGTGCTACGTCTACAGAAAAACAATTTCTAATTAGCGGATGAAACACTGTTAGTCTAAATACTATTGCTTTAAAGCAATAAAAAAATAATAATAATCTGCAGATGCCATTAACTTTCACATAAAAGCTAGTTTTTTTTTATTGTTTTATAGAAATAGATTTAATACATGTTTTATAGAAATAAATGAAATATAGATTTCATAGAAATAAACGAAATATAGATTTTATAGATATAAATTTAACATAGTTTTAAATAAATTTAACATAGTTTTTAATAAATTTAATTGGGACAATGGGAACAATTGCTATTGTTCAGATCTGCTCCTGCGGGTCTTGTTCTTCTATCAAAAGTTTATGCAGAATCTGCAGAGAAGAATAGATTATTATTATTTTTTAAAGATTTTCAAAGTATTTTTATATTCGTGAGAAAGTATATCAATAAAGCTATTTACTAAAAACCACTTATATTAAATTCTATTTAAAGCTCAAATAACTTTTAAGAGTTATTGTATTAACAACAAGATGTTTGTCAGCTGAAGATTAAATTGCTGCGAAAGATCAATTTTGGACAATAAAATAAACACACTCAGAGAAGTCAAGATAAAATGACATCTTAAAATTGAATTTTCTGATGAAATTCTCTTAAGGTTTCTTAATAGTCATTCATATTGCAAAGTATTTGCACCAGCCTAATTTTTAGGAATATATGGATCAAAATTTGTGAAAGTTCTAAATTAATTCTAATGCTCATTCTGCTGTTGAAGAAGGAGAGGGGGTTGGTACTAGTTTTTAATTTAACTTGCTTTAATCTGGCATCGTAAATAAATTTGTTGAAAAGAGATTCTCTCCTAACCTATGAAGAAAAAAAAAATGAAATAAAAAAAACTTAAAAAATTGAAACAAGTTTGCTTTTTTAAAACCTTAAAGCAAACATGAACGTTTTCACGTAAAAACATAAAGGGCTAATCTTACTTTTCCGCATTTTTGATCCGTAAATTTAATCTAATCAAAATGCGGAATGAAGTCTCATAAATTATGTAAAACTTGTGTCAAGAGTTTTGTAAACATTTTTATAAAATTTCTCTTTATCAAATCGCTGTTTTAATATTACTTACGAAAAACTTGCAAAACATCATGGAACGAAAATCGTAATGACATGTGTAGGTATAATAGAGATGAAAAGCTCTTTATTTATTGTAATTTATTCTAATTTATTTGGTTTTTTTAAATTATTTATGACGTGAAAGAAGTTCAACAAATCAAAACGTAAACATTCTATTTTTTTTTAAATTAAGTTTTTGCTAAGCGAATTTCTATTTCTTACGTGTATGTGTGCGTGCGTGTGTGTGTAACATAATGCCTTGCGACATTCTGCAACATCAAAACCTACCATTAATATTTAATGCATGTATTGATACACGCATTTTGAAAACTTTGGCGGTCCATTATTTGCGATTTGTAAAAAGAACGTATTTTAAATTTAACGAACATTTTCTCAGATTAAACCAGATTAGATGTTAATTTATTATTAAATATGAACTAAATTTTATGAAAATTTAATCCTCAAGTGAATTGATACCAAATTGGCAAAGTGTGTAAATTTTAAAACAAGTTATTTTGGCGCTTGGTAAGTTATGCAGCGCCAAAATATTCAAAACATGGATATCAGTACATGCATTAAAACTTAATATTTTCGGTTTTAATGCTGTAGAATCCCGCAAAGCACTATGGTATGTACACACATTTTTGGCACGAGGAGATTTTTAGTGCATTATTAATAATTGTTAAAAGATGTTGCGGTTAGCTTTAATTCCTGGGTTTTTTAATAATTTATCTATGCCTATTATTAAAGGATTTTTTAAATAATTCTCGTATGAAACAGCAAAACTCAAAATACCTTTAGAAATAGAATTTTGGTTTTTGAAATGGTCTTTCGAAGAATATTTTTACAGATATTTGGCTATTGAACTTTTTAATGTAATTTTCACTTAAAAAATTGCTGCATAACATTTAAGTCACTGGTTGTACTTCCTCCACCAGAGTGTAAACAAATGTAAGTAAAAAAAAAAAGAAAACTTTTGTAAGAAAAGTACGTGGGCGTGTGGGTGGGATCATTAAGTCCGTTAGCAACAATAGCAGCTTCAGTTATGCTTAACAATACGATCATTAAAGCATTTGATAAGATTTATAAGATATGCAATAAACGTCTTTACATATAAATTGCTGCGTCAGCAAATTATACAGCATCGGTTCTAACCCTCCCAGGCGGATGTCTAAACCTTATACATTTATCTTTTCTACATTTCAAATTGATAAATGGGTGTTGATATTTTATTTGTTCAATATTATTTTTAAGATAACTTAACTATCAAAGATAGAGCAGAATTTCGCACTGATAAAAAATATAGAAGGAATAAACATTTGCCACAACGACAAGCAATGCGTTGTAGGAAATCGTGCTGGCTCTTTTTAGAATTTAGTTACATTTTGCGCGATGGTTTTCCGTGAACATGTAGGACAGAATAGATTATTTGCAATCGATATCAGTAATTTCTCATTTTTTATTTATTTGCTTTTTATGTTTGTAACACAAATTTTTTACTGAAGAGAGTGCTTGATATTTATAAATAGAGCCCCCTCTTCTCTTCTCCTTTTTTTTTTGTTTATTGATTAAAATCCTCTTAGGTTAAAGTTTTCTTTCTGTTCATACTTTAGAAAAGTGGTGCAGATAATTACCCAATAAGCTCGTTAAATTTAAAATTGGGTTAACTGAGTTTAAGCTATTAGGAAGTTTCACGTTTGATATCAAAGGTTGCGTCTAAAATTATGATAAAGGTCAAGATGTTTTTTAAACTTGCCAAATACGTGATTTCCTTTTGTCGTTCTTAGAACATTTGAACACGATCACAAAAATGACAACTTAAAGAGAAGACGGAGACACATTGTTAACGGATTTCAAGGTAACTTCAGGTTTAATTGGATGTAAAACTAACTCTCTAGACTAAACTTTACGTACATCAGAAACTCAATAAAAGGTTTTTTTATTCTAATACGGTTGAAGGATTGAATACAATTCAACTAATTACTCTTAAATATTTTAAGACCCGAAGTTTTTTTTTTGAAGCACCTTCTCTTCTTAAAACTTATTCTGAAAAATGATTTCTGAAAAAAACATTTTGAGAGGTCGTTTTTTCTAAAAGATCGAAAAGAAAAAAGCTGTCAGAAAAAAAGTTCAACTACATTGGCTGTAAGTAAACACTTAATTCCAAACCCCATACTCATGAATTCAAAACAGCACGAAGTCTAAATCGAGCTAACCGTTCTATAAAAAAATCATTATCAGGCAAATTTCCAACAACAATTAAAACCCCCGCGTTTTTTGAATTCATGAGGTTTTGAATGAAGTGTTTACCTAGACAGTAGACGACCGAAGCGCCCTAGGAAGTGGGTATTTGATTAATCATACATGGGCATTATTTAACTTTTTTTTGGGACTTAGTAATAGAAAATGTCCCCCCTCAAAAAAAAGTTAATTCACACACACACACAAAAAAAAAAAAAACTATTGGAAAGTCAAACTATTGTTTTGAAAATGAAGCCTCCTAATGCTATGCATTCCATAAATTCCAGAGTTTAAGAACGTGCGACATTTAAATATTTAAAGGCTTTATTGATTTTACTGAAGCAAAAAAATTTTAACTTAAAAAATTGTTTAACAAGTTCATTGTTGAAGCGTTTTAAGGAGCCACCTAAAAGGCGGGTTTGCACCGAAAATTTTAACAAGATGTAAATTTAATCATAATAATTTGGCCTATCAAATTTTGCTAACAAGTTTCATCAATTGCAATTAGTTATACTATATAATATGTACATCTTGTTACGGAGCGCATAACGCGTGTAAGACGTATCGTCGGAATTTATTTACTTTTTATCGACGCAAAAATAAAAAGTATTCCACATTTTTTACATCTAAAATGAACCACTTAATGTTTTACTTTTTCAGGTATGTAAAAACCTACCCTCCCCGCCTTCCCGCGATATAAATCTACTCACCGCTATCCCCCTATGGAAATCAAACCGTTACCATCTGATATACCGCATCTAGTCGATCGTATTTATGTTATAAAATGAATCTAAGAAGTGCGCCAATATATTTCCTATTTTAATTAATGGTTAAATTACCTGAAAAACTTGAAGATTGAAAAAAGAAAATAGCATTTCCATAAGCAATGACGTCGTAAAATAATATAAAAGTACTTATAAACTATCTACCGCACGTCAACAAAAAAATACCACAAATAGTCTACGATACTTATCCGATGATATTATGCAAAATTAAAAATACTTCTTTCAGAGTATGATCAAAATACCACTTGCAGGAAGGAAATGTTGCACACTTTTCTGGATAATAAACTGAAAGAGATTTTTATTAGCGAATAAAATTTCAATGTTATTATAGCGTTCATAAATTCTCTAAAACAAACAAAAAATAAAGATAAAACATAAAAGAAAATTATCTCCCTTAAAACCGTTAATAAATTCTCGAACTCTTCAACGTTATTAAAACACTACTGGTTCAAAAGTGTCCAATCGTGTCACATCGAAATTGTTCCGTAAATAACGTTGATCTAGACTATGATGAGCATGCGTATCGTTTGAAATTCGCTGAGCAAAAGGTTACTAGAAAAACTGTCTTAAAATCGCAATTTCTTAACCTCTCAATTTACTAACATAGTTTGTTAAAAAACTCCTTCCACCCACCCTTGAAAAATTATTACAGCAGCCAAGAATTATTTGATATACTGTTATTTAAAAAAATCAAGTTTCTTTATTGTCGAAAAATGAGTATAATAATCTAATTAAGTTAAAAACTCACATTATAAAGCAATTGTGTTTATAAAAAAATCTTTCCTTAAAACGAAATATAGCACAAATGGTTAAAATCTCATGACAAAAACTGCGAAAAATGTTGGTGAAACATTATTTATCGTCTTTGTCGCCGCTTTAACTTTGGGAAATAGATTTCGTTAAATGTTATAAAAACATTTGAAGGAAGTTAGCTAACATCAGATTTTCCTGTCGTATTTTTTAATAGCATTTCTTTAACTTGAAGTTAAGATGTTTCCTTTAAGCTTCTCTGGCCCGTTAGCCACATTTGTTTGTCTCTGTTTTTTGTGAGTACTTATTTGACAAATAAAATAGTTTTACAAACCTTAAGAAAAATTCTTTCATTTACAATTCTGGAGCATTTGAATTCAATTTAGAATTCTGACATTGCAGCGTGAAACAATGAATATTTATTGGCTCGATAACTATCTAGCAATAAAACTCTTATGAAAACAGCTAGCCGTTAAGTTCAAGTTTTCTTATAAACCTTCAAACGTTTTACTTTAACGAGCAAACGAGACGCGGATCAAAAAGATATTTTTTACAATAATATTGAACACTTATCAATAAATAAACCTCCGTAACAAATATTTTTTGCAATAACGATTTGACGGTCCTCATTAAGCTTATGCATTCAGAAAAATGTTAATTATGAAACTTGCTGCTACGCGACAACATTACAAGATTAACATAAACTTTTAATAGTACGCTAAAATTTTTGAAATTAATGTTTTCCGTAATTCGTAATTTGATGTTTCATTCAATAATCAAACTCTTACGTCATCGTAAAAAATTAAAAAATTTAAAAAACTCAATCATAAATGAAATAGTAGAAAATCTCTATGATTTCTTTTTTTTTTTTTTTTCTTATAAGGAATGATTTGCAAAAGTCCAATCACTGAAGAATACCCAGACAAGAACTTGACAATAAAGCGTCCGAATACATTGAACCTTTCTTCAATCAACTACAAACAGAATGTACTCTACAAAACTTTGCATACCGATCAATTAAACAAGTACGAACAAAATATAATTGGAAATGACGACGCAACAGAAAATATGCATTTGCAAGTTTGTGAAGCGACTCCAACGTTAGAAGAAAGTTGGAGTTACCTAGTGAAAAACGATCAATTTGTAAGTAGCCGCGTTTGATTTCCTTCATTATTTATCGCCTTTGCCGTTAATTTTTCAATGAGACACAGTCTTAACGTTCATATTTTGTTCCAAATTTTGAAAGTAACAGTTTTTAACAGGATTTATTTTTTAACTGTGAAAAATTTTAACACCTTATAAACTAAAAGTATGATGAAAAACTTGAAGCAAAAACATTTAGCGTCATATTTAGGGGAATGTAATACATTTATTTATATCTTTCATACTTTTTCCTATTTATTCTTTAAAACCGATGAAGTAGTAACATTAGAAGCCGTAGTAGACAGATTTTTTTTTTATCATTTGGCGTTTGGGGCGTACCCAAATGAAAAAAGATTATTTTTATCTTTTGTTCTTCATCGGTGTCAAGTCACAAAAAAGTGGATCAACCATAAATTTTTCAGCTAACTATTTTTGTTAATTTAGTTAATTTAATTATTTAATCAATTTAGCTAATAAAATAATTTAGTTAATTAGCTAATTTAACTACTCTATTTTAATCTTGAGAGAATGTTTGTTCTTTTTAGAAAGGTAGAGTGTAGAGGCTTATAAACAGGTGTAACGCCTTAAGTGTTAATTCTAAATAAAATATGAAAACATTACACCTGTGCTGGTGAACTTAAGACACTGTGAAACCAAATGTTTAATACAAATATTTCATCATTAGCTTATTGTGAATCCAAATAACTGACTTCAAATTTTTTGTTTAATTTCTGTTTGATAACAAAAATGTAATCTAAATGCTGAAAAATATATGACCAAATAAGAATTTATAGGATAGGAACACTTAATTGTCGCATTAACGATTCCTATAATCCGATACTATTCTTCAAAATATTATGGTAAGATTCACCCTATTGAAATATAGCTACTTAAGTGTTTACAAAACAACGTGTAAAAAAAGACAAACGCAATAATTAAACTACACGGTTGATTGAACTCTTCGTTGTCTTGTATTGTTTTTTTTTTGTTAATAAGTCCACTAAGAGGGAAGGGGGTTATAGAGTTACTGAATTGTAGTTTTAAATTGTTCCAAGCATTTTTAGTATCTCTTAGAAACTTTAAAACTACTTATAAAGAAAAGCTTTGAAAAACTAATGGGAATAATAACGGAGGTCTCCTAATTATTTCAAATGTTATTGCAAAATCTCAAGGACGTTTAATCAGAATATTTTTTGATACCAAAAAAACTTCTTCTTTCCTTTTATCTTCTATTTCATTTCAATTTTTTTTTGCAAGTTTATCTTTTCGCTCTAAAAAGAAAAAATTGCGAAAGAAGACCGAAGGCTTTGAACCCATAAGAGAAGAAATAGAAGAGAAGAAATAGGAAATTAACACAGTTGATACAGATTTAGAAGCTTAAGAAGGTAATACTTTCATCGAGCTTTAACCTTTAGTAGCGCCAGCCACAACGTGATTATCGAAAAGGGGTCAATGTTATAAAACCAATACTGACGTATTTACGCGAAATTTCCTCGTACTTTAAAAAAAAAAAAAAAAATTAATGTCAAACTTTGTCAAACAAGTTTATATTTAAAAATCAAAGGTGTGCTTAGTTACGAACTTGTGGTTTTTTTTTTTTATCACCACGAAAATATTACGTAGTTTTTTTAATCGCGAAGATATTTTCTTAGAATGATTATTTTTACGTGTTTACAAAATTTGTAGTGCTTCGAAGACATAGGTTTTACAACAGTGACCAAAGGAAGTTTAACTTCTTACTAAGAAGAAAGTTTTTTGATAGATGCGAAACCTCCCATTAATGAGGTTTTGTGCTATCAAAATTATGTTTTGATAGCACAAAACCTCAATTTAAAAATGTATTCACAATCACGTATGTTATAAAATTTTCTGAAAATCGTCCACCAAATAAATTCCGAATAAAATAATAAATTTGTAATTCTTCGCGTAAAGACCTGTAATCAAAGGAAGGCGATCCTTTGATTACAGGTCCTTACGCGAAGAATTATAAATTTATTATTTTATTCATGAAACTTTTCGTCGAAAACTTTGGCAGTTTCGTCCATCATAGAAACGAAAAAAATTTATACCAAAATCTTTACCAGATATGAAATTTTTTGAAAATTTGTTAAAGAAAAAAAAAAAAAAAAAATTCTTTTGAAAGTTCTTGTCGAAAACTAGAGAAATAAAAGTTTAACATTTATAAATGTAAAATAAATCCCTTTTTAAATAATCACTTAATAAAATGCAAGCCCGTCGGGAAGATGAATGAGACCAAGACCAACTTACTCTGGTGGAACTCTGGAGCACAGAGATAAAGACCATCTTTTTTTGGGCTTAATTCTTTTGTTCTTTTGTTCTTTTGTATGTAGCTAAGCAAAATTTATAAAAGCTTTCATACCTATTTAAAGAAAGTTATACAAACTTATCTATTTCCAAAAAACATATAGTGATCAATATAAGTCTTGAAAAAAAGTTTTTTTTCATCAACCTATATTTGCGAATTAGAAGAAATCAATTTCAACTATTGTTTTTTTTAAAAATGAAACAATTCCCTTGACAAAGAACTGTTTATAATACTGGATAACGCCATTAAATACAATGTTTCTACAAAGAGTTCGGGCGCTTATTCCATTTTTGATCCGAACGAAATGTTAAAACCGTAAATGACGGCCTATTTTTTATACTTCTCTCTATACTTTGATCTAAAAATTTACAGACTACCCAGAATTTAAATGTATAAATCGGTGAATCATGTATTTTGATATAACTTTCATCGTAATCGTGGGCGCTTACTCCAGGACTTTCAGTTCTCGTAGAAAAAACTTGTAAAAATATTTTTTACGTGCATGCGCACTGCTTTAAATACACATTCGCGGAGGAAGTGTTGTTTTTGAATCAAGTAAAAAACAGAACAATATTTAGGCGTATTTTAACTACCGTTTAAAATATGGTCATACTAATCTTATGGTTATATCAATATTATGTGGCTTGAAAAATATCACAAAGCATTACAAAAAAATAAAAGGTAGCTCCAAACTTAATTTCTTCAATTTAAAATTATTCATAGAATCTCTAAAGTACCATCTATATTCTGTATATAAAGTCAACGCACTGATTTGGGATTGTTTGATTCCTTTAGATGGAGATTATAGCAAGCTAACAATTATGTGATGTTATTAGTATTATTCTATGCAAGATATTTCAAACTTTTGTAAGACTGATTCATATATAGCTACTTCATAGCTATCACTTGCTACAATTATTCAAAGCTCCTGAAAACCAAAAACATTCCACAATCTATTTGTGATAAGAATATGGTTCAGTAGCCTGTATTTCATTTAAAAATCAGTTAAACATGTAAAAATTTATGTTAAAAATCAACAAGCAGTTCAAGCATTAAATCTAGGAAACACATATTACATAAGCATTCAGCTATATAGCACATACTTGCTTAGAAATATTGAGTTATTGGACATCAATCAGAATGGAGGACTCTGTATACAATTTTGAAAAGCATAATCGAAATGCTGATCAAGTACCAGGTCGCCAAGATCTTGTTAATTTTTTTGAAAGAATGGAAATTTCTAAATATCTAGAAATTTTCCCAAAGACAGTAAACTTTGCTTATTTCAAAACAATGAGTGAAGAAGATTTTAATGAGTATGGAATTACTAATGATAATGACATGAAAATTCTAATTAATGCTGTTGAGAAAGCAGTTTTAGAAGAAGAACAGGAAGAGGTAGAATTTGTATATATATTATAATTATAGATGAAAGGTATATTTATCATAATTATTATAACAGTTTAAGAAGTTTTTGCAGTTTTAGAAGTTTTTAGAATCTGCAAAATACTTTACTATAGCGCTAAATATTAAAATGAGTAAATTTCTTCATTTATGCTCTCTGAATTAAAATTCTTAAGTCAAACTAGTAGTAAAGAAATTATAATGAAAATCTTTTTCTTATTAAATATATTTGTTATAATAAATTAATCCTGCTAATAATTGCAATATTAATAATACTAAATATACTAGTAGTCATAGTAGTAGTTGTCTTTATCTTCAGCTTAGATATGATCAGACTCAAAACTGTGCACCTGCAACCTCAACACAGCATGCTAACTTATATACCTCTGAGTCTGAACAAACCAAACAATTGTATAATCGTTCGACCAGCTCTGATGTTTTCCAACCAATACGAAATGATGAACCAATATCAAACTTGTTACGCATGCGAAACAATAGCTCTCTTGGAAATTCAGATCCCTCTTTATCAACTAGTGGGGTAAGGAAAAAACATATTAAAAAGAAATTAAATTAATTCTTTGAATTGTAGTTATTATTAAGCAATTTTTGTTTTTGTTTGATGTTTTTATTTGTATTTTTTTATTGTTAAAATTAAATAAATATTGTTACATAATCTTATTATGATTATACATTAAACATCTCATTTTAAAAAATTTACAGAAGTAAAATGTTTTATAAATGATGAGTTATTATAAATTTGTGTTGTTCTTTGATTTAAGTTGTTTGTGTTTTAGGGTGAGCAACTATTATCAAGACGTTTTAGGTGTGTTTAATTTCTTATTGGTTTATTATTTTTAATTCAAAAAATAGATACATTTTAAATAATACAAAAAAAGCATCTATATGTTTTTAATATTTATGATGATGTATATTGCTAAGATGCATAATAATAATAATAATGCACATTTGCATAATAATGCATAATAATAATGCACATTTTTAAGATGCATATTAAAAAACTTAGAGGATTTAAAAAGTTTTAAGGGAACATTGTTCTGATTCTTTGAATTTTAGAAAGCATTCATCTTTTATTTGTCAAGCAGATGTTCCTTAGACTTCCATTTCAAATATACCATAAGTTTAAGAGTTTTTTTATCTTTCTTGAAAGGACATTACTGAATATCAGTCTTGTTTTTATGCTGCAAAATATTTTCTCTATAATCATTTGTTTTGTAGTACCTTTACATAAACTTTAAAATAAATTTATTAAAATAAACTTATTTAAGCTTTTTTAGTTCTCTAGAAAAAGAGGATTTCTTGTTTAATTCCCTATTATTTTTGATTATGTCAGCTATTTTTTTTTTAGTACATGTAATATCAGCCCACGCCGTCCCCGTACACTTTTACCACATTCTCCATCACCTCCTCGTGCATTATCACCAGTTGGAAATGGTAAGCAATAAATTAAATCAATTGTATTATTACTTATGCATAAACCTAATTTCAACAATTTTATTATTATTTTAATGATGGGAGTAAATTGTCTACATGGGATGGAAATTATAACTTACACATAAAACTAGTACATGCAAAGTACTTACATGTGATAGAGGTTCAAATAGATTGAATTTATGTTTTTGATAGTCCAAAATTCTGGTAATTCTGGTATTCTATATCTGATATTCTGATCAGTTATTTTGTTTCTTAAATTAAACTCATAAAATCCATTATTTATTATGCATACACTATTATTTTTTATTATGAATTGTTCATAAATTTTAATCTGAGAATTCATTTTGATTAAATTTATGTTTTATTGTTATTATTTGTATGGAGTATGGAACCTTAATATAAATTTCACTTTTTATGTATCATCAACAATCCTCAATGAAACTAAAAAATATTTTTAACTTATACAAGCTAACCTGGTGTAACTTGCACATAATAATTGTTTTGCTACATGCAAAATACTTACCTAACATTAAAAGTTTAACAAATTTAATAAAGTGAATTTCATAATTGGTTTTTTACCATTTCTTATGAGTGTTCTCAAGGAATGCATGTGTTCTCAAGGAATGCACATATACATGCATGCATGCATGTATATGTATACATATATATATGTATGTATTTATGTATGTATGTATGTATGTATGTATGTATGTATGTATGTATGTATGTATGTATGTATGTATGTATGTATGTATGTATGTATGTATGTATGTATGTATGTATGTATGTATGTATGTATGTATGTATGTATGTATGTATGTATGTATGTATGTATGTAATCATAATAAATATAGTATATAATATATATATATATATATATATATATATATATATATATATATATATATATATATATATATATATATATATATATATATATATATATGTACATATATGCATATATACATACAAAACTAATGATGAAAAACTTAATCTAAGAACGTTTTACATAATTTTAATGTATTGTATACCTATTAACAGATAATCAAAATAATCTATGTTAAATTGTTAGTTATTTTGCCCCTCTCCTACATAAATCAAATTCCAAGTGTATTTTTTCATAATCTTTTCTTCATCAGCATGTTTAATAAAGTTGTTTTCAATACTCCATACTCATAGACTGAAAAAGTTGATATTTGAAAGTAAAAAGTGCTTGTTGACATCCTGCATACTACAGGAATTTTGAAGGAAACTTTTTTTTAATGGTTATAATTATCATGTTCTTTAAATATGCAAGTTGATGAGTTTATAACTCTAATAAAAAATGCAAAATATATTGAATTACTGAAGAAAAAAAAAATCTATCATTTGTTAAATCAGTAATATTACTTAAGAGTTTGTCAATGTTATTTATCCCCAAATTTGCAAATAATCAATTATAAATAGTTTTTTTGCAAAAATTAAAAAAATGAGTACTTTGTAGCTGTATACCATCAGATGCAACTATTATGTTTGTTGCATGACAAACACAATTGCAAGATTAACACAATAGCTGCAGGACAAGTACAGGCCTTTCACAGTGATAAAGAAAGTCTTTATTCATAAATATTTCTCAAAGTGCAGTATGCATGAACTGGAAAAGTTGATAGGCTGTTAATTGAAATTACTAATGATGCCAAACAACAAACTTCATAATTAATTGATGCAAATCATTTATGCTAACATTTGTATTAGTGCTGTTTGGAACTGCTAACACTTCCTCAGATGGTTGTTTTTCTAAACATACAGTTCTATCTGTATTACTGTTAATAGAATTATTTTCAAGTTCTTTCCATCTTGGATTATTTTAAAAGGAGAATTCTAGTTTTACAACAGTTGCTTTTGCTTGTCTAGATCAATTAAAGCATTTATCCCCCAGCAATTTGCATGCACCAATACCTATTTTACACTCAAATAATAGAAGGTACAGTCTTTTTCTTAGTTGTATTTTACTTTTAAAAACTCAGCAAATTTTCTGTGAACATTGTTCAAATCAAGAGCATGTTAAGTTGCATTTCTGTAACTTGTAGTTTGCAAAGTGGTCGTAGATGGTCAGTTGCTTCTTCAGGTTATAGTACAAATACCCAATGCTCCTCTGAATTCTCTGTAAGCTTACTTTTGAACTACTTTTAAGCTTTTATATTTGATTTTTTTTGTTATTTGAATAAAAAGGTTTTTTTTTAGTCTCAGACTTCTTCACAAGAGAAGCTAAACTTACTGGTAAATTTTACGTTCAGATAATTTTGCTGTTGTCTTTTAAAGCAAAATGTTTTTAAGTTTATTATTGATAATTATGTACTTTGCAATATTGCAAATATATGTTGCTATAGTAACTGCATAAATCTAATTACTATTTACACTAAAAAATAATATTTAAGATGGGGTAATTATTTGTGCAAAGGTATTAATTTTTCTTAAAAGAAAAAGAAAAATGTCTTTTTTTTTCTTAGATGTTTGATGACAATACTTATGGCAGACAACATAGGTAAAATAAACTATGCTTTTTTTATTTTTAATGATTATTATATATTATATCACACTGCTCAACAGCATTTTTGCCTTCTCTTCATTTTCAGGGTATTCTTACAAATTTTCATTCTTACATACTTTTTTGCGCTGATTCCAAAAGTACTATTTAAATTTTTCAAACTTAGTTCCTACTATAAATAGGACTATAAACAGGAGGATTTGTCAAAAAAAGGATATATATGAATATTTATCAAAGTGCAATCAATACAATTGTTTGAATATATGAATAAAGTGTCTATTTTTTTTTAACTTTTAGATTTGAATGTTTTTAATCAAAATTATTATGATAATGTCTAGAAAGTGCTGTACTATATTGATAGTTGCTAGTAATGGCCTATGATGAATTGAGATTTGTTAAAAAGAAAGATATTTTCACCAAAAGAAATTCATAAAAACCTTGTTTTAGATGGAAAGTTGGCAATCAGTGGCCAATCCTACAAACACAAAGTTTATTTAAATTAATGTGTACTGAAAGTTGAGACTTGAGAAAATCCTAACAAAAGTACTTGGAAAAATACTTACTTTTTAAGAAAAGGAAGATATACTTTGTTTTCAATTTTCTTGTGAATTTTGATAATGAAACAGAATTTCCCTGTAATAATCTGGCAAAAGCTTGCAAAGATCACTAAAAAATTGTAAAGACTTTAAGAATTTTTTGGTCTGTTGAGCTGACACCAACTTCAATTCAACAGTCAAATATTTGTGCTGAATGTGGATTAAAAGTCATTCAGGATTTAGTTTGATTGTGTAAAAGAATCAAAGAGATTAACATTAAATTTCTTTTGACAAATGAGCACTAAAAACCTGTATGTTTGTGTAAAAATTTATCAAGGGGTGGCATTCTTTAAGAGTTGACACTTGCAATTTGTATTTTCTTTATTTTCGCATAAAAGTCCCACAAAAAATAACATGTCATATCCCCAAGGAATAATATTATATGTTGAAAAAATTCTGAGCATATATTAGAAATGAGCACAAAAAAAATCTTATAAGAAAAAGGGGTTAAAAAAACATAGCAAAAAAAAAAACAATCTTTTGTTGATCAGTGTGAATTGGTGTATCATGAATATTTCTTTGCTCTATTCTCTAAAACCTACTTTTGGTTACTTATTTGTTAAATTTTGTTTTCAAAATTTTCTTTCATATAGCTTATCTTTCCTTGCTAGTCATGATAGTACTTATAGTGATGTTGATGATGAAATAATGAATGCTCGCTCCCCAAAACCATTTCGAGGAAGATCTAGAAGTTTAAGGTAAATGAAAACTTTTTTTTATTAGTAAAAAATATTTTTCTCTGAAATCAAATTTATGAAATCCTGAAATTCAAATTTTAAATAATTAAAAAAAATTTTGTTTTTCAAAATCGTTTTACTTTTTTCTTGTTTTATTTGTTCATCAGCCCATCAAGAAATGAAAGTGAGCTTCTCATACTTAACAAATTGTACATCGAAAGATTTCCCAAGGTAACTTTTTTTTTTTTTTTTAACTAACCAAGAAAGTTTCATAAGTACATATCTTTTTCACATAATTTTTGAATTTATTTAAAAAATCTATTTAGGTCTCTTTTTTTTCTTTCTGTAGGCTAAACAACAAATGGAGGAAGACCTGCGAGTGAGTGTTGACACAAAAATCCTTGAGATTTTTTACATATTTGGATAGTCTTATGTTTATTTGAATGGGTTTATGTTTATTTGAATTAAAAATGATGTTTAACCTGTATAAGATATTATGACATTTAATATTCAGTTGGTAAAACTGCAATCTTTTTTTTATGCGAGCTTCTAAAGTTTTCCATTTTTGTTTGTTTAATTTATGTTTTATTTGCTATGTTCAATGTTTTATTTTTAGTTTTTTTTTTAGGTTTTTATTGCTATGAATTCTAATGACACTGTTGAAAGTAAGTTCTCTGATGCAGCCATAAGTTTTGTATCATATCAAGTAAGTTCCACATTAATTTTTTAAAATGATTGTATCAGGTCTTATAACTAGGAGTATAGAAAATTATTTCTTTTCATGTGTTATAATACAACTTAGGGTGTCCCATAAATGCTAAATGTGAAGCATTCCCTCCAAAAAAGTTTCTCCTGTGTCTTACAATAACACTCAATTTCTTTTACATCAATTAATTGATATTTAGGCAACATCAAGATTTTTGCAAATCAGTGAAAGTTGCATTCAATGTGTAGTAGTTTTCTGAAATTTTCTATAAATCATTATCTTAGTCTATATTGTCACAATTGCACAACTTTTTATCAGTAAAATTCAAAGGTGTTTTTTATTTTTTTTCCCAATCAATATAATTTATGCACAAGCAACACAAAAGTTGTGTAAATACAAAATTATTGAATTGTAACAATACCAAACTATCAATTCACTGTGTTCCTGCCACAAATACAAAATTAAAAAATAAATTGGATAATATGTTGTATGAATATTCAATACTCTGACTCAAAGGCAAAAATAAAAGTACAAAGTTACAAGCGGGATAGTACTATGAATAATACTCTGGATAATACTCTACCCAGTCATTAACACAGGTCAGATTATTAACTAACTCAGATGCAGTCTTATAAAATTGACTTTTATCTCGTTCTCCAACTGGAATCTCTAGACAACTCTTGTTGATAGCAGTGGTCTTGAAAAAACTTCTAAAGATAGATAATTTCTGCACTTCATGAGACAGAGTCTTAAATAAATGTAGTCCTAGATCATCTCTAATCCCTGACGCAAATTGTGCTTTTTCCTTACCAAGAAAACAAAGAGAGGGTTGCCAGCTCTGGGCACCTTGAGTAGCACATCATCATCTTCAGACCAATAGTCTGCAAAGCATCATTATAAAATCAAGCCTTTGGATGAGTTGAACATCATTACATGGTACATCAACAACTAGTAGAGATGTAAACCATGACTGAAGATAGATAACTACAAATCTGTTGAATTCGGTGAATTTTCTGTAGTTCATGAGCTTTTAGCTTCGTAACCAATTAATTGCCATCAAAAAGCAATTTCATTTTTATTGCGTAGGTGGCCTTGGCCATCCAACTCACTCTAAAGAAGGAACTAGGTTTTCAAAGCATTGTCAACAGGTCCAAACCAACCAGAACTGCAGCTAGTTGAAGAAATTCCCTATAATTGTCTCTTGGATTGTCAAGGTGAAGTTGGCCTGCCATGAAGTTTCAAACAGGTGAACATGGTTAGATGAATATAAATATTAAATAATCCAATCACAAAACCAAACAAACTTTACACTGGTCCAGTGTTTGGCTAGTGCGTGGTCACATTACACAAAATACACATAATGTCAAGTAAGTAAAGGTAAAAATGCTACATTGTAAAAAATTTATGAATCTTGACTACTTTTCATGATTTTAACATTGTTTATGCTTGGAATCTTATTTCCTTGTACATCAATTCTATTGTATAGTAAATTCTACTAATCAAGAGCTTTTTATTCATTTCAATTAGCCTATAATAAGAACAATGAATGGTGCCTTAAAAAATCTTAATTCAGATATATTTTGTACAGAATTTATGTTATTTTAGAAATCTCATGACTCTTGGGAGACCCTTAAATGTTTTTTAATTAACTACAAATTTGCAGGTAATATCATAAAGCCCAAAAGAAACTTTGAGGAGGGTATGCATCAACATTCTTTAAAAAAATTTTCTAGGACACCTTAATCACATTATATATATTTTATTATAAATATTTATATTATTTTTATACAATTTATATATATTGTATAAAATTTTTATAGTTATATATATTACATACATAATTTATAGATAGGAGTATAGGGAATCAATTCCTCTCATGGATTATAATACAGAACATATATATGTGTGTGTGTATATATGTATATATATATATATATATATATGTGTATATATGTGTGTGTGTGTATATATATATATATATATATATATATATATATATATATATATATATATATATATATATATATATATATAAGCCAGTTATATTTTGTAGCCAGTTTTGGCTTCTCAAGGTGGTTACAGAATTAACAAACGGTTATATGAAAATTAACAAAAACTAATGATATTGAAGTTTTATATCTTATGTTCATAAATATATAAGTTTTAAATAAAATTTTATTTTTTTGATTAAACATAATACTCTTTTCTTAAAAAAAATGGAATATTGCATATTTACATAAATTTCAAATACAAATATGTTTTTTTGTTTAATGGAACATATTCTTACAATAAACTTTTTGTATGTAAAGTGAAGAAAAAGTGTTTGTTGACAATTGCTAACCAACTTGACTATGTTGCCAAGTTGGTTAGCAATTGTCATTTTAGTCCTTAGAAACATAGTTATTAGGTCTAAAATGATAATTGCTAACCAACTTGCAACTCTTGGTAGCTGCCAACATAGTATTTTATTAATTGCTTGTACAAAAATCTCAAATAATTAGCATTTGTTATATAATTTATGTACCTTTTAGTTCTTAACTACCCGATGCTGTGTGTTAGAAGGTTAATAACACAACTCCATGGTAGGCAGCTGAGTTTCTTTTTAAGATAAAATATTTTGGTAACTTGGCATGGTTATAAAATTATTTAATTTCTGTATAACTGTAACCATAATGTATAAAAGTAAGTATAACAGTATATAATATAGGTAAAAAAAGTATAGTAGATTATTTAAATATTTCTATATTCAAAAATTTATTAAACAAAACATGAAAAACCTTTTTAAGGTGTTTTTTACATCCATTTATATCTTAAACTAGAAGGGATTATCCCTAAGCTTTAAGAGATAATTATTAACGCTTGAAGATGTAAACTTATATGTATCATACATTTTTTGATAACATACATAATGTATGTTATCAAATAATGTATGTCATAAAATTTCCTTAATAATTTTTTAAGTCATTTTGAATAACAAGTCAAAAACAGTTGACTCAATTATTGAGAGCTAGAATATTACAAAGAATAAAATACAATATAAAAATTTTTATATTTTCTATTCAATATTCTTGTTAAACAATATATCCATTAATTACATTCATGTATTAAATAATTCTAGAAGGAACCCCTGAATCCATTGCTACTTACCATGCAGTTATGTTATCAACCTTCTAGCGCACTGCATTGTGTAACTAAGAACTAAAAAGTGCATAAATTACACATAAATATTAATTTTCATCATAAATTGCCATTGAAAAATATATTGAATATTTTGAACTTTAACATTTAAATGATTTCTTTTTAAATGATTGTCTAATTTTTTTAAAATCATGTCATTTCTTTAAATTTTTTAAAAATTTATTTCATATTCTAGTTTTTCTTACATAAGTAACTAATTATTTTCTTTTGTATTTCTGTAAAACCTTAAAAAATGTACATCGGTCACTGCTAAGAGCTCTGATCAGCCACCATCTTGAGAGGCCAATTTGGCTTCAACTTTTTTTGAAAAATGCAATAGAACATGCTATTTAGTTATATTTTGAGATCAGTGTATAATGTGAAATATAATATTACATAAATATCCATATATATTATTTTGTATTATTTTATGTTAAAATAGTTTTTTATGTAAGTCATGTGCTCATAAAAAAGTCTGCACTTAAAAATCATTTTACTGAGTAATATATATCACATTATAATAAGTTAGTAATAAAACAAAACAAAATAATTTTCAATAATACCAATCATAACTTTTCGATAACAAAGTACAGGGTGCGGCAGCAATTCACGAACTAATTTTTGGCTAGGTTTTGTGATGTAAATAAAACACTTCCGCAATTTGTTTTTGTTGATAAATGTTCAATGACCGTCTTAGATTTTAACAAAATTGTGAATAGAAAACATTTTAGTTAAAAGTTTTACAATCGAAACCAAAAGAACCAAAGTTTTAAATTTGATTCACATGGGTTTGTCTGCACATGAAGTGATTTGTGTTTCTGTAGTATCTAAAACTACATTTTATAAAGTGAAAATAAAAAAGTTGATAAAAAGTTTACAGAAAAGCTTAAAAAGCATGTTGAAAAGAATCCTACTGTATCCATCAGAAAGACAGCAAAATTGTTCAATGTTGATGAAAGGACAGCCAGAAGAACTCTAAAAACACTTGGAAAAGTCAGTGTGGCCCGACCTTCATGTCAACTTTTAACAGAAAGACTAAAAACTTTATGGTTGGAACAATCAAAGAAGCTTCTGAATCAGCTAAAAAGCCATGCTTCGTCAACAGTTAAAGTTTTCTCAGATGAAAAATTTTTTAGTGTTGACTGTGTGATAAATAGGCGTAATGACAGATTCATTGTACAGAAGGATGACAAAGCACTACCTGTGTGTCACACCAAGCACCCTCAGTCCATCATGATGCTAGGAATCATCGCTTCTAATGGAGAGAAATGTCCACCAATCTACATTAAAGAGAAAGAAAAAGTTACCTCTGATGTGTATATCAGCTTACTAAAACACTATGTAGTGCCATGGCTGAAGAAGACATTCCCAGAAAGCAATTACATTTTTCAACAGGACGATGCACCTTATCATGGGTCCAGAAAAACTCAACAATATCTTCAGGACAATATGGCTAATTTCTGGCCCAAACACTTTTGGCCACCATCCAGCCCTGACCTGAATCCCCTTGACTATAGTGTGTGTGGAGCGTAATTGAGAGTAAGGGTTGCAAAAAGGCCCACTCCAGCATCAATTCACTGAAGTCATCAATTACCTGTGCTTGGAACTCAATGCCAAGGGACTATATAATAAGCACCTGCCAGTCCTTCCGTCCTAGGCTTGAGGCATTGATCAAAAGAAAAGGAGACTTAATTGAATGTTAAGGTGGGAAAAGTATTTATCTTCAGCTTTTATTCTATTAATATTCCACGAATATAATTTTTTAGTGCTTTAAAAATTCATTTTGAAAAATGTTCTAAAAAGTTCACAAGTTGCTGTTGCACCCTGTATGATTAAAAAATGAAGCAATCTGTTAGCCTTTGTGCACTCATTGAAAGTTTTCTTTTTCATCAATTGCAATATTATGATAAAGTTGACTTTGGTTTATATTGGTTTGATGTCCTTGCAGTATTTTAAAAGGCTAACTTTTTTTTCTAACCTTTTGGTAAAACTGTAATTGCATCAATAAAACAATTTGTTCATTAAACTAAAAATATTTATCAAAAAAGATTGCATAACTAGCAACCATCACCTCAAATAATCTATCTTAAATTAAAAGAAAAAATATTCTATAAGTTCAATATGATTGCATGATTCAGAAATTCTTCAAACTGCTCTTTGAGATTCACAAATCACCAATATTACTGTTGCTAGTGGTTGCTGATGGTAGCCAGTATTGCTACTCCTGCTATTGAAGAGTTTTCAAACACAAAAAAAAAAATCCTTTGTCCCAAGACTAGTCCCAGTACTTAATGTGACAGTGGAATTTTGGTTATGCTTCATGAAAAGTCCATAATGATAGTACCTTAAATTACTTCTAAAAGTTTGGTTTTTGCTGACACCTCTGTTCTTCTTATAATGAGAAACAGTTTTCTTTTAGCCATTTTTGTAGAATTTCAAACTAATATTTGATAAATAGCTTCCTCTAAATCCAAAGAGGTGGATCAGAAATATCATTTTCTTTTCTTTTTTTTTTTTTTTTTTGATGGTTGCTAATTTATTTATATCTTGATACAATCATATCTAAAAAATCAAAATTAAATATGATATACAGTGCTTGTAGAGAATTATTTGTCATGAAAAAAAAAAGTAGGTTTTATTAAATAGGCTTACTTTTTATGATGTTTTAAAAAAAAGAATTTGCTAATAATCTTAATGCTTCCATTTTTTTTTTTTTTTTTTTTTTGGAAATGTCTGAATATTTTATAATCATATATTAAGATATAATATTTTATATAAAAATGTGTGTAATGTTGTTTCTGATTTATTTAGATTGTTGAAATTGCAAAAACTGTTTTAAGTATCTCAGAAGATCCAGACAAAAATATCACTAGTGGTTTCTTTTATGGGATATCTGACTCTCTTGATAAGTTGCTTCAAGAGGTTTGTTTTTTAGCATTTAACATTTTATATATATGTATGTATATATACATATATATGGTTTGACAATAAAGGCTTAGTTGAATATTTAAATATGTTATATCAAATATTTAACATTTAAATATTTAAAAATATTTGTTAGAGTAGTAGTGATGTCATAATAGTGTGCTTGTGTAAATACTTGTTTGGAAACAGTATCTTTAAATTTTATTTGGAATATTTAAGTACGCATTCAACAACTACTACTTGTAAAAAAAAAAAGTGCAATGGTTCTCTATTAAAGATTTATTGTTATAATTTCAAGAAAATTATACTCTCTTTGTAATTTTGAAATGTAATTATGATATTATTTTCTGTTTTGTTAATGGCTTTGATTTCCCCTTAAAACTTATAATGAGCTTTTTTTATTTCATTTATTTTACCATTTTTGTTTGAAAAGTTAGAAACCTCTGTAAATTTTACAACTAAAATTTTTTAACTTTTATATACATAGATTCTTATGTTTTTGTTGACCTTTTCATCCTTTTATAACTTGTTTCAGGTTCGATATAAAACAAATAGTCCAGATATTGATCATGTCAACAAAATGGTTCCCAATCTTTTAATGATTCTTTCACGGCCTGCACGGCTATTAGAGTGTTTAGAGTTTGATCCAAGTAGTTTTTACACACAACTTGAAGTAGAACAAGTAGCAATTGCAGAGCAACATGTGGATATGGCTCAATACATACGAAACAAACTTGGAATTGTTGAGGCAAAAGCTGAAGAAACTGTTGAGCCGAATGTTGTTCGTAAGGTTAGCTTTTTTGGTTTCTTTGTTAAATTTCTTCTCATGCATGAATCATTCTTGAAGCTTTAATATCTTTTTTAGCAATCTATAATTGCTGAGCCAAAAGAAGAAGATTTTACTCTAATTAAAGTAATTAGCAATGGTGCATATGGGTAAGCATTCTTTAAAAATTAAATTTATTCTATTTACAGATAAGCAGTTCATTTCAGTATTAGACCTCTAATTATCTTAATAAATTAATCTATTGAGCTTTTGATTTGTTTCCACCTCTGTGGAAACAAATCAAAAGATGGTTTCAAATTAATTAGTTAGTAATTAAAAAGATGGTTTCAAATTAATTAGTAATTAAAAAGATGGTTTCAAATTAATTAGTTAGTAATTAAAAAGATGGTTTCAAATTAAAAGATGGTAACAAATTCAAAAAAATGGTTTTGTCAGGTAAACAAAAATAAAAAAAAAGCTGACTTTTTGCTTATCTTTTTTTTTTTTTATATTTTTTTTTATCAATAGTAAACATTTCAACTATGAGAAATCCAAAAATTTCAAGTCTCCAGCATGTGTAATTTTCAAGATATTAGATGTCAAAGTTGAAAAATGGACAAAAAAGTTGCATTTTTTGCTGCCAAAACACATTTCAACCTCACATCATTTTTTAAGCAATATTATCAAAATAACTGTTTGATTTTAATGTATCCTAAGACAGGTAATGCAACAAGTTTTCAGAAGAATGATTTTGAAAAACATGGTTTTGTGATTTACTCACAAAAAAAATTGTGAAACAGGAATAAATCAAAAAATGATAGAATTCTTTGTTAATCAGCAACTTTTTTTTCCCCCTATTTTCTCAAGTTTAGGTTGTTTTTTTTATAACAACAAATTCCAAAGAGAAATCCAACACCAATATGCACCATTTGGAAATAAAGCTATAATCTCTGAATATTGAATTATATTGCTAATATAATTATATTAGTTATAATAATGTTATATCATACAAGTATTTTCATACAGAAAAACGTTAAAAAGTTACGGCATACGGCAAAAAGTTATAAAAATGTTTTTGTTCAGCTATTTGTATGAAACTAAACTGAAATGAAACTAACTGCCCTGGATTTCCAAAGTACTTTTTTGGAGTATTGCATCAAGTTAGTGAAGCTGAGCCTCAAAATGCATTTCCAAGATTTATTTGCTAACTTAATTTTCTTTAAATAATTTTTTCATGACAAAATTTGCTGTTTATCATTTTAATCTATCCTTTGATGACTTTATCTTAATGTGGTAGGAAACCATCAGGATATAAATTTAGATTTCAAAAGAGAAAAAGAGCCAGTAAATCTTTTTTTTTCTTCTTATGGGATTAGACTGACTTATCAGTTACATTATGGATTCTTGTAAAATTTGAAATTCAAAAGTATTCAGATCTCCTTTGGTTTTTTCAAATTTTTTAATATGAAGTAAAATTTTTGTACATTATGCACATGATATTCTTCAGGATCATAGTTCTTATTAGAAAAATTTCCTAAATCTTGAAATAATTATCTTGCTTTGCTGAAAACATACTATAACCTTTTGAAACAGATCTCACAATCATTTCCATGACTTTTTTATAGAAGCTTATTGGGGATTAAAAGTTAGCAGTTCTAAGTTAAAAATACTTGTTTGTGGAAAAAAAATTTTTTTTAGCAATTTATTGTAATTTCTGAATATTTAATAATCTTGAGTTTAAGCTGAGTGATAAATTTTGAAAATTTAAATCTTTGAAATTTAACCGATTTTTCAGATGAAATGTTTCTTTATAATTAAATTTCACTTTGATCTTGCATTTTTCTGGAATCTATTTAAATTACAATTCCATTTTTTGTTCTTTCAAATTCCAGGTCTGTTCATTTGGTTCGGCATAAAGCAACCAATCAGCGTTTTGCAATGAAAAAAATGAGCAAACACCATCTCATGCACAAAAACCAAGTGAGTTTCCCTGTTGTTTTTTTTGTTTGTGGTGTTTTTAATTCTAAAAGAATAGTAAGAAAGTTTATTTTTCTAATTAGAAAAAATATTTTTGGTACCAAACATAGTGTTCCAATTGTATTAGGTTAGAGTATATTTATAAAGGGAAAGAGACTAGGAAACACACAAATAAATATTTAGAATTTTTTTTTTTTTTTTGTAGATTTTCTACAACCTTTTTAATTAGACTAATTTTACAATTTTTGTAAAAAAAAAAAAAAAACATAATTAAATTTAAAAAAATGTGTTTTCTTACAACCATCTGTGACAAATCAGTTTTTAAAAAGATTTATGTCTAGATCATAAAAGTAAGGTTTGAAGGGTCATTTCTTGAAAGAGTCATTTCTTTGTTTTCTAGAGAAATAGAACTTGAAAATAATTTTGATTATCAAACCCTTTTATGTAAAATTTTGTTTTCATTCTTTGAAGATTTATTCATTATTCAAAGAATTTTTTTTAAAAGGTGGCCATGAGATGTTGGTGGTTTAGTTTTTCCTTTTGAAATAGTTGTTACCATATTTAGTGGGCTGCAGGATTAGTAAGAAAAAGAGAGTAGAAGTTTTGATTTTTCAAGAGGCAATTATAATTAATTCTATTTTTAGTGTTAAATAAACAGGAAAAATAACAAAGTGTTGTCAAAAAGTTATTTTTTAGTTAAAAAGTTTTAACTAAATAATAATTTTTTTAAATTTTACTTTAAACTTGATTGCATTTTAAATAATTCTACATAGGTTCAACAAATCTTCAATGAAAGAGACATTATGACATTTGCACAAAATCCATTTGTGGTTACTTTGGTGTGTACATTTGAAACCAAGGTAAGACTTTGTGATTGTAAACTGAGGAAATCTTAACAGTTAGTTATAAACTGGGTGAATTCTAGAAGTGTGAACCAAGTTACTCTCTCCTTACACCATCTTTAACTTAGTATTCAGGTTTTCTTAAAATCTTTTAAAAATCCTTTACTAAACTAGCAATTTCATGCAATCTATTAAACTTTTGAAAATCTTTTGTACCTACTTTGTTTGGAAGCACTATGCAGTTGCATAAGTTGACCCTGACAAATATTTGTTTTTATAGAAAAGTTTGTGCATGGTCATGGAATATGTTGAAGGAGGTGATTGTGCATCGCTTTTAAAAAATATTGGAGCAATGACTCTTGACCTTGCAAAACAATATTTTGCAGAGACAGTATTGGCAGTAGAGTACATCCATGAGTATGGAATTATACACAGAGATTTGAAGCCGGATAAGTAAGATTATTTGAGTTATTTATGTTACATTCCATTTGAGAAGATGTGCAAAATTTTAAAGTTTTTGCCTAAAAACTCATTTTCTTTTTAGCTTACTTATCACAGCTTTGGGACATATAAAACTTACGGATTTTGGTCTTTCTAAAATTGGCCTTATGAATGGTAAGTTAAAAGATTTGATGGCTTAGGGTAAAAATATTGTCTGATACAAACAGTTAAGCATTGTAAAATGGGAAATGTAAAAGAGAGGTTCAGAAGTAACAGGTGTAGATGAGAAAAACTCCTATATATAGGAGTTCGATGAAGTAGATGAGATTATGAAGTAGGAATGTAAAATATTGTTACCTTGTTTTTACTCAAAATAATTTTTGCTTGCATTATTTTCTTATCTCTCCTACTAGTCACAACAAACATTTATGAACAGACAGCACATCAGTTCAATGACCTTACTGTGTTTGGTACACCAGATTATATTGCTCCTGAGGTTATATTGAGAAAAGGATATGGTAGGTTTTTTTGTTGCTGGATCTCATCTATTTTTAAATAATTGTAATAGAATTTGTATTGCTAATTTAGATTGTAATAATAACAGATGCATGTTTTTGTATCATCTTATTTGATTAAAAAACATACACCAATAAGATATATATTACCATTAACAAACTTACTTAGTTAAAATTGATTAGCCCTGCTATTTAAAACCCAGTTTCTGAGAAAATTTTTTGAACTTTATTGTATCTTAGAAGTTTTGGAAGTAGTTATCATGATGCTTGTTTATCTCTATTTCTTAACCAATAAAATATCAAAATTAAATAGTTAAGATAAGTCCTATTTTTGTCATAGAGAGAAAGCAGAATATTCTTAAAGTGTAAATTTATCTTATTTTGTTCATAAGTTTTTAAATAAGTTTTAGCAAATTTGCACATTATACAACAAAAGACTTCTGAAATCAATTTTGTTAAGTAAAAGTTTCACCTGAAGCAGTGAATGTTGAGAAAAAAAACGTAGAAAGAAGTTAACTAGTGAATTAAAGAAGTGAACTAAAGAAGTAAACAAAAGAAGTGAACTAGTGAACTAAAAAAGTGAACTAGTGAACTAAAGAAGTGAACTAAAAAAGTGAACTAAAAAAGTGAACTAAAGAAATGAACTAGTGAGCTAAAGAAGTGAACCAGTGAATAAAAAAGTATGTAGTGGGCGACCAAAATCAGCCACTAGGGTTGAGGATTATTTGGTTGTTGCAACTAACATGTATAAATGATAACATGTATAAATGATAGCTTTCAGCACCAGAATACACTGCGAGTGATTGAAGCATGGGAGAATAAATGCCAGTCAAAACCTGTTTACTATCTGTAGGACTAAGAGGTTTATTTGCATCAAGAGAAGGCTGAGAGAAATCCTTCACTTAACCAACCCATAAAAACTCTCATAGCATACCCAAAGTAATTTGCATATTAAACCCATAAAAATTTTCATTGCATAAACCCAAAGTAATCCATAAATGATTTGCATGGACACAATAAAAAAAGTTAGTGAATTATACATATTGCCTAACTGTGACACCTGGAGCATAAAGTTTGATATTTTGCTGGAGAAACATTTGGTGACAAATTGATGGAAATGTGGTAGAATATTTAAAATAACTCTAAGAAAATGCAGCATATCTGGATTAAGAATTTTCAGTCAGAACTTTATTTTTCAGCAAGATAGCAGCCTTAAACATTATTGTTTGTTGCTTAGGGTCATTATCTATCTAGATTTATTCCTTTAGTATTACTATATGTGGGATATATGTAAGAAGGATCCTGTGCATTTTTTCAAAAAACTTGTTTTTATTGACTCTGTTTATATGGGTATAAAGAATTAGAATTTCAGTTAATTATTATTAAGTGTGTAGCTGCAATATTGATTCTGTCAAGTTTCTATTTTTAAGTGTAATTTTTAAGTTGTGCTTATCTTCTTTTTATTTTATATACTTTTTGTTATAATTTCTTAAAGAATTTTTATTAATTTTATGACTAACCATTTTTAATATATGCAAAAACTCATTCATTTTAAGGTTGATTATAATAAAATAACTATTCTTTTTGTATATATCAATGATAATTGAAAGTGTCTTTCTAGGTAAGCCAGTTGACTACTGGTCTTTAGGCATCATCCTATATGAGTTTTTGGTTGGCATCACCCCATTTTACGGAGAAACAGTAGATGATGTGTTTGACTCAATACTAGTTGGTATGCTTAGTTTAAATTTTTTGATAAACAGTAATTGAAATTAGCACTATAGATTTCAATAAGTTATCTTGAAAATAGGTGAAATTGAGTGGCCAGAAGGAGATGAAGCTTTACCAGCTGAACCTGTTGATTTGATAAAAGCGCTTCTAGTGAATGAGCCATTGGATAGACTTGGGACAGGAGGAGCATTTGAAGTAAAAGAGCATAAATTTTTTGCCAATATGAACTGGAATTATTTGCTACGTGAAAAAGCTGAGTTTGTGCCTGTGTTAGGAGATGAAGAAGACACAAGTTATTTTGATAGTAATTTCAGCTTTTAGAAATTTTTCAATATATTCTTAGTTTTATTCTTAGTTTCATCATTTTAAAAATAATTTTTGATTTTTCTAAAAAGAATATATTTAGAGAATTTGTAAATTTTTTATAGCACGTGAAGACCGGTATAATCATTACATAAGTGATGAAGATGAAAATGATGAAGGTGATATAGAGCTTGGGAACTTCTCCTCTTGTTCACCTCGTTTTTCAAGAATACTTAGCTCTGTGGAAAATGACTTATCTAAGGAACTGAGAGAATCACAACTAACTCCAAAAGAAGGTAATGCATCTGCAATAAAAGTTTTACTATTTCTGCAATTTTTTATTTATTTTTTTTTCACATATATGATCTGTTTTATGCATGTATGATCTATTTAATGCTTAATTTAGCAAACAGTATTGAAGAGCACTTTGATGAAGTTTCAGAGGAAAGCGACCAAAAATCTGTTCATGTAAATTCAGTAGATGATTCTAAAAAGCCATGCATAGTAAATGATCAAGCAGATGGTGATGATCAAAAAAATAGTAATAAATTTTCAGAATTTCAAAGAAGTGCGTCTCCAATTAACAGAGAAAAAATATTTAGTGAAACAGATAGTGGTGCAATGACAAGTAGTTCTCTGGATAGTTCTAGTAGTGGTGGTTGTTTTATGCGGCAAATATCACTTGACATCAAAAAGAGGCTAGATGATTCTGACAGAGAAACAGAGTAAGAGGTTTTATATGTGCAGTTTTCTATTCCTTGTTTTTTATTTGAATTGTTTATTAACCAAATCAGGTGTTTTTTGTTTTGCAGTTTTACTTTTTTATGTAAACCTTTAGCTTTTTTTTTAGTGGGAGTAACAGTAGTTGTGACCTTTCACCACGACGCTTTCTTTCAACTGCATCTTTTACTATGCAACGTGTTCCAAGCCCTAAGCAACCGTCACCTTTAGTCATTGATACCTCTCGTGAGGATGATTTGACGTTGCAAGATTCATGCTCAGTCTTATCTGAGCCAAATACTCCTCTAGCTAAAACATCAAGATTAGTTTGCCATAATAAAATTCAACGCACAAAATCAACACCACCAATGCTTGATTTCAGTCGTGCTGTTCCTGAATTAGAATTAGCATGTGAGAAATATTTTTCATTGTAAAATGGTTTAAGTCTAAAATTTTACATCACCGACATTTATATTAAGAAGCTATTTTGCAATTATTCTTTTTTTTTTTCTCTTTATAGAGTTGTTACAGTATTTTTGTTAAATTGAATACTAGGTAGATAAGGTTTTTTTCTTCTTTATTCTATCAGCAAATGAAGTATCCAAAAAAAAAACGCGTCGAAGAAATACTCGTGGTAGCTTCCATAAACATCGAAATGAAGCTAATTCACCTCCACCCGAAAGCCCCACAGAAGCACTTCGCATTGCAAGTCCTACCTCTTCTCGGCCAACCATTGTAATTGAGCGAGGGAATCTCGCTCTTGGTTTTTCGCTTAAAGCCATACGAGTTTACATCGGCAATACGTCTAACTATACAATGCATCATTTAATAGAGGTATGATAGTCTTTTTTAAAAACTTTCTTGTCTCAATTTTATCATCTTTTACAGAATTCTTTTTTCTTAAATTCTGCAGAGTGTTGAGGAAGGCAGTCCTGCATTTGACGCCGGCTTAAGAGTTAATGATCTAGTAACACATATTAACAATGAATCCATTCAAGGCTTACAACATGTTGAAGTTGTAAGATTGATTCTCCAGGGTGGTGAAACCATTAAGTTAACAGTTACTGAACTCGACAAGACATCAATTCGTACAGGAAGAAAACGTAAATCTATTGGAAATCGAGTATTGACGCGGTCCAGATCGCAATCAAGAAATCGCATAAATCTCAATGATGATTCTAATCGCTCAACGTCCAGCAAAAAATCTGCTTTATTCAGACGACTTCGGCCAAAAGCTTCTTCTCTTCGTAGAAATTCTTCTGTAAAACGAGCAAATAAAAAAGCAGCATTGAGAATGAATTCCCAAAATTGTGAAAATGATTCAGTCCCGAGTTCAACCCCTACGAGTATTTCTCCTAACTCAATAATAACTTCCAGACCAGGTATATTTTAATTTCATTGATAATTTCCAGACTAGGTACATATTAAATTCAACAATAATTTCCAGAACAGATATTAAATTCAAGGATAACTTCCAGACCAGATACAAAATTTTGACCAAGTTTCCTTTATAAAATTATTTATTCCTGTAACTATGGTTATAAAGTATATTGTTCACTAAAGTTTAAACCAGCAATTAGGTATTACAACTTTGATTAATAAGAAGATCATTTAAAATAATAAAAATAATTTTAAAAACCTTAAAGACAATTTTACACGCTTTACTCCTTTAATCTAAAGTGTTACCCTTTTAAAAGCCGAGCAACTAGCTCTAGCATTTGAAAAATAGCAACTTAGAATCCAAAATTTTTCTACTGAAGTAGTTCTAGCAGTTCTTCATCTTATTTTTTAATTGAAAAAATGTACTAAATTCCTTTTGTTTTTTTTTCCTCTTATGTCAAGGATTAAATTTCGTAAAAATAGGAATACTTATACCGTGGCGTGATCTAACAAAGTCCTATGCTTATAATAGTTCTAATTTAAGAAATAACAAATTTCATATATATAAAATAAACATTTGGGGAAAATAACTTAGTTATCTTCACTAGATATCTAGTTTATATTAAATTACATATATATATATATATATATATATATATATATATATATATATATATATATATATATATATATATATATATATATATATATATATATATATATATATATATATATGTATATGTATATGTATATATATGTATATATGTATATATACATACAAAATTTGTCATATCTTAAATTACGACTCTCTTAAAGCATAGGACTTTGTTAGGTCACGCTACGGTATTTTTCTTATAGACTTTCAAAAATACAAGGTCAGTTAATTTTTCTTTTGACAGCTATAAGTAGTCAAATAATCAATTAACTTTTTAATGATATATAACACTTATCGGTCCTATTTATCCTTTCTGACTAATTTAATGGTAAGTTAAAGCAACCCTATTAATTACTTATTTAAAAATATGTCAAAATTGTAAGGTCAATAAATTTAAACTTAAGAACTCTTAAATTAATTATACGAGAATTCTGAAAATTTGTATTCGGTTTGACTAATATAAATTACAAATAAATTCGAGAAAAAAAAAATTAATTTCTAACCAGAATTTCAAGAGATATTCAATTGGTAAATTCTTGACACACCAGAAGCAGAAAATTAGGCAGAAAAAAATGGTCGGTCTATTTAAAGATAACACAAAAAGTCAACGAGAAATAGCAAGATTATGTGGTGTTTCACTATACTGTGTCAAAACAACGCTGAAAAACTACAAACTTTCAAATGACGTAAAAGATTTACCAAGAGTTGGCAGGCCGTCAAAACTTAATTCTAAGGATTAAAGATTATTGTATCGAAGGATAAGGGAAGATCCTAATTATAGCTACCAAGAACTGTCAGCTGAGTTTAGTAATAAGGCCGTTTACGTTAGTGTCAGTTATAGCACAGTTAGAAGGTGTCTTAAAAAAAGGTATTGATTCTTATGCTGATGCAAGAAAACCGCTTTTAAAGGTGACAGAATTTAAAGCTATAAGTGGTGTAAGGAAAGATTTCACTGGTCAGTAGAAGATTGGTCTAAGGTCATTTTTAGTGATGAATCAAATTTTGAGGTGGTTAATCATAAATCAAGATTTGTTATAAGATTAGCTTTAGAGAAATTTAAGGAAAGATTTTGTGCACCAAGAGTACAAGGCGGTGGCGGCTCGATAGGTGGTATGTATAAAAGTTCATTTACATACAGGTATGTATGGAGATACATTTCTCATAAGGAGATAGGATTTCAAAATATTTGTACAGGAAGAATTAATCAGTATAATTATAATGAGCCCTTGGAAAATAAACTTTTACCAGCTGCTTGATGATGTTTTAGAAGGTGTAAAGTTTGGATTTTCCAATAGAACGAAACGGCACATACTGCCAACTCGGTGAAAGAGTGGTTTCAAACGCAACATATTACTCATCTACCCTGGCTAGCACGATTATCAGACCTGAACCCCATCTAAAATATTTGGTCATGGATGGACAAGAAATTATCAAGAGAGTGTATAAAGTGTAGCTTTTTAAAAAAATTAATAAATTGAAATTTGCACTGGAAAAAATCTGGAACGAAGTTCCGAAGGAATTATGTATACATCTGGCTGAATCTATGCCAAAACGCAATCGAACCTGCGTAAAAGCACGTGGTGGTCATGCAAAATACTGAATTAAAGCATGACCTTATATTTTTTTTACTATAGTTTTTTGACTTAATTCTCTTTTTTGATTAATTTTGATACCAAAATGATATTTTGTTTAACTTTTTTTTTTTGTTAGCTTTCTTACATAGTGTTTTTCCTAAACTTGCTCGGTCTGTAATGCACTCTTCTCGTCGCCGTTCGGTATCAAGTATACCTGTCTCACCGCTCGCTCGTGCACCTCAGTCTTCAGGTCGTAGCCCATCTCCTCTGACGACCATGTCGTGCAATGCTCTTACTTCCCCAACAAACTCTTTCTCTAAATCCAATAAAATCACGCTTCAGTTAAGTTCGCCTATGTTGCGTCGAACACTATCCCCTGACTCTCTTGCCCCGACTAAACTTGAAGATATTTTAAATCAAGCTTACTTAAATGCGGAGGGTGATGATCGTCGTGTTACTCGAAGCCAGTCGATGAAAGAATCGAAAACCAGAAAATGTTATTTAAACAAAGACGGTTAACAAAACTTGCGATTTAAAGAAGTTTGTGAGTTGATGTTTGTTACCAAAAATTTAGTCCAAAGGAGGCTAAATTATTTTATAAGAAATGATTGCTTGAAAAAAAAGAAATATTTGCTGCATTATACAAAAAAAAAAATCTCAACTGTAATAATTATTGACTTGTATTTATATTTAACTCATGTAAATAAACAGAATATTTTTTTGTGAATAAATTTGGTTTTCAAATTTTATTTTTAAATTTTATCTTTTTGGATTGCGTTTGTATTCATCTTGTTAGCTTTTAAGTTTTTTGTAAACTTTGTAAGTTTGCAGTATAGGTTAGGTAGATCTTTCAGTTACAGTATAGGTCAGGTAGATCTTCGATTGATGCTTAAAAGAAGAATTTAAATCTAAACGTCGGCGTTTGATTTTTCGGTTTTTTAACGAATATTAACAAATAAAGAATCTATATTATTTTTTTAGACAAATTGAGTGTGAAATAATGTTGTTTTGTTTCAACTGTTTAAGACGTTGCGCAGAATTGCTATTTCGATTAAATTTCTTTTCATAACAAATTTACGCAAATCAAACAAAAAAAAAATTTGCTTTAAATGCTCAAAGAGTTCTATTTAAATAAGCTTCAGATTGTTCGATTTTTCTCAAACGACACTAGATGTAAAATAGTGGTTTGGGATAGAGAAACGAAGGACCTTATGGATCCAAACTCCTATTTACAAAAAATATAGGGGTTGATATAAATTAAGGTTGTAGCAGGGTTGACAGATACAGAGACCTAGGCATAGTTGAGATATTGACTGGGCACTTGCTGATTGAGTATTCAGACACCGATACATACAGGAGCATCTGCTGAATGCGCATTCACAGACGCTTGCGCAGCGGAGCTCTTAATGGATGCGAAGTTTAAAGTCTAAATTTGTGCGTAGCCTCAACAATAAGCAGATTTCTGACAAAATAGACTTCAGAGGCAATAAGGGCCAAAGTGGTTGCACAATAGCCCTCTCTTCACACTATAACACTGGCCGTGGAACTTGAGGTGTATTTACTTCCATCATCAGCAATTCTTAAATATTTGTTTCAACATGGCGAACTCGAAGGCAGACGTCATCGTGCAACCGACCCTGCATTGTCGCTGGATCTATACAATTAAGCCGGCCAGCTTTGTACTAATTAACTGATAGACCACCATGCGGATTTGTCTTCGAAGAGCTGATAGTTGCTCTACCTTACACTGAATCACCACCAGATCAGATTTTCTTCTAGAAACACTTCTAAAGCGGCAGTCTGTTCGCACTCTCGCACAAACAACGTTTCGTGTGCTTTTAGATAATGATCATAGGCTCTAGTTGTGATGCAATTATCTAAGACTTCACTGGAGTACATCTTCGGTCACAAACCAACAAACTTGACAATAAATCGACCTTTACATTCATCTTTGAGCTTACGAATAACTTAATTGCTTTCTGTACTGTGGTATGTATTGCTAGCCGGGTACTCATTGAAATCATAATCTTACGAGTGTGCCTGCATGTTTTTGCAAACATCATCAGCCTCAATCGGAACAGTTCGATTGATTATATATACATACATAGATGCATACATTATATATATATTTACGGCGGCGCCGTATAAATATCGTTAAAAAAGAATAAATATATATATATATATATATATATATATATATATATATATATATATATATATATATATATATATATATATATATATATATATATATATATATATATACAGTTGAATCCCGTTTACTCGGACCCTGGATAAGTCGGACTTTTATTAAGTCGGACGGAATTTCAATTCCCCTTGCACATTCTCTGTCAACTTACTGTAAAATCATCCGCTCAAGTCGTACCCTGGTTAAGTCGGACCATTCGCTAACTCGTACTGTTTTTTGGGGTCCCTTCGGCAAAAAACTTCGCTTAACTAGGATGTTTATTTTGAATATGCATATACAACAATTTGCATATAAGTGCGTATAATAACAAAACTTCCAATACTTCAACAAAAATTCCAAACTCTAAACACTCGAAAATAAAATACTTTTGCATCAAATGTAATTAAACATAGTTAACCATTTTCACGGAGAGCTTTCGATTTAGTTAAGCTTCGATTAAATTCTATTTGTTAATAACTATTGCATTAAAAATTTAAAAATATCGATTAAAATTCAAAACTTAGAACGTTCGAAAATTAATTACTTTTGCTTCGTTTCAAATAGCTTTGAATGCTTCAAAGCTGTTTGAAGAAGAATTGTGCGAGTCACTGAAACGAACATCAATTTTGGGCTTTTTTCGTTTATAGTAGATATTATATATATATAAATATATATTTCAGATAAGATTATATTGTTCAATATATATGCACATAATATTTATATATCGAGGAATATTCGATAAGTCTCGAAATCTCAATAAGTCGGACATTTTCAAAAAGTCCGACTTAACGAGAGCTTTGCTTAAATCGGACATTCGCTAAGTCGGACAAAAAAAATGCTGTATACACAAAGAAACAAAATTAACAATGCATATATATATATATATATATATATATATATATATATATATATATATATATATATATATATATATATATATATATATATATATATATGCATTGTTAATTTTGTTTCTTTGTGTATACATATATATATATATATATATATATATATATATATATATATATATATATATATATATATATATTATATATATATATATATATAAATATATATATATATATATATATATATATATATATATATATATATGCATTGTTAATTTTGTTTCTTTGTGTATACAGCATATATATAATGCATATATATTATTAATGTATATTTTCTTTTTTAACAATCCTGCATGAATCATTTAGTGACAAATGCGTCGGCTTTGAAAAAAAGAAAAATAGTAAAAAAAAAGAAAAAAGCAATTACTAAAGCTAAATACATTACTCAATATTTTCTTAACCAGATAAATGATAACTGAGAAAATGAATAAATGATAAAATAATAATTATTTATGATAAATAAAAGAAAAAGTTCCTCGAAAACTTTTCCCATTCGGTTACAAAGTATTCGGTTGTTGGGAATTTTATGATTTGGAAATTCCTCTGACAAAAATAAGACCTCGATGCCATGATTGTCAAGGCCTACTTTATGATAGCTTTGATAGAAAGTTTATAATAATTTATAAATTTAATAAAACCAGCAACTTTTATACATTTCTTTTTTAAATAAAGAATATTATTTGAAACCAAACTTGGCATCTCTCCAAAGTCACATTCTTTTTGTTACACTAATAAGAATCATAAGCTTATAATCCTTGATTTAAATATTATTCTAGGCGTAAACCTTACATGAACGCTATGGTATTGTTAATTTTTGTATAGTAATTTCATATAGAAATACCTAGTAGAATTAATGTGGATTTCTATTCAGGTTTTGTAATTTTAAAGTGATATGTAGGCTGGAACGTTATGGTTTAACTTACAACATTAAAAAAACACTCGCACTATATTATAATTGTGAAGCTTCATTACAAATGTGAAAATTGTCACGTATTCCCGATCTTAATCGTTTGCTTGACGTCATAAACCATTGGGAACGGTCTTATCTTAATTGGATCTTGTTAGGTGTCTGTTTAAACAGGAAAATTGTTAAGCTTTTGAAATAGATAAATTGTAATAAATTTAAAGTTATCTAACTTTACTATAAAAGCTTAATATTTAAAACTTTATTTGTTTAAATAAGAGTTTATTTAACGTTTTCATATTATTCTATTTAAGATTCTGACATACAAAATGCAATAAATTTAACCCCCGACTATTTCAACAAAAACAGCTATTGAACAGTGCGTTAAATCGAGAGCACGTGTTTATTATTGATAAACAAAAAAGCTTCTGTCTGAAACCGTTCTAACACTGAGTATTTTATTAAGCTATGGCTTCAATAACTAGAGCAAGATTGTTTAATATTAAAAGTTTACATTTAAATCAATTTCTTTCTCCTCTTTCATTACGACCATGGGTTATAAAACCTCAGCATTTGGTAAGCGTTCCTTGTTCTTTTAAACATTTTGGTATATGCATACATGGTACCACATATGTATACAATATACTTGACGATACTGATAACAAGAATAGTTGAAGTATAAACATTCTAATAATTTAACATAACTAAAAAGAAAATAATACAATAGTATGCTATTATTACTATAAGATGTAAAGAGAGTTTGACCAATAGCTTTGTTCTTTGTACTATATACTATGTATAATAAAAATATTCAATTTGTTAAAAAAGTTTTAAAATGGTGAGTATAAGTAAAGAAAAAAGTTTTATTTATCAATAAATAGTCTATCAATAGGATAATATACATGTTATATAGTTTAATATGCTATACATATTTATTCAGGCATTTTCTACCAGCTACAGAAACGATTCTAAACTATACAAATCAGCTCTTGAAGCAGTTGCTGACATACCAGATAGTTCAAAACTTTTGCTAGGAGGTTTGTAAATTTTTTAAACCATGTGTATATTCCTATGTATGTTTTCTCATTTACGTATATATACATATTATGTTATCAAGTTTGTGTGAAGATTTTTTTCTTTAAGGATTTGGTTTATGTGGAATCCCTGAAAACTTAATTGCTGGACTTCTGAAAACTAAAGTTAAAGACTTAATTATTGTAAGCAATGAAGCTGGGTATGTACTAAATAATGTTTTTTTAAATTTTAAAATTTCATTTTGGTGTTGAAAAAAACTTACCAATAATGTTTACTGTACATTTTTTGATTTTTTTTCAATGGCAGATTTTAAAATATGAAACTAGTGGTAAATAAAAAATTATAAAACTAGTTTAAACACAAGTGTTTAAAAGAGTCTTAAAAAGAGCTCAATTTACAAGACACTATTAGACATATTTGAAGTCCCCCCCCCCCCCCCCCCCCCCCATTTTTTCAATAGAATAACAATTTTAAAAAAGTAAAGCCATCCAACTTTTTGGATGACTTTTTTAGACCTAATTATATTCAAGAAAAAATTGAAGAACAATCGATTTTTGGTGCAATTTTTGGTAAAACTAAAAAGGATTCAATCATGTTGCACACCATGTTACAGCAACTCTATTGCCCATTAAAGTGCAATGGATTTGTCCTTGAACAGAAAGTGCTATGTTGGAAGCATATAGAGGCTTAGCAGTGTAAGGTCTCATACAGCACAGTAAACTATAACAATTCAATTTATTTTAATTTTATTAATCTAGCTACAGGGGTGTCCACTAATAGAGTTAAAGAAATGTGGTAATGAAGCAAATTAAACGTCAAAGCAATTTTTGGGCCCACAAATTATGGTATGAGACCAGATTATTTATCAGAGTACAAGTAGGCACAATGTTTGTAAAGCACAAAGAGCGCTCTTAATTTCAAAAGTAAAAGAAAAAACATGAAGTTGTTTATTTTTCCATTATTAAATCATATTTTCTTAATAAACCATTTTAATGTTAGTTAACTGTTTGAAAATTAACAATTTTAGCAGCGTGAAAACAATTAAATTGCTTCACACTTTTACTTCCAATTTTAAAATTAAGTTTATTGAAAAAAATGGTTAGTGCTTTCTTTTTAGTTTTTTTATTTTTTCAAATTAAATTTAGAGTACTTTGAGTTGCTCAAAAAGTATTGTTTTTTTTTATATGTTTTCTGAGTTTTGGTTACTGATCTTTCATAATATGAAATAAAAATATTGGTGGGGTGTGGGAGCTACAAATATCTTATAGCACCCCACAGCAATTTATTACAGAATTTAGTTATTAGAAAAGATTTAGGTTGAAGTTTTACTTGTATTTTTTGGTTAAATATAATAGTATAAGTATGTATAACTAGTATAAGTTTTTGGATTGAGTTAGTGTGGGTTACATAGTGGATTAGATTATTAATTTGAATGAATAGGCATTTCAAAAAACACTCAAAAATGTATTATTGGATCAAACAAAAACAACAAATTTAAGTTTTGTAAAATTTTAGTGTGGAAGATTTTGGAGTTGGTTTGCTGCTTCGACAACATCAGGTATGCTTATACTTATAAACTTTTCATTGTTTTTTGAATTTTCTAGTTTAAATAATTCTCATGTAGATATGTTAAACTTACAAGTAAATATATTTTTTAAATTCTTTTGTAGGTTCGAAGAATTATATCATCATATGTGGCAGGCAACAAAGAATTTTCAAAGAAGTACTATCTTTCAGGTGAAATAGAAGTTGAACTTGTGCCACAGGTAAAAATTTTTAAAATCTTTTAAAAATTATAAATGTATTTAAAATTAAATGTATTTAAAGTTAAATTTTTAAATGTTAACAAATTTTATGCTAATACATACCTCTAATAATTTGATTTGCTGTTAGTTTCAAACAGTACTGGTTGGGTTATGTTAAGGTCAAAGTTATTGAAGACTTTTCCACTGTCCCTTACCTCACTAAAAATATTTCTTATCATGTGGTTTGTTTTAGCTTTATCTCAGATGAAGAGTTTTTTTTTTTTTTTTTTAAATGAAACTCTGTTAAACTCTATATCTCTTCTGTTTTTCTCTCTATTTTCTGATTTTTTTCTTGAGGTAAGCAAAGTAAAGCTTTTCATAAGTTAGTATATCTATAGAATTATGTTTTGATTGCGTTATCTCTTGCAGACAACCTTGTACCTGTCACTCTTGTAACTAGTGTAAAGTCCTTATGATCTTTGCTCAGGTGTTTGACCACCCAACAGTTGATGCCAAGAAAAAAGTGAATTTTGCATTTATAAAGCCAATAAGTGAAATTGCTCAGCTTTTTGTGGCATGAATTCTAAATAAATTGAATGTGTGTGTAGTATGCAAAATTTTTTCTTAGCAATGTGTTTATTAAAGCAAATGTATAAAAGGACGTAATAAAAGGATCCTAATCATGCAATGATGAGGATCATGAGGAGTTTATTCATCAGTATTATTTACTGTGTTATATACAGTTGTGAGCTTTCATTTTTCCAATTTCAAAATTTATTTGAAGTTTGAATTTGGTTTTTATGTGTTCCACATCATAGATTGCACAGGGAACAATATCCATGGGTCCAGAGGATCCAGTTTATGTTCTCTTTATCCATTGGAAATGAATAGAGTTCATACACCATTTCTTACATAGTTTCTTTTTTGATCTTCACACTTACTTGAGGCAAAGATGAAACCCTTTATGTTTTTCTACATCTTTGAAAATATTTTGCCCATAGTCCAACATTTTGAAATTACTGTTTAGGTTAATTGAACTTCTTTGCTTTTTTTTCAAACGCTTTGTTAATGATCTGTAACTTGATTCTCACTAATCTGTTAATAAGAGAGATCTACTAGCTGTTTTAGTATCAGATGTACTTGAAGCAATTTCTCAGGCCATTCTTCTATTAGATGTAAAAATAGGCTGTCAATTTTTCATTTCTTTGAGAGTTTTCTACCTTAATCAGTAAAATAATTAGTTGTAATTAAATATTGCATAAAAATATGTTTAGAGAGAGAGCAACAAATACTTTCAAGCTTTTTTTTAAAAAAACATTTCAATATTTTAGTTCTTAGTAATTTGTTTTTATTTCAATTTGGTTTTTTGTGTGTGATGTAATGCATAGTTAATAATGCATAGTTAAACCTATAATATGTATCAATATATTGACTACTATATAAAAGTCTGCAAATTATTTTCCGCATAAATAGAAAAATGCATTAAAATTAATATACAGTTCTTTTGATATGAATAAATTACTAATTTAGTATTCAATTCAAAATTGGTGAAGAGTAAATCCTGTCCACTACAAACTGAAATAAAGTTTGTAACTTCATTATAAATAGTTTAGAAATTCTATATAGACAGAGTTTTTTATTTTCCAGAGTTTCTACTCACAAAGCACATTCACATCAAAACACAATTATAATAAGTTAAATTAGGTAATGTAAACTAAGTTAACAATTAGGTCCAAGTTGTTAATTTAGACTGATTTGAACTTAACAAAGAATGATAAGTCCAAAATAATTTCATTATAAAAATTAATCTGGATTAACAATGAAAATTCACAAGCTACAAAAAATGTGCACAAAAATAAGAACCTATTAGTCTGTTTAAGGTTAAATATAAATTGTCACCATGTTTTTGTGTTTTCAATAAGTTTCAACAGCAACAACAACAGCAGAAAAAGTAATTTTCAAAACTTTCATCACACCTCAACAGTAAACACAAAATAAGCTTTTTGTGGAGCTCTTTATAAATTAAATACAAGTTTACAAAAATGGTTTTGTATATCATGCACTGCACTTAAGGTAGCAGTTAATAAAAATCAGAATTAGTTTTTGTTGTAATTTGGTGTATTTTAAAGGTTTCTTATACAGAATTCTAAAGGTTTTAGGGTTTATATACTATGGTTTACTTCAGGTTTAGGATAGTCCAACTCTAACTAATAGTTTTTGCAATTAAAACTAAGCTTTATGGATTTGCTTATAGGGTACATTAGCTGAACGTATCAGAGCAGGTGGTGCTGGCATTCCTGCTTTTTTTACTCCAACAGGTTATGAGACACAAGTTCATAGAGGTGGGATACCAATACAATACAATCCTGATGGTACTGTTAAAGTTGCAAGTCTTCCTAAAGAGGTGATATTTTTTGATGCTCATGTTTTTAAAACATTTATATGGTTTTGGAGGCAATATTGATTGTTTTATTAAGTATTGCAATGGCAGGCTTGTGCCTTTAAAGAGACTGCGTAATCTTTTATAATTTTTCTGCTGTAAAACAATTTTAATTTTAGAATATTGACAAAAAATGATTATTTTTTGTCATCATGATTAATTTTATAATAAGCTGCTGTAAATTAATGTTCAAAATTTTTTTTTTTTTAAAAAAACAACAACTAATTTATAAGTTTTTTTGTTTTATTTGAGTTTGATAAAGTTATAAGATTAGGTTGTTTTTTTTTCTATGGTTTTCCATGGTCAAACTTCTATGGTCAAACTTAACAGTTTTGATCAAATCATATCATAATAGCAAATACTATAAAAAGCCCCATTTTTAAAATGTCTTCAAGCAATGGCCAAAAACCTAGTAATTATGTGCTTTTTTGAAAAATCTTTCAAAGGTTTCCAATCCTTTAAAACTAGAACAATAAAATCCCAAAAAGGAGCTTTTAAGTTTTAATTTGTTTTGTTTTAGGCATCTGAATGATTTTTTCAGTGTTAGGGGCACTGCTGATTTCCCTAAGGCTATTATGTTATGGTAATTTTTTTTTTTTAGCATCGTGTTTTTAATGGAAAAAACTATATTATGGAAGAAGCCATTATTGGAGACTTTGCTCTTATCAAGGCATGGAAAGCTGATAGAATGGGAAATTTGATTTTTAGGTTACTTGCTAATACTTTAAAAGTTTTGAAAAAAAAAAAAAAAACATTTTGACACTATAATCTTGCTATAAGTAAATATAGATTTGACTATATTATAATTTTTGTTTATTGAAGTTTTAATATCTTTGCTTTCTTTAAAATTAAATGTCAACAGAATTGATAAACAATGTGTATATACTTTCAGTTTGAGGAATTTCTTTAGCAGTAATTGTACCCTCAACATGATGGGATATTTACTGCTAAATTTCTTTTTTTATATAACTAATATTTAATGATGTTGGTTAAATGCATAATTAGTTGATAATTAATGCAGTTATTAATATGAAGTTATTTTTAAACAGAAAATCAGCACGTAATTTCAATCAAACTATGGCAAAGTCAGCCAAAGTTACAATAGCTGAAGTAAGCTCAATATTTCATACTGAGTTTTTTTTATTGGTAATGAATGCCTTATTTTTTATAAAGTTACGAACAATATCCAGAAAGTTACTAATGGTTTCTTCATTAAACAAATTTGCAACAACCATTCCATTTCAGGTCGAAGAGATTGTGGATACTGGTAGCTTTTCTCCTGATGAAATCCATATTCCATCTATATATGTTGACCGAGTTGTAAAGGGAGAGCACTATGAAAAAAGAATAGAAGTAAGTTTTTTTCAGTAGTTGGCATTATAAACTGAGTTGTGATTTATTAAAGCTTTTATAGATTGATTAGTTATACTTATTTGATAATTTTTGAGTAGTATACATATAAATACTGATATAAACACAAATGTGCATATGAATGACTTTGCAAAAAACTGAAGTAAACTATAAGTTTTTTATTTTTTCACAAGTTTTTGAAATGTGTTTTGTAGTATTTAAGACTTCACCATCATAAGTCTGATGATACTCCAAAGTCAGAATCTGATTTATTACGAGAAAGAATAATCAAGCGAGCTGTGCTTGAGCTTAAAGATGGAATGTATGGTATCTTTTCATGAGTTAGCTAAATTAAATGAATACAAGGAAATGTTAGGTCACTAAATTTGAAAGTTTTTTCTAGTGTCTAGTTAAAAATTATCTGTTTCTTAACTCAAATTCACAGCAAATCTTGGAATTGGCATACCTATTCTTGCGAGTGACTATCTTAAACCTAATGTTAATGTTATTTTACAGAGTGAAAATGGAATTTTAGGTTTGGTATGTAGTTTTATTGTCTTTGAGTCTTTAATCTATTTGAATAGAGCTGATAAATAATTTCACATAATTTCTTAAGATTAGAATTATTTTGTTCAATCTCCAATTGTCAATGTTGGAAGAAAAAAATTAAGCTTAGTAATATCTTTTAAATACACTTTTGTTTTTAAAATTTTTTTAAAGTAATTTTTCAAAATACAAATCACTTAAAGATGTAAGTTATAAATCAGTTAAATGTAACTTTAAAAAAAATCTAATTTAAAGTTTAAGGTAATCATTACATAAAATCCTAATATTAGAAAGTTATCATGTGAGTCATTAGAAAATTACTTCCTATTAATTTAAAAAATAAGAGACAAAGTAAACTCTCATTTCAAAAGGTTGAATAGCAACATTTTCTGGCTTTGAATTGCTTTCCATTGAATGCTTTTAAACTTAATTCCTTTTTTTAAATATTTTTTTTTTGTGTTAATTTTTGTTTCAACATTGTAAAAATTGTGGCCTTGGACCTTTGTGGCTCAAGGCCAAGTATTAAGTATTGAGTAATTTTCATGGGTTTATGTAAAAGAAATTTTTTAAATATGTACTTGACAGAATTTATTTTTGTTATTACTTTTTATATAAAAGCTATTAAAATTACTGTGTACAAATATTAAACAATTGAATAAATTATATTTTTTAAAATACATTTTTATTATATTGGTTATGCAGCTATGTATTTTATGCTTTTCAACTTTAGGGTCCTTTTCCAAATAAAGGGGATGAAGACGCAGATCTCATTAATGCTGGTTAGTTACAATTTGTTGTCCTGTCAATTATCAAAGTTTCTTCCTCAAATAACACATGTGTAACTTTTATAAAACTTATCACTTCCAATTCCAAAAGTGGAATTGGAAGTAGTAATATAAACGTTAACTTGTCTTTTTCTAAGAACTCTATATTTTTCGAAGAACTTTATATTATTATTTTTTTAATACTACTAAAGTCACAAATACTTCCAATATTGTTGTATGTAAATAAGAAGTAAAAACAACAGTGATAAAAATCATTTCGTGAAAATAGGATTGTTTTTAATATCCATTGGTTGTGTATGGTTTGCATTAATTAATGCACCACATAGCAGAATGCCATAATGGTTGGTATACCTGCTACAGCTATTGTTTTGGCTAAGAGTTTCTAGAACTCTAGAGAGAGTCCTTGAAAGTTCTACCCTAGAATACTTAGAGAAAATGAAAAATGCCACAAACTTTTGTATGCTTATAGGAAAAGAAACTGTAACTACTGTACCAGGAGGTTCATTTTTTGCAAGCGATGAATCATTTTCCATTATACGAGGGTAAGAGTTTTTTTTTTCTATATAAATATATTTAAAATTCAATGTTTTAAAGTTATTTGAGCTATATTTTGATCAAAACTTCTAAATGTGTTGAGTTTTGTTGCTACTTTTAGAGGTCATTTGGATTTAACAATGTTGGGAGCAATGCAGGTTTCTCGATATGGTGATCTTGCAAACTGGACTGTACCTGTAAGTTTATCTTCTGTCAGAATGTGAATAGAAACTTAACAATGATTAAATAGTCATTGAAATTCTGGTTTGTTTTAGGGTAAAAATTTGAAAGGTATAGGTGGTGCAATGGACCTGGTAGCTAGTCCAAATACAAAAGTTATTATCACAATGCAGCATTTAGCAAAGGTCAGTTATGTTTACTATCTTTTCAAACTTAGAATTATAAACTAAATGAAAATTTTTTAAGACAATTTGTAAATAGGTTTCTAATTTTTGTTTCTAGTTATTTATTTTACGTTTTTATTTTACAGTTTCTTAATTTACGTTCTACAAACAATTATGAATCTGCTGCTCGTATTAGATTACCTTACTCAAAAAATCTTTTTAACCATTTTTTTTTTACAGTAAAATATTTTTTTGTAATTTTTTTTTGTTGAGATTCATCTAGGGCTTCACTAATTATCTCTATTAATTAACTTTAGGGACACCAGTTTAAGATTCTTGAACAATGCACTTTACCTTTGACTGGTCGTCGATGTGTTGATATGGTCATTACCGAAAAGGTTTGAATGAAATTTTCGTTTTCTATCAAAATATAAACTTAAAGGTGCTGGTTGATTTAAATTCTAAACCCCATTAATTTAGGAACTAATTTTTTTGCTCTTAATCTCTTAATATATAGTTATTTGAATAAATATACTGCTTAATTCTTTTAAGCATACTTTGGAAGATATACTTCTTCCGTATTGCAGTTTTTTTTACTGATTTCTTAGTGTGTCTTTGAAGTCGATCCGCACGATGGTCTAATTTTGACAGAAATCTGGCCGACATTGGGAGTTTCGGATATTAAAGAATCGACAGGTTGCGATTTTAAGATTGCCGAAGATCTTAAACCAATGCAGCAAATAGAAGAATAAAACTGTGTTGCAATCTTGTTAGGTCATATAATCATGCCAGTAAAAAAAAATTAATTAGATTTTATTGCTTTACACGGATTTGGTCACAATATTGGCTGGTTGTTAAATGTTTAGCACAGATGACCATGAAATGGTGTCGCGAGAAAATTTTTTTTGTTGTTGCAGTTTTTTTAATTTTTTAAAGTTCTTTTTAAGGAACATTTGGTGAAACAGATTTTTAAGGAATATTTGGTGAAACAGGAACATTTGGTGAAACTCTTGGTGTTTTTTTTATTGCTTTCTTAGTTTAGACAAACAATCTCATGAGAGTAATTTGAATTTTACCTTTTTATATTTTTGTTTTCTTTTTCACCAGAGAACTTATTTATATAAATTTTTAAGTAGATTCAAGATTGTAGTAAATAAATTTATTGTGACCGCAATCAATGTTGATGTTGTTGACGAAGAGAGAAATTTGAAATTATATGGCCGTCGGAAGATCTTATAGAAATTTTTTTTTTTGATTGCGGAGTCAAAAAAAAAAACAATAATAAAAAAAGGGATCTCATAATATAACAACACGACGGCAAGGGACGAAGCTAAAGTTGTTCTTAAAACATTTTGCAGGAAAAAGTGAATATTTTAGAAATAACCGCTTTCTTTCAGATTTGAATATGTTTTTGCGTTAATTTTTTCATATAAAAATATTTGATCTATAATGAAAATGGTGCTTCTTAACCAATATCTACAACCTACTAATAAAATAATTGGGACTTTACACAAAAATAGCGACAACTAATTTGAAAGCCAACCCCATTGTAACTTGCTCGATGCAAAAACTTGACGCCTTTTTGAAATACAGACAAGTAGAAACTTTGAAAAGAGATAAGAGAAACCATTTGAGCGAAGCAAGTCGTTTTATCTCATGGTTTCACAAAACTTAACTTGAACAGAATGGAGTCTTATTTACAAATAAACAGCTCATGGAACATGTTTTTCACTAGCAGCTTTTACTGCAGACGGTGATGGTGATGAAAATCTTTTGTGTGTGTCATACGCTTAGCATCAGTATTTAATTTTCACATTTAGTAATGAATAAAGTATAAATTCCTATATCAGTCATTTAAAGTAGTTTTTATATTTCAACATAAAAAGTTGAAAGATTCCAAAAAAATTGCGATACCTTGTATATCGTACAATATTTTGTTTCAACACTTCAAGACATTGCGTAAAATCGATATTGATTATAACCGTTAAACTTTTTGTTAAAAGTAACAAATAATGCATGATTATAAATTTATCAAACCAAAAACTTTTACTGTTGTAAACGCATAAAGATTTCTATTAAAAAGCTTCAGGAAATTCAATTTATCTTAAAAGACTGATAAAAAAAACTTGCACTTTATTCGTTAATGATCGTTATTAAATGAATAACCAAACATCGACAAGTATGGGAAAAATCAAGAATTAGAGATAAATTTACAAACAAATAAATTTACAGTTTTAATGTGTGCTTTGATTCTATGACAAATTTTCACCCCTATCAAATATTTTTTCCTAACTTACGTCATTATAAAAAGCTTGCACTTTATTCGTTAATGATTGTTATTAAATGAAAAACCAAAAATCGACAAGTATGGAAAAATCAAGAATTAGAGATAAATTTTCAAACAAATAAATTTACAAACTTTACAGTTTGAATGTGTGCTTTAATTCTATGACAAATTTTTACCCCTAGCAAATATTTTTTCCTAACTTACGTCATTAAAGGTTCCAAAGGCACATTTAGTCAGTTGAAACTTTGATTTTTTGATTAGGATATGTGGATTTCTATTTTTAATTTTGAAAGTATATTACTATCTGACATCTTTAGAATACCAAAGTTAATAAAGAAGAATTATTTAATACAACGCAATTTTTAATATAAAACAAGAAGATGCAGCATTAACACACATATACATCTTCAAAGACATCCAATTGTTTGATAGTTTGAAAGAAGGTTTTGGCTAAAAGTTTGTCAAATCAGCTTTTTCTGTTTCTAAGAAAGCTTTGCCCCACCATTTTGGGAGAAATCCATGCTCCTCTCTCTGCGGGGTTTCACAGTAAGTTCGTGACCATTCATGAGCTTCCAACAACATTTTCGATAATAATAATAATAATAATAATAATAATAATAATAATAATAATAATAATAATAATAATAATAATAATAATAATAATAATAATAATAATAATAATAATAATAATAATAATAATAATAATAATAATAATAATAATAATAATAATAATAATAATAATAATAATAATAATAATAATAATAATAATAATAATAATAATAATAATAATAATAATATTAATAATAATAATAATAATAATAATAATAATAATAATAATAATAATAATAATAATAATAATAATAACAATAATAATAATAATAATAATAATAACAATAATAATAATAATAATAATAATAATAATAACAATAATAATAATAATAATAATAATAATAATAATAATAATAATAATAATAATAATAATAATAATAATAATAATAATAATAATAATAATAATAATAACAATAATAATAATAATAATAATAATAACAATAATAATAATAATAATAATAATAATAATAATAATAATAATAATAATAATAATAATAATAATAATAATAATAATAATAACAATAATAATAATAATAATAATAATAATAATAATAATAATAATAATAATAATAATAATAACAATAATAATAATAATAATAATAATAATAATAATAATATATCGCGAGGTTAGAATTATTTTGTTCTATCTCCAATTTTAAAAGTTGGGAGAAAATGAGTTATTAATTTTAGTTAGTAATAATAACTTTTAAAATACGCATTATTTTTTAAATTTTTTTCTTAATCATAAATTATCTAAACATAAGTTATTATTTCTTTAAAAATAAAAGCTAAAACTTTAAACAATTATTATTTTTAGAAAAAATCAAAACTTTCTCCCGACGTTTAAACTTGGAGATAGAACAAAATAACCTCACGATATATGTATATGATATATATATATATATATATATATATATATATATATATGTATATATGATATATATATATATATATATATATATATATATATATATATATATATATATGATATATATATATATATATATATATATATATATATATATATATATATATATATATATATATATATATATATATATATATATGTATATATATGTATGTATGTATGTATAAACAGCCGTCTAATTTTAACATGTTTCAAAAAGGACGAGAGATGACGTTTTACATTGGTAAAGTCTCCCACAACCTAATAATTCAAAACAAAATTTTTGCTTTCCTTCTTGTTTTTTATTCGGTATGAAAGCTCAGGGCATTTATTTAAAATTTTCTCTTCAAGTCAAAGAGAATAAATAAAACCTGTTATTTATTTTAAGCGTTCGAGAGAGCAAATGTTTATTATCATTAGCTTAAAGGTCTTCTTGTTTTGTAACAAATAACTTAGTACTACAAGTAAGGAAACTGCGACTAATATACTTGTTATTATTTCTTGTTTCTATTAAAATAGTCCAAACTCATACATTAAAAAAAATTATGATTAATTTGTTAATTGTTCATTAAAAAAGAAGTCAAGAAAGAAAGGTAGATAGGGGCAAAGGGGAGAGTAGGGGGCCAATATTGGAACGTAGATGAAAAAAATATATATAAGGGGGAATTAAAGATTAGAAGTTTAAATGTCACAAAAATACTAAAACATAATTTTAAAATAAACCTTAATTTTATTTTAAGCCAAGTTTTAGAAGTATAACAAAAGTTACAGCCCAAATGAAGAGTGTTATAAAGGCAAGTTTTTTTCATTTATTGTACTGTGTTTTTTTACATTTTACAGATAAATGTAGAGTTTAAATATTTTAAATGTATGCCTCATGTTAGCAAGTATTTTCAGTAATTCTGTTCTTTTAAAATCCAGATGTTGTGCACTATTTTATAATATACCTTGTCACCTATAAAGTTTTTAACCATTCAAAATATCTGGATATATTCTGATATCTAAGTTGTCTCTCAATATTGAACTTTTAAAATTTAAAAAAAAAATAATAATAAAAGTAAAGTTTAGTTTTATAACTAAGTTTCCAGATATTTGGTTGATTGTAGTTGTATTATAGGTCAAAGAGAATGTTATTGATGAAAAGCTTGGTGTTGAAAAACATGAAAAAGAAGATAAGAATTTAAGCTACAAAAGAAAAAAATATGACAGTGACAAGGAACAAAAGAATAAAAAATCTAAACATCAAAAAGATCAAGATGATAATAGTGATCAAGATTACAGAAGTAAAAAAGAAAAAGAAAAAATCAAAGAAAAAGAAGAAGAAAAGAAAAAAACTATTGATGATATACTAACAAAAACAGGTATTTTGAAAAGGTCTTCTTAAATGTATTTTTTAAGATTTTTTTTTTAAGGTTTTTAACTTTTTACTTTATCAATAAGAAAGGTGTGTGTTTATATATATACATATGTAAATATATATGAATCAAGAATATATATATATTTTTGACGAAAAAGAAAAAAAATCATTGATTAAACCTCTTTTTAATTACACTACTGCTTAATAATTTTTGTAAGTTTTTAGGTGGAGCATATATCCCACCTTCTAAACTTCGTGCATTGCAGGAAGGTATAACAGATAAAAATAGGTAAATATATTGTTATTTTGTTACTTTTTTGGTAATTTAGTTTCACATCCTAAAAGAAAATGTCCTAAAATTGTTAAATGTCTCATTCTTTAGTGTTGCTTATCAAAGGATGGCATGGGAAGCCTTAAAAAAGAGTATAAATGGCCTTGTTAATAAAGTAATCATTTTGTATGCATTGTTGTATCATTGATTTTCCATTCTACTGATGCTTTAAACCACCAGTTTACTTAGTAAAATTGTTTACTGAACAAGAAAAAGCAGTAAAAAACTGACCAGTTAGCAGTGTTGTTTTACTACAGTACAATTATTTCTTACTAAACTGGAATCTCATTTCTTAGCATAATTTAACAAACCACCTACATGAAGTATATAAAAGTTTTTTCTTAAAAATTTAAGTTGGTTGAATTTCTTGTGTTGCATAAAAGAATTTGACCAAGTTGTTTTTGAGTTGTTTTTTAAATGTCTTGTTTATTCACTTTTATTTAGAGTATTTTAATATTTGTAGCTTTGTTTGTTTCAATTACATTTATACTGATTCTTTGATAGCCTAAAGTTTTAAATGGAAACCTTTTCTAGCACAAATTTCAAAGTATTATGTTTTAGGAATCAATAGTGTAGTTTGAAAAATATATATATTTTTAAACGAAGGTTTGATTGAGAAAAATCATCAGAGCAAAGAATATTTGCTACAGTGAGTTTTCTTAATTTTAGTATCTTTCATCTAAAAATTAACCTTTGCCTTCAGGTTAACATCTCTAACATTGGTCACATTGTTGAAGAGCTTTTACAGGAAAACATTGTTCGAGGAAGGTGCTGAATTTATTATTTACATAATTATGTAAGTTATTGAGTAATCTGGTCTAGACTGGCAAATAAATATTTACTTTGTTACAGGTAAAAAGTTCTATTAAAGTAATTTCCATTATCTTAGAGAAAAACCAAAATTTTTAACTCTTTGAAAATTTTTAAGGAAGTCTGTGCTGTATAATCCACAAAGATAAAAAACAGATAAATGGGTGATAATATGAGACACATTTCAAACATACAATAACTTATTTTCAAAGGTTCTATTACTAATACTTCATTCCATGGTTTAAAATATAAAGTTTCAAATTTTCATTGAAAGATTTTGGTCTAAACAATTTTATGTACCAAAAAAAAATTGCAGATAAATGAAATTTTTTTTAGATAATTTGATTTGATTTTTTCCAGCTGGCCTAACTGCCTTTTAAGGTCTAGCAATGAGCCACATTCTTGATTTTATTTTATTAATAATCAGAGACTGGTTTTTTTCAGATAATAATCTATATTTATCCTAGTACTTCATTAACATTGAAGCTTTTAAATTTGATCTGATAGATAATTTGTTTTGCAGAGGTTTGCTAGCGCAGTCAATAATTCGTGCACAAGTAGCTTCACCGACATTTTCAAATGTTTATGCAGCTCTGGTATCTATCATAAATACAAAAGTAAGTTCAAGTAAAAACCATAAAGATTCAGATTAATTCAACATTTATAGTTAATTTATATATTTTTTTTTAGAATAAAAAAAGAAATTTACTTATAATATTAGTTCAAAGCTTCATAGCACTGTTTATTTTTATCCTTGTTTGAAATTATTTTTAAACTCTTTAGTTATTATTTTCAGTTTCCAAAAGTTGGGGAGCTGGTATTGAGACGGCTAATACTACAATTTAGAAGGTCTTTTAAAACGAATGACAAGGTGCAGTTATTTATCATCTTTTATTTATTGGCTTTGAGAGAAACAAATATTTTAAAAAGAATTTTTAATTGAGTCTATTGGTGTCACCTTCAAGAAATCTTCAGAAGTGTTTTCTTTATCTTGATGAAATATTTAAAAATTTTTTTTTTTTTTGACAAAACATAATAAACAGGTTTTATTATTTTAGTTTGTTTGCATCAACTCTGCAAAGTTCATTGCTCATTTAGTAAATCAACAAGTAGTAAGTTATTTTAATTATATATGTAACAATTTTTATGTCTGATATTATTTCCAAATTTAAAAAAAAAATCAAAAAATCTTTCAGGCGCATGAACTCCTCGCTTTAGAGATTCTTACTCTGCTTCTACAGAATCCAACAGGAGATAGTTGCGAAGTAGCAGTAAGTTTTATTAAAAAAAATATTTTGGAAATATTTTTCTTGCTGGATATAATTTTTTTTTCGCGTTTCAACAATTTCTTTTCAAAATTATTTCCAGCACAAGCTATAGCCTCCCAGACATCTGAATTTTTTTATGATTTAAGACTGTTATATTTTCAGTGAGATAGAGGATTTATCAATCTATTAAGCATAGATAAGGTTTATATTTGAAAGTAAATCTTATGGAAACTCTGTTCTTCATTAAATCTAATTTTTATATTTCTTCTGAATCAACTAAGCCTCCAATAATTAGCTAAGTAATAATTTATGTCCTGTCTCACACATGTATGAGTTTAAAATTTTTAAAACTCAGGTTTTTTTTGATTTTTTTGTATCATCCAGATTAGCTTCTTAAAAGATGTTGGTTTAAAATTGATAGATGTATCACCACGAGGAGTTAATGGTAATTTTGAGTTGTTTTTATGTTTGAATTAATTCATAATGGTTCAACATGCATCATTCTGTTATTTTTTAAGCTACAATCTGAAAATGAAATGTCTTGATCTAAGAGGTTGTTTATACTGTTTTTTTCTTTCTTTTTTCTTGTTAGCCATATTTGAGAGATTAAGAAGCATATTGCATGATTCAGAAACTGATAAGAGAGTTCAGTATATGATAGAAGTCATGTTTGCGATTCGGAAAGATGGTTTTAAGGTGTCTTCATTTAAATTGCTTACAAATTGTTCTACTTGTTATAAAAATTGAACTTGTTATGAAAATCCTGTGGTGGACAAAAAATTGCATTTTAAACTTTGTTAAATGGGGTTTATTTTCCATCAGCTCATCAAATGCTACTTATAATACTTTCTTTGCTGCTTTTTTTGCTTGTTAAATTTGTTTTTTAAATTTAATAAGTTTAATATACTGTAAGGTGGGGGGGAGGGGTTAAAACTATAGTGGTGTAAGTCATATTTTTATTAAAATTGAGTTAGATGCTTTATGAATTTCTAAAAAAATAATTTTGACCCCCTGATGATTAACTATATAAGTTAAATATTTATAATAAGATAAATATGTAGTAAGCTATTTAAGTTAGATATAGTAAGTGTAAAGACTCTAATTGTTTATTAAGTTGTTACTCATTAGTTAAATATTTATTTTCAAGGATTACCAAGTGATAGTTGAAGATTTAGATTTGGTTGAAGAGGACGATCAGATAACGCATCTGCTTCGTCTTGATGATACAGGAAGTGGTGAAGATGTTTTAAGTAAGTGGTTTTTAGATTGACTCTGAAAATAAAACATCTTTTAAAGAATAATTTACAAAAGGTTTTTTTTTAATACAGATGTATTCAAACATGATCCTGATTATGAAGTTAATGAAGAAAAGTATAAAGAAATCCGTAAAGGTGAAAGCAGTTTTTTACACAGCATGCATTTTTTTAAAAACCTCTACTGTGGGAAATGATTTGAAAAAATTTCCATTTTTTATGATATCCATTGGTTGTTTTTATTGATATTTTAAATAATCAGACATCTTGGGTGAAAATGACGATGATACATCAAATGACGAAAGTGGGAATGAAGATGAAGATGATGAGGATGAGGATGACAATGAAAATAATGATGCTGAAGAAGGAAAAGAAGGTATAGCTGTATAAATTTTTTGTCATCATTTTTTCCTTTTAATAGTTTTATTTAAATTGTTTTGTTTTTCGTATTTTTGAAAAATGTAAAAAAATATTTTTTCATCATCCTCAGAAAATTCAATGGAGATCATTGACAGAACTGAAACAAACCTTGTGGCACTCAGAAGATTAATTTATTTGACAGTTCAATCAAGGTTATAAAATCAATTCAATGATAAACTTCAATTTTAGTTTTACACATTTTGATACTTTGTGGCTCACAAAATATTCATTAATGTCTAATGCTTAAACCATTACAGAATGTATCTAATAGCTGTTGATCTTTGTAATGGTAGCAATTCATTTACAATCTAATTGCAATCTATATAATTTACTACTGTTATTTCTAATTAAATTTTGTACAAAGATAAATATTATTAGATTGATTTCTCTGGTTTGTTAGAACTTCTGATAATGCTTTCAAAAAGGTTTTATAACATTTATTTTTTTTTAGTTTGGATTTTGAAGAATGTGCCCATAAAATGTTGAAGCTAAACATCAAACCAGGGCAAGAGGTAATTACTCAGTTTTTTTAGTAAAATGATCTTGTGAGACTGATAGTTCTTTGTTTCGTGACGTAAAAATCCACATTTAATTGCTATTTCTTTGATAAAAGTTTGCAAATATTTTAAAATTTAATTTCTTTTTTTTTAAATGTTTAAATTTATTCTTTAAGCTGCTATAAATTCATTACTAGCATGAATTCTGCTTGATGGTTGTGGAGTGCTGTGCTCAACAGAGATCCTATGAAAAATTTTATGGACTTTTAGGCCAGGTATATAGGAGTCTTTTAACTTTTCCAATAACTTGCTCCACTATTAATTTTTTTACACTTCCAAAAACACTTTTAACACTTTCATAACATTTATTCTCTTGAAAATATACATATATTCTTGGAAATATATTTTTATCTAAATGGTGGTTGTTAGCATTTTTTCTAATACTTTTACTTTTATTATATCAGAGATTTTGTCTTCTGCGGAAAGAGTTCATGGAAAACTATATAGCTATTTTTAAAGAGCAGGTACAATATTTGATCTCTTTACTATCAGGTGAATAAGTTGCATTGTTAAAAAAAGTAAATTTATGGAAAAGAAAAGTGTTTTGTTAACTAATCATTTTGATTAGTTGTTTGCCTATCTTAACTAAATTATTAGGTCTGTCAAAAAGTATTTGGAAGAAAATACCCCATAGATAAAGTGCACCATTTTTATGATTATAAAAGGGTTTATTAGTCAAAAAAAATTACCTTTATAATGAATTACCTTCTGCCATCTATCCTTCAAGGAGTTCATGCCTCACTCTTAAAACTGTCTTTTCTGGGAGTTCAGAAGTCTGTCAATCTCCTGCTAAAGTTCATGTTTATTATGAAGTTTATTGATACTATTTATTCATAAAGTACGCATATTTATAAAGTATACATCATTATGCTGTAAGTAAGACTGAAGATATTATGTATCTCTTTCGATAATGAATTTAACAAACTTACTGTTTTTTTAAAGTTGATATCAAAGAAATCAGTAGCCAATCTTAGATATTATTTGACATCTTCATAGCATAATTTAAAAAATGGTTTTTCTAGAGAGGACTTCTTTGGATCTCTTTAGATTTGTTTTAGAGAGAGAAGATTTTTTTGTAATCTTTTTTATCTTTAATCTTTTTTATAATTTTTTTTAGTATGATAGCTGTCATCACTTGGAAACTAATAAATTAAGAAATACAGCTAAGTTTTTTGGGCATCTTTTGCATAGCGATGCAATTCCCTGGATGGTATTTGTTTTTTAAGTCTATTTTTTATATTTATAAGTTATATTATTAGTGTATTTATATAGAGCTATTCATTTTGTGTGTATTATAAATATGATGTTTTTAAATTTATCTTTTCTTAAATTAACATATAGACAGTTTCATTCTGTCTATTTATTTACTTTAATATAGGTCATGGAATGCATCCGACTTAACGAAGATGATACTACAAGTTCCAGGTAAACAAATAAAGTAAATAGAAAATATGATAGTGTATTTTAATTAAATGATATAATACCCCAGTGTAATGTTTTAGAATAAACTAAAATCTTAATGCTTTTAAATTGCAAAGAAATATTTTACTAAATCTATTTCTTATATTTGCGTTTAGTCGAATTTTCATCAAAATACTGTTCCAAGAACTAGCAGAGTATCTTGGAATTCAAAAGTTGAATGCTCGTCTCAAAGATCCGTAAGTCAGATAGCTCCTCCAGAGCAATCTTTCTAATGATCATGACAGGCTTTAAGTTTTATGCATGTTTATTTTTGTCTGTTTTGTTATAGAATTGCTGCTCCCTATTTGGAAGGAATTTTTCCTCGAGACAATCCGCGCGATACTCGGTTTTCAATCAACTTCTTTACTGCCATTGGTTTAGGTGGACTGACGTAAGTGTTTGTTTTTTCGCTTTAGAGTTTTTACATTTGTTATTCAATTACAGTCAAAAGTTCTGCAATATAAAGCTAAAAAGCTTGTTCGCTTTTACCTAAAATGTTTCATATATTAGCGATGAACTTCGTGAGCATCTCAAAAAAATGCCTAAAGTCAACCCATTAGCCAAACAACTTGCTGAAGCACCTGATAGTTCTTCTGATAGTAGTTCTGATAGTAGCAGCTCTAGCAGTTCAGATAGCGATTCATCAGACAGCTCAAGCTCAAGTAAGTTTGTGTCTTAAGGGGTGTTGAAAAAATGTTGGTCATTTATCAATATTTTTCAATAAACCTTTTTTGGATAATTCATCGAAAAAGATTGATTTAATATTTTGAAAGCTTTTGCCACAAAAATATTGAACGGATTTCTGCATCGTAACTTATTGTGTGTTTGTTGTACCAATGTACAAATTACTGTTTTTTTTAGAGAGAAATGAGGGCAAAATTTTTCTTTTTTTATTGCATACCTTACTTTGTAAAACGTCTAATACTCTGAAACTGTGCTTTCTTTTTTCATTATTTATCTCTATTGATTTACTTATAGGTTCGTCAGACGACAAAAAGTCGCCTGTTGTTTATCAAAACAGGTATGTGACTTTTACTAATTAAGTCGAATATAATTTTTTGCAATGTCAAACAAACGTTTTACTTGTATCTTTTAGAAAAAGAGAAACTAATAAATCAGTTTCGCCGAGAGGTCACCATAGTGATAGATATTCCAATCGCCGTCCCGATGAACGGAAAAAACAACAACGCGAGGAATCACCGGAAAGGTTATCTCAAAGAAGAGGAGGAGATGATCATAATCTTGCCTATAGAAAAGAAGAAAGAAAAAAATCAGTTTCGCCAAGAAGAAGGCGTGATGAAAACGAATATATTACGCGCGAAGATAAATCTAAGAAAAGACCGAACGAAAGACCGAACGAAAGACCTAGTGAAAGACTGACTCAAAAAAAAAGAGGAGAGGATCGAGATTCATATAAAAAAGAAGAAAGTAGCCAATCAGTTTCGCCGAGAAGTAAACGCCATGATGATAAATATCTAACACGTCGCGATGATAAACGAAGGAACAATAAAACAAGATAATAAAAGATCTTTAAGCATTTATTTGGCATCTTCTTTAAATCGAGGAATCTATAAAAATGCGCAATCTTAGAAGGCTTAACTTCAAAACGTAATCGTTTTAATTTTAAATGGATTGTCTGTGAGCTTCAGTGAAAAAAACCGTGAAAAGAAAATACTAAGTTATACAATAAGAAAAAATAAACTTTTTTAAATGACGTCGTGTTTGATCCATCAAATATGTTCTAGATCGTCTCGGTTTACTGTCTAGTCACTATAGTGAACTTTTTCAAGTTTTGCAAGTTTTGTCAAATGCTCTTCACTTAATGTCTATGAGACGGCTTGAAATATCATATTTTAAGGTTTTTGGTAACTTCCCATGAGAATGTTATTAGGAAGGAATTTTGTTACCTCGAAGCAATGAGAGGTAGGAGCGTAAGATGGACTTTTAAAAAAACTCTGACTAGATTTACAAAATCTTATTTCACTGGCAGGGTTGTTTTGTGTTTTTTTTATTTTTATTTACTCATCTTTTTTATTTAACAAAATATCTTTTCTAATCAAGACTTCATGTTTAAAGAGATAATCTTTTTCAGGCAAGTTAAAATGCCTAATTGCAATATAAAAAAAAAAAAAAAAAAAGATTATTCTAATTGTTAAAACCTTGTAAATCTGATCAGACAAAAATGTCATTTTTGCCTGTCAGGAAAAAGTCAGGAGAATTTTATATTAAACTTTCTGTATGATCTCTGTTTTTTAAAAAAGGTATAAGTATCCAAATTTCAATGTTAAAAGAAAAATGTTTTTGCATAAATATTTCAGTAAATTTTATCTCTCAAATCGTTTTATGCAACTTTGAGAACACAAAAAGTCAAGACTATCTTTTAGGAAAAGTTTGTAATAGTCAAATTTTGTCAGTTTTAGGGATATAAAATTTTTTGAATCTATATCAAAAACAACACGTAAAAAGAAATATCATGGAAGTAACGTTTATTATTAGAAAATTTCCACCATCGACTTTTTTTTATTATACACATGAGAATAGTTTTTGTTTGATCAAAAGGTTCAACAGGTCAACAGTTGGGTTCAAGATTTATGTGTTTAACCGCTTTACCCCCTCCTCTCCCCTTCTCTTTTACCATTCAGGGTTTAGTGGATTATCTTAGTTCAAAGAATTATTTAGTAAACTAACCGCAACAACAACAATACGAAACTTCGAAAAAAATTATTTTTTAAAGAAATGTTATTTACACTTTTTTCGTAGTCTTTAAAAAAACTCTTTCTGTTTAAAAAACCAAACGACAGGTTTGAAATTAGATGGGTGGAATGTTTTCCTAAATAAGAAAACTTAAGGCCCGTGTCACACTAGTCCATTCAATACGTAAAGTAGTATTTAACTAACTTTCTTTTGTACTGATTTCAGTTAAATACGACGATAACAATTCTTCACCCTGCTGAATATCCCTTAAAGCCAATAGAACAACTGTTCGCACCATGACTTCGTCACCACTTATTTCACTTGTGCGAACCAACGGATTAAAATTGACGTTGGGTAGGAATTGCTGCAAATGTATTGGAAAACTAAATGGGATATCAAGCTCTTGATATATAACATTGGCCGGAAAGGTGGCTGTTTCGTTATTTACATACTGACCAACCGCAAGAGGATTTAACTGAGTAGGGGTAAGCCAACTAGTATCACATGATGAGTATGATCCAATCACATCTCTTTTAGCGCTTGACCTATAAGCAATATTGCGTTTAAGTCCCAGTTAACTACCAATTGAAATAAAATAACAATACTGAGATTCTTAAGTTTGCATTTAGTTCTTTTGTTCAGATTTAATGTAAAAAAGTTTTTACTTCATATGATTATTTGGTTTTGTCGGTTTATCGTTCAACGCTTTATAACTTTAATCTTGTAAGTAAATATAAAAAATAATGGTCAATTTGCCTATTATTATTTGGCTTAAAAAAATTAAAAGACGAATGTTTTGCCCATATAATCTAAAAGCTACTGATCGAGAAGTAAACATACTTGTAAACTAGTTTACTCAATCCTTTGTCGTTACCATCAATAAGAACCCCACCTAAGCACTTCAGAATATAAGAATTGTTGAAGGACTGAAAAAGAATTGGCTCCATCGGATAATAAACTGTACCTAAGTGAACACAAGACTAATCTAATACCTGATTCTAACATAAAATGGAAAAAAAAAAAAAAAAAAAAAAAGCAAGCTTTAAAGACCGAACCTGCTTACAACAGGATTTAAGAAAGAAAAAAAAAATGATTTTCAAAAAAAAGATAAAAAAAGTCAGCAACTTTTTAATATTAACAACTAAGGTCAGCATAAAACTAAATGCAGCGTAAAATGTAAAGATAAATGCGCTTCAAAACATTTCTTTTTTAAAAGAAAAAAAGTTGGATTTATTTTAAAAAAATTAAAAAAAAATTTATTTCCTCACGGTTTTCACATAAATCAAGCAAGAAGCACAACCAAAAAAAAAATGAATTTTTCTTCTCACCTGGGTACATTGCTGTTAATGAACCTTTTTTAATGCACCCCCGTTCAACTAAAATACCTAGACCTGCTTGAGGTATCAAGGATTTTTGGCGCGATAAACTGAACCCGCAAAGATCGTATAAAACCTCGTGAGGCCTTTTTTCTGAACCAGAGGCTAAGTAAAGATTTTCAAACAAATCAATCAAAAAAGCGATATGAACAGCCGGTTGGTTGTAATAATTATGTTCGGTCGCGTTGACCTTCTTAACCGCTCTACAAAAGAAATTTGTTAATATATTTTTCAAATGATTTTTGTTAAAATTTCTTTTCTTTTCAGAACCTTCATGAATCTGTGCTAAACCACAAAAAAAAAACGAAGAGAAACGTCTACAACATAATTTGCTTCTGTCAAAACAATTTTTTGATGAGTTTATAAATTTGTTTTGTAGAAGAAACTTGGAAAATGTTTTTTTTTTGAATTATAGAATTTTTTTTTAAGTGAAAAATTTCTCAGTTTAAGAAAAAGTTTACCCAGCATGCATTTTCACAACATTTCGTCAACGCAGAAAAATTTCACCTTTTGTTCCAACTGAAAAGAATCCATGGGAAAAACTTATGACTGTAATCATTAAGCGTCTTTCTCACTGTTTTCAACATTTCCGAACCTCGTGAAACACTAATCGCTATTTGATATTTCTACAAAATATCAGGAGAAAATTTACAAAAAAAGTACTTCATAACAACGTCAAACCTGGATTGACATTTGATTGGCAGAAAAATACTCGTTGAAACTTGAATCATGAAAACCAATAGTAAAAACATATTTAAATAAACCTCTTTGCAATTCGTATTTTTTATATTATTTAACAAAAAAAAATTTTATGACTCGAACAAAAGTATTAATAGTATAAATAAAAATATATTAAAATAATTACTTTTTGATTTTCTTTGTTAAAAAAAGAACAATAAACAAAATAGAAACAATAAAGGAGCCCTGTTTATTATTACAATGTATTTCACAATACGCAGTAATATACCATGTACAAAATTTCTCAATATAAATTGGCTACTTAAAAAAATTTTCTAATTTAGTATATTAGAAATATACCAGAAAATGTATAAGATATTTGAAAAAAAAAAAAACTTCAGAACGCTCATGCTCTTTAAAAGTGAAAAAAGCTTTGTTCATTTATAAAAGAAAAAAAAAATGAATAGCCGATATTTTATGTATTAAAAAACAAAAAAAAATAAATAACTGATATAGCCTGGTACTATCATACAATAACTCAGTCTAACATTTATGTGTCCTTTTTGTAATTTACACTTAATTTGTGACACATTAAAAACATATCACAATAATTATCATTTATATTGAACGGATTTTAATCATTTATTAAATGCGTAAGAAAAAAGGAGTGTGGAAACGAGTGTAGAAACAATTGACTCCAATAGAACTGAAACAAAATTCTATTCTATTTGCATCATCTCTTTTAGATCGTCAGCTATTCTGAACTGACAGCCTGTTGATACTTGGATTTCAGGTATTCCAACTGTTGGCCATATTTCCGAGAGAATAAGTCCTTCATTAGGATCCACATTAAAAACACACTAAACTCAGGGAGAAAAAACACATATCAGAACAGTAAATGAAGCAATTTCCTTCCCCTCTCACAAACTAACAAATTTAATATTGATCATTTTTTACAGAAAAAAAACAAAAAAACAAACTTACAATAGCAATAACTACATACCTTTTCTGTAATGATCATATCAACACAATTTTTACCAGTCAATGGAAGGGTGCATTTTTCAAGAATTTTATGCTCATCTCCCTAAAAGTAATTAAGTGCATTAAATTTATGGTCATTACAAAGAAAATGTGCAACTTGTGTGCTCTTGATATACATACAGCAAATTAAATAGCATATAGTGAGAGTGTATACTAGACGGTTTAAAAAAGTATCCTTTTAGATATAGATACATTTTTTTTAGGTCTTTGATATAATCATAGACTTCCTCTTGTTTTCATTGACACAAATAATTGAGCACTAAGCATTTGAGTAGGTAAAAAAAGAAAAAAGAACCTGCTATATCTATTGAGCCTGTAAGCTTATCAATGAGTATTACTATAACAAAGTTTGATGCCATTTATTATCCAGGCAGATATTACATAGAAAAAGCTACATTTGATCACCCAGTTTGCAAAAATAAATTCCCTAACTTCTCCCTGAAATAAAATCATTTTCCTTACAAACAAACATTCCTAGAAATAGAGTTCTTTAAGTTCTCTTTTTCTTCAGCATCTTAGCACTTTAAATAAAAAAATGCAAAGATTTAACAATCCCTAATTCCTTCTTCTGAGGAGATTTTAAATTCCTTGACTTTTTCAAAAATTTCTCTGGCATTTTTGATCTACAGTTAAGTGGCCACCCTCTAATTCTATGTGGATTTGTGTAATAGAATATAAAAAAATTCTTTTTTTACTAACCTTAGCAGTATGCTCCATGGTGACCACAACCTTAGTTCCAGGGCTTGAAACTAAATCCATTGCTCCACCCATCCCTTTCACCAATTTACCCTAAAATTAATTAAAAAAATCAAGATAAAATAAAACAGAGAGAAAAAATTTAAACTAAAATTGTTAACTTAAAAATTTATTTAACTTTGTAACTTTAAATTTTTTAAAAATATCTTGACAGCCAAAAGCAGTTTTTATGAGGAAGAAAGACTTAATCATTACATCTTAAACAGATACAACTTAAATACATAGTGTGTGTGTGGCTACGCTAATCCAACAATACTAAATAATGTAGACAGAAAAAGGCATAATTCAATAAATGGTAAGAGCAATCACTATAGCTGTTGTTGTAAGTAGCAAAGCAGGCTACAAAAACAATTTCAAGCACAAATGTCATTGACAATACTACTAGTAATAACAATCAATAAAGATCAACTGATAAAACATTGACAACCAAGTTAAAAAATCAAGCATTCAGACTGATAGTATATTATTTGTACAGAGTACAGATAGAAACACGTAGAAAAGCTAGACATGAAATTTAACAATGACAATTGTTCTTTGTTGCTGCAATTCAAAATACATTAAAATGATTTATGTATTTAGACATGGCTACTTGGTTCCCACATACAAACTAAACATAAAAAAATACACAAAAAAAAAAATTTAAGGTTTTTTTTTAGTGAAAAGAAAAAAAAAATCATCTAACTGGGATCATCCAGTTGGCAAGATCCCCAAATTGTGAAACTTGCATTGCTCCTAGCATTGTCATATTTACATGTCCACTAAAAAGAAAAAAGTATTTATATATATATAGAGACGGTACTAAAACTATGCACCTTCTTTGCTACTGTCAACCCATGAATTGAACTTTTTGTTCAGGATAACAAACTTCCTAAACATACTGATTCGAAAATATCTTTTTTTAAAAAATTTCTTTTTATGAATCTGATGACACTTTGCATAAGTTACATTTTCATATTATATTCTAAATGTTTTCTTTTTGAGTCAACCACATTTTATCTTATTCTTTATTCCTGAACATACCAGTGGAAATAATGTATTTGGAAAAAATATCTACTAGAAAAGATTTGCATTTTCAAGAACACCATAAAGTTCTAAGCAAGATTTTTGAAGATATTCTGTGTCCAAAAATTAAAAAATAAACAGGCAGGTCCAGGATTTTTGGTGTTCAAGGTAACTTCCAGAGTGCAAATCTCAAAAAATTTTTATACTCATACTGAAGTCAAATAAGAATGTTTTACAAAAAACTTATGGTGATCAAAGCTTTTTTACTTTTTGTTAATATCTTTAAATTTCTTATTGTTTAAAAATGAAGACAATGTGAAGTTTAAAACCCCTACTATTTGGGGGGGGGGGGGGGGAATGGGCATTAACTTTACATGATCATAGCTTTTGAACTTTAAAAAATTTGCTCACTAAATAAGAATTCTACAGATGAACTTTAGTCTAATTTATATAAAACTGTTTTTTATATATCATTACCCCCTCCCTCCACATACACATTTTTGAACCCACAGACTCTAATTTTAAGATTAAGGTAATATTGTTCCCAGACATATTTCTAGCAGAAACCTTTTTTTTCAAATAAATTATTTCCACTACAGTGTGTAAAGTTTAAAAACTAAATTTAGAAAATCTACATCCCTGCACAAAATTATTCAACAATTGACATCTTTTGTATAATTTAAATGCATCTTTTGTATAATTTAAATGCATCTTTTGTATAATTTAAATGCATTGTAAAGGTCAAGACATGCAAAAGTGTGCACCTTGTTAAGTTTTATAAAAATAGTGTGCAAGTCACTTTTTGTTTTCTGTAGAGTAAAAACAGTAACTAGCATTTAAGCTTTGAACCAATTTAAACTTTTAAAAAACATTTAAAAGTTCAAATTTGTTCAAAAACAAAAGGATTATTTGAACATTAATATTTTACTCAAAACATTTGTATTATATATTATATAGTTATCATATGTGTTATCACATACTACTATATATGTTATTATAGGTTTTCATATGTTATGTAGGTTATTATGTGTTATTATATGTTACTATATATGTAAATATAGGTTTTTATATGTTACATATGTTCATAATGAAGTAAATGAGTTTCAAAGGGTTTCTAGTTTCAATATTAAACACATTTGATAAATGACAGTTACACATGCTTAAATATATGAACTGTAATTTAATAATTTATAGAGAATAATCTTTTACCCTCTTATCATTGCGAATGAGTCATCACTTCCAAAGTAAGCAGCACCAGGAAGCACAGTGACAGTTTCCTTTCCTTAAACCAAATTACCAAATTAATTTAAAGTCACAATTTAAAAGCTCATAAAGTTAAAAACAATTTAAAATAAAAAATTTTATAAAATGCTTCTCTTTAAAAATAAGAAACATAAGAATTATTAACATAGAACTTCAAACATAAAAAAGTAAATAAACCGAGATTGAACTGTGATTAAACTGCCAACCTGCATTTATTAAGTCAGGATCTTGTTGACCTTCTCTGGGAAATGGTCCCTTGATAAAAAAAATTGAAAAATGTGTAAAATTTTTTATACCTCTTCTTTTTTTCAATATCATCAAATTAATGCAATAATTTTTTTTTAAAGATTTAAGGAATTAAAAAAGTTTAAATTTTTCCATTAACTGGATTTGGTCCTACTTGTTTTTCAATAACCCCAGTTTTTTTAAACTTATAAATACTTAACTAAGTAGTAAATTATAAATAAATAACTATATATATATATATATATATATATATATATATATATATATATATATATATATATATATATATATATATATATATATATATATATATATATATATATATATATATATGTATAATATAAGTATTAATTAATAGTAATTCCCATGAAAAAAGCAACTTTGAATGTTTTTTGAAAGTTTGCTGATATTTTAATCTTCACAAGATCTTATTAAAATATTGCAAATCCAAAAACATTCTTTATGATCACTTTAGATTTGCTTCTACCTGGAATACATCTAAAATTTATTAAAATGTTTATAATACAAAAAAGTAGCAAAATATTGTAATTTATGACAAACAGTAGCTACTTTGATGTAAAATTAATTTTTCTGGAGTTGTTCTCTTTCTTTACTGCACTTAAAAAGGGCGTAGGCTCGAGTTATCAATTTCAAATGTTAAGATATTTAGAAAAGTTAAAACAAAACTTGTAGCAAACGTATTATTCAGTCAAAATTGTGTTTCTATACTATCACTTAAATATAGAATACCTTTTATTATTTACTGCTATTTTTGAATAATAACTATAATTTAATTAACCAATACTATTTAATAGTAAATAGACAAAAAAAAAAAAAAAAAAGAAAAAAAATTTATACTTATTTTTTTAAACTAAAATAATCAAACTTAAAATTTAATTGATTTTACATAACAACAGAAACAAATGGCTTTAAGTAGCTAATGCAATTCAAATTTATACCTGATTACTCTTCTAAATCAATCAAGGTCTCAATTTGGACACATTGAATGTGGTTATTCAGTGAGACATATTCAAAATGGAAGAGTTTGACTAGTGGGAAAATTGAGTTTTGGCAAAGTGTAAATTTTGTCACAAAGAAGGCCAAAAGAAAAAAAAAAGTTGCAAACAAAAAAAAAAAAAATGTCTTTAGCTAAAGACCCTTTTTTTTTTGTCTAAACTTTTACACGATTTTTGAACTAGATAAAATTAGGGTAACAAGCTCTTTTGTGTACATCAGTGTGATGACTAAGTAGAACGAAAAGATTTAAAACATTGGGATTCATAACACTTGGATGCAACCTTTAAATAGTTAGACTTAAAGTTGGATGCTTTTAGATAAAATCTTCTTATAATCATTATATAAATAGAAGATAAAGAAATATAAATTTAACACATAATGAACCTCACCAAACCTAAAATACCATTTTCACTTTGCAAATGTACTGTTATATCTGGACTGATATAATTGCTTGCAAGCATTGGCATTCCAATGCCAAGATTTGCTAAAATATTTATTAAAGAAAAAAACAAACTTAATAACATTTCTAATGAGCAGTAGCTTTCCAGTTTGTTATTCACTTCATAAAGGTACGAAGCAAAGACAAAAGATCGTTGTATCTATAACTTCAAGAGCATTGTTGAAGCTATAGAAGTTAAATTTTTTTTCTTTCAATGTAGAATTCTATTTCTTTCAACAAAAAAAACTAAAAGATTTTTACTTAAAGTACTAATAAAGAAGAAGGATGAACTTTCTAACAAAAAAAAAAAAAAAAAAAAAAAAAAAAAAAAAAAAAAAAAAAAAAAATTCTATTTATCATGTAAAATAATAAAAATGAGCTAAATTGTATACAAAATTAAATCCTGATTTTGCAAATAGAAAAGATACCATACATATTATCTTTGAACTCTAGAGCAGCACGCCTAATAATTCTTTCACGAATCAAATCAGCATCAGATTTAGGCTTTGCAGTTGATTTATTCTGCTGCAGCTTAAGTCTCTATATTCAAAGAAGATAAATGATATTATATTTATTACTTATAAATAACAATTAAAAATGATTTTTTTCTTTTTTTGAAAGTGGAAAATTTTATAGTTATTTAAGTATTACCTCAATTCGTTTAACATAGTCTTTTCCTTTGACAATCCTATCAACATAAATTCCTGGAATATCAATCTCCTCAGGAGAAATACTTCCAACATCCACTATTTCTTCAACCTTTAAAAATACAATAACTTTGACATGTAAATATTTTAAAGTTGCTACCTTCTCATTTTTTTCATCTCAAATTAAATTTTGTCATTGTCTTTTGGGAAGGAAAATTTCAGATACTATTATGTTCTTTCTTATTTATCAATCATTGATAATAGTTTCACTAAAAAAGGAAATAAACTCACTTCAACAATTGTAACTTTTGCAGCTCTTGTCATTGGTGCGTTAAAGTTCCGGGCTGTTTTTCTAAATTTGTTTTTAAAATGATGTTCCTAATATTTGTTATTTAAAAAAGGAATATGAACAAATGAAATCTTATCTGTTTGCTAAATTTCAAGTCTGCAGCCACAATAAAATTTATGATCATTTTTTGTATGTATACATATAAACTTTTGTAAGTATGGGTGTAGGTTATCAATTTTGTAAGTGAGGATTTTTCTACATTTTTTTTTTTTCACTTCTTTTTTGAACACTAATGTTATAAATTATTACCTGGACACTAGTTAGTAAGTTGCATTAAATTATTGTTACAGAAACTAGTTAGTAAGTTGCATTAAATTATTGTTACAGAAACTAGTTAGTAAGTTGCATTAAATTATTGTTACAGAAACTAGTTAGTAAGTTGCATTAAACTATTGTTACAGAAACTAGTTAGTAAGTTGCATTAAATTATTGTTACACAAACTAGTTAGTAAGTTGCATTAAATTATTGTTACAGAAACTAGTTAGTAAGTTGCATTAAATTATTGTTACAGAAACTAGTTAGTAAGTTGCATTAAATTATTGTTACAGAAACTAGTTAGTAAGTTGCATTAAACTATTGTTACAGAAACTAGTTAGTAAGTTGCATTAAATTATTGTTACACAAACTAGTTAGTAAGTTGCATTAAATTATTGTTACAGAAACTAGTTAGTAAGTTGCATTAAATTATTGTTACAGAAACTAGCTAGTGAGTTGCATTAAATTTTTTATTTTTTTTTTAATTATGGAATTTCTGAGTTAGTAAAAGTAAAGTTTTTCTATATTTTTAGTTTCTTTTCATTGCTAAAGCAAAAGAAATCATTGATAACAACGTTAATGTTTCAAAGAAATATGTGCGGTAAGTCCTCTATGAACTTAAATTTAAACTTCTTACTACAAAAAGCTAATGATAAAGTACACCTGGTTCTAGTATGTGATATATGCAATATATGAATGCATCTGACTAATTAACAATTCTAAACCTTTTTGTGTCTGCTAGACTTCAGGAAAAAGTATAATGTAATATAATAATATTAATTTGTGACATTACAGCTATAAAGTTTATCTTTACACCACCTTAGTCTTTTGAGTCTATCTACAAGAGCCAACACAATTTTCTGACAGCTGTATATTAACATATACTAAACTATGCAAAAATACACTAACATAATTTTCTTAAACGTTCTACAAATTTAAAACAAAACATTTTATTATCTGTAAAAAAATTAGACTTATTATTACCACAAAGACATGAATGCATGAAAAATCATAAGTTTTTATTTTTCAAAAATTTAACCATAATAGTATTTTAAAAGGTTTTTTTCTAACCTAAAAATCAAATTTCCATATGTATCTGCTTTCCATGCTTTGATAAGTGCATAGTCACCAAAGATAGATTCCTCCATGATGTAGTTTTGTCCATTAAACACACGATGCTATAATAAAATTGAATAAAGTTCAAGTTAACCTACATAACATAGGGCAGCTACCAAGTTTGTAAAAAATAAAGTCTGCGTTTTTTTCCTTGAAAATAAACTATTTTCCATATCGCAGGTAAATGATCCGTGATGAATCTATAAAACAGTTTTTAAGAATAACATATACAGTGGAGGAACTTTTGAAACACCATGTAATAGAAAATAAACAGGTTCCAAAAGCAACTCTTTCCTTACCATCTGTCTTTAAGTATTTAAGCACTTGAAAACAAAAAAAAACGTAAAAAAAGAAATATTCTTAAACCACTCTTTCGTTAGAATTTTAAGTAAGTTCTTTCAAAAAATGAAGTACTCTGACTTTTGATTGACTTAAAAGTATTTCCCTGGACTTTCCCTGATTTCCATTTGAGTGGACAACCTGATTTATATTTAAATACAACTCTTTTTAGAACAAAAAAAAAAAAAAAAAAAAAAAAAAATCAAATTTCATACCTCCCGTGGTTTGCTAGCAATAGCAATGCTTCCATCAGCATTATATTTAATAGGAGTTCCTCCTTTATGAATAAGAGTCTCATAACCTGTGGGAGTAAAAAAAGCAGGAATACCAGCACCACCTGCTCTGATACGCTCAGCTAATGTACCCTGCATTAAAGTAATTACCAATCAACTTGATCTTATTTCTGTAAAATATTTTGTATTGAATAGATAAAACCAAAACTTTATCATTTTTTCTTGTGATTAAGAAGATTTGCTGTTTTAAATAGGCAGGATCTTATGAGTTTATGAAAGTTTGAAATAAGAAAAAAAGGAAGAGGAATAAGATTTTATAAAGTACAAGAAAAGAAGAATTTTTTAGTAAGATAAAAAATGTTAACCTGTGGTATCAATTCTACTTCCAATTCACCAGATAGAAACTGTCTTTCAAATTCCTTATTTTCACCAACATAAGAAGATACCATCCTTTTAATCTAAAAAAAGAAATGATAAAATATATCAATAACAAAAATAGAGAATAATATTAAACTAACCACCTTACTGGTGAACTTCAGAATACCTACAAATTTTTTAATCATGCGGTTTGCTTTTTCCTTCTTCAAAAGGCAATATTTTTATGAAAAGTATTACTGTAATAAAAATGTACATTAAAAGATTTTAATTTATTAGGAAAATCCCTGAAAGATTAAAGCATGGTAGTTAAGTTCTCTATGCCAAAAAAGTTGATTTAAAGTTAAAACGCTAAATTTTCAAACTCTAAATTTAAAATTGAATAACAAGAAAAAATATTTTTTTAACAATTCTTACTTGTCGCTGTTGAAGCAACAAACCTAATCCAAAGTCATCAACACTAAAACAATGAATGTCAACTAAGTGATCAATGCTATAATGATAACTAATTTGTAAAACCTTTTTTACATATTTTTTGTAAAACCTTTTTTACATATTTTTTACATACTTCAAAAGTAATTTCAATTACTAACCCAGCATTATTGCTTATCACAGTCAATCCTTTAACTTTAGTATGCAGAAGTGCAGATATAAGATTCTCTGGAATTCCACATAATCCAAATCCTAAATGAAATAGAAATAAATTTTTAAGTTTTCCCGTATAAAAGCTTACAAATTTAAATAGATCTTTCAAAAAAAATGAAATTAAAAATTTAAATAAAAAAAGGTGCCTGGGCTGCATTCATGCATAATCTTATTTTTAAGAGAGCAAAATTTTGCAGATTTCTGCTCATAGTTTTTAAAAAAGCATAATATTAACGTTTGATAGAAATATATCTAAAAATTAAACATACAAATACAAATATATCATATTTAGATTAAGCTGTATCACCATTTCATTTATATATTACTGTTTAATTTGTATAAAGCTGTATCATCATTTCATTTATATTTTGCTGTATAATTTCTTGAGTTTTAAACTAACATCTTTAAATTAACATAGAAAAATGTTGGTAGTTTACAAACATACATAAACCCTTTGCAGCAACAGAATTCAACAAAGAAAAGGTGAAACAGATTATAGAAAAATACATATTAGATTTTTTTACATTTCTTAAGAATCTATTTCATAAAATTTTGTTAGAATACACACACACACACACACACACACACACACACACACACACACACACACACACACACACACACACACACACACACACATGCACACACATATATATGCCTCCTATATAACAAAATGACCTGAATTTTGATAACTATACATGTATACAATAATGCTATGCAAGATTATTGTAACTAATTTTCAAAAAACTGTTTTGCACTGAATCAATTTGAGATTGCTTTTGATGAATTGTAACATTTCTATGATCATTTTTATATAATTTAAGTATAAATTCAGCTAATTATTATAGCAAGTATGTATATTTAACTAACCTCCAACTAATATCTTTGAACCATTTGATATATCTTTGATAGCATCAACTGAAGATTCATAAATACGTGCGTGATTGATATTACTTGTAGAAAATGCCTGCAATATATATATATATATATATATATATATATATATATATATATATATATATATATATATATTGCAGGCACATATATAAATAAGAATGGTTCTACTGAAAAATAAGTCATATAGTGAATTCTGACATCCTCCCAATGTGTTCCAAGTATAGAAAATCCTTTTCTAGTTTTTCCACAAGAACACAAGCTCCATTTTGGTATCCTACTTTGCATCTGTAGTGCGAATGTGGCATTGAATTGCTATAAAAGTAAATAGAAAACCACAGTAGCCTGTGTTTTTCCATTACTTAAACATAATCTTGGGACATCAAGAAGCTGGGTAGTTTCAATTTCAAAAAAACAAAAAAAAAAAAACACTGGTCTTCTATCTTATAAATTTTTCCTTTCCAACAGAGAGACTTTTTATCCAAGGTATCCATAAACAAAGGCTTTAAGCTGTTCTTTTTAGCTATTTTGCAGACTCTGAAACAGAAGTGCTCTTGATCTTATGAAATGATGAGCAGCTGACTATCAAATCTTGTAGGTTGTGGTGAGATTTTTAGTCAGCTTTTTCATTTTCACTACAAGAGTTTAATAATTCCACTATATATTCTGTACAAACAACTTGTTGTTCATGATAGAAAAACCTTCTGCTGATAGAAAACTGTTTCATAATTTTTTTGGGTAAGTAAGAAGAAAGTTTTTATTTTCAAGTTTTTTTTTATATAATGATGCCATATTTCATGATAGTTTCAATCAAAAGTTTTATTGGTATATGGTTCTTTGGCTAGAGTTCCTTTAAATTTTAACCCATTTCTCATAAAACAGATGAACTAATTTGTTGCCAAATCTAAATATCTGCTTTACTTCTGGTTGCTACTAGTTACACTATGATTATCATATCAAAAGTTGATATCAGCTGATTTAAAATTTTTAAAAAGTTTAGAAAAATAGCATAAAATCTTTTATTGTATAAAACTCACTAACTTAGATAATAATAAATGAAATGCAAATATAACTTTGCCATTAAAAGTAAAAAAAAAAACTTTGCTAGATTGCAAGTGATCAAGAGATACTTGAACAAAATTGATTACTCCAAAAATAAGAGAAAACAATAAAAATATGACTTGATTTGTATGTAGCTTAAAGATGTTTTGTAAGGAGTGTCAACCTCATTGAGCTACTTCATAATATAACTGTGGAAATATTTTGTCATAATTGTTTTTATGTTGTGAAAGCCCAAATACATAAAAAGCTAGAGACACGTACTTTTATTATTATTTCCTTATTTTATACTTTTTTCCCCAAAAAAAATCTGAACAAATTCACTTTTCAAGTGTATAAATGCTATATACTAGGATAAGGAGTCTGTATTTTATATAGTGTCAACTTCAAAATTTTTAAAAAGGCTATTTGATCAAAGTAATAAAAGAATAAACTTGTTTTATGATTGATCGCATATTTGGCATATGGATTGTTTATGATTGAAGACAATAAGAAATAACTAGTGAATTACCAAATATCCAGATCTTAGAAATTTCGAACAAAGGTTTTTTTTCAGATTTAAAAATGTTGAAGCAAACGATGCCATTTTCTTTAAAGGTATGGCGGCATAGGCAGAATCGCGTGAGTTTTAAATTGGAATTATATAATTCCAACCTACCGTTTTACCTTTTCTATTTACCTTATTAGGAGAAATGCGTTACTAAAAAAAAAAAAGGTTTGAGAGTGGAGTACATTTACAAATATTATAAAGCAGTTTAGCAATAAAAATCCTTTATTACTATTTTGTAAGTTCAATCTCAATTTAAAAAAAATTTCATATGGACAGTAAATAATTTAAGCAGATAATTTAAGATTACTACTTGCCAGCTAAAATAGTCACATATGGTCGGAAATATGGTCGAAGTTAAAAAAAAACCAAAAAAAAACAGAACTTTTTTTTACCTTTATCTAAGTACAGATGAATGAAAGTTAAGAGGTCTGGAGTTAAGAAACCAATGATTCTTTGCAATTGCTGAAAGTGTGAAAGAATCTTTTTAAAATTTGAAACAAATGTATTTCTTGGTTTGTGTTATTCTGTCTGCATGATATCCATGATGCTAGGTGTTGTTGTTTCAAATGGTGAAAAATGTTCACCCATCTATGATAAAGAGAAAGAAATAGTAAACAGAGAGGTTTACATTTGCAATTTAAAAAAAGCATGTGGTATCATGGCTAAAGAAGACCTTTCCAAATGGGGATTAGTGTCCCAACAGGATAGAGCTCCGAGCAATGGAGCCAAGAAGACCCAACAGTATTTAAAGAATAATATCAGCAATTTTTTACCCAAAGACCATATTTAGGCCTTCCTGCAGCTCAAATTTGTGGAAGCAACAATCAAATAACAAGGAATGTTTTTAGAATACCAAGCATTCAAGATCACTAGATTTCAAGATCACTAGATTTATTACAATTAAACTCTAAAGAAGCCCTTGAGTTGTTGGCTATAAGACCAATATATTAGTTTGCAAGCAAAAAAACTATTGAATGCTGTTTAGAACAATCAACAAAATATACAAAAAGGTTTCTTTTTCGCTCTGTTTCCAAATATCAATTTATAAATGAAAACAATATTTCATGATAAGTGAAGGAATCAAATGTCATTTTTAATAGTTCGAGAAAAAATCATAACTTTTTTTGATCACCCTTCAAAAAATTTTAAAAATTTGCAAAAATCACCTCTTAATTTATACCTAGACAATGGTAGAAATATTTTTTTTTAAATTTAAATTATACTTATTCCTAATTAACGATAAATTCAAATCAACTTAAAGAGAATTTACACGCGGCTGCCGCTAAAAGATTGTGATTCCATATAATACTGCAGATGGTAAAAACCAGGTTTTTTTTTATTTCAAACTTGAAATTTTGATTTAGAAAGACATTTTTTAAATTCCTTTAGAATGTTAGAAAACTGATTAAAATTTTATGTTGTTTGAGCTGAATATATGCGATAAGTATATAATTGTTTGTTTTCCATGAGGAATTTGCTATTGTCTACATCCTACTTGTTATCATAAGAAATTTGGGAAAAACTTTTCTGCTAAATCCCAAATCTTAAAAAATTTGACATTAGTTGAACAGATAACCACGTTCTTCAAATTCCAGCCAAAATTTAATAATATAGTTGATATCAACTCTTGTTTATTTAGAACCACGTGCTCTTGATACATCATGCTTTTAATTCAGAAAAAACACGAAGCTTTATAAAGCTTAACAAGCTTGAATTTTTAAAAAGTAATACTAGGACTAACTTAAAATACTTGTATTATCCTTGAAATAACATACCAACATTAATTAGAAAAAAACAACTCTAAATCAAAGCATGAAGTTATTAATGAGTTAATTGATTTGATAAAGCTAAAAAGGTCTAAGCTAGTTCACATCTGTTACTGTACCTTTGATTGTTTTCAAAAGCAAAAAGCTTTTACTATGCTCTTAAGTTAATTGATTTTTTATGTTTTCACAAAGAGTAAAGTCAAAAATTTTGTGAGTGGATACTTTTTTGCAGAAGTAAATTTTCGTGGAGGTAAATATTTAGAGCTAAAACTTTTGTGGAGGTAAAATTTAATGGAGATAAAATTTTTGTTATTGCAAACACAGTTGCGTTATGCAATTTCATACTAAACATCTCTAATTTGTCAATTAAGTATTTAAGTTTTAAAGTAACTATAGGTTTACTATCAAAAAATATCGTCTATAAGACGTTATATAAGCTATAAGAGATTTCATTAAAAAAATCTAATTGTGTATGAAGCTGGAGACCGACTTAAATTAACAATGCAGGAATTTAAATAATGTTAGTTTCATTCAGAATAACTGAAAACTCTGACAGCTGACTCAACGAGTTGTAAAAATACAACAATTGCTGATATTAAATCTAAAAAATTTAGGAACAAGAACCAAGTTTGCTGTTTACTACCGAAGATGAAAATAACATCGCAAATACTGCATATTGTTATTTTCAAGCCAATTGTCTCATTTTACCATTGCGTGAATGATATGCATTTGCTTTTATAGTTGCTACAAATATAGTTACATTTTGATAGTCCAAAAAACAACTTTATTTACACAGTAAACGTTCTGTGGTCAACCTTACATTTTCAAAATGGTTCGAGGTAAAGAGTATGGCTTAGGATATGCGCGTAACTGCAATCAAATATTTTGAAAAAGAACCAACACTTAGACTATTAAATAAACGAACGCATCCTTTACGTTTAAAACCTATACTTCTTCTTCATTGTCTTGCTCAATATTTTCTTTCTCAATATTCATATATATTATGTGATTGGGAAATCACTTTTAAGAAAAATCCACAAAAACATTGGGCAGCGGCTTTTAGCATTTCAATGGATGGTTAATTGGAGTAAGGGATAAGTTTTAAATATACTCTAACCGTTGTTGTCATCAGTAAAAATGTAAATGTAGGAAATATTTCATAAGTAATATAAAGTGTTTCTTGGTAAGATTAAGAATTGTGGTTCAGAAATATTGTAATGATGTAAATGTCAAACAATTTGTATAAGTTAAACAATTTAGTTCATTAAAAAAACACAGCAAAACCACAGCTATCCACAGAACTAAACCACAGACCCAGCAAAAGAAAAATAAATTGAAATAAAAACAGGTAAATCAGGTTTTTTTCTTAAAAAATAATCGCACCTATATATATATACATATACATAAATATTTAGTTTTTGTTTTCCGCTTGGGAAAACACATAATTTATTTATATTTTAAAAATTGTTGTTTGCGTTAAATCGCAATCGTACAAAATAGTAAAAAGTTAAAATAGGCTTTGGTAAAGCGGATCAGCTTTATGTTGAATTTTAGTTGTCCAGCAGTTTGTCATTGCCGACCAAAAGTGATTGGGGCAATTTTTTGGGCGATTTAGCATTTTGTTCCCTTGTGTCAAAAAAGAAAGTACATGATCATCAGAAAATTCTTCAAAGGGAATTTCCCCAGAAGAAAATATTTCCCACATGAGAACACCAAACATATAAACATCAGTGTTTCCGTTATATGCTCCTGTGTTTAAAGTTTCTGGTGAAAGCCATCGAATCGGTACTAAACCTAGACCTGGTATGGTTTTGTAATCGCCTGGGTATCGATAAATACCATGTCCTGAATTTGATATTTGAGCTAACCCTTCTGTTGATAATAAACAATTTCGAGCAGCTAAGTCTTTATGAACTATTTTGTTAGAATGTAGAAACTCAAGACCAGACGCAAGCTGGTTTATAATGTTTGATTTAATTAAGATATCAGTGGATTTATTTAACTTTAAAAATTCTTTTAAGTCTGTTTGATTTGTGTATTCGAAAGCCATGAATGGAAGTTCACTCATTGCAGACACGCACACGACTGATTGAACGTGAGCGTGTCTTAAGTCGCGTAGCATGGCCATTTCTTTACGAAACTCACTGATTATACATGAACGCGTTTCAGGAGCTAACTGTTTAATAAGAACAGATATTGTTTTATTTTTTCCGATTGCATATTCCCCGTACCATAATTGACCAAGTCTTCCATCACCCAGTTTTTCACGTTTACGCAAGTTAACTTCTTTTACTATTGCAACCTGAAAAAAAAAAGCTTGTTAAGCATTCTAATTGATTAATTTAGCTTTAGAGGCAAATTAGCGATTCAAATTGGGATAACAATATGAAATATATAATCGGGCCAGTAATGTAAAACATAAAACTTTAATAGCATTTCATTATGCACAGATCAACATTTATCTCATCTATCCGACACGTCAATAAAAAGCCATTTATGATAGTTTCGGTTTGTTTGTTTGATGTTATTTATAATACGATATTTATTATGTGGTTAGTTAATTATATTAGTTATTATGTTAGCATAATTATATAAGTATATTACGTGGTTAGTTAATTATTATGCACAGATCAACATTTATTTCATCTATGCGAAATAATAATACGATGTTTATTATGTGGTTAGTTAAATACACACCTTACTTTTCTTTATAGCATCTGTATTTGTACATGAAGTCTTTTTCGGAGGTACGTGAATAGGGCTCTCCAAGATAGTCTTTTTCTCGTCTATAAAACTAGCGGTTGAAGACAAAGTTCCTTCCTGCGATTCTTTTTCTGTCATTTGCGTCAAAGTTTTAGATTTTCTTTCACGAAAAACCTTTTTATTACGAATGTAAAACAAAATAAGAATTGCAAATAATAAAACTGCCGATATCCCCACTACTGTTGGTATGATGTAAACGATGGTGGAGTAAGTATTGGAGTCTAAAAAGAATCATAAATTTATTTTTATTACGTACTTGACCTGGTACGTAAGTGATCGTACCTGGTACGTAAGTGATCGTACCTGGTACGCAAGTGATCGATTGAAATCTCTTCTAAAACAAATCTTCTTATGTAGATCCTTTTAAAAAGAGTTAAAACTATTGCGATTACTCTCCCAAAAAATTATATACCTGGGTCAATGCACTGAGGAATGTCACAGAGCTCTTTGGTTTGTTGATCAACAAAGCACCAAGGAGCTTCCATGTCATCGTAATTTCGGCAGTACGAATGTTCAACGTTGCTATAACGTAGAGAAGCTATAGAATTCCAGTCCAGACATTTTTTTCCGGATTTTGTTTTTGAAACTTTGCCATAATAATCAGTTCCTTTGTTTCGGTAGCAAACGGGATCAAACCACTCTTCCATTGTGCATCTTTTCACACTGCAATAATGCTTTTTGTTTTGCACAAAGCACCAAGGATGGCTTTCTCCGAAGTTTCTGCAGTAGTCATGTGAAATATTAGAATATCTTTGATTCTTGTTCCACATCTCGCAAAGCTTTCCTGTTTCTGTTATTGAAAGTGTGCCCAAATAATTCTCCGTGGATTCTTCGTCATAACAACGCATCTCTAAAAGTAACTGATTACAGTTACATAAATTTAATAAACTTAAATTACAAAGGTTAAAATACAATACAATATCAGTACATAATTAGCTGCGCTCATCTAGTTCGAAGGTTTTAAATTTTAAATATCTGGTGATTTTGATTCTTAACGGTTTTGGGACAAAGTTAAGAATGCATATATATTGGTAAATATGAAAATGTTCACACACGTTTTAAAACAATACTCAATCCAAAACAAATTATATTTTTTCTTTGCAAAGCTTTTATTGGTTGGTTTCACGAACGCGGGATCTTAAGCCTCTAAGGAAAGGAGCTGGAAAGGAGGTGGAACTGTGTAACGAATATAACTACAAAAATGCGAGTTTAAAAAATAGTTTTCCCTTGTGCACAAAAATAAGTCAGCATACATTTCCCTCAAAAAAAAAAAAAAAAAATGCGAGCAGCAAAAAGTTTTATACTTTAAGTAATAAAATTTTTAAAATCCGATTTTACTTCGCCATTTTTTTTTAAAATTGTTAAATAGTTGAATTCTGTTCCCTAGTCTTTTATGCATAATCGTATTACTAGTACATGAGGCTGCTTTTCTATAACTTAAGATATTTATAGCTATAGGTATTGTTATACCTACGTTTACAGACTATAATCGCGTTCAAAGATCTTTTATTATAAATTTTGAAATATACCTTTGACTCGATTATGAATCGCATTCTTTTTCAATTGTTGATTTGATTCATCTAAAAAAAATATTCCAAATAAATTAAAAGTATAAGTTTTTTTTATGATGGACGGATATTTATAAAAGATTAATTTATGATAGCTATCATTCTTGCTTATGTTAAAAATTATAGAAAAATTAATGAACCTTTTTCAGTTAATTACCGCGTTAAATTATCTGTTAAAACACTATCAATTTTCTCGTACCGTTTTCTGAGTTCCTTGAGAAAGATGTCGGAATACAGTAAGGATTTTTCACCGGTAACGAATCACAATCTGGGATATACAACAATATAAACGGTGCTTCTTTAGCTATCACCTCTAGCTCTCTCTTGCAAAGGGATTTTTTAAACGAATTGCAATCATGATTACAAAGAGTAAGAATAGGCTGTTTTGTATCATTATGACACTGTGGAAACATATTGTGACAGATAACCATATGAATAAACTCTTCGCATCTAAAAAGTCATTGGTTGGTAACAAGGTTGGCTACAAATATAATTTAACAAGTATGTAAACAACAGTTGTAATGACCTACTTTTTTGATATCAAAGAACTTTTTCGAAGCTTTGCCATATGCGATTGTAAACGTTGATTTAACAATTCAATTGGGAGGTCTTTTGCTTCAAAAACGAAAAGTTGCTTTTTCCCTTGGTTCAAATAATTCGCGCAAACCCCTTCCTTGTATGCTACACATTGACCTTGTTCATTTTTCTTCGGTACATATACATCTGAAGTAGGAGCTACATTTTCCTGATGAGGAATTACAATCGGAACTTTCGAAAATGTTACCGTTAGACTAGCTTCAGATGTAACACTGACATTTCCAAAACGAATAGTACAAAAGTATCGTCCTTGATCTCTCTTGATGAGGTGTTTGATCTTGAGCATCATAAAAAGTCTAAAAAAAAAAAGCAGTTTTTTTATTATTACATTTTAAAATATAAGTAAATATTGTTAAATTTTTAAATATTGTAATTGTTACTGTACTAAACTCTTATATCTTTAAGCTAATACAATTATTCTTTTTTTTTACATTTGTTCTTTTTCCTTGATTTACCTAGAAGCCCCTTTTTGCTTTGTTTTCATCTGAATTCTTTCGTTCCCAACCACTCGCCGATTTTTTCGATACCATGTTCCTTCAGTTATCATCATCGAACTTTCTTTAGTCCATACAAAATTACGGATTCCAAATTTGCACTTCAGTGTAACAGACTTGCCGTTTTCACGTTTTACAGGCTTTTGCACCTCGGCAAAAGGTATAGGACCTTAAAATTTGGAGCATAAAATTTAGAGAATGAAAAATGGCATTAAAATAATGAAAAAATATTTACGGGTTATAAAAAAAACTCTGGAAAATTACCTTTTCTGAAGTCGACAGTCGGTAGGAAGTAGCAATTTAAACCATCCGAATCATCAACTAAAGAGACCTTTTCACAGAGTGGTAGAAATAGTTGGTAGTACGGCGAATGGCGCACTCTTTTGAACTCGCCTTTGCATACATGTGTCTGCATAAAATCACAATGTTCAGAGCAAAGCGGCCTCTGCGTTGGTTTGTTAGTCACTGGATTGCATTCTGGAAACCACGTGGAGCACGTATACGCTTTTGCGTGTTCCCAACATTCCGTATTTATTATTGCTGTATTGCGTGCTGCATCGTAAAGAGAAAAAATTGCATTAATCAGAAATTTTCATCCACGGAAGTTTACCGGACTTATTGTAATTATTTAGATTTCCTTTAATCTCACTTTTGTTTTATTGTGCGATTCTTACTTTACAAGTTAGCAATCATGCTATAAAATTATTGTTATTAATTCTTATTACTTATTGTTCTTAATGGAAAAACATTCTGTATTAAGGTAGGTTTAAACTTTCTAATTATTACACCTAAAATCTGATGAATTTGATTATTGTTGTTATTGTAATTTTACTCACTCTGTTGAAACCAACGCTTAAGCTTCTTTTCAAGTAAGTTTATTGAGTTGTCATTGGTCACATATACGTATTTTTCTCTTAAATATTCACTGCATTCCTTGCCGTTGTATACATGGCACCTGCCAGCATTTCTATATAGAAAAAACAACAAAAACAAATATATAATCAGCAGACATGTTATAATGTGATTTCTACTTTAATCTTCATTCTGTTACTAAAAGAAAATCTTAAAATGAAATCAGCAAAAAGTAAGTCATACTTTGACAACTTCGTGTAAAAGCCGTCTTTTTCTTCGGCTTTACTCAACTGAAACAGCACTAGAAAACGTAGAAATAAAAAATTCAACAACATAAAATAACAAATCAAAAATTTTAAGATAAACTTTAGTGTCTCATTAAGTGCTCAACAAAATACGTCTAAATAAATGTCAAAAGAGAGCGAAACTAATTGAATGATTTATAAAGATATACTTTTCTAAAATACCAAAAAAGACCTGGAGTCGAGGATGCAATTTTATCAAAAATCAAATTTTTCCCAGAAAAAAAAAAATAAATAAATAAAAGTTTAGTTCATTAAAACGCACGTGTAAACTTTAAGAAGCTAAATTCTAAAATTTAATTATAGAATTACTATTATTATTATTACTATTATTTCGGTTTTTTAAATGACGTGTGAGTTGTATAGCAGCTGTTTGTAAAGATATTGAAAACTAGATTGGCGTCTTTCTTCTTAGTAAATGTTTGCGCTGCATTAATTAATCATAAAGGAAATGTAGAAGTCTTTGTTCTTGTATGTGTATATTAAAATATTTATAGTTCTTGCTCTTATTGTTGTTGTCGTAATTGTTGTTGTCGTTGTTTTTGCTTCAGTTGTTAATGTCGTTGTTATTTTAGGTTGTTGGTTTATGAGTTATTTTAAAATAGAAAGTTATATATATATATATATATATATATATATATATATATATATATATATATATATATATATATTTGTATAAATTTATATATATTTATATCAACTTTATATTTATAAAATAAACTTCAAGGTTTTTTAAAGCTAAGGTTCCAACAGGACAACTCAGAAAATGTTGTCAGTAGAGTCAGCATGCAAGCTTTTCTATAAATAATCAATATAAACTCACATAATGCCATGCATACCCTGCAAACAAAAACAGCAAGTTCTACAAATATAGAAGTCATAAACAGCAAACATTTGTTTGCGCCGATAAAATCACGAAACTCCTTTCATGAAAAAAAAAAAAGAAAAAATTTCATAAACAAAGGAACGCTTTCAAGCTATTTAGAGTTTTATTCATGCAGTCATTACAAGTAGCCATGACCATCCGCAAAATGTTTTTTATAAAAACTTCGCATATACTTGTAAAGTCTATTTCTTCTTTAAGGTATTCCGTCTTGCTTTGTCTTTTGATTGATTGTTTGTTGAAGGTTTTAAAATTTAAACAAAGAGCCATCGCAACAAGTCTAATAAACCCCCCAAATAGAATAGGAAATATGTTTTGGAAAATGAAATAGAAAAAAAAAAGATCAAATATTTAATGCTCTAATTAAGAGAACAGTTTGTGACAAAGAACTATAAAAACAGCCTGATGAGAGAGATAAAATAAAAAAAATAAGTTCCTAAAAAAAAGGTTTAGAAATGTTGCATTTAAAATAATAATAATAATAATAATAGCAGCAATAATAAAGTAAATAAAACTAATATGTAAAAATGACATATAATCATAATGTAGATTATTGATTAATAACATTATTCACAATGTAAAAGTGAACCTCGATCTCAAGCAAAAGAATACAGCAAATGCAACAGCAGTTAAAAATTAAAAAAAATAAAGATAAGAAAAAAAGAGATAAAAATAAAATTTACAGTAGTATTAATAGGAATAGTAGCAAAATAATATGCTAAAAAATAGTAGTTTATGATTTTTTAACTTATCACATCGTTATTGTTTATTATTACTAAACTTTGTATGAAATCTCTAGCTTTTTCTACATTCGTTGCAGTTTTTGTTGTTTTTCGTTGCTGTTTGTTAGATAAAAAATTTACTTAATGCTCTAAACTAATAACTCACTTTCTTTGCAAATCCTAAATGTTAAAATCATCCCATGCCATCTAAAACTAATTGCCAAGCGACATTGCAAATCCGATGCATCAAAAATTATAAATAACGCTTTACAATTAGAAAAACATAATAAGCAGTCCTTTCTCCTAATATTGTTTATCCGAGTTAAAACCGAGGTTTATTTTTTCTTACATGTATCTGTTTAAAATGCGCCCTGCATATAAAATAGTAGTTGTTTTTCAGTAAAACATCATCCTGTTATTGAGTTTCTTAACTCCTTTGAAACTTTAAACGCATCAGACATTCATCGTTACTGTCGAGATCCGTGTAAACACTTTAAATTTATACACATATAAATATAAACACTGCAATATTGTAAAATGTTTTTCTATTACTTACGACTGAAAAAAATTGTCAAATTTATTCGCAAAACATCCATTACTAAACCAAAAGCTGTACGTGTGTGAAGAAATTAGGATAACACCATTTGTTATTTCCTAAATCCGTCTTTGTTTGTGCAAACTCAAAACCATATAATATTTGAGATTGGAGTCATGCTCTTTCTTTTTAAATAATTCGTTCAAAAGTTTTTTCAGTCGATTTTCCCTGTGGGATTGTTTGCATTAAGATTACAATTTTTAAGACGTTGGGTTAGAAAAAAAAAAGCCTCGCGTCATGCGGAGTCGCTCTCTGCTGGAGCATCTAATGAAGCTTTTTAAATGTGTTTCGGTAAATTTCAGTGGTTTATTTAATACTAATCCGGTTTTAATTTTTATTGATTTGGGTGGTTTATAGTTTTTTTCGGGCCAAGAAGTTCTAAATATAATTTCAGCATCGATAATTATTTAGAATAAATCCTTATGTTCGAATAAATATCGATTATTTATAAATGGTAATATATAAATTTTAAAACAGTTTTAAGTCTTTCTTAATGGCGGAAAAAGAAAGACACTTCCGTGGCGTCACTTTCGCAATTAAAAACTTTATTTAATAACGCTGAGAAAATCAAACATTCGTTTAAAAACACGCAAGATTATTTAAGATTATTCATTTTGATGAACCTTTCACAATAAGCCATAAAAAAAGTAACTAATCAAACTATAAAGACAATGATACCATTGAAATCCCTAATAATAGCATATTAAAATCGGATTTAAAATGGACATACAAAATAAAATTCAGAGACAGACCACGGTTTAATTATTGCAGTCCTCTTTACATAGCCTATTTGACCTTTGATCATGTATCAAAACCATTTTCCTTAATTTGAAAGTGCGCAAAAAAAGCTCCACTTAAAGTTTGAACTGTGAAGAAAAATTTGTTCTATAATTTTTTTTAATGTAAAACCAACGCAAAGCATCTAACTTAATAACGGCCTTTCGATAGGCCATAAGACTTCAGGCTCCAACATATTTTTATAAATAATTTAGATATTTTGGCGCCATTATGCATAAGCTTAATTATTAAATAAAATCTTGTCTTAATTAAATTTTTAGAGATTGCAAAGTTCTTTGATAAATACGTGTTAATTTCGGAATTTATGTAAAGTTATTTGTTAACTGAAGTTGGATCGACTATGTCCTAAACTAAGAAATGTGGGATAACTATTTAGAGAAATCTTCCTAGTTATATTAGAAATCTCCGTTCGGTCCGAAAACCTAATCTTGATTGCAGAATTCTTTAACCTTTTAACTAAGATACTTTTGTAATTTAAATTAAAATTTAAATTTCAAAATAAATGCATATTTTAAAATCCATAAAATATAAATAAATATCAGTTTTTACTAATTTTAACTTGTGTTATATTTCTATGTTTCTAACTAAAATTGATTTCTGTTACCCACAAAATATTATTCTCATGAATTTTTGTGTTGTATAGAAAGTTAGTTATTTGAACAAAGGAGTTGCCAGAAAAAATTTCACGTTTATGCAAACACGAAGATCGCTTGCTTAAATATTTGGCATTTTTATGAAAACATCAACTTAAGAAACCGACAGCAACAAAATTTTGACCAAAATTATTTAACAATAATTGGGTTATTATTTTTTAGTTATAAAAACAGCTGTAGATAAATTTATTCGTTAAGTCATTCATTTATTTATTACACTTATTTTGATTCTCAGCGTAAACGATATATTTTACTGAAAAAAATGGAACAGTAAAAGCAGAAAGAGAGGGGGGGGGGGGGATGGAAAAGGAAAAGCAGAAAGAGGGGGCGGAGGGCGGACAGAAGTGGTAAAGTAAAGCAGAAAGAGGGTAAGCTGTTTTAAATTCTCTTGTTTTACAAATTGTGTCAACAAAAAATGCCTTAAATTTTCACCTCTTTTTTTGATATTTTATCCTTTTTAGCTTTTAAATTAAAATTTTGAATCAATTGTTGCTTTATTCTATCATAAGATTCCAAGTTTGAGAAGAGGGGTCGCACCTTGAATATAACATCATATAAAAATGGCGCATGTCACAAAAGGATCTGCACTTAAAAACATATATCTTAAACTAAAGAACTAATGCACAGTCTTTGATGTGCGTATGTAAGATTGCACTACATTAATCACGTGTAATAAGATTTTTTTAATTGTTACAAAGTTCAAGGCAAACGGTTGTTAGAAATATCACGGCAAACAATGGTAAAGCTAAACACCGACATAAAACTACAGGGGTCCTGCAAACAGATTATCGCAAATAAATTGGAAACATGCTAATTGGTTTTTCAAGGATTATTTAGTCAACTTGTGTTTGCCTTCAGAAAGCTCGTTTGTGTACTAAATTTATCATCGGATTACAGCGTTCAAAGAAAAGGAGCTTAGACAATGAGTTTATAAGTTACTTCATAAATGTATACACTTGAGCCAAGTATACTAGTTACACATTTTCAGCGTGTGACGTGAGCAAAGTGTAGACGTCACGATAGGAAAAAATAAATAATGAGAAAAGGGAAGAAAAAGAAAAACCTCTTCTTCAATTTGATGCTGAGAAACTGATAAAACGTGAAGAGTAATTACCTCACGGTCTCTTTTTACAAAAGCAGTACGATCGTGGGCTCCTTTTTAAACTGCCACGCAACTGCCACGCAACTCCTTCTGCATAATGCATTTACTCGTCAGCAAGTAACTTCAATTACTCAAGTAATTAGGAAAAAAGGAATTCTTTCGTCATTCGGAGTAAATGGATAAAATTTAAATCTTTGAACTGTCTCAAATGTAATTAAACGGTTAATAAGCGATGGCGACAAGTGAGGATGCTGTTACGTGGATTAAGATTTGGGATTTAATGTTAAGCTATACCAGCGAATTTCTGATTTAAATTTTTTTTTTTCGTTTTTCTAACTTTTCGATCGAATATAAAACAGATGTAAAATAAAAAAGAAATGACAATTGAACTTGCATAATCTGATAGTAACCTTTGGAATTCGCTTATCGGAACGTCGAGAAAATGTCGGAACATCGTGAAAATGTCGGAACGTCAAAAGTACTAAATGTTCACTTTCAAAATCCTATTACTCAGATTAACAAAATAAATTAACATAATAAAATTAGTATAAAATTATTTAAAATTAGCCTAATAATGTAGGATTTAATAAAAAAAAACAAAAAAAAACTTACTTATTGTAATAACCATAACAACGCCTAAAACTTGTACATTCATGGCTAATATTTGGTAGACTTGATGCTCAAGTTTTTAAGTCTCTAAAAAGAAAAATGACAAGTTGCTTCGAACCAAAAAAAACCTAAGCGTGTAAGCCGTAATATCTAGTAAAAGTTGCAAGCTTGTAAAGTGTTAATCACTTGCAACAGCATTAAATAATAATAATAATAATAATAATAATAATAATAATAATAATAATAATAATAATAATAATAATAATAATAATAATAATAATAATAATAATAATAATAATAATAATAATAATAATAATAATAATAATAGTAGTAATAATAATAATAATAATAATAATA